>NW_026705448.1:0-679131 GCF_029867415.1 Vicia villosa | reverse complement strand
TTATTTGTTTGTTTTATCCCCAGTTTAGAATGAGTAGTTTCTACAACATAATGAAAAGCTCGAGTGAAACAATGAGAATATCAACAATGGAGCAACATGTATGAAAGTGGTAGTGAGTGAAAATTTTCATTATGTTGATTTTTCACTTCCTTTTTCAATAAAGTGACAAAGCAGGTATGACTTTTCGAACTCAATCTCCTAATGTGTGCATGAAATTTAGGTTGTTAGTAAATTCTTAATAGAAGTTCTTTATGGTACATTGTTTATTGGATCAGCTTAGCCTTAACCATTGTGAGGAAAGCTTTCCATTGTTTACTATATGCAGGAGACCATCAATTATTTTGACGTGTTTGTATCATGCTAAACCGGTTGTTGCATCGTCTGTGGAAATCTGTGAAAGTGATTTAGGCAATTGTTTGAATCTGAGAGTTCTTTTAGCCTATTCTAAACATGCAACTTAAATTCTTCTGTGAGAGTGTGAACTTTTGCTAACCATTCTTTGAGCCTGAGGTCAAGATAAGCATCATAATATGCACCAAGGAAAATACCTGGTGAGTTTTGATCTCAATAAAAAGTTTTGTTCTGGATCATCAACCATAAAATTTGGTGATGTGTTTTCTCTTTGACCCTTTTTAGAAAGTAGGGGAGCATTCATATAATCTGAATACAGGTTGATCTCCAAGTTGGGGAGAGTTACATTCAAAAGAAAAGTAAGTACTTATGGTAATCGGTGAAAGATAAAAAAGTCGTAGCTTGAAAAAAAAAAGAGAAGTAACAACGTTTGAATATAATGATTGTTGAAAAAAAAAGTGAAAAAGAAGAATCAAGCTACGAATGAATGAAAAAAAGATGGACAGGTAAAGGAATTAGAGTTTTAGAGAAAAAGAAATAAGTTATGAATTGGATGCTTCCCTATATTAGGAACAACCCTTGATTATCTTCTTTTCTTTGAATCTAAACCACATTACAACCATAGAAAGACCTTCTGATTCTCAGATTCCACAGGACTTGATGCTAACAATTTGGTGAACGTATGATATGGATTCTTGTTGATTTAATTGGTTGGATGAGTGTTTAACCCCTCTTTGAGTCATCATATTTTCTGATGAGAGTGATTAGTGCTGGTTCAAGTACAATTGTGTAGTGTTTTGAACTTTTGGAGGTAATTTGCTTTCAAAGTTTGTTTCATGTGTATATTATGAGTTTGCAGGTAGAAGAGGAGTATTTGACTTAGTTACTAGATTGAACCACTTGAGAAAAACTTTTTGAAAAACTTGTTGCTTGATTGTCGGTAAATTTTGCTGGAGGTAAGTAATTTTGTTTAGGGACAAACAAAACTCTAAGTTGGGGAGAGTTTGTTAGGAGTAAATTAATGGTAAATTCATGTGTTAATATAAGTGATTTCTTCTCTAAACTAATGCAAATTATGATAGATCCATAGGTTTTTAGTAAGAATTGAACGGAAAAGGTTCAGTTCATGTGTAAAGCAAATCGAATCACTTGTGGGTGTTATTGTTGCAGGTTTAGAGCTGAATTGAAGCTTGAGAAGAACATGAGGAGGAAAGAGAGCTGGAAGTCTCAAAGGCAGAAGAAAAAGATGGAAAGTGCAAAGGGCGCGCCGCGAGAGTTTCTAGAGCGCGCCGCGAAAATATCTCTGTTTTGAAGCGCGCCACGCCAGTCCGATGCCGCGCCGCGGCCTCGGCGTTAAAAGCCCAAAACTTCTATTTAAAAGACCTAGCTTCCAAGAGAAAAATAACTTTGGGAAGAGCGAAATTAGGAGAGCAATTTGAAGGTGCAGCCACAATCATCAATTGAAGACCAATTCTCTATCAATCGAAGACATTCCTTTGATGAAGATGAATTCTTCCATTAATCTTTGTGTGTTCTTCATGTCTATGGAGAGCTAAACCCCTCGTGTTGAATCTAAGGTAGTAGTTAACCTATGAATATACAATACCATTAATTAATTCCTGTGAACAATTATTTGAATTCATTATCAATAAGAAACCTTGTTTTTATTCTTAAATTATCGTTGAATCTTTGATCGAAAGAAAGGATTTAACTTTTGCCCTAGGTTACTATATTGATTCAATTGCAATTTGCAGAGATGGAATTGTAATTGGGTTTTCATAATTATCGTTCTTAATTACTATTATCGTTATTGATATTTGGAGAGATCGAATCTCATACCGGTAAAAGTTATCTAATTTGATTTGCAGACATGGAATCTTATTTGAGGATAAGTGAAGATAATGATTTAAAAGATTGTTCAATTGTGAATTAAGTAATAATTGTATAGGAGTAGGTTGATGAACCCTAAGGTTCAACATATTTCTCTAATCGTTAACAACAGTTCATTACTCGCTTTTAATTTATTGTTTACTTTTGATATTATTAGAATCATAAAACAAACCAACTCAATTTTCCCAACTCAAAATAAACAACTATAGAACGGCAGTGATATTAACCAATCCCTGTGGATACGATATATTACCGAAAATATTTACCCACAAATACTTTCAACATATTTCCAAAAAGGTTCCCGTGGAGTACCACAGATATGAGGGGTGCTTTAAACCTTCCCCTCATATAATCAACACCCGAACCTGAGTTCTCTTTCTTGTTTTAAAAACAAAACTTTGGGTTTTACGTTCTTTTCCCTTTTCCTTTGAAAAAATAAAGCGCGGTGGCGTTCTTTTCCCTCATATTGATTCGAGTCGATCCCATGGCTTCGATGTCAGATTTTCCCCGCTACAGAAAAATGGCGACTTCACTGGGGAATCAGTTTTAAGTGTGTTAAGCCTATTTTTGTTTATCTGTGTGTTTTTATCTGTATATATTGCTGTGTGCTTTGTTTGTTATTTTCTTTTTTTTTCTTTTGGTGCTCGATGGTTCCTCTGTGATGAGACAAAGTTCTAACCCGAACTTTGGTGAGTAACTTGAGATAGGAGGCGGTAAGACCAATAGTCGCATGTCAGGAGCAATCCTTACCATGAGCATCATATGGTGGAACCCCGATCAGTGGAGGCCTCATGGAAGGTAGTAGAGGTTGTTACGAACCATCGTGATGACGCTATTACTTTCAATAGTGAGTGTCTGTAGAAGCTGAATGGCCTAGAACCTTTTTAACCAATCTAAGCCTTTTTAGGATGTAGTGCAGAAACAAGATCAAGTACCAATTTGAGCTTGTTGTCATGCGATACTACGCTCAGACGAGGTCTTTTTAGGCATATTATTGGAGCCCATGAGCAATTGTGCGTGCCGGTAATATCCGTTAGAAGATTGAAAACTCTGGGAACATTTGTAGAACCCGATTGGCAGGTACAAAATTCCCTAGATCACTCCTTGTGGGATGGGTAGACCCATGGCTCCATGCTCGTGACGTCGAACCTTTGAACCTGGACTGTGTGATTTTGTGTGATTTGATGTGATCTTGTGTGCTCTTGATTGTGATTGATGCATAAACCATGCATTCATGCATTCATAAAAATGACATTCACAAATGGTTTTCAAGGAACTTAGAGACATTTTTTATAAACATAACAGGTACCATGGATCAAAAGAGAAGCATCAAGAAGTACACTTTCAGAAATTCAAGTGCAAAGGAATTGAAAGAGCTAGCAACTTTGGTTCCTAATCTTGACAACTTCAAAAGCCGTTATGGGAAATTGATTTCTATCTTGAAGACTAAAGTGGAAAAGGGGATTCTTGAGACTCTTGTGCAGTTTTATGACCCGGTTTATCATTGTTTTACCTTTCCTGATTATCAGCTTATGCCCACTTTGGAGGAGTATTCTTATTGGATTGGTTTACCAGTTACGGATGACATACCGTTTAGTGGTTTGGAGAAAGAGCCTCAGGTTGATGAGATAGCAGAGCTTCTTCATTTGAAGATATCAGATGTAAAAGCAAACATGACCAAAAAAGGAGGAATTTGGGGGTTGACTTCTAAGTTCTTGATTGGAAAGGCTTCTATGTTGGCTAGTAAAGGAAGTATGATTGCTTTTGAGACATTTTTGGCCTTGCTCATCTATGGTTTGATACTCTTTCCCAACATTGACAACTTTGTCGATGTTAATGCTATTCGGATTTTCATGATTGGGAATCCTGTGCCTACTTTGCTTGGGGATACTTATCATTCCATCCACCATAGGAATGATAAGAAAGGTGGACTTATCAATTGTTGTACTCCTTTGCTCTATAAGTGGTTTATTTCGCACTTACCTCAAGCTAAGAGTTTCTTGAACAATCCTGATGGTCTCTCGTGGTCTCAGAAGATCATGCCTCTTACTAATGGGAATATCCATTGGTACAATCCTGCTTATGACATTGGTGAGATTATTAATAGTTGTGGAGAATTCCCTAACGTTCCTCTTCTTGGTATACAAGGAGGAATTACCTACAACCCCATTCTTGCAAGGCGTCAATTTTGTTATCCCATGAAGGAGCGACCCGCTAGTATTCTTGTGTCAGGAATCTTCTATCTTAATCAAGATGGAAATTCGGATATGAGAAATCGGTTTGTGCGTGCTTGGCACCATGTTGATAGGAAGAGACATTTGGGAAAGAAACAATGTGTTGCTCTCAAAGACTACACTGATTGGGTTCAAGCTATAGCTCATACTTTTCAGATGCCTTATTTACTCGAGAAGCCTTCTCTACTTGTTACTCCACCATTGTCTCTCACTACTCCTGTTGAAAGTAGTGAAGAACATCTAGAGCTCGTGGCTAAGTTGAGAGCGGAAAGAGATGCTTTGGAGTTTGAGAACAAGGAGTTGAAGATACACTTGAAAGAAAAAGATGAAATGCTTGATATCCAAGATGGTTGGTTGATGGAAAAGGAAGATCAGATTCGTCATCAAGAAGAGTTGCTTCAACAACATGGTGAAAAGCGAAAGAGACCACAAGAAGATTCAGTCGCATGGAAAGAAGTTACTGATAAGCTGATGGTCGAGAATGCTCATTTGAAGGCCTTTTATGAAGATGAATTGGAGAAGCTCCGTAGGAAGCTGCAGAGAGGAGTTGGATCTTCATCCGAAGTGTTCCCTTCTAGTTTTTAGCCTTTTCCTTTGTTTTGTAATTTTGGATCTTTGAATCCTTTTGTATGCTTTTCCATAACTAATGAAAGAATATTGTTATGTTTTATGATGTTTTTGATAATGTTTACAATTAATGTCTTAAAAGTTCCTTGAAAACCAAAATAAAAATCATTTGCATTGCATTTCATGCATCATTCTGCATTTTGGTCTTGCTTCCGAAAGTATTCCCGAGGTCTTATTCAGTGTTCTTCATACAGAATCAAGCTGTCTCACCGGTATAACACTCGAGCTAACTGCAAGAAGAAGATGGAAGGTCTTGAACAAGAGGATCGTGAGTTACGTGAAGAGGTTGTTACTTTGAGATCTGGTGTGGATCGTCTCACTGCTCTGGTTGAGACATTGATGGCTGCTCAGAATCAGAATCAGAATCAAGTTCCTCCTCCCAATTCCCAAGCTCAGGGTCAGACCACTGTGATTTCTGAAATTGCTGCTACAACCATTCCTGCTATTCCTGTTGGTGCTACTCAGCAACGAATGCCTAATGGATATCCCTGGGGCATGCCTGAAGGTTATTTGTCTGTTCCTGAGATGACTCGTCCGTTGACTCCTGTTATGGTCAACACCTCTCCTATTGTTCATACTGGTCCTTTTGTCCCAGAGCCCATTTATGATGCCGCTCCAAGTGAAATTCATGACAGAATGGATGGTTTCCAAGATCAGTTTGAAGAACTGCAGAAGGAGATGAAAGTCTTGCGTGGGAAAGAACTGTTTGGAAAGAATGTGCATGATCTTTGCCTTGTTCCCAATGTGAAAGTACCTGCTAAGTTCAAACTACCTGAATTTGAGAAGTACAAAGGAAATTCCTGTCCTCAGGCACACCTGGTGATGTATATAAGGAAGATGTCCACTCACACTGATGATCAACGTCTGTTGATTCACTATTTCCAAGATAGTTTGACTAGAGCTGCTTCTAAGTGGTATATGGGCCTTGATAGCACCCATATTCGCACTTTTAATGACTTAGATGAAGCGTTTGTGAAGCAATACAAGTATAATGTGGACATGGCTCCTGATAGGGATCAATTGCGAGCTATGATGCAGAAAGAGAAAGAATCCTTCAAGGAATATGCTCAAAGATGGCGTGAGGTTGCCGCCCAAGTGATTCCTCCGATGGAAGAAAAAGAGATGACTAAGATTTTTCTGAAGACTCTTGGTCCGTTTCATTATGAGAAGATGATTGCCAGTGCTCCTGTAGACTTCACTGAAATGGTGGGTATGGGTGTCAGATTGGAAGAAGCTGTGCGAGAAGGTCGTTTGGTGCGAAATGACAATTCATCTGGTGGTGCGAAGAAGTATGGCTCTTCACTCCAGAAGAAGAAAGAATCAGATGCCAATGCTGTTTCTCATGGGAGGAATAGTCGATTCAGAAATCAATCTCAACAAGTGGCGTCAGTAACTCCTGTTGTGAATTCAGTGCCTGTAGCTCCTGTTAATCAACAACCAGCAAGGCGGAATCCGTATCCTCGAATTAATGTTGATCCTATCCCTATGACGTACATTGAACTGTATCCTGCTCTAATTCATAAGAAGCTGGTTCAACCAAGGTCACCACCCCCTGTTCCAGAGAAACTCCCTTGGTGGTACAAGGTTGATGCCACTTGTGCTTTTCATCAGAATGCTCCTGGGCATGATTTGGAAAATTGTTGGCCCCTGAAGAATGAAGTCCAAAGATTGGTCCGTTCTGGAATGCTCTCCTTCCGTGATATTGGCCCAAATGTGCAGAACAATCCGTTGCCAACTCATGAAGCGTCTGCTGTGAATATGGTGTATGGATGCCCTGGGAAGTATAAGATTTATCGTGTGGAAGAAATCAGAGGGTCATTGGTAGAGATGCATGCCACTCTGTGTGTATATAGTCATTATGAGCATAATCACGCTGCTTGTAGGATTTGTTCAGTCAATCCTCGAGGATGTTACATTGTGAGAAGAGACTTACAAGAGATGATAGATCAAAGGCTCATTGAGATTCTGAGGGACAGAGATGAAGATGATGTCAATGTGATTGAACCATGCTTTGAAATCCCGGAATGTGTAGAGATTGGTTATTACGGCAAAGCTGCTATGGAACCTCTTGTGATATGTTTGCCTGGATCTGTACCATATAGTTCTGATAAAGCTGTACCTTACAGATACAATGCCACCATGCTGGAAGCTGGAAAAGAAGTTGAGATTAAGCCTCTGTCTTCTGTTGAGAATATAGCAGATGTTAGTAGAGTGACTAGAAGTGGACGAGTTTTTACTCAGCCCCAAACAGTTGTGGATGTCCAGAGGAATTTTACTCAAGTACCTGTGAACAATAATGATGTGACAAAAGTAAATGCTGGGTCGTCTTCAGGAAATGAGATGGATGAGATTTTGAAGCTTATCAAGATGAGCGATTATAAGATCGTGGATCAGCTGCATCGCACTCCGTACAAGATCTCTATAATGGAGTTGCTGGCGAATTCTCCTGCTCATAGGGATTCTCTGATGAAAATACTTGATCAAGCCTTTGTGGATCATGATGTGACACTGGATCAGTTTAATGGGGTTGTGAGCAATATCACTGCATGTAACAATTTGAGCTTCAATGATGAAGATTTGCCTGAGGAAGGAAGAAATCATAATTTGGCTTTACACATCTCTGTCAGTTGCAAAGAGGACTCAATGTCCAATGTGTTGATCGATACTGGATCATCTCTGAATGTCATGCCAAAATCCACTCTTGCTAAGCTATCTTATGGTGGCACACCAATGAGATTTAGCAATGTGATCGTCAAGGCTTTTGATGGATCGAAGAAATCAGTGGTCGGAGAGGTGGATTTGCCTATTGGTATTGGACCATTTGTCTTCAAGATTACTTTTCAAGTGATGGACATTTTCCCTGCATACAGTTGCTTATTAGGACGCCCGTGGATCCATGAGGCTGGGGCAGTTACTTCAACTCTTCACCAAAAGTTGAAATTTGTGAAAGATGGAAAGATGGTCGTTGTGAATGGAGAACAAGCTTTACTGATTAGTCATCTTTCTTCGTTCCGTACCATAGAAGCTGATGAAGTGGTCATTGGAACTGCATTCCAAGCCCTGTCTGTTAATGATGAATTCAAAAAGGATGAAGCTTCCATTGCCTCCTTCAAAGATGCTCAGCTGGTGGTTCAGAATGGACATTCAGGAGTCTGGGGACAAGTAGTGAGTCTTCAAGAGAACAGGAATAGAGCTGGTCTGGGATTTTCTGCCTCAGACAAGTTTGTGATGAAGTCTGAATCTGCTTTCCGTCCTTATCAAGAGATGTTTCATAGTGCTGGTTTTCTACACCCAACTCTTCCAGAGGTAGATGCTATTGTTGAAGATGAACCAGAGCAAGAAGTGCCAAGCTTTGTGACCAATGGAAAGATGATTAAGAGTTGGATCACCATTGACATTCCTGAGTGTACTCATGTCTCAAAGTAATTTGCTTTTATGTTTTTCAAAATCCTTTCATTCTGCCCAAGATGAAAGTGAAGTTGTTGGGGCTGTTTTCTGTTTGTTTTAAACATTAAAATCATCAATAAAAGTCATTTTGTTTCTGCATATAAATGCTTTTTATCTTTTTGCTTTTTTCTGGAAAGTGGTAACACAAAAAACCTTAAAAAAATGTTTTCATTTTCCATAATCTGCACGATTACATGTTTGCATTTATCTTTCCTTTCCTGAAATAATAATCATTTGTGCAGATTAATCAATAAAACCATTGAAAGTAATGACCCTGCGCCCTCTCCTAACTTCGAGTGTCCTGTGTATGAGGAAGAAGAAGAGAGTGATGAATGTATTCTTGATGAGATTTCCCGATTGTTTGAGCACGAGGAAGACACCATTCAGCCGTATAAAGAGCCGTTAGAAGTCATCAACTTGGGTTCTGAAGAAGATAAAAAGGAAGTCAAGATTGGAGCACTTCTTGGTCAAGATGTTAAGAAGAGGATGGTAGAGCTTCTTAAAGAGTATGTTGACATTTTTGCGTGGTCCTACCAAGATATGCCTGGGTTGGACACGGATATTGTGGAGCATCGCTTGCCGTTGAAACCAGAATGTCCTCCTGTCAAGCAAAAGTTAAGAAGGAGTCATCCTGATATGGCAGAAAAGATCAAGAATGAGGTCTTGAAACAGATAGACGCAGGTTTCCTTGTCACTTCTGTATATCCTCAATGGATTGCCAATATTGTGCCTGTTCCAAAGAAAGACGGAAAAGTTCGCATGTGTGTGGATTATAGAGATTTGAACAAAGCCAGTCCGAAAGATGATTTTCCTCTACCACACATTGATATGTTGGTAGATAGCACGGCAAAGTTTGAAGTTTTCTCCTTTATGGATGGTTTTTCAGGATATAACCAGATTAAGATGGCACCTGAAGACATGGAAAAGACAACCTTTATCACACCATGGGGGACATTCTGTTACAAAGTAATGCCTTTTGGGTTGAAGAATGCTGGTGCGACATATCATAGGGCCATGACTACTCTTTTCCATGATATGATGCACAAAGAAATTGAGGTTTATGTGGATGACATGATTGCCAAGTCCCAGTCAGAGGAGGGGCACATGGAAGATCTTTTAAAGTTGTTTCGGCGTTTGAGAAAGTATCGTCTCCGCTTAAATCCAAACAAATGCACGTTTGGTGTCCGTTCTAGAAAGTTATTGGGTTTCGTTGTCAGTCAGAGAGGAATTGAAGTAGATCCTGATAAAGTCAAAGCAATTCAGGAAATGCCAGCACCAAAGACTGAGAAACAAGTGAGAGGTTTCCTCGGACGTTTGAATTATATCTCCAGGTTCATTTCCAATATGATCACTACCTGTGAGCCAATCTTCAAGCTGTTAAAGAAAAATCAGGGATGTGTGTGGAATGAAGATTGTCAAAAAGCTTTTGACAACATCAAAGAATATTTGCTTGAACCTCCCATTTTGCTCCCTCCAGTTGAGGGAAGACCTCTGATTTTGTACCTCACAGTGCTTGAAAACTCAATGGGATGTGTGATGGGTCAGCATGACGAGTCTGGTCGAAAAGAGTATGCAATATACTACCTTAGCAAAAAGTTTACCGAGTGCGAAACAAGATACTCGCCGCTTGAGAAAACTTGCTGTGCTTTGGTGTGGGCTGCTCGCCGACTGAGACAGTATATGTTGAACCACACCACCCTATTGATCTCCAAAATGGATCCAATTAAGTATGTATTTGAGAAACCTGCATTAACTGGAAGGATTGCTCGCTGGCAAATGTTGCTATCAGAATATGATATTGAATATCGAGCTCAGAAAGCTGTGAAAGGAAGTGTGTTGGCAGAGTACCTCGCTCACCAACCAATTGATGATCATCAATCTATCAGAATGGACTTCCCAGGTGAAGATATAATGTATTTGAGATCTCAAGATTGGGGTGAACCATTGCCAGAAGAAGGGCCGGATCCCGAATCCAAATGGGGTTTGATTTTTGATGGAGCTTCTAGTATTCATGGACACGGAATTGGCGCCATTATTATTACTCCGCATGGATCGCATGTTCCTTTCACTGCAAGGATATGTTTTGACTGTACAAATAATATTGCTGAGTATGAAGCTTGCATCATGGGACTTGAAGAGGCCATTAATCTGAGAATTAAGATTCTTGATGTTTATGGAGATTCCGCACTTGTGATTAATCAGATTAAAGGAGAATGGGAAACTCGTCATCCTGGTTTAATTCCTTACAAAGATTACACCAGAAGGTTATTGACATTCTTCAACAAAGTTGAATTCCACCACATCCCGCGAGATGAGAATCAGATGGCTGATGCATTAGCCACATTGTCTTCCATGTACAAGGTTAATTCCCATAATGAGGAGCCTCAGATTACAATCAGGCGTCTTGATAGACCTGCTCATGTATTTGTAGTTGAGGAAGCAACAGATGAAAAGCCTTGGTATTTCGATATTAAGCACTTCCTCCAGAATCAAGGGTACCCACTTGGGGCATCAAATAAAGACAAGAAAACTTTGAGGAGATTGGCTGGCAGTTTCTTCATCAATGCTGATGTTTTGTATAAAAGGAATTATGACATGGTCTTGCTCAGATGCGTGGATAGACACGAAGCAGACATGTTGATGCATGAAATTCATGAAGGTTCTTTTGGTACCCATGCCAATGGACATTCGATGGCTAAAAAGATGCTTAGAGCAGGTTACTATTGGTTGACAATGGAATCTGATTGCTACAAGTTTGTAAAGAAGTGTCACAAGTGTCAAGTGTATGCTGACAAGATTCATGTGCCTCAGACACTTCTCAATGTTATTTCTTCCCCATGGCCTTTCTCTATGTGGGGTATTGATATGATTGGCATGATTGAACCCAAGGCTTCGAATGGACATCGATTCATCCTGGTAGCAATCGATTACTTCACCAAGTGGGTAGAAGCTACTTCATATGCTAATGTGACAAGGCAAGTTGTGGTCAGATTTATCAAGAACAACATCATTTGCAGATATGGTGTACCGAGTAAGATCATCACTGATAATGGCTCGAATCTGAGCAATAGCATGATGAGAGAACTGTGTGAAAGCTTCAAGATTGAACATCACAACTCTTCGCCTTATAGGCCAAAGATGAATGGAGCTGTTGAAGCAGCAAATAAAAATATTAAGAAGATCGTGCAAAAGATGGTTGTCACGTACAAGGACTGGCACGAGATGCTCCCATTTGCTTTGCATGGGTACCGTACATCTGTTCGTACTTCAACAGGGGCAACTCCCTTTTCTTTGGTTTATGGCATGGAAGCAGTGCTCCCTATTGAGGTTGAGATTCCATCATTGAGAATTTGAATGGAAACCAAGTTATCTGAGGCTGAATGGTGTCAGAGCAGGTTTGATCAATTGAATTTGATAGAAGAAAAGAGAATGACGGCTTTATGCCATGGTCAGTTGTACCAGAAGAGAATGAAGAAAGCTTTTGATAAGAAGGTTCGACCTCGTGTATTCAGAGAAGGCGACCTCGTGCTCAAAAGGATCTTGTCTTTCACCTCCGATTCAAGGGGCAAGTGGACTCCTAATTTTGAAGGACCATATGTTGTTAAGAAAGCCTTCTCTGGCGGTGCATTAATTCTCGCAACTATGGATGGAGAGGAGCTCCCACGTCCCGTGAATGCTGATGTAGTCAAGAATTACTTCGCCTAAATAATAAAAGAACGGCTCGCTAAGTTGAAAACCCGAAAGGGCGGCTTAGGCAAAAAAGAGCGTCTCGGTGGATTGAAAACCCGAAAGGGCGGTCCAGGAAAAAATTAGAGACATAAACAGAATAAAATACCCGGTGGACTGAAAACCCGAAAGGGCGGTCCAGGCAAAAGTTAGGGATTCATGGCAAGTAACTACATCAGACAAGACTTGATCGACAGCAGTCATCTGTTTATCATGAAGTTCGACACTTTTCAACGGAAGCCGTTGCTCAGGAATTCCCAGTTGAGAGAGAGGATGGGGTCATTACGTTTAAATGTACCTTTTCCACAAAATTACCACTTTCCAAACTTTGTAATAATCCATGGGGTCTTGCCTTTTGCAGGCTACCATTCTATTAAAAAAGTTTGAGCCTTTACCCTTTATTTGGCAAAATTACCCTTCATATCTCTTAAAATGTCATTTATTGTTGATAGTAATTTTTGAAACAAAGAGAAAATTGATTTCAACAAAATCCTTTTGAAAATTATAAAAGAATTTTTTACTTTGATTCATGAGTGCATTACGAGGAATGAATATGTTGATGTATTCATATGCAGAAGAATGTATTTCACTCAATGCATCTTTGGCCTGGTTTGAATATGGTTTAGAACTCAATTACTGTGTTCTCTCCACTTCAATGTTCTCTAGCCATCAAGAGATTGTTATAGCAGTTTCTGCTCTGGTGTTCAGCTTGAGACATGCTTGATTATGCCATCTTCGTACACCATATCTTCACCGTCAGTGGTACGGCGATACATCTCCTTCTACCTCCAGTGGGATGTTGGTAGTTCACCTTCAGTGGAACGTTGGTGTATTTTGTTATCTTCATCGTCAGTGGTACGTCGATGTATTTCTCCTTCTACCTCCAGTGGGACGTTGGTAGTTCACCTTCAGTGGAACGTTGGTAGTTCACCTTCAGTGGAACGTTGGTGTATTTTGTTATCTTCATCGTCAGTGGTACGTCGATGTATTTCTCTTTCTACCTCCAGTGGGACGTTGGTAGTACACCTTCAGTGGAACGTTGGTGTATTTTGGTATCTTCATCGTCAGTGGTACGTCGATGTATTTCTCTTCATGCCTTCAGTGGAACGTTGGTAGTTCACCTTCAGTGGAACGTTGGTGTATTTTGGTATCTTCATCGTCAGTGGTACGTCGATGTATTTCTCTTTTTACTTCCAGTGGGACGTTGGTAGTTCACCTTCAGTGGAACGTTGGTGTATTTTGTTATCTTCATCGTCAGTGGTACGTCGATGAATTATCTCTTTCCATATCGTCAGTGGTACGTCAATGAATTATCTCTTTCCATATCGTCAGTGGTACGTCGATGAATTATCTCTTTTCATGTCATGAGTGGTACGGTGGTATATTTCTCTTCATGCCTTCAGTGGAACGTTGGTATATGTTATCGTCAGTGGTACGGCGGTACATCTTTTCATATCGTCAGTGGTGCGATGGTGTGATTTCTGTTAATGGAAGATTGGCATTCTAATTCCGGATGCATACTTTCTCATCCCCAGTGAAAGAGGATGTTCCCCTTTTCTCATCCCCAGTGAAAGAGGATGCTATAACCTCTCTGACGCGAAGTGTTTTCTCCATAGAAGTTTCTTTTCCCACCAAAGTTCCGTCTCTCCAACAAAATCTTGTTTCCCCAGTGGAGATTCTAAGACGCTTGTTTCCCCAGTGGAGCTTCTAAGATGTTTGTTTCCCCAGCGGAGTTATAGCAAGACATTTGTTTTCCCCAGTGGATCAATTGTTACTCCCCAGTGTTGTCATGCTTTATTATCATCACATGCATTCATTAACATTGCATTGCATCTTAGGATCAAAAATTGTGTTTTATATATTTAAGTCTCTTCGATTTTTGTCAAAACGAAGATTTCCAATCATCGTATCTCCAAATCGAAGAAACTTAAATAGGGGCATCTGTCATACCCCAATTTTTGACCCTAAGATCATACATCAATTGCATTCAATCATCAATCAAGAGCACCATTGTGAAGCTTTATCTTTGATACTGTGATTATCTCTGAGGGGAATTATCGAGCATTTATAGCCTTTTTATTTGTTTATACTAACCAAAAATCAAAAATATATGTTTTGTCTCTTTTGTTTATATTTTACAGGTGAAAGATCGGGCAAAAATCAAAACAGTGCAAGAAAACAGTTTTTGAAAATTTGAAGGTGGAAATCGATTTACCCCTGTGGGAAATCGGTTTCCTGTGTGCAAAATTTAAAAAATATAAGGAGGGAAGCTTGACATCATTTTGGCACCTTTTTATTTGATCATTTTATCAATTTTCCACCTCATCAAAATTAACTCATTCATTAAACCCACTTTAACCTCATTTTACCATTTTTACCATTTAATTGCCACTTTAATCACCAATTAAACACAAGTTAATCACCAAACACAAAAAGACCAATTTGCCACTACTCTTGCTCCAATTCTATAAATAGAGCCCTCTACTCTCTCATTTCTCAAGCTTGGAGAGCCAAAAAATTGCTTGCAAATTCATTTCTCACCCTTTCCAAAACCCTCACCCAAAGTTCATTTTCATAAGATTAGTGAGGTTCACATTGAATCTTGCTAATTTTGAACTAAGCCTCCTACATTTCTCTCTTTTCTTTGATTGTTCATCTCCATATTTGAAGGATCTACACTTTGTGCTTGTTCTTGAAGCTACTTCAACACTTTAATTCAAGAATTGGTAAATTCCTCAATTCTAAGATGTAGATCTTTGTTGCTTGTGTTCAATGCATCTTTGATGCTATATTGGTGCTATTTGATGGTGATTTGATGGAAAATTCGTGCTCCAATGGATATGTGATCATAAGGTGTTTGTATGTTTGCCTAAATCAAGTTTCAAAGTTCATAATGCTGTTTTTTTGAAAACTGTGCGCAGGAAGTCGATTTCCTACAGAGGGAAATCGATTTCCACTCTGTTTTTTGCGCCAGATCTGAACTCTGCACTCAGGAAATCGATTTCCTACAGAGGTAAATCGATTTCCAGTAAGGCAGAATGCTTATTTTTGTGGTTTTTGACTTGTTTTTGGTTCTAACTCATCTTCTACTCCTTTCTTTTGATATTTTCTTTGAATCACAAGTTAGAGGCCTAATTTCTCTCTAATTTCAATGGACATAGGGCGTCGATAGGATGAGAATCCAAATCCGCAATATTAAGTGATTGAAATTATGGATGAAAGGAGCTTTTAATGTGGTTCCATCTTTTACTTCTTTTTATTTTGGTCGATGAAAGTCTTAATGCCTTGAGAATTCTTATGGATTCTTGGTGAAGACTAGATCACTCACCTATTTTCTTTTCGTGCGGTATTGCTTTCGGAAGGCGATCTACATATCGTTCTTCTCGCATGCATTAGCACATAAATCTTTGACCGGCCTCGTTGTAGGGTGATTTCTACATAAATCACTTGGCGATCTGCTTAACATAGCGCAATATTTCGTGTCCCGAATAAAAAGATCCAACATGGAAGAGAATTGTATGCGGTTGATTTAAGACTTGTGGAGGTTTTTATCGTGTAGTCGCTATGATTTTATCAAGCTTCTGATAAACCCCATTGAATTTAAATCCGAGTACATCATTCACTCACCATAGATCTTCCTACTAACTTTGATAACATACTTGACAAGTTTCAAGATGGTTATCTTTAACATCTAACAACTAACTTTAATTTCCGCACCTTTACTATACCGCTCTTTATATTTCTCGCTTTATCGCTTTATTTTATCATTTCATCATATTTACTTTCCGCCATTTTCTCTTTGTCCACTTGGACATATGTTTATGCTTCCGTTATTTTTCTTTTGTCCACTTGGACCATACTTTACTTTTTTTTTGCTAAAACACTAATAAATAACCGAAAATCTAAAAAATACATAAGGCTCTCTTTGGACTATCGGTTACTATCCCTAGCATTTTGGAGATTCGGACTTATGGACCTAGTACCTCTGGACCCATTCTATTACTACCCTGTGATTGTTCTGTCTGTCTGGCATTGTACTGTTGTATGTTTATGTGTGCAGGTATTTCCTTGAAAGCCCTTGATGGTTAATTCCAAGGCATTGATATAAGGATTTTACCCAAAAAACAGCCGTCACTCTGCCCGATTTTCGTCAGAATTTTAATGTGCTTAATGCAAAGTGGTGCTAAGACAATAAGTTCATCTGGATCCCCAAGTGTCAATGTGTTGGTATTGATAATTCCAAAGGATGGGAAAACTACATTGACTCTTAATGTCAAGTGTTGGCTTCTTATTTGGTTAGACCATTTCTTTCCTTAGCTTTTATTTTATGCACTAGGTTAGCCTCTTCATCTCCTCCTACTTCTTAGATTTTCAAAATCTTCTCCCTTTTTCCAAAATATTCTTATGTTTGCAAACCTTTTCAAAACCTTTTCTCAAAAAATATCTTTCGCCCTCAGTGGCTTTTCTTCAAAAGTTTAGACACCGTTAATTGTCGAAACGAGTGGTTATACCCCACGATTTTGAAATTGATTGATAATAATGAGATCTTTTCCGTGTGAGAGAGTTAGTGGCATACTCGTTGATTTTATCCGAGTTGGAGCCCTTCTTTCATTTGCGATGCAAAGAACTTGTTTGTTCTCATGCTCAAGATCAATGACTGAGTATTTCTCTCTAACGACAACAAAGTGTTTATTCGTTTTAAAAAACGTTTTTCCCAAAAGCGGAACTACATTAGCTCTGACTTCTCCATTGCACCGAGGAGGTATGTAGGCCCAAAGCTTAACGCTTTGCCGAGCTTATTTTAAAAATAAAACAAACCGTTTTTTAGCACACACACAACACAGATTTCCAAAAAGGTTCCCGTGGAGTACCACCGATATGAGGGGTGCTTTAAACCTTCCCCTCATATAATCATCACCCGAACCTGAGTTCTCTTTCTTGTTTTAAAAACAAAACTTTGGGTTTTACGTTCTTTTCCCTTTTCCTTTGAAAAAATAAAGCGCGGTGGCGATTTCAAACGGAATATTGATTCGAGTCGATCCCATGGCTTCGATGTCAGATTTTCCCCGCTACAAGTAGCATCTGTATATTTATGGGATGCTTCTCATAATACCTTCCATCTTCCTTGTGGGATGATTACCCCGACCCTTTTCGACATAGACGCTATTACAGAGCTTCGACCAACAGGGGAAGTTTTTGATCCCAACTACATGGACACCGATACCATTCAATTTAATGAAATCAAAGCCACTTATACTCCATTCATCCTGAAGCATCATGACACCACGATTGATGAAGTAACAGATGAAGAGCATATTGCATTCCTGGCACTTTGGCTCTCAAGATGCGTTTTTTGTTCTAGATCTCTCCATGTGGCAAAGAGATACCTTTGTATGGCTAACCAGATAAATGCTGGAAAGAAATTAAATTTAAGCCAGCTAATTTTAGGGTACCTTTATGAAAGTCTTGGTGAAGCAACAGATCTCGTCAAAGATTAGCAAACTGGATCTCTTCTCTTCGTCGGACCCTTCTGGCTACAACAACTATGGCTCAACGCCACCTTCGAAGCTTACCTTCCACGTAAAGGCATTATTGATGAAGAAGATACGGCCATTAAAAATCGAACAGTCGAAGGGACTAGGCTAGCCCATCTAACTCCCATAGAAGAAATAGGAAAACTGCGTGAAACTTTTCGAGCATACATGATGATGTTTGCTAAACGTTATCACTTCAGTCCTTCTATGGCTCCGTTTGTGAAAAGAGAGGCGAGTCCTGAATGGTTCACACGAGAATTTCCTGCAACCTCTCCAGACCAACAAGCTGAATCTATGGTTATCTGGGAGGTTTTCTCGACGCCTAAATTGTTGTACCATTGGCTATGGTCTCCAAAGAGTCACTGTTGTCTTCTTTATTACAACCTAATCTCGTATCAAGACAATTTGGGTTGGTTCAACTCAAACCTAGATGTATGTACGAAAAGAGAAATCACATGTGTCTGCACACTATGCACTCATCTGAAGAAGATTATGAGTCTAAGATATCCAAATATGTTGGCATCACGACCCTCTCTCCCGTTTCCTTCAAACCTGCCTTCTATTCTACTATAGATTTCCATCAGTGGTGGATAGAGTATTATAACAAACAAATCTTTGATGCGGATAGTCTTTCGCAAGAAATAACTGAAGCTTTTGCTGATGTGCAGGCGAACTTCAAAAAAGGTACTTCAACCCATATTAAAGAAATTCAAGCTTTTCAAAAGTTCTTTGAAACTATCTACATGCCTAATGACCTTAGTCGGACCGTTCGTGAAGCTGCGGTCACTTTGCGTGAAATTTTTTCTGATAAATTGGATAAGCTGAAATTGCCCACGTATGTTCGACCAGAACAACATTATGAAGTGGCTTTCAAGCTCTATTCTCCAAAATTCCCTCCATTACCTAGCGCTCACTTTGGTGTGGCTTTAAGCCCTCCTTTTCCAAACTGGTTTGTGTGTGGAAATGTCCCTAAAATCCTTTGCGAACAATCCAAAAAACGCGCTGAACGAGTGGTTCCGACTAAGCTGTCATACCCTAATTTTGACCCCCTGAGCAGTCACATCTCCAGACTTTTCATCAAATTCAAAACAGATACTCAGAGCAGTTACTTATTTCATCTGGTACTTAATCGAGGATGTTCGAGGACAAAAGAGCTCAGGCAAAGGATAAATCAATAAGAGGATTAGTCTCCAATACAATCATCGGAGTCAAAAAGCTTCATTCTATTCACCTATGATTGATTAGACACCAATCATCTGGACTCAGGTTTGCTTAATTCACCAATCTAGGGTTTTGAGCCCATCAAGGACTATAATCAGGGACCACATTTGGGAAACCCTAAAAAGCTCCAGGACATCTATCAAATGGTTAAAATATATTCAAATGGTCCATATGACAATATCCATTGGGCATTTCACTTCAATTCAAGATCCACAGTCATCAATTTCATCTGGTCGACAATTAGGGTTTTTGACCTAATTCACCTGGACAATTGACTTTTAATCAGGACATGGATCCAAAACTCAAAACATAGCTCAAGAACTTCTGTTACCCCAATATAATCCATTCACATCACTCATTTGAGGAGGAGAACTTGATTCATCACAAAAGTCCAAAATTTCACTTCATTTGAAAAAAGTCAACTATACAAGATCACCTTTGACTTTCAAGTTTTTTGGTCAAACCATGACTTTTGAGGACCAATATCATCAATATATGATTATTGAAGTCATTTGGCCAAAGAAAATCAAGAAAATTCATCAAGGATAAAAAAGTCAATAAAAGTCAAACTAAGTGCATTTTGACCTAGTTCATGGATCTCAAAATTTCACCTACACAACTCAAAAACTTCCAACATGAAAGTTGTAGATCTCATCAAAGAAAACAACTTCCCTCAAAGGAACTTTCTTCAAGAGATAAATCATTTAAGAGATATGGACTTTGGAAGTTATAGGTCATGAAAAACTTAGAAGAATTCTAAGTATTTTGACCTAGTTTTCTTCAAACTTTGGGCCTGCTTTACACAAATTTCCCAAATGATTTTGGAAAAACTCCAAACTAATGAATTTAATTACATGTTAATATCTCTCCAAATTGTGCTCAACCTTCTCCAAATTCATTTTAAGCTAGGAGTTATGCTTGTTCAAAGTTGGCCTCATGAAGTAAAATTATAGGTCATGTACAATTTGAAACTTTGCAATTTTGTGCATATGGCTTCACTAATGGATGCTACACGACCCATAAAACATCTGTAAACATCCCATGCACCCATTTCCACCATGGCATAAGAATTGAAGAAGATTCTAAAAAACAAGAACATGTGATTATGTAATCATTACTTTTGAGAATTTATGGTAAGCAAAGATTCATCAATGGATAGGGAGCTAACTCGGTTTGGCCATCATTGCACTTTGGAGATTCTTTGAATTTCTTCATGGCCAAGAAACCAAAACTCTCTCATTAAGCAAGCTCACTCCCTCAATCTGTACAGAATTCTTTGCCTATAAATAGAAGTGTCGTCCTTCATATTAATCACACCAAAGCAACTACAATTCTTGCTTTCTCCTTCTTCCTCTCACACTTAGGATTTTCAAAGGTTCTTTGACAAGAAGACTCTGATTCTTCAAACCAGATCTCTTCCTTTGAAACTAACTGTTCTAACCTTTAAAGGGAGTCCATTAGAAGTGATCCAAGCACCTGGAACACTTCTGTAAGTGCAAGAACACCATCTTCACTTTCAATTTGGAGCAAAGTCAGTTGGAGGTCCATAGAGCAATTCAAAAGGTGTCAGACTATTCCAAGCATCCAAACAGGTTCCTTAGGGTGTCGTGAAGCTATCCAGATGGTCGCAGCTCATCTGTAAACCCAGAATCACTCACCTCCATATTCACTTGAAGCTCAAATCGAGGGAGTCGAGCAGGGTAATTCTGAAGCATTCAAGTTACAATAAGCATTCAGATAGCTTCGTTGTGTCCCCATGAAGCTTTTAGGATCATCCATACAAGCTCAAGAGCTCTCTACCAGTTTCACGACCTCCATTTTCAGAGGTAAGCTCTCAAACTCCACCTCTTTAATTCACGTACTGTTTTTGTTAAAACTCTACACCATTTCATTTAGCATCATCAGAGGATTAAAAATCCTCTATCATCATCTATTTATCTTTCGTTATAAGCATTTAATTTGATTTTTAAGTTTTAGGGTTCTTTGCGTTTTCCAGTTTATTGGTTAGATATAGTTAATAAAAATCTGTGTTAGCTATATGTTTATAATCGTGAGTCAATTTAAAACAACTTTCACGTTTACACTATGGTCATTGGTTGAGAATTGAGAGATATGGAAATTCAAAAATCCAAAGGCTAGAGGTTGAAGACGAAGATGGTGGGTGGCGCCATTTTTGAATGCTTAGAGGGAAGTTTTAAAATATATTTAACTGAAAGCGTGTTTTGAAAGACTAAAACGTTCAGCTCACTTGGTTACATGCGCTCCACTCTCTCTTGCCACAAGGTCTGGGGTTCAATCCCCCCTCAGACCTTTTGTTTTTATTTTTCATTTTAACACGTGTGTTTTACATATAACCAAATGAAGTCCCTCTTTAGTCACACTGAGTGCGTATCTCAGTTGGCTTTGTTTTGTGTGGTAACCATGGAAGCGTGGGTTCAAGCCTTGGTGGAGACAAATCCTTATTTTTTTTATCACTTTTCTCACTTATTTTTTTCACAACTTCAACCAATCAATTTACCCTTCAAATTAAATCATTTTTGCTTGATTTTTCACACACTTCTCATTTAATATATATATTTTGAGAATATCCAAAAAATCACAAAAAATATATTATTTCAATATATTTTAATTAGGTTTAAAATCATATGTTTTAAGTATAGTTTAATACTTTAAAAACATAGTTTTCATTTGATTTTCAAAACTTAATCTCTCATAAATATTTTAGTGATACAATCCTAATCATTTAGGTCTTAATTAGGTATAGACTTTGTCTTTACCCTAATTAAGTTGACTTTGGTCAATTTTCAAAACTGTTTCCTAACTTCAATTAAACAGGCGATCAAGGTTTTCAAACAACGAAACTTTGTATCATTTCAAATCTTTCAACTGCTTTTTTTCATAAACAGTAAATCATCTTTTGGGCCTCTAATAGAGTGTAAGTCCCAACACCTTCTTTCTTTTCATAGTTTGTTTTCAAAAACTATATTTACAAAATCTTCTTTCTGTTTTCAAAACTTTCTTCTGGTATTTGAAGGGCATTATTCCCGGTGAAACTCTTCAGATACCTATGTGACATATGTCCATCTTCACATCTTCTATTTTCAAAAACCTTTAACTGTTTATAATAAATATTCAATTGTTATCAATAAAACAACAAAATTGTTGGTGATGCTTTGTACGTACTTCTTCAAAGGCCTCCACTCCATCCAGGTTAGGCTTTACATGCTTTCAATTTACAGTCTTTGTTTAAATTACTGTCAAATATAAACTGTATATATGTTGTTTAGGACTACGTCTGAGTACAAACCTTAGGACAATTAAACTATATATATTATAGGAATATGACCTAGGATTGAGAATGTCTTCCCGGTGAAGGCTCTTTCCTAATTAGAGATCTTTAGTTCAAACCCTCAAGATGAATTATTCCTGGTGAAACATCTTGAAAATGCCTTAGAACAAAAACTAGGTCACATCCACCCAAGAGGAATTATTCCTGGTGAAACCTCTTACCCATTTGCTTAGAGCCAAAATAAGTTCAAAACCACATAGCTTTCTCCTGTGCTATAACAAGGACCCTCGATGACCCTCGATTAGCCTCCTCTTGGGCTTTGTACAAGGACCCACGGGCTTCTTAAAAGCATTCCCAGCTGCCTCTTAAGCTTGTATACAAGGACCCATCAGGTTTCTTATAAACATAGGAACAGGTCTTTAGTCACCTTTCAGCCTACCCTGGTGAGTTTCTTCCACTCTTCAAACCAGACTTTAAACAAGCTAAGAATGTCTCAATCTCACATTGAGTTCACCTTTTGGAATGAGAGACATGGACAGTCTCTGTCACCCTTATCTTCATTAATTTTCCTTAGCAGAGTCTAGGTTCCCTATCTGTCTATCCTCAGTCAGTGTCAGCCTTAATCTTGGGCTTTAAACAAGAAGTCTCAACTAGTTATTCTTTCTGCCATCATTCAAAAACCCATGGAAAGGGCCAGCCTCCATTCATTCTTTCAAAAGACAAACTCTCCAGCAAAATAAAACCCCTGGAAAGGGTCAGCCTCCATTCTTTCTTTAAAAAGATAATCTCACCAGTCTCAGTCAGTAAAAGACATATTTCTCAATAAAGAGTCAGCCTCAATTCTGGGCTTTGTACATAACACAAAGACTTCTTAATTTAAATCAATCCCTAGTAGAGTTATCTCCCAGAGTCAATAAAATAATAAATCAATCAAAAGCCTCAAGCTTGGGCCTCATACAAGCCAGCTAAAAATCAAATCTTTCAAACAGTAGATAGACATATCTCATCTCTATAGAGAGATATTTCTCCTATCTCACCACATTCAAACAAACAAATATTTCAATTTCAATTTCAATTTCAAACATTCTCCCATTTTGGACTTTGAAAGGCATGCTCTGAGGAAAACAAACCCAGACTTGTACACTTTCCCTAATTTGGATGAGAATCCTTCTTTCATTCAAGAGGCATGTGGCTGTCATACTTGATCAACCAAGTAGGCTCCCTCTCTTAATGAAACAATTTTAGCTTTTCTGTCACTTTAAAAATGTTTGTGGTAGAATAGTAGAAATACCTCTCTGTAAAGATGATTTCATGCCTCTTTACTGTAAACAGAGATTTAATTCAAGTTTCAACCTTGAGCTTCAAGAAAGGCATCAAAAATATTAATTTCCCTAATTAGTTCTCCGAACTACAAAAAGCTCTGACTTCCATTAGGGATATGTAGGCATGAGGTTCACAAGGAATCTCAGCGAGCTAATAAGAAACCAAAAATAGTCAGTCAGTCAGTCTTTTTCAAATCAATTCAATTCCTTCTCCTAACACAAAGGAGAAACTTTCCCAAACAATCAGCAATAAACACAAACACATCGACACAGAGAAGGTTCCCGTAGAGTACTACGGATATGTAGGTGCTTAAACTCTTCCCTATGTATAACCGACCTCCCAGACTCCAGAATTTCTGGTCTAGGTGAATCCCCACACTTAGCAAACTCCTAGGGTTTATTTGAGATATTTTTTCTCTTTCCTACTCGTAGGATAATTAAAAAGTTCGTGTGATATCGTAGGAAGAACTGAAATAAAATTCATCCCGCCCCGGGCGCATTCTCCTTCCAAATTCCGCGTGAAGGGTCTAGCGTGCCGTCCTCCCAAGTGAAACGGGGAGGTAAAAAAATGACACCACAGAAAAATGGCGACTCTGCTGGGGATAGTAATAACCTTGGTTTTTCATCCACACCAATGGTTGACCTGTGCTGGTCCAGTCCCCAATGAGGAATTAGGGATACCAAATTCATCCTCAAACAAGAGAGGTCCTGCCTAACCTATGTGTCATTTCATGTGATTGTTGCATATATACTTGTTTATTTTGTTTATTCTGTATCGGGAAAAGGCTTGATTCCCCCTTGTGGTGAGAAATCCTATACCCGGATTTGAGTGCAACATAAGATAGGATGAAGGATGTCTTCTCGGTGAAGGCCCTCTAATCCTGGTTCCCAAATCTACTCTTGGGATTTGCATGGCTGGTTGTGATTAACTCCGCCAATGCATTCCGAGACTAATTTGTACAAGGAGGACCTAGAAACACATTAACCCCACTTAAAGCCTATTTTTTAGGACGTAGAGCGGTGATCACGAAAGTAATTGTCATGCAGATACTACACTCAGAGAAAACTCTCTTATAGATACCAGTCAACATATCTTTAAGATTGAGAAAAAGCTCTGAGACTCCTAGTGTCATACCCTAATTTTTGACCCCCTTGAGATGACATATCTTCAGGATTTTCATCAGGTCAAAACAAGTACCCAGAGCAGTCACTTCTTCATCTGGCATTTAATCGAGGATGTTCAAAGACAAGAAAACTCAGGAAAAGGATCAATCAGTAGAAGGAATAATCTCTAACATAATCATAAGGACTCAAGAGCTTCATTTTTTCACCTATGATTGATTAGACACCCAGTCATCTGAGTACAGGTTTACTCAGGTCACCAGACTAGGGTTTTTGAGCCTATCAAGGACTAAAATCAGGGATCTCCTTTGGGAAACCCTAAAAATCCCCAGGGGATCATTCAAAGACATAAATCATCTTAAAATAGCTCATACTACAAGATCCACTGGACATCACACCTCTATTCAAAGTCTACAGTCATCATTTTCATATGGTCGACAATTAGGGTTTTTGACCTAATTCACCAAGATAGTTAACTTTTAATCAGGGGCATGGATCCAAAACTCAAGACATGATTCAAGAACCTCTACTACCTCAATATAACCCATTTACATCACTCATTTGAGGAGAAGATCTTGATTCTACACAAAGGTCCAAATTTTCACTTTATCAAGAAAAAGTCAACTGTATGGGTTCACCTTTGACTTTTAAGATTTTTGGTCAAACCATGACTTTCAAAGATCAATATCATCAATATATGGATATTAAAGTCATTTGACCAAAAAAATTCAAAGAGATTCACCAAGGAGCAAAAAGTCGGGAATTAGGGTTTTTGAGGGCATTGTGGGAACTCAAAATTTCACCTACACAACTCAAAAAACTTCCAACATGAAAGTTGTAGATCTTGCAAAATAAAACAACATCTTACATAGGAACTTTTTTCAAAAGATCAACCATTTAAGAGTTTTGGAATTTTGAAGCTTTAGGTTGTAAAAACTTAGAAATTTTTCTAAGTGTTTTTAACCTAGTTTTCATCCAACTTTGGGCTCATTTTTCACAAATTTCCCAAATGATTATTGTCGCGGGCGAAAAACCGTTTTGTTCCTCTTTTTTGTGGGATGAGACACCTGATGCCTTCTTTGGGCTCGAGTGCTCATAAAAAATGATTTTTCTTTGTTTCGACCAAACTTTTTAATATTTCCAAAGGAGGAAAAGGAAAAAGCTGCAATAACCTAAAAAGTGGGGGAGAGATCTTGGGTAAGAGGGTTGGTTATACGAAGGGAAGGTATTAGCACCCAACGTATCTATAGTACTCTATAGGTTTCTTTGCTTTGTTTTTCATTCCATGTTATTGAGAGGTTCTTGTGAAATAGGTGGGACCTAAGGTGTTTGTTTGATTATGCTCGCAAAGATCATCGCGATCCTCTGCATACATATCCCTTAGAGGGAATCAGAGCATCTGTAGCTCGGGGTCTACGGGTGCTAAGGTTTGAATGGTTTTTTTTGTTTTGTTTTGCTCGCCAAGGATCGACCTTGTGCCTACGTATTCTCAAAGGGATGTTGAGAAAGTCAGAGCAATCGTAGTTCCCACTTATGCTAGTGGAAGCAAAGGAAAATAGACAAATGTCGTCTAAATGCTAGATGTATCTAATCTATATCATCACATACATCTGTTTGATTTTTGTGTTTGAAAATCTTTTCATTATAAGCCCGGGGCCATGCCACTTAGGGTGCTTAGAATGATAAAGATGTTTTTTTGTTGTTTAACCAGCCTTGTGGCAAAAACTTTCAATGAAGTCAGCCTTGTGACAAAAAGTTTTGATTAATCAGCCAGCCTCGTGGCAAAAGTTTCAATGAAGTCAGCCTTGTGACAAAAACTTTGATTAATCAGCCAGTATGATGGCAAAACGGTTTGATTGATTAGCCAGCCTTGTGGCAAAAAAGTTTGATTGATTAGCCAGCCTTGTGGCAAAAAAGTTTGATTGATTGATTGTTTGTGATGATATATAAGAGATACTCCTAGCATAGAGATGAAAAATGTCTAATCTCCTAGGGTATTTGGTTTTGGATATTGGGGGATGCTTATAAGAAGCCCGTGGGTCCTTGTACGAAGCCCAAGAGGAGGCTAGCCGAGGGTCCTTGCATTGTAAGCCCAAGAGGAGGCTATGGGAGGGACAATCCAGGGTCCTTGCATTGTAAGCCCAAGAGGAGGCTATGGGAGGGTCACTCGTTTGTACAAAGCCCAAGGGGAGGCATGGTATAGTTGGTTTGAGCTCTTAGAGCGATTTCACCGGGAAACCATACTCTATGTCCTAACCTAAACTAGGGAGATTCTTTGCACGAAGCCCAATAGGAGGCTATGGGGAACCTAGTGTTGTATTAAGTTGAACAAGCATATAACACAATCACACATATGAACAAGTACGAACAAACATGAACAAGTACATGAACAAATATGAACAGTTATACATATATGACAAAGTGTGTGTATATAATGGAGTTTATGAAGGAAATATACCTGTAAGCATGATCCATTTGTATACACAGGGCTCGGGACTCACACTCGGGGAGAAGTCCACTTGAGTTTATTCAAAGCTATGTAAACAGGTATTTATAAAAGGGCTTGGGACTTATACCTACATGGAGGCCCATGATATTTTTGGGAAGATTTAAAGAAAACCTTCATTTTTGGTTTATTATTCAGGGTTAAAAATCAAACTGATCGAGGTATGTACAAAAAAAGTGTATGTACAAAAAAGCGTACAATGAAATACCTAATTTCATGTACTGGAATGGGTATGTACAAAAGGGCTCGGGACTTATACCTACATGGAGGCCCATGGTATATTGAACAGTTTTGAAGTTTCTTTGAAGTTTTGTTGTTTTGAAAATGATTTGAAAATTGTTTGAAAAGATTTTATTTTGAAGAAGTTTTATTGTTTTGAAAATGATTTGAAAATTGTTTGAAAAGATTTTATTTTTGAAGAAGTTTTATGTACAAAGAAAGACGAAAGGGACTTATACTCTCTAATATTCGAGAGGCCCCTGTTTTATTTTCATAAAACAGGGTGGATGGTTTTTGAAAATGATTTGAATGTTTTTTGAAAGAACTGTTTGGAAGCAATTTGGAAAAAGTTTTCTGTTAAAAACTGTACAAAGAAAAAGAAAAGGGACTTATACTCTCTAATATTCGAGAGGCCCCACATCGTTTTGAAAATCAATTGATCAATTAAAAAGATTTAATCAAAAGTTTCCTTTGAAAATCAAAAAGAAATGGTTTATCGTTTTTGAAAAGAATCGCGATCGCTCGTTTTAAAACGATTTGAATTTTGAAAGAAGTCAATTTAATCAAGATAAACAAAAGATTATTCTCAATTAACACTTAGATGATTAGGGTTTGATCACAAAAAATATTTACAAGTGATTAGGTTAAAAATTAAATGAAAAACAATTTTTTAAAGTAATTAAAAACACTTAAAAATGTATCATTTTAAACCTAATTAAAAACATATTAAATAAATCTTTTTTTGTGATTTTTTTTGATATTCATAAAATATGTATATTAAATAAGAGGTGTGTAAAAAATGAATAAAAAATGAGTTAATTTGATGTGTTAAATAATTAAATGAAGTTGTAAAAGAAAATGAAAGAAAAATAGTTGTTAAAAAAATGTTTTGGTCCCTAAGGGTGTTGAACCCGTGACCTTATGCTCACCAACCAAAACAACAACCAACTGAGCTGCGCGCGCAGCTTGTTAATGATACACGCTCATTTGATTATATTTAAAACAAGTATTTGAATTTCTGAACAAAAAAAATGGCGCCAAGAACACCATCCCCATTTGATTTTGAATTTTCTGAAAACTGAACCAAATTGATCAAGTGAAGGGTCTAACTCACTCGTTTTTTCATAAGGATCATGATGGTGGTCTTTAATTGCATTTATTTTCACTCTAAGGCTATCAATTTTCTGATGAACACGAAGAACCCTAATTCTATGATTCAATCTGAAATCGTGTATGTGCAAGTTATGATGCAATTGATTGAGGGTTAATGATCCTCATGTGTGCAGAAATGAGATGGTATGTTCATATTTCAGTTATGATGCGTGGAGAGTAGAGTTTGAAGTTCAAGTGCACTTACCTCAAAAACGGCCAAACTGAGAATTGGATTTTGATCTGGAGGTGTTACAGATGCTTTGTATCAATCTGAATAGCTTCTATGATGATTATGGAAGGTGTCTGGATGTCTGGAACAAGTTGAATTCATCTGAGCATGGCCATGGCACCCGATCTGCAGTTGCTTCAAGTATGAATCGAATTTGAAGATGGAGATGTTTCAGATCATATGTGAGTGTTTGGATAGTTCATATGTGATATATATGAGGTGTTGGAAGTGTTAGTTTTGACAGAAATGATCTTGAATGGATTTTGGCATGATAAGGCCATGGTTATGCATATTTGAGAAGTGAGGTAGTGATTTTGAGCTTGAGGTGTTTTTGGGGTGTATGAGTGGTTCAAACAAGTTTCAAATGATGTTTATGAGTTGTGGGAAGCATCACTTTGCTCAGAACTTCAAGGGTTTAGAGGTTGGGATTTCTACCTCTTTGAAACTTAAGAAACTTGCAATTCAAGAAAGAAAGAGAAAGCCTATAATTTGTGAGACTTTGGTGTGAATTTGGAAGTGATTTGAACCTCTATTTATAGGCCAAGGATTCTGAACTCAGAATTTTGCAACTTGCTTCAAGAAGTGATGATTTGGCTTAAGGGATAGAAAGGAATCTTTCACATTTAATGCAATGGTTAAAAGTAACTAAACCATGGTTATTTTGGCCAAGCTTCTTATCTCTTTCCTATCTGATCTTAAACCAGAAAATATCATTCAATCATTGCTTTGGTGTGTCATTACTTGCATTATTTGGCAAATTGGTTCATAACTTTGCAAAAATGGCTTGAAATTTCAAGTGAAATGGTCACTAATGTCAAAATTCAAAACCATAGCTACACTCCATATTTTTTCATGCTCTTAGACATTTTGGAAAGCTCATATTACATACTTCAAAACCCTAGTTGAAAGTTTCTTCAAGATCTTTAAGGAAGTGGGTGAAAAAGATCCATGAACTTTGAGAAAAATGAGGTTTTAAGTGAAGTTTTCAAAAGATACCAACTTTGAAGCTCCATATCTCTTAAATGGTTGATCTTATGGAAAAAAATTATATGTGACAAAGTTGTTCATTGGATCAAAATCTACAACTTTCATGTTGGAAGTTTTTTTCAGTTTGTAGGTGAAATTTTGAGTTATTCCCCTCCAAAGTTTGGAAAAAACCATAAAAAACACTTAGAAAAAATTTCTAAGTATGAAAGTCAAACTTTGACTTTTTGATTCTTGATTGATTTTCTTGATTTTTCTTGATCAAATGACTTCTCATATCATATATTGATGATTTAAAACTTCAAAAGTCATGGTTGACCAAAATTCCCCAAAAGTCAATGGTGATCCTGTACAGTTGACTTTTTCAGACGAATCGCGTTTCTGGAGTTTTCAAATGAAACAGGCTACCCTCATCAAATGAATGGTATGAATGGATCACATTGAAGCATTAGAGGATATTGAGCCATGGTTTGAGTTGTGGCACCATGTCCTGATTAAAAAGTCAGTTGTTCAGTGAATTAGGTCAAAAACCCTAATTGTCGATCTGATGAAATTGATGACTGTAGGTCTTGAATTGAGATGCAATTTCCATTGTATATTGTCATAGGGATTATTTGAAGATGATTGAAACTTTTGATTGACTCCCTGGGGGTTTTTAGGGTTTCCCAAATGTGATCCCTGATTTCAGTCCCTGATAGTTCAAAACCCTGAGCTGAGGATTTGTCTGATCAATCTTTGTGTAGGAGATGTTATGAGCCAATGGATTAGGTCAAAATGATGCACTTGAAGTCTTGATATCATATCCCAAGCTATTAGGTCAAATTCTGAGCAAAAGTCAGGAGTATGCTATCTTCAGGCAAAACCCTAATTCAGTCGATTCAAAGCTGTTGAGCTTGTTGAAGTGAATCTCTGAGGACCAAATGTGGATTGTTGATGAAGATGGTTCTTTTGAGATGAAGGGAGAACAAAACCCTAATTGATTGTTACTTGTACTGATGAGTGATTTCCTGATTAAATCCTGTTGAGTCACAAGTAACAAACACAAGCTATGCAATTTGTTAGAGATGCAAATGATGCATATGCAATGATATGAGGTGGTATCTTAGGTCAAAAATTGGGGTATGACAGATGCCCCTATTTAAGTTTCTTCAACCTGAGACATGAAGATTGAAAATCTTCGTTTTGATAGGGTGGAAGAGACTTAAATATCAGAAGACGCAAATTTTGGACCTAAGATACCAAAATTGCGAATGATGCAAGGATATCTTTACCGAGGGAATATCAAGAACTGACTCCGCTGGGGAAAAGAGATCGGGAAGGATGTCTCAATCCGTTTTAGGAAGAGAATCCGTTTTGTCTTTTCGGGAAAGCAAGTGTATGCTTCACCGGGGAATGATAGCTTTGTAAGAAAAGCTTACCTATCGACATTATCGACTATCTGCATGGGGATAGACTTGTTTAATAATGCGAAGGTGAAAGTATGAAACTGCATTACCGACTATCAGCATGGTGACAGACTTGACAAGGTAAAAAGAGTTTCAAAGGTTCGGTTAATATTATCGACTATCAGCATTGGGATAGACATGTTAAATAATATAACCAGAACAAAAGGTTACCGACTACCAGCCTCGTGATAGTGGTTTTGAAGACATGATCAATTATCAGCCGAGTGATAAAATGATCCTGGAGACTCTGCTAGGGAAATTACTGGTTATTCAGCCTTGTGAACAGTAATAAGGCCCTGATCGTCAACTGATCTTCATGATTGATTTCCTTGAGAGGAAATTTTTGAAAGAGACATAAGCTGCTCAGATGATGAGGCTATTGCTTATGGTTCTATTTTTCACGACTCTGTTTGAGGAATCGGAATTTGAATCTTTGGTAAAGACAGGGTTCTAACCAAAAATGAATTGGAAAGAGACAGTCAAACAAGACTTTGTACCCATGAGGAATGAACTCAACTGGGGATTCTCTCCTTTGTTTTGAGAGGAGAAACTAAAGCAACCTTCTTCCACGAGGAATGATCTCAGTGGGGAACTGGAGAAAGAAAGGATGATATTTCTGCTTATGGGTGACAACCTACTTGGAGAGATGACACGCCCATACCTGCTTCTTTTTTTTTCTTTTTCTTCTTTTTTTTTTCTTTTTTTTTGGGATAGGTATATCCTGAACAAGCGATTATTGAAAAATGCAAGAATGCATAAATGATGCAAATATGTATGAATGATGAATGCCATGAATGTAGCATGCATACTGACAATACTGACAGACAATGAAGTGTATACTGGAGAGGGACCGACGTCGCAATACAACCAGATACTTGGTTAATGTTCTTCAACACGGTGTAGATAACACAGGTGATGAATGATGTTGCGTGCTTTAAACTTCTCTGGGGAAGATAAGCATCTTTTCTCATTGAGATGGAAGAACCTCTTCACTGGAGATGGAAAATCTTCGTCACTGGGGATAAAAGAGCTTCTTCACTGGGGATAAAAGACCTTCTTCAATGGGGATAGAAGAGCTTCTTTACCTCGAGGGATAATTGCTTCAAGAATTCTTTTCTGGGACAAGAATACCGTTGTCTCAACAATTTTTCAGGAAGAATCCTTTTGTTCATCCTATGGAGACGACTGCTGATGTTCCTTCCGTTGTTCACAACTCAAAGGAAAATTTCGCTTTTATTTTGAAAAAGAAAAGTGAAGTAAATTCATTTAAAACTATTTTTTTTTCTTTTTTTTTTTCAAAAGTGAATAACACAATTAAAGCGTCATTTTGCAAGCTGAAAGAAATTAAAGATTGCAAACAAATGGGCACAAGGCTCAAATTTATTTAATAGGATGGTAATCAGCTAAAGGCGTGATTCCATGGAGTATTTACAAAAGTTGGAAATGGTAATTTATGCGGAAAAGGCTACATTGAAAGCAATAACCACTATTCCCTTACAACTTTGAGTTCCAATTGTGCTTGTCGCTTCAGATTGGCGATGATTTGATTGAAGATCCTTCGATGAAGTACAGACTCTTCAGGTGACGAAGTATGGACTGATGCAGTTACTTTGTCATAAATCCCTAATTTTTGCCTAGATTGCCCTACCAGGATGAATTTTTTCTGTTTATTGTCTCTAATTTTTGCCTGGACCGCCCTTTCGGGTTTTCAATCCACCGAGACGCTCATTTTTGCCTAAGTCGCCCTTTGCGGGTTTTCGACTTACCGAGCTGTTCTTTTGTTTTTTTTTTTTTAATTTTTTAGACAAAGTATTTCTTGACTGCATCAGCATTCACAGGATGTGGGAGTTCATCACCATCCATGGTTGCAAGAATCATGGCGCCGCCAGAAAATGTTCTTTTGACAACATACGGGCCTTCGTAATTAGGAGACCATTTGCCCCTAGAATCTGGTTGAAAAGACAAGATCTTCTTAAGCACGAGGTCGCCTTCTCGAAATTCACGAGGTCGAACCTTTTTGTTGAAGGCTTGTTTCATCCTTGCTTGGTATAACTGTCCATGGCATAGAGCAGTCATACGTTTTTCTTCGATTAAGTTCAACTGATCGTATCTGCTTTGACACCATTCAGCCTCTGATAACTTAGTCTCCATGAGGACTCTCATTGATGGGATTTCAACTTCTACGGGGAGCACAGCTTCCATGCCGTATACTAGAGAAAAGGGAGTTGCCCCTGTTGAAGTACGCACTGAAGTACGGTACCCGTGTAAAGCAAATGGCAGCATTTCATGCCAGTCTTTGTAAGTGACGACCATTTTCTGGACGATCTTCTTAATATTCTTGTTGGCGGCTTCAACGGCGCCGTTCATTTTTGGTCTGTAAGGAGAAGAGTTATGATGCTCAATCTTGAATTCCTCACACAATTCTTTCATCATTTTGTTGTTCAAGTTTGAACCATTGTCAGTAATGATCTTGCTGGGAATACCATATCGGCAAATGATGTTATTCTTGATAAACCTCACAACCACTTGTCTTGTAACATTGGCGTAAGATGCTGCTTCGACCCATTTGGTGAAGTAATCAATGGCTACCAAGATGAAACGATGACCATTTGAAGCTTTCGGTTCGATCATTCCAATCATGTCAATACCCCACATGGAGAAAGGCCACGGAGATGAGAGAACGTTGAGTAGAGTCGGTGGCACATGGATCTTATCTGCGTAGATCTGGCACTTGTGACATCTCTTCACGTGTTTGTAACAGTCTGATTCCATTGTTAACCAATAGTATCCTGCTCTTAAGATCTTCTTGGACATTGCATGCCCATTTGAATGAGTTCCAAAGGACCCTTCATGCACTTCATGCATAATCATGTCTGCTTCGTGTCTGTCCACGCATCTGAGCAAAACCATGTCGAAGTTTCTTTTGTATAACACATCTCCGTTCAGGAAGAAACTGCCAGAAAGCCTCCTTAGAGTTTTCTTATCTTTGCTTGATGCCCCAAGTGGGTACTCTTGAGTTTGAAGGAAGCGCTTGATGTCGTGGAACCACGGTTTATCATCGATGACTGCTTCGGTTGCAAACACATAGGCGGGCCTTTCAAGGCGCGTGATTCTGACTGTAGGCATATCATTCCAGTGATTGACTTTGAACATAGAAGATAGAGTAGCCAAGGCGTCTGCCATTCGATTCTGATCTCGAGGTATATGATGCAATTCAACCTTGTTGAAGAAAGTCAACAGACGTCTTGCATAATCTCTGTAAGGAATCAAGCCAGGGTGGTAAGTTTCCCACTTGTCTTTGATTTGGTTGATCACAAGGGCTGAATCTCCATATATGTCGAGGATCTTAATCCTTAAGTCAATGGCTTCTTCGAGACCCATGATACAAGCTTCATATTCTGCGATGTTGTTGGTGCAATCGAATAGCAGTCTGGCAGAGAACGGGATATGAGTACCCTTGGGAGTGATGATGATTGCCCCAATTCCATTGCCAAAAGCATTTACTGCTCCATCAAAAATTAGGCCCCATCTTGATCCAGGATCAGGACCTTCTTCAGGTAATGGTTCGTCACAATCTTTCATTTTCAAGTACAAGACATCTTCATCAGGAAAGTCAAACTTGAGAGATTGATATTCATTAATTGGTTGATGCGCCAAATGATCGGCGAGAATGCTTCCTTTGACCGCTTTTTGAGCACGGTATTCAATGTCATATTCGGATAACAGCATTTGCCATCGGGCAATCCTTCCTGTTAATGCAGGCTTTTCAAAGACATACTTGATCGGATCCATTTTGGAGATTAACCAAGTAGTATTGTTGATCATGTACTGGCGGAGACGTTTTGAAGCCCAAGCCAAAGCACAACATGTTTTTTCGAGCATGGAGTAACGAGACTCACAATCTGTGAATTTCTTACTCAAGTAATAGATGGCATGCTCCTTCTTACCGGTTTCATCTTGCTGTCCAAGCATACAACCCATGGATTCTTCCAACACAGTAAGGTACATGATTAATGGTCTTCCTTCAACTGGAGGAATCAATATTGGTGGTTCTAACAGGTATTCTTTGATACTGTCGAACGCTTTCTGGCAATCTTCAGTCCATACAACCCCTTGATCTTTGCGGAGAAGCTTGAAAATTGGCCCACAAGTAGCAGTCATTTGAGAGATAAATCTGGAGATATAGTTCAATCGTCCGAGAAATCCTCTTACTTGCTTTTCAGTCTTTGGTGCAGGCATTTCTTGAATAGCTCTGACTTTGTCGGGATCTACTTCGATACCTCTTTGGCTGACAATGAAACCCAAGAGTTTTCCAGATCTAACCCCAAAAGTACATTTGTTAGGATTCAAGCGAAGCTGATATTTCCTTAACCGTTGAAACAACTTCAAAAGGTATTCAATATGTTCTTCTTCTGTGCTGGACTTGGCTATCATGTCGTCCACATAAACTTCAATTTCTTTATGCATCATGTCATGGAAGAGAGTAGTCATCGCTCTTTGGTAAGTTGCGCCTGCATTCTTTAATCCAAATGACATCACTTTGTAGCAAAAGGTACCCCATGGGGTGATGAAAGATGTCTTCTCCATGTCTTCAGGAGCCATCTTGATCTGATTATAACCGGAGAACCCGTCCATGAAGGAAAAGACGTTGAACTTAGCGGTGTTATCAACCAGCATGTCGATATGTGGTAATGGAAAGTCATCTTTTGGACTGGCCTTGTTCAAGTCACGGTAGTCAACACACATTCTAACTTTTCCATCTTTCTTCGGAACTGGCACTATGTTGGCCAACCATTGAGGATACTCAGAAGTGACAAGAAAACCTGCGTCGAGCTGTTTTTGAACTTCCACTTTGATCTTGTTAGCCATATCAGGATGAGTCCTTCGCAATTTCTGCTTAACCGGCGGACATTCTGGCTTCAATGGTAAGTAATGCTGAACAATATTGGTATCCAACCCAGGCATGTCTTGGTAGGACCAGGCAAACACGTCAACGTATTCTTTGAGAAGGTCTGTCAACTTACTCTTGACATCAGTATCAAGCAACGATCCAATGGTCACTTCTTTTTTGTCTTCTTCAGAACCCAAGTTAATCTTTTCTAAAGGCTCTTTGTGAGGCAGAATGGCTCTTTCCTCGTGCTTAAGTAATCGAGAGATCTCGTCCGGGATCTCCTCTTCTTCCTCTTCTTCGGCTTCGAACACAGGAAACTCAAAGTTGGGAGAGGGCATAGGGTTATTGCATTCAATGGGTTTATCAATAGTAAATCTGCACATGTGATTTATGTCTATTTCAGAAAATTTATGAATGCAAGAGTGTATGCAGATTTTTTTTGAAAAAGTTTTTTTTTTTTTTATTTTGGTTTTTTAGGATTACCATTTCCAGAAAAAGCAAAAATAAAACATATAATGTAGGGAATTCAAAATGACACTTTATTTATGATTCATTTTTGAAACAAAGCCCTAAACACAAACTCATTTGTCTTGGGCAGGACAAAGAGGGAAACTTTTAAAACAAAGCCCTATACACAAAGTTATTTGGGCGGAACATTTAAAAGCAAAGCCCTATAAAATATCTCTCTGCTTTGGGCAAGGCAGGAGGTCAAAATACAGCGAGGTGATTACTTTGAGCGGCGAACAACATTCGGAACGTCGACAGCTTTCCAGTAGCAACGAACTCCTCTGTGTATTATGTATTCAGGAAAATTCTCTCCAGAATTATCTTCAGTATTGACATTGACCGCTGGTCGAGCAGGATTTGAAGGTCCTGGTTTGTCACCCTTGTTCTTCGTAGAGTTGAAACGGTCTTCTTCTACTTCTTGAAGAGCATAAGACGAGTCACAATCTTCAGAATTTTCAGGATGTATTTCCCAGTCTTCAGGATGAAGAGACTCATTGTCGGCGACACTTTCCGAGTCAGTTGCGGGACCATCTTCCCCTTCATCTTCAAAAATGGCATTTATGTGATAGTAACCACCTTCAGGATTATGAACCTTGGCAGATGCATTGAAGTTGAAATCTTTAGTAATTTCAGGCTGCTGAGAAAATTGACAGTATTGATAAGCCTCTTCTGGTTGACTATTATATTCAAAGGAATCTCCCCATCCAGTTGGTTGGATATCCTCAATCGCAATCTTGTAACTTTCAGGTGCAGTGTATTTCACCATGTAATCAAATTTTCCACTTGGTTGTCCCAAGGTGTCCCAAACCTCTGCAGGAATAGGCGGAATTTCTTTAGCACTTGTTTTCTCTGAAGGAGGATATGGTTCTTCCTGAGATATGTATCCCGAGTCATTGAGATAACATTTCCATTCTTCTTCAGGATCGGGTAAACCTTCTTCGATGCATTCTTCGATAAGGACATTAACCTCTTGAGGAATTGGATTGAGGAACCCTCCACTAATGAATGTTTCTTTGATCGGACGAAGGGTTTCATCCTTCTTGGTGCAGTTTGAGAACATTGGTGAACATCCGAGACCTGCTCTAGTTTCATTCTTGGTAGGGATCACAACTTGCCCCCAGCCAGTGGTAGTTCCATCTTTCACTACTTTTACCGCCTCTTTGTAAGAAGAGATCGATGCTTTCTTCTTGGAAGATTCGTCTTCTAAAGAGAGACCTTGGAACTGCGTTCCTTCCACATCATCAGCACTTATGAAAGAGAAATTGGATAAATGGCTCACCATCAAGGCTTGTTCTCCACTTATCGTTACCAATTTTCCATTTGTTACAAATTTTAACTTTTGATGGAGCGTAGAAGTTACTGCCCCTGCTTCATGGATCCATGGTTGTCCTAACAGACAGCTATAAGCAGCTTGAATGTCCATGACCTGGAAGGTGATTTGGAATGTATGTGGACCAATTGTCATGGGAAGGTTGACTTCGCCGATAACAGATTTTCGCGATCCATCAAATGCTTTGACTACTACACCACTGAATTTCATAGGCATTCCTTGGTAAGACAAGCGAGCAAGAGTCGTCTTTGGCATCACATTCAAGGAAGATCCGGTGTCTACCAGTACATTAGACAAAGAATCTGACTGACAGTTCATAGAAATGTGCAAAGCAAGATTGTGATTTCTTCCTTCCTCAGGGAGTTCTTCATCACAAAAGCTTAAATTGTTGCAAGCTGTTATGTTGGCTATTATCCCATCAAAGTGATCAACAGTCACATCATGATCTACAAAAGCTTGATCCAAAACTCTCATCAGGGCTTCCCTGTGGGCTTCTGAGTTTAACAGCAATGAAAGTATTGAGATTTTTGAAGGAGTCTGCATAAGCTGATCCACAATCTTGTATTCACTTCTTTTGATAAGCTTCAAAATTTCGTCAAAGTCAGGATTCACATTAGTTCCACTGGACTGACCAATATCAATGTTTGTATTACTGACAGGAGTTTCCACAGGATTCCCCACTGGTGTATTAACAGGATTTTTCCCGGTTGCAGGAGCAACAGGTTGCTTTGAAGGTAGTGGAGTATACACACGTCCACTTCTTGTTACACGACTTACATCAGCAATGTTTACAACGGATGAGAGAGTTGGTAAAGGAACTTCTTGTCCATCCTTTATCATTGTGGCGTTGTAGTTGTATGGAACTGCCTTGTCAGAGTCATAAGGAACAGGTCCAGGTAGACAAATGATCAGAGGAGCAACAGGAACCCTTGACTTGTTGTAAGTAACTTCCATGCGCTCAGGCATGTTGAAATGAGGAACGATGACGTTAACTGTAGGCATTTCCGAGTTGATATCTGAGACTAAAAGCTCATGCGGATAACATCCTATCATGTTAACTTCATTTTCATCCCTATTTCTGTAGATCTCAATAGTACCATTATCTAGCAAAACTTGGAGATCTCTTCTCACAATCGAACATCCGTGAGGATCTACACAACATATTCTACAGGAACCGTATTGATGCTGGCGAAAATTCGGCCCTCGACAGAGAGTGGCGTGCATTTGTACCAAATCAGCTCTTGAGAAATTGATATTATAGACTCGGTACGGACCAGGACATCCATACACCATGTTTACAACATGCCCTCCATGATTGGGCAGCGGATTTGCTTGCACATTAGGATTCAAATTTCTGAAAGAGAGGAGATTAGACCTAACCAACCTCTGAACTTCATGTTTCAAAGCTATGCAATGCTCAAGATCATGGCCAGGTGCTCCTTGATGATAAGGGCATGAGACCTCAGCTTTGTACCACCATGGGAGTTTCTCAGGTACTGGTGGTGGTGCTTTAGTTTGAACAAGACCTCTTTCAATCAAAGCAGGGTACAATTCTGTGTACGTCATTGGAATCGGATCGAACTGTGGAGCTCTTTGTACACGATTCTGATTATTGTTAAGCTGCTGAACCTGTGGTCGAGGCTGTTGTTGAAATTGCGGAGTAAACCCCGGATTCGGTGCTGTGTTAACGACTGGTGTGATAGAAGCAACCTGTCGCTGACGATTGACATTTCCTCTTGGCCTCCCTTGGGATACCATGTCAACACTTTGTTCTTTCTTCTTTTGGAAACCACTTCCGAACTTTTTGGTTCCACTTGAAGATCCACCTTCTTTAGTCAAACGTCCTGTTCGGACTCCTTCTTCTAGACGCATCCCCATGTTTACCATTTCGGTGAAATCACTTGGAGCACTAGCAATCATGCGTTCATAATAAAACGGACTGAGAGTATTCAAGAATATCTTTGTCATCTCTTTCTCTTTTAATGGTGGATTAATCTGAGCAGCAGTTTCTCTCCATCGTTGGGCATACTCTTTGAAAGCTTCATGGTCTTTCTGAGCCATGGATCGAAGCTGATCTCTGTCTGGAGCCATATCCGAGTTATACTTGTATTGTCGGACAAAGGCCTCACCTAGGTCATTGAATGTTCGAATATTAGTGCTATCCAAGCCTGTGTACCACTTCAGTGCGGCACCAGTTAAACTGTCTTGAAAGTAATGGATAAGCAACTGATGATTATCTGCATAAGTAGACATCTTTCTGGCATACATCACGAGATGACTTTGCGGACAAGAACTACCTTTGTACTTCTCAAAGTCTGGGACCTTGAATTTAGCAGGTATTTGTACACTGGGAACCAAACATAGTTCCTGAGCATTCTTTCCAAACAAATCTTTTCCACGAATAGCCTTAACTTCCAGCTGAATCTTGTTAAGCTGCTCTTGGAGATCTTCTACAAGATTACGCTGATTCGTGCTATCACCTTGATCATGATAAATCTCATTTCCATCATAAGGAACAGTGTGAACCGTAGGGGTCGGAACTGTCATAGTGGGTTGAGAAAGTGCCATAGTGATTTGGGAAAAAGTTACCCCTGAATGTGGAATAAACGCCGAACCTTGTGCAGCAGGTGCTTCAGTTGTAGCTGTTTGAACCCCAGAGAAATTATGACGGAAACCTGTACCAAAGCTGAAAGGCGGGCCCCAACCTTCTGGCATGGAGAAAGATGGAATACCGAATGCAACTGTAGAAACTGGAGTAGTGACTTCAGATGTTACCGTCGCTTGGCTGTTAGGTGGCGGCGGCTGATTCTGTGCGGCCATTAAGGAGTCAACCAGAGTAGTGAGACTTTCCAATTTTTCCTGAAGGGTGGTCACTGTACCACGAAGCTCAATATTCTCTTGTTCAGAGTGTTCCATTACTCTTCTTCTGCTTGAACGAGTATTGTATCTGTGATCTGATTGCGAGCGCGGTCGAGAAACTTTGAGACGCGACAGCTTGACGATCTAATGGAGAAAGATCCAAAAGATGAGACTCTATACAACAGACTCGATATGCAGAATGATGTATGCTAAAAAGAAATTTATGATTTTTCCAAACATTCTTAAGATTATTTCCTTGCAAACATTTGAACACAAACAAATCTTTTATTCATTCATTTTTTTTTATTGCAATAATGGGAAATGTTACAACATTGGAGCATAGCTCCTTACAAAAGCAAATGATAAATAAAAAGCTAAACAAATCTAAGCATCTTCATCAGATGAAGAACCAAATGCATTGTGCAGCTTGAGCTTCATGATTTCTTTCCCATAGTGAGCTTTCAACTCGGCCTTTTCAGTCCTCAGCTTGTCAACAACATTCTTCCAATCATCAGGAGTCGGAGCGTTGCTTGTCGAGCCTTCCAGATTTTTCTTGCTTTCTCTGATGTACCTCTTGATTGCAGCGTCTTTCTGACGAATCTTCTCATCTTTGCTCATGAGCCATCCATCTTGATAATAGAGAGTTTCTTCGTGATCTTTCACTCTTTTCTTCAACTTTCTATTTTCCACCTCAGTGCTACGAAACTTTTCTTCCCAAGCATCTTTTTCTGTCCTCATCTTAGCCAAAGTGCGTTGGTATTCCTCCATAGTGGGAATGTTGGGTCGTTGAGATACTGCAGGAAACATGGGTTTTTCATAAGCATAAGGCATTTGAAACTCTTTTGCTCTTTTCTTTACCCAGCAGATGTAGGCGTCCATGGCAATGCAATTTCTTTCCTCACCTTTTTCTTTCCATCGGACGTCGTACCAAGCTCTCATCATTCTTGCTTTCAACTTTTTAGGATTATCCCCTTCTCGGTAAAAGTATCCTTCCACTGAGGGACCAGCAGGTTTAACTGAATTTGCATACCCGAGTTGTCGTCGGGCCAGGACCGGATTGTAGTTAATTCCTCCTTGTGTACCAATGAGGGGTACGTTGGCGAACTCTCCACAACTTTCAATGGTTTCTGTACCACAGCGAGCCAAGGTATACCAACGAATATCATTATTAGTAAGAGACCTAAGTCTTCGAGGCCAATGCAAACCTTCTCGGTTTTCCGTGAAAATAGGAGACTCAGGTAAGTGTGAAACAATCCATTTGAACAACAGAGGTGCACAACATACAATGATTCCACCGCCTTGGCGATTCCTATGATGGACAGAAAAATACATGTCACCAAGCAAAGTCGGAACCGGATTTCCAATCAGAAAGATCTTTATGGCATTGATATCAACAAAGTTGTCGACATTGGGAAACAGAACCAACCCATAGATGAGCAAGGCTAGTATAGCTTCAAAAGCTATCATGCTACCAGTTTCAATGAAATCAAAGGCTTTCTTTATTAGGAAGTGTGAAGTTAAACCCGGGAGATTTCCTTTGGTAGTCCAATTACTCTCTACTTCAGACTTTTTCAAATGGGTACTTGCTGCAATGACGTGTGACTTAGGGATGGCTTCCAAACCATTGAAGGGTATTTTGTCAGACACGGGGATACCCAAAAGATTGGCATATTCTTCCAAGGTCGGTACCAACTGGTAGTCTGGAAAGGTAAAACAACGGTAGACGGGATCATAGAACTGAACCAGAGTTTTGAGAAGTCCTTCATCAACATGAGTGTTCAGGATAGGCAAAAGCTTTCCATAACTTTTCCTAAAATTAGAAGGATCTTGTACAGAAGATGCTAACTCTATCAGTCTTTCTACATCAGGCGTTTTGAAACCGTACTTTTTGGTATACCTTTTTTCCATAACTTAATCCTATAATGTTTGCAAAGAAAATTCTCTAAATTTTTTTTGGAAAAATCATGTTTTTTATGGAAAAAGATGGGTTTTTTAATGAATGTATGAATGCATGGATGCATGGATGCCACATATTCAAACATGGTGAAACAAACATGGTAACGCAAACAGGGTAACGCGAACATGGTAACGCATACATGGTAACACAAACATGGTAACACAAACATGGTAACGCATAGGTTCAAAGGTCCAAAGTCACGAGCATGAGGTCAGAGAACCAAAAATGGGATAGATCTAGTTAATCACCTGCATGACATGTTCTACTGATACGTCAGAGTCTACATTTTTCTTTCGGATATTACCGGCCTTCCACAATTAAACTCATGAGCCAGTAATATTCTCAAGAAAAACTCGTCTGAGTGTGGTTCTCCGCATGACAACTAATCCAAGTCTTCACCTGAATAGTTTCTGCACCACAACCTAATAAGGCCAGGATGGGTTGGAGTTCTACGGTCTCTCAGCTTCTACAGTTCAATGAAAGTAATAATGTCTTCGCTACGAAACATGCTAAACATAAATTACCAACAAGGAACCTCCACTGAGCGGAAGGATTCTCACGTGCGCCTGCACATGACTATACCCTCCACCTAATTTCTTATGTGTACTTAATCCGGGTTAGGATTTGTCCATAATGTATCACTTGTAACAGAACCACGCAAGTAACAGAACCAAAACCACACATATAGCAAAAAATGAAATGAAAAAATAAAGCAAATAGAATTAACCCTTCCTTTGGAAACAATAAAAAGATGGTCCCCAGTGAAGTCGCCATTTTTCTGTCGCGGGCGAAAAACCGTTTTGTTCCTCTTTTTTGTGGGATGAGACACCTGATGCCTTCTTTGGGCTCGAGTGCTCATAAAAAATGATTTTTCTTTGTTTCGACCAAACTTTTTATTATTTCCAAAGGAGGAAAAGGAAAAAAGCTGCAATAACCTAAAAAGTGGGGGAGAGATCTTGGGTAAGAGGGTTGGTTATACGAAGGGAAGGTATTAGCACCCAACGTATCTATAGTACTCTATAGGTTTCTTTGCTTTGTTTTTCATTCCATGTTATTGAGAGGTTCTTGTGAAATAGGTGGGACCTAAGGTGTTTGTTTGATTATGCTCGCAAAGATCATCGCGATCCTCTGCATACATATCCCTTAGAGGGAATCAGAGCATCTGTAGCTCGGGGTCTACGGGTGCTAAGGTTTGAATGGTTTTTTTTGTTTTGTTTTGCTCGCCAAGGATCAACCTTGTGCCTACGTATTCTCAAAGGGATGTTGAGAAAGTCAGAGCAATCGTAGTTCCCACTTATGCTAGTGGAAGCAAAGGAAAATAGACAAATGTCGTCTAAATGCTAGATGTATCTAATCTATATCATCACATACATCTGTTTGATTTTTGTGTTTGAAAATCTTTTCATTATAAGCCCGGGGCCATGCCACTTAGGGTGCTTAGAATGATAAAGATGTTTTTTTGTTGTTTAACCAGCCTTGTGGCAAAAACTTTCAATGAAGTCAGCCTTGTGACAAAAAGTTTTGATTAATCAGCCAGCCTCGTGGCAAAAGTTTCAATGAAGTCAGCCTTGTGACAAAAACTTTGATTAATCAGCCAGTATGATGGCAAAACGGTTTGATTGATTAGCCAGCCTTGTGGCAAAAAAGTTTGATTGATTAGCCAGCCTTGTGGCAAAAAAGTTTGATTGATTGATTGTTTGTGATGATATATAAGAGATACTCCTAGCATAGAGATGAAAAATGTCTAATCTCCTAGGGTATTTGGTTTTGGATATTGGGGGATGCTTATAAGAAGCCCGTGGGTCCTTGTACGAAGCCCAAGAGGAGGCTAGCCGAGGGTCCTTGCATTGTAAGCCCAAGAGGAGGCTATGGGAGGGACAATCCAGGGTCCTTGCATTGTAAGCCCAAGAGGAGGCTATGGGAGGGTCACTCGTTTGTACAAAGCCCAAGGGGAGGCATGGTATAGTTGGTTTGAGCTCTTAGAGCGATTTCACCGGGAAACCATACTCTATGTCCTAACCTAAACTAGGGAGATTCTTTGCACGAAGCCCAATAGGAGGCTATGGGGAACCTAGTGTTGTATTAAGTTGAACAAGCATATAACACAATCACACATATGAACAAGTACGAACAAACATGAACAAGTACATGAACAAATATGAACAGTTATACATATATGACAAAGTGTGTGTATATAATGGAGTTTATGAAGGAAATATACCTGTAAGCATGATCCATTTGTATACACAGGGCTCGGGACTCACACTCGGGGAGAAGTCCACTTGAGTTTATTCAAAGCTATGTAAACAGGTATTTATAAAAGGGCTTGGGACTTATACCTACATGGAGGCCCATGATATTTTTGGGAAGATTTAAAGAAAACCTTCATTTTTGGTTTATTATTCAGGGTTAAAAATCAAACTGATCGAGGTATGTACAAAAAAGTGTATGTACAAAAAAGCGTACAATGAAATACCTAATTTCATGTACTGGAATGGGTATGTACAAAAGGGCTCGGGACTTATACCTACATGGAGGCCCATGGTATATTGAACAGTTTTGAAGTTTCTTTGAAGTTTTGTTGTTTTGAAAATGATTTGAAAATTGTTTGAAAAGATTTTATTTTGAAGAAGTTTTATTGTTTTGAAAATGATTTGAAAATTGTTTGAAAAGATTTTATTTTTGAAGAAGTTTTATGTACAAAGAAAGACGAAAGGGACTTATACTCTCTAATATTCGAGAGGCCCCTGTTTTATTTTCATAAAACAGGGTGGATGGTTTTTGAAAATGATTTGAATGTTTTTTGAAAGAACTGTTTGGAAGCAATTTGGAAAAAGTTTTCTGTTAAAAACTGTACAAAGAAAAAGAAAAGGGACTTATACTCTCTAATATTCGAGAGGCCCCACATCGTTTTGAAAATCAATTGATCAATTAAAAAGATTTAATCAAAAGTTTCCTTTGAAAATCAAAAAGAAATGGTTTATCGTTTTTGAAAAGAATCGCGATCGCTCGTTTTAAAACGATTTGAATTTTGAAAGAAGTCAATTTAATCAAGATAAACAAAAGATTATTCTCAATTAACACTTAGATGATTAGGGTTTGATCACAAAAAATATTTACAAGTGATTAGGTTAAAAATTAAATGAAAAAACAATTTTTTAAAGTAATTAAAAACACTTAAAAATGTATCATTTTAAACCTAATTAAAAACATATTAAATAAATCTTTTTTTGTGATTTTTTTTGATATTCATAAAATATGTATATTAAATAAGAGGTGTGTAAAAAATGAATAAAAAATGAGTTAATTTGATGTGTTAAATAATTAAATGAAGTTGTAAAAGAAAATGAAAGAAAAATAGTTGTTAAAAAAATGTTTTGGTCCCTAAGGGTGTTGAACCCGTGACCTTATGCTCACCAACCAAAACAACAACCAACTGAGCTGCGCGCGCAGCTTGTTAATGATACACGCTCATTTGATTATATTTAAAACAAGTATTTGAATTTCTGAACAAAAAAAATGGCGCCAAGAACACCATCCCCATTTGATTTTGAATTTTCTGAAAACTGAACCAAATTGATCAAGTGAAGGGTCTAACTCACTCGTTTTTTCATAAGGATCATGATGGTGGTCTTTAATTGCATTTATTTTCACTCTAAGGCTATCAATTTTCTGATGAACACGAAGAACCCTAATTCTATGATTCAATCTGAAATCGTGTATGTGCAAGTTATGATGCAATTGATTGAGGGTTAATGATCCTCATGTGTGCAGAAATGAGATGGTATGTTCATATTTCAGTTATGATGCGTGGAGAGTAGAGTTTGAAGTTCAAGTGCACTTACCTCAAAAATGGCCAAACTGAGAATTGGATTTTGATCTGGAGGTGTTACAGATGCTTTGTATCAATCTGAATAGCTTCTATGATGATTATGGAAGGTGTCTGGATGTCTGGAACAAGTTGAATTCATCTGAGCATGGCCATGGCACCCGATCTGCAGTTGCTTCAAGTATGAATCGAATTTGAAGATGGAGATGTTTCAGATCATATGTGAGTGTTTGGATAGTTCATATGTGATATATATGAGGTGTTGGAAGTGTTAGTTTTGACAGAAATGATCTTGAATGGATTTTGGCATGATAAGGCCATGGTTATGCATATTTGAGAAGTGAGGTAGTGATTTTGAGCTTGAGGTGTTTTTGGGGTGTATGAGTGGTTCAAACAAGTTTCAAATGATGTTTATGAGTTGTGGGAAGCATCACTTTGCTCAGAACTTCAAGGGTTTAGAGGTTGGGATTTCTACCTCTTTGAAACTTAAGAAACTTGCAATTCAAGAAAGAAAGAGAAAGCCTATAATTTGTGAGACTTTGGTGTGAATTTGGAAGTGATTTGAACCTCTATTTATAGGCCAAGGATTCTGAACTCAGAATTTTGCAACTTGCTTCAAGAAGTGATGATTTGGCTTAAGGGATAGAAAGGAATCTTTCACATTTAATGCAATGGTTAAAAGTAACTAAACCATGGTTATTTTGGCCAAGCTTCTTATCTCTTTCCTATCTGATCTTAAACCAGAAAATATCATTCAATCATTGCTTTGGTGTGTCATTACTTGCATTATTTGGCAAATTGGTTCATAACTTTGCAAAAATGGCTTGAAATTTCAAGTGAAATGGTCACTAATGTCAAAATTCAAAACCATAGCTACACTCCATATTTTTTCATGCTCTTAGACATTTTGGAAAGCTCATATTACATACTTCAAAACCCTAGTTGAAAGTTTCTTCAAGATCTTTAAGGAAGTGGGTGAAAAAGATCCATGAACTTTGAGAAAAATGAGGTTTTAAGTGAAGTTTTCAAAAGATACCAACTTTGAAGCTCCATATCTCTTAAATGGTTGATCTTATGGAAAAAAATTATATGTGACAAAGTTGTTCATTGGATCAAAATCTACAACTTTCATGTTGGAAGTTTTTTTCAGTTTGTAGGTGAAATTTTGAGTTATTCCCCTCCAAAGTTTGGAAAAAACCATAAAAAACACTTAGAAAAAATTTCTAAGTATGAAAGTCAAACTTTGACTTTTTGATTCTTGATTGATTTTCTTGATTTTTCTTGATCAAATGACTTCTCATATCATATATTGATGATTTAAAACTTCAAAAGTCATGGTTGACCAAAATTCCCCAAAAGTCAATGGTGATCCTGTACAGTTGACTTTTTCAGACGAATCGCGTTTCTGGAGTTTTCAAATGAAACAGGCTACCCTCATCAAATGAATGGTATGAATGGATCACATTGAAGCATTAGAGGATATTGAGCCATGGTTTGAGTTGTGGCACCATGTCCTGATTAAAAAGTCAGTTGTTCAGTGAATTAGGTCAAAAACCCTAATTGTCGATCTGATGAAATTGATGACTGTAGGTCTTGAATTGAGATGCAATTTCCATTGTATATTGTCATAGGGATTATTTGAAGATGATTGAAACTTTTGATTGACTCCCTGGGGGTTTTTAGGGTTTCCCAAATGTGATCCCTGATTTCAGTCCCTGATAGTTCAAAACCCTGAGCTGAGGATTTGTCTGATCAATCTTTGTGTAGGAGATGTTATGAGCCAATGGATTAGGTCAAAATGATGCACTTGAAGTCTTGATATCATATCCCAAGCTATTAGGTCAAATTCTGAGCAAAAGTCAGGAGTATGCTATCTTCAGGCAAAACCCTAATTCAGTCGATTCAAAGCTGTTGAGCTTGTTGAAGTGAATCTCTGAGGACCAAATGTGGATTGTTGATGAAGATGGTTCTTTTGAGATGAAGGGAGAACAAAACCCTAATTGATTGTTACTTGTACTGATGAGTGATTTCCTGATTAAATCCTGTTGAGTCACAAGTAACAAACACAAGCTATGCAATTTGTTAGAGATGCAAATGATGCATATGCAATGATATGAGGTGGTATCTTAGGTCAAAAATTGGGGTATGACAATTATGAAGGAACCATTAACTAATGATTTGAAGTAGATGTTTAGGGCTTTCCAAATTGTGTTCAACCTTCTCAAAATTCATTTTGAGCTAAGAGTTATGCTTGTTCAAAGTTGGCCTCATGAAGTGAAATTATAGGTCATGCCTCATTTTTGAACTTTGAAATTTTGTGCACATGACCTCACTTATGGATGCTACACGACCCATACCACATCTGAAAACATGCCATGCATTCATTTTTACCATAGCATAAGAATTGAGGAAGATTTCCAAAACAAGAACATGTGATTATGTAATGATTACATTTGGGAATTTATGGCAAATTGATGAATCACCCAAGGAATCTTCTCACCAACCAATTAGAGCTCATTTCTGTCTCAAAATTGTCCCCTAAGATCAAGCAAAATCGAGGGCTAGGGGATTGATCAAATGGAATCAAAATTCTCATCATTGCATAAGAGATATTTGCAAACTTCCTTCATGACCAAGAAAACCAAATCAACCTCACTAAGCAAGCTCACTCCTCTGCAACTATACTGAACCATTTGCCTATAAATAGGAGAGCATACCTCAGTAGAAAAACACACCAAAGCAACAAAATTCTTGCTTTCTCTTTTCTTTCTTCATACTTAGTTTTTTCAAAGGTCCTTTGGCAAGAAGACTCGGATTCTTCAAACCAAAGCTCTCTCTTTGAAAATAAGTATTCAAACACATTGAGGGAGGCATTTATAGGTGATCCAAACCTCTGGAACACTTCTGGGTGTGGAGAATCATCATCTCCACCTCTCATTTGGAGCACTTGCAGTTGGAGGATCACAAAACAATTCAGGAGGTTCCAAGCAAGGTTAGGCATCCAGGCACGTTCCTCAGATCATAGTGAAGCTGTTCAGATGGCTGCAGCTCATCTGTAACTCCAGATTCATCATCCTCCATGTTCACTTGAAGCTCAAATCGAAGGAGTCGAGTAGAGCAATTCAGAAGCTTTGAGGTCACAACAAGTATTCAGTTAGCATCACTGAGTCCTAAGGAAGCTTTTAGGATCATTCATACAAGCCCAGGTGCTCTCCATCATCCTCACGACCTCCAGTTTCAGAGGTAAGTTTCTGAACTCCACCTCTTTAATTTAAGCACTCTTTGTGATAAAGCTCAATTCTATCTTGTTCAGCATCATCAGAGGATTGAAAACACTCTATCATCATTCATTTATCTTTCAGTATAGCCATTTAATTTGATTTTCAAATTTTAGGGTTCTTCACGTTTTCTAGTAAATTAGTTAGATGTAGTTAATATAAATTTATGTTAGTTACATATTCAGAATCGTGAGTGAATTTAGAACAAGTTTCATGTTTACATCTTTGCAATTGGTTGAGATTTGAGAGAATCAGAATTTCAAAAATGTTGGAGCTTGAGGTTGAAGATGACTATGGTGGTGGCGCGCAAAATTCAAATTTAAGGCTAGAGTTTATTTTACTTTGAGTGGTAGTTGTTTCATAAACGACTAAAACGTGATAGCCCAGTGGTAAAGAGTGTTTGTGTGTTACGCGTGCCCAAGGTCTGGGGTTCGAATCCCCCTCGCCCCAGACCTTTTGATTTTATTTTCTTTTTTGCTTCTATACACTTGAACACTATATGAATTGCACTGAAACCAGCTTACTATCACCACACGCGTGTTGGCTCAGTGGTGTTTGTTTTGAGTGTGTGACCTAGAGGGCGTGGGTTCAAATCCTCCAAGGGCCAAAACTATTTTTTTAACACCCATTTTCTTTCATTTTTCTCACAAACTTCACACAATTAATTCACCTATCAAATTAAGTCATTTTCACTTCATTTTTCACACACTTGTTATTTAATATATCTATTTTGTGAATAATAATAAAAAATCATAAAAATATTATTTATTTCATATATTTTATTAGGTTTAAAATAGTATGTTTTAAGTGTTTTCTTAAATACTTTAAATGCATATACTCATTTTGTTTTAACCTAATTATTTTGTGGATAATTTTATGATAAAACCCTAATTGTTTAGGTCTTAATTAGGTAAAGATCTTTATTTTTACCTTAATTAAGTTGACTTACATCATTCCAATTTTCTTCCAACTGTGTTTCATAAAACAATAAATCCTTGAGCCTCTATTAGAGTGTAAGTCCCATCCCCTTTTCATTTTATTTTCAACTCTCAAATACAGTAAATAAAACTGTTTTCACAACAGTAATCATTCAAAAAATCACAAATCATTTTCAACTGCTTTTATAGCCAGTACTGTAAAGTACTGGGCCTCTATTAGAGTGTAAGTCCCATCCCCTTTTCATTTTATTTTCAACTCTCAAATACAGTCAATAAAACTGTTTTCACAACAGTAATCATTCAAAAAATCACAAATCATTTTCAACTGCTTTTATAGCCAGTACTGTAAAGTACTGGGCCTCTATTAGAGTGTAAGACCCAACACCTTCTTTCTTTTCTTAGTTTGTTTTCAAAAACTGTATTTTCAAAATCTCCTTTCTATTTTTAAAACATTCTTCTGGTATTTGAAGGGCATTATTCCCGGTGAAACTCTTCAGATACCTATGTGACCTTTGTCCATCTTCACTTCTTCTGTTTTCAAAACTCTTAACTGTTTATAATAAATATCCAACTGTTATCAACAAAACAACAAAAATTACTGGTAAGGCTTTGTACATACTTCTTCAAAGGCCTCCACTCCATCCAGGTTAGGCTTTACAAGCTTTCAATTTACAGTCTTTATTTAAATTACTGTCAAATATAAACTGTACATATATTTGTTTAGAACTACGTTTGAGTGTAAACCCTAGGACAGTTAAACTATATATATATATATATATATATTATAGGAATATGTCCTAGGATTGAGAATGTCTTCCCGGTGAAGGCTCTTTCCTAATTAGAGATCTGTAGTTCAAACCCCCAAGATGAATTATTCCCGGTGAAACATCTTGGCAAAAACCTTAGAATCCAAAAAAATAGGACACATCCACCCAAAGAGGAATTATTCCCGGTGAAACCTCTTACCCATTTGCTTAAAGCCAAAATAAGTTCAAAACTACATAGCTTTCTCTTGTGCTATAACAAGGACCCTCGATTAGCCTCCTCTTGGGCTTTGTACAAGGACCCACAGGCTTCTTAAAAGCATTTCCAACTTCCTCTTGAGCTTGTATACAAGGACCCATCAGGTTTCTTATAAACATAGGAACAGGTCTTTAGTTACCTTTTAGCCTACCCTGGTGAGTTTCTTCCAATTTAAAACCAGACTTTTAAACAAGCTAAGATTTCCTCAATTTTATATTGAGTATACCTTTGGAATGAGAGACATGGACAGTCTCTGTCACCCTTACCTTCATCAATTTTCCTTAGCAGAGTCTAGGATCCATGTTTGCTTATCCTCAGCAAGAGTCAGCCTTCATCTTGGGCTTTAAACAAGAAGTCTCCACTAGATAATCTTTCTGCCATTCATTTTAATAAAAATCCCTGGAAAGGGTTAGCCTCCACATCATTCTTTCATTTTCAATAAAAATCCCTGGAAAGGATTAGCCTCCACATCATTCTTTCATTTTCAATAAAAATTCCTGGAAAGGGTTAGCCTCCACATCATTCTTTCATTTTAGTAAAAACCCCTGGAAAGGGTTAGCCTCCAAAATCAGTCCTTCAAAAACGAAAGATTCATTCTCTTAGGAGATAATTTCCCTAGCTGAGTCAAAACCCCTGGAAAGGGCCAGCCTCCAAAAACATGATAAAATCAGTCTTTTAACAGACAATTTCTCCAGCTAAGATAAAACCCCTAAAAAGAGTCAGCCTCAATTCTGGGCTTTGTACAGAACACCCAAAAACTCCTAAGTTTAAATTCTCCCCAGTAGAGTTATCTTTCAATAAATCAATCAAAAAGCCTCAAGCTTGGGCCTCATGCAAGCCAGCTAAAGTCAAATCTTTCATACAGTAGATAGACATAGCTTATCTCTATAGAGAGATGTTTTTACTACTCTACCACATTCAAACAAACATTACATTTCATTTCAATTTTAATCAGACATGTGGTAACTTTCCCTAATTTGGATGAGCATCTTTCTTTCATTTAAGAGGCATTTGACTGGTATACTTGCACATACACAAGTAAGGTCCCCCTCTTGAATGAAATGAATTCAGTTATTCTGTCACTCTTTTAAATGTTTGGGGTGGAATAGTAGAAATACCTCTCTGTAAAGATGACTTCATGTCTCTTTATTGTAAACAGAGATTTAATTCAAAGCTTCAACCTTGAGCTTCAAGCAAGGCACGAAAAATAAGTAATTTCCCTAGTTAGTTCCCCGAACTACATTAAGCTCTGACTTCCACTAGGGATATGTAGGCATGAGGTTCACAAGGAATCTCAGCGAGCTAATAAAATACCAAAAATAGTCAGTCAGTCAGTCAGTCTGTCTTTCTTTAATCAATTCAATTCCTTCTCCTAATACAAAGGAGAAACTTTCCCAATCATTAGCAGCAAACACAATCACAATGACACAGAGAAGGTTCCTGTAGAGTACTACAGATATGTAGGGTGTTTAAACACTTCCCAATATATAACCGACCCCCCGAACTCCAGAATTTCTAGTCTAGGTGAAATCCCCACACTTAGCAAACTCCTAGGGTTTAGTTGAGATCTTTTTTTCCCTTTCCTACTCGTAGGACAATAAGAAAGTTCGTGTGATATCGTAGGAAGAACTGAAACAAAATTCATCCCGCCCCGGGCGCATTCTCCTTCCAAATTTCGGGTGAAGGGTCTAGCGTGCCGTCCTCCCAAGTGAAACGGGGAGGTAAAAAAACGACCACCACAGAAAAATGGCGACTCTGCTGGGGATATAAGTGTTAAAAACCTTGGTTTTTCATCCAAACCAATGGTTGACCTGTTGCTGGTCCAGCCCCAATGAGGAATTAGGGATGCTAAATTCCCCCTCAAACAAGAGAGGTCCTGCCTAACCTCTGTGTCATATCATGTGTTTGTTGCATATATATTTGTTTATTTTGTTTATTCTGTATCGGGAAAGGGCTTGATTCCCCCTTGTGGTGAGAAATCCTATACCCGGATTTGAGTGCAACATAAGATAGGATGGAGGATGTCTTCCCGGTGAAGACCTTTTAATCTTGGTTTCCAAGTCTACTCTTGGGATTTGCCTGGCTGGTTGTGATTAACTGCGCCACTGCATTCCGAGACTGATTTGTACCAGGAGGACCTAGAAACACATTAACCCCGCTTAAAGCCTTTTTTAGGACGTAGAGCGGTGATTACGAAAGTAATTGTCACGCAGATACTACACTCAGAGAAAACTCTCTTATAGATACCAATCAACGTATCTTTAAGGTTGAGCAAAAACTATGAGACCCCTAGAACCCGTTCTACAGGTACAAAAATCCTTATCCTTAGTTTACCATTGGGGCGAGGTTTGCGTTTTAACTTCATGACCACTATACCCTTCAACGCCATGTTTGTTTAAAACTCTTGTGTGTGCATTCATGCATCATTCATTAATAACAACTAAAAAAAAAGGAAGTCTTTTTCGAGTCGTTTTTCAAGGAAACTAAATAACAAACGTTTTAAACTTCATAGAAAGAGAGAAACGGAGAAAGGACTTAAGGATCTATACCATGGATTATGGAAGAAAGAGAGCTAGGAAATACACCTTCAAGATTCCCCAGGTCGAGGAACTGGGAAAGCTCGGAAAACTGGGGGTCAACCCCCAGGCTTTCAAGGAGAAGTATGGAAAACTTCTGCCTTTGCTCAATACCAACATGGTGGATGGGATCCTTCCCACTTTGGTACAGTTTTACGATCCAACGTATCACTGCTTCACCTTTCCAGATTATCAACTCATGCCTACATTGGAGGAGTACTCTCGTCTGATTGGAATACCCGTGTACGCGCAAGATCCGTACTCCGGTTTGGAAAAGAATCCTGACGACATTATCATTGCTGCAACTACTCCTTTGAACGTAGTCGACATCAGAACTCATATGGTGAGTAGAGGAGGAATTCAAGGATTGCCCTCCAAATTCCTGTTTGATCAAGCTCGGTACTTCGTCAGCATCCAAGATATGAGCGCTTTTGAGGAAATCTTGGCTTTACTTATCTACGGATTGTTTTTGTTTCCTAACATTAACGATTTCGTCGACATCAACGCAATTAAGATCTTCTTAATTGGAAATCCAGTTCCAACCTTGCTTGCGGATGCTTATCACTCTGTGCATTCAAGAAACCTGCAGCGAGGAGGATTAATCACATGCTGCATACCGTTGTTATACGAATGGTTCGTTTCGCACCTGCCGAAGTCTAGCACTTTCTGGAACATGAGGGATGGCCTTTACTGGTCACAGAAATCACGTCCCTCACTCATACAGACATTGAGTGGTGTAGTCCTGACACCGACGAAACCAAGATCATCTTCAGTTGCGGAAGTTTTCCCAACGTACCCCTTATTGAAACTAAGTGTGGGATCAGTTACAATCCAGCTTTAGCCCGTCGTCAATACGGCTATCCCATGAAAAATATACCAAGTAACATCCAATTGGAGGGTCTGTTCTTCAAGAACATCGACGATCATGGCAACATGCTGAAGAAGGAAATTGTCCAAGCCTGGCGTCTTGTACACAGCAAAGGGAGAAGATTGTTAGGAAAACATCTTTGCATCTCCCTGGATCCTTACCTTCAATGGGTACGCGTCAGAGCATTCAAGCTCAGGATGCCGTATCAACATCTAGAACCTATTCCCCTAAGGGAACCAATTTACCTTTTCTCCACCGATGTTGAAAAATTACAAGCGGCATTAAACAAGGTATGCCAAGAAATGAATGCTTGGAGGAACAAGTATCGAATCGTCAACACGGAAAATGTTGAGATTTAAAACATCCTAAGAAGGAAGGATGAGTTACTTGAAGTACTTGATCGACAAGTGACACAATCATCACTTTCTCGTCATATCCCTCCTGCTTCCTGGATCATCGATCAGCTCACGTCAGAGAACGCTCAGCTCAAGAAACAGAAGAAGATGTTAGAACGTGAAGTCGGCTCTTCGTCAAAGTTTTAGAGTCCTTTCTCTCAGTTTCTCTGTATTTCCCTTTTCAAAGTGTGTAAAAATGGCATTTTCGCTTAATTAATAAAAGTTTGATGTTTCATAACGTAATTATGGTGTTTCCTTGAAAAATATAACTTAATTACATATCATGCATCGCTTTAGTTGTACGCACTGACACGAGAATTGTCGCGGATCTAATAGTCACTTTCCCTTCTCCAGAAAGAGAGGAGGAGAAGGAGGTGAACCAAGACTTTCAAGCTGTCTCATCCATACAACACTCGTTCAAGTCGCAAGAAAAGAACGGAAGACTTTGAGCAAGAGAATGAAGAACTCAGAGAAGAGATTAATACTCTCAAAGGTACTGTTGAAAGACTCAATAGTATGGTAGAAGCCCTGGTAGTTGCGCAGAATCGACCAACACCAGAAGAACCGCAAAGGACTGTGGTTTCCGAGATTGTTTCTACTCCTATTCCTCAGTATACCATGCTGCCCGATCGACCTTGGGGTATGCCGTATAACTTTATTCCAGAAGGGTACATAACTCCAGCTTCTGAAGCTCCAAAAGTCACCATGGATATGCGTCCACCGGAGGGTTACAAACCTCTGGAAATTGAAGTTCCAAGAGCAACGACAATGGGTTTCGCACAACAGAATGCTGAGATTCCAAGATCTGCTGTCATGGCTTCTCCCTGACCGATTATGCATACTTTTCCTCCACAGGGTGGACAAGTATATCATCACGCTCCAAGTGAGGATGCTGGCGTGTATGAAAGATTGGACGAGTTCCAGGAACAGTTTATGCAAATGCAGAAGGAACTCAAGACTCTCTGAGGACAAGATCTATTTGGAAAGAATCCTGCAGACCTCTGTCGTGTTCCAAATGTTAAGATTCCTCACAAAATCAAAGTACCAGATTTCGAGAAGTACAAAGGGAATTCATGCCCACAAAGTCATCTTGTGATGTACGCTCGAAGAATGTCAACTCAGACTGATAATCAACAATTACTCATTCATTATTTTCAAGACAGCCTGACTGGTGCTGCACTCAAATGGTACATGAACTTGGACACTTCAGAGATTTGTACTTTTCGAGACCTCGGAGAGGCCTTCGTCAAACAGTATAAGTACAATCTGGATATGGAAAGGATAGAGAAAGCTTCAAGGAATATGCTCAGAGATGGCGTGAAGTTGCTGCTCAAATTTGTCCACCACTTGAAGAGAAAGAAATGACAAAAATCTATCTCAAAACTTTGAGTCCATTTTACTACGGACGAATGGTTGCAAGTGCACCAAGTGACTTTACCGAGATGGTAAACATGGGTGTACGTTTAGAAGAAGCAGTTCGGGAAGGACGCTTGAACAAAGAACCAGAATCTTCTATTGGTCCAAGGAAGTATGGAAATTCTTTCCAGAAGAAAAAGGATCAAGATGTCAGCAATGTCTTGCACAAAATCAAGAAGAAATTCCAACCTCAGGTTGCAACAATAACTCCGGTTGTTAACTCAGCGCCAGCTTATTAACCTCGGGTCCCGCAACAACAAATTCAACAAAGGTCGCAGCAACCTCAGCAGCAGGTTCGACCTCAAAATTACAACAATCGGGCTCCAAGGTATCCTCCCTTTGACCCCGTACCAATGCCGTATGCGGAATTGTTTCCAACATTACTAGCAAAAGGACTCATTCAGACAAGAAGTCCTCCAAATCCTACAAACAGTTCCTCACCATGGTATAAGGCTGACCAATCTTGTCCCTATCATCAGGGGGCACCAGGTCACAATATTGAGAACTGTTTCCCTTTCAAGATTGACGTCCAACGATTAGTGAAGAGCGGAATGCTATCCTTCAAAGATACTAGTCCAAACATCCAAGCAAATCCTTTGCCGCAGCATAAAGAAGCTTCAGTGAATCTGATAGATCAGCACCCCAACATCATTCAAATCTACGACATTCGTCAGATAGGGGAAAATCTTGTCAAGATGCACGCTAAACAAGCTGGGTACGGTCATGTACCACCTCACAACTACTTCACATGTGAAATTTGTCCAAAGAATAATCAAGGATGTACCGTAGTTCAAGCTGCATTACAAGAACAAATGGACTTAGGATAGATTCAACATATCCAAGTCAGAACTGAACATGACATCAACATGGTTCAAGGATGTCCAGGAGAATACAAAATCTATAAAGTTGAAGATCTCGAAGGATCGGTAGTCAGGTTCCATTAAACTTTAAATGGACTTGCCTACTTTGGAACAGATTTCCACGCTTACAGTAGATGCGAAATCTGTCGAAGAAATTCACGAGGATGTTTGCGTGTTCGCTACGACGTTCAAAAGCTGATGGATGACAATACCATTACTGTTCTTGCCAACAGAGAAGATGATGAAGTCTTTACTGTACCTCTTCAAATTAATCAAGTTGAACCAATGCAAGTTAAGTATGATAGCAGGAAGACAGCAGTTGCTCCACTAGTCATCTACTTACCAGGTCCTGTACCGTATGAGTCCAGCAAGGCCATACCATACAAGTACAAAGCTACATTCATTGAAAATGGTAAGGAAATACCATTACCGTCTGTTGTCAACATTGCTGATGTTAGTCGAGTCACTAGAAGTGGAAGAGTCTTCAACAGAACAACAGAAAATGTGGAGAAACCTTCGGAGGAAGTACCACATAGGCAAGACGATCATCCGACCAATGCTGTTCAAGCGAAAGAAAATGATGAGATCTTGAAGTTAATCCAGAGGAGTGAATACAACATTGTAGATCAATTACTACATACTCCGTCTAGGATTTCTGTCCTTTCCCTGCTATTGAGTTCTGAAGCTCATAGGGAAGCTCTACAGAAAGTTTTGGAACAAGCTTTTGTAGAACAAAGTGTTACAATAAGCCAATTCAGCAACATCGTTGCCAACATCTCTGCCGGAACTAACCTAAGTTTTTGTGACGAAGATCTTCCTGAAGAAGGAGTGGACCACAATCTTCCACTTCACATCTCAGTTGGCTGCATGGGTGATGTACTCAGAGGAGTCCTAATAGACAATGGATCCTCTCTCAACGTCATGCCTAAATCAACATTATCAAGATTATCCTTCGAAGATTACCCTCTAAGGAAAATTCATGTCATCGTCAAAGCATTTGATGGATCAAGAAAGTCAGTTTTTGGAGAAGTGGATCTTCCCATAACTAATGGACCTCAGACGTTCAAAATCACTTTCCAAGTTATGGATATTCCAGCACAATACAGTTGTTTGCTAGGTCGCCCATGGATTCATGAGGCTGGGGCAATTACTTCAACACTTCATCAGAAACTGAAGTTCATAAGAAATGACAAATTGGTAACCGTATGTGGAGAACGAGCTCTGATCGTCAGTAACCTGTCATCATTCTCCGACATAGAACCAAAAGAAGCTGTTGGAACTAAATTCCAAGCACTTTCCTTGGACAAAGGAAAGGAGAAAGCAGCGTCTATCTCTTCATACAAAGATGCAATCCAAGTTGTAAAGGATGGCACTACCAGTGGTTGGGGACACATTAATATTCCTACCAACAACAAGAACAGAACAGGAATTGGATTCTTTCCAACATCATCAAAAGCTATCCCAGGGATTGAGGTAGTTCTCCCTATTCAAGAAACTTTCTGCAGTGGAGGTTTTCTTCAACCTGTTCAACAAATAGTCAATACCATCGGTACGGAAAACACCGATGAAGAGGAATGGTTATCCTATCTTGACAGAGCAGGATATATCTCCCTACCAGAGTCTGATTCACCTTGCTGTTATCCGACTAAAGAATCTGAAAGTAAGACTCAACCAAGCAGTGATGAAGTTACTGACAGCTTCACCACCAGAAGTCATGGTTCATCAGAAGAAGTTCCTCCTATCTCCGAAGAGACTTGGGATACATTAGGAGAACCAAGCGGAAAATTCGACTACATGGTGAAATACTCAGCTCCTGAAAGTTCAAGAATCTCTCTTGAAGATATTGTTCCAACTGGATGGAGCAGTGATTTTGAGTACCTCTCTCAGCCAAAAGAGATGTATAACCCTTGCTATTCATCATCAGCATCTGGTGAAGTCATCATGGAGGATTATATCCCCAAGTCACCTTCCGAGGCTACGGATCTAGAGTTCACATATCTAGTCAATGCCATCTTGGGAGAAGAGCAAGACCAAAATACAGAAGAGGATGATCTCGAAAGTGTCTCCGACAACGAGTCTCTCCATTCAGAAGATTGGAAGTTTCCTCAAAAGAAAAACCGACATACTCCACTTGGAAATGGGTATGCCCACACCGCTCAGTCTGCTGAAGTAGAAGAAGATCGTCTGAGTGTTGCAAAGACAGTGGTTGGTAAATCAAGACCTACCACAGGCCAGCTTAAGCCTAAGGTTCCAGATTACTTAGTGCACAATGGGGTTCGCCACTACTGGACAGCTGTTGAAGTTTCAAATGTTGTTCGCACTCCTAAGAAGGAACTTTCACCGTTATTTTGTCCTCTCACCATAGCCCAGGGTGAAGAGATGTTTCATAGGGCTTTGCATTTTACTATTTCTTAGAAAAATGTCCCTCTTTTCTTCGCCCAAAGCAATAGAGTTTTGTTTTATAGGGTCTTTGTTTCAAGAAATGACTGTTCATAAATAAAAATGTCATTCTGTTCCTTCGTTTAGTTTTTCCTTTTATTTTTTCGGAAATTGGTAATCCTAAAAAACACCCTAAAAAACATCAAAATATTTCATTAACTGCATACACCGAGTCTTCCCTCGTTGTCTAAGTAAAATTTATCACACATATGCAGATTAATCATAAAATACCCCGTTGAAACGTGCGACCGTATGACTTCTCCAAGCTTTGGGTTTCCTGTATTCGAGGCAGAGGAAGAAGAAGACGAAGAAATATCAAAGGAAATTTCACGATTACTTCAACAAAAGGAAGAGGCCATTCAGCCATACAATGAGCCTCTAGACATCATTAACCTTGGTTCCGATGGAAACAGAAAAGAGGTTAAGATTGGAGCTTTGCTCAGTTCAGAGATCAGAGAGAGTTTGATACAGCTGCTCAAAGAATTCTCAGATGTCTTCGCTTGGTCTTATCAAGATAAGCCAGGGTTGGATACCAGTATAGTGGAGCATCACTTTCCGTTAAAAGCAGAATGCCCTCCGGTTAAGCAGAAATTAAGAAGAACTCATCCGGAGATGGCCATGAAAATCAAAGAGGAAGTTCAAAAGCAGATCAACGCAGGTTTCCTCGTTACTTCAGAATACCCTCAGTGGTTAGCTAACATTGTTCCCGTTCCTAAGAAAGACGGAAAAGTCCGCATGTGCGTCGACTACAGAGATCTGAACAAAGCTAGCCCTAAGGATGATTTTCCTTTACCACATATTGATATGTTGGTAGACAGTACAGCAAAATCCAAAGTTTTCTCGTTCATGGACGGATTTTCGGGATACAACCAAATCAAAATGGCACCTGAAGACATGGAAAAAACAGCTTTCATCACCCCCTGGGGCACGTTCTGCTATCGTGTTATGCCTTTTGGACTAAAGAACGCAGGGGCAACTTATCAAAGAGCCATGACTACGCTTTTCCACGACATGATGCATAAAGAAGTGGAAGTCTATGTGGACGACATGACTTCCAAGTCAGAAAATGAAGAAGATCACATACAGAATCTGACAAAGTTATTTCAACGCTTACGGAAGTTTCAGCTTCGCCTGAACCCCAACAAGTGCACCTTTGGTGTCTACTCAGGAAAACTCCTTGGTTTCATTGTCAGCAAACGAGGAATTGAAGTAGATCCAGACAAAGTCAAGGCAATTCAAGAAATGCCTTCACCCAGAACCGAGAAACAAGTTAGAGGATTTCTTGGACGTCTGAATTACATCTCGAGATTCATATATCTCATGACCGCAACTTGCGCTCCTATTTTCAAACTTCTACGGAAAAATCAAAGTTGCGTCTGGACAGACGATTGTCAGAAAGCGTTCGATAGCATTAAGGAATATCTGCTCGAACCACCCATCTTGTCTCCTCCAGTGGAAGGAAGACCTTTGATAATGTACTTAACCGTCTTAGAAGATTCCATGGGTTGTGTCCTTGGACAGCAAGACGAGACAAAAAGAAAAGAGCATGCCATTTACTACCTAAGCTAGAAATTCATTGACTGTGAATCCCGCTACTCCATGCTCGAGAAGACGTGTTGTGCTTTGGCCTGGGCTGCCAAGCGTCTCTGCCAGTACATGATTCGACATACTACTTGTTTGATCTCTCATATGGATCCAATCATGTACATCTTTGAGAAACCTGCTTTAACTGGGAGAATTGCCCGTTGGCAGATGTTGTTATCAGAATATGACATTGAGTATCACGCACAGAAAGCCGTGAAAGGAAGCATTCTAGCTGAGCACCTGGCTCACCACCCACTCAACGGTCATGAATCAACCAGTTTCGACTTTCCGGACGAGGACGTCATGTACCTCAAGATGAAAGATTACGACGAGCCACTACCAGACGAAGGACCTGAGATAGGATCCCAGTGGGGCTTAATCTTTGATGGAGCTGTCAATGCTTATGGACGAGGAATTGGGGCAATCATTGTTACACCTCAGGGTACCCATATTCCATTTACTGCCAAATTAACTTTCAAATGCACAAACAATGAGGCCGAATATGAAGCTTGCATCATGGGTCTCGAAGAAGCCATGGATCTAAGAATCAAACACTTGGATGTATATGGAGATTCTACTTTGGTCATCAATCAAATCAAAGGAGAATGGGAAACACGCCAACCAGGGCTAATCCCTTACAAAGACTACGTGAGAAGATTGTTACCATTCTTCGACAGGGTAGATTTTCATCACATTCCTCGTGAAGAAAATAACTTGGCTGATGCATTAGCCACACTCTCTTCCATGATTAGGATAAATCATTGGAATGACATTCCTCAGATCGATGTTATGCGCCTGGATAGGCCCGCTCATGTTTTCACAATAGAAGCAATCATCGACGACAAACCGTGGTATCACGATATCAAGAACTTTCTTCAAAAGCAAGAGTACCCTCTTGGGGTGTCAAAGAAAGATAGAAAGACTTTGAGAAAGTTAGCTTGTAGATTCTTCCTGAATGAAGATGTTCTGTACAAGAGAAACTTCGACATGGTTCTGCTCAGATGCGTTGACAGAAAAGAAGCAGAAGTACTCATAAGAGAAATACATGAAGGTTCCATTGGTACTCACACCAATGGACATACCATGACAAGGAAAATACTGATAGCAGGATATTATTGGCTGACAATGGAGTCAGATTGCTACCAGTACGCAAAGAGGTGTCACAAATGTCAGATCTATGCCGATAGAATTCATGTGCCACCATCTCTTCTCAACATACTCTCTTCCCCTTGGCCTTTCTCCATGTGGGGAATCGACATGATTGGAATGATCGAGCCAAAAGCGTCCAACGGACATCGCTTCATCTTGGTAGCAATAGACTATTTCACCAAGTGGGTTGAAGCAGCTTCATATGCAAACGTTACAAGACAAGTTGTCGTCAGGTTTATCAGGAATCACATCATCTATCGCTACGACATTCCTAGCAAGATAATCACTGACGATGGGTCAAATTTGAATAACAAAATGATGAAGGAGCTTTGTGAAGAATTCAAGATTGAGCATCACAACTCATCTCCTTACAGACCAAAGATGAATGGAGCTGTAGAAGCAGCTAATAAAAACATCAAGAAAATCGTTCAGAAGATGGTCATCACTTACAAAGGCTGGCATGAAATGCTCCCGTGTGCTCTTCATGGTTACCGTACATCAGTACGTACTTCGACTGGAGCAACTCCTTTCTCCCTTGTATATGGCATGGAAGCAGTCCTACCAATAGAGGTTGAGATTCCTTCAATGAGAGTCTTGATGGAAGCAAAATTAACAGAAGCCGAGTGGTGTCAAAGCATATTCGATGAATTGAACTTGATCGAAGAAAAGCGCATGACAGCTTTATGCCACGGTCAGCTATATCAACAAAGAATGAAGAAAGCTTTCGACAAAAAGGTTCGACCTCGCAAAATCAAAGAAGGCGACCTTGTACTCAAAAAGATTCAATCTTTTCTCACAGATTCAAGAGGGAAATGGACTCCCAATTATGACGGCCCCTACGTGGTCAAGAGAGCTTTCTCAGGAGGAGCCTTAATACTCACGACTATGGATGGAGAAGAATTCACCCGTCCTGTGAACGTCGACGCAGTCAAGAAATACTTCGCCTAAATAATTAAAAGAACAGCTCGCTAAGTTGAAAACTCGCAAAGAGCGGCTTAGGCAAAAAAGAGCATCTCGGTGAATCGAAAACCCGAAAGGGCGATTCAGGCAAAAGTTAGAGACATAAAAAAAAATAATAATCAATCCTGGTAAACTTAAAACCCGAAAGGGGTAGTTTACGCAAAAGTTAGGGATAAATGGCAAGTAATTGTGTTCAGGACAAACTTGATCATCCAAAAATCCATAGCGGAGTATTCATCAGCAGTAGGTCATCTTCTACAAAGCACGAATACAACGCAACTCGGAGTGGAAGGGAAAGATAACGGTCGTCACGTTTCATCGTAGCCCTTTTTCCGAAAATTACCAATTTCCAACTTTGTAAATACTCCATGGAATCAAGCATTTGGCTGATTACCATTCCATATATAAAAATTTGAGCCTTGTGCTTTTCCTTTGCAATCTAGTCTTTTTCAGTTTCTTGAAATGCATTTTAAATTTAAACAATCATTTTTCTTGAAACAAATGTTTTCATAAAATAAAATGAATTTACTTGCAAAAATAAAGGTGAAATTTCCTTCTAAGGTTTACAAACAGTAGGAAGAATGCAAACAGTTGCTCCGAGAACGGTTGAGACTCCGGGAACCAAGATTTCCCCATGAGGTCGCTTTGCGAACATCTCCGACGACGGATCTTCACTTCAATTCATATTGCTCACTTCAAACATCTTCACTTCAATTCATATCACTCACTTCAAACAGTGGGCAACCGGTAACCAGTTATCCCCAACGGACTGCAAACTGCAAGAAGAAGACATCTTCTGATCAACAAAGATTCAAGTCACAGGATTTTACATCCGCGACAATTCTATTCACGCTCACTTTACATTTTATAGTCAACATAATATTCATGCATACTTCACACATCGTAATTGCATAGTTAGCATAGTCTAGTTAGGCTTTGATCATGTTAGTGCCCGAGACATTTGGACATCTACTCAAGTTTCCCCTACAAATCGTGAAAGAACTTTCTTCTTCATGATGACGGTTCATACACGAGGATTTCTCCGCAGAGTCGACAAATGGCAATCTTCATCAAGAGGATAGTTCGTTTCGTTCAAAGATCTTCCTCCAAAGGGTCGACAAATGGTAGTCTTCCTCATGAGGATAGTTTGTCCACTTTTGGAATTCCCCAACTGGGATTCTCTGACAAGTCGATAGTTGGCAGTCTTCTCCGGAAGATAGTTTGACCGCTTTCGAATTTCAGGAGTTCCTAATTAAAGTCAATAAATGGCAGTCTCTCTTTCAGCAGAAGACAGTTTGCTCACTTTCTCCCAAGCGGAGACAACGAATGGCAGTCTTCTTCACGAAGACTGTTCGTTTCAGGAGTTCCTCATTAAAGTCAGCAAATGGCAGTCTCTTTCAGCAGAAGACAGTTTGCTCACTTTCTCCCAAGCGGAGACAACGAATGGCAATCTTTTTCACGAAGACAGTTCGTTTCAGGAGTTCCTTATTAAAGTCACCAAATGGAAGTCTCTTTCAGCATAAGAGAGTTTGCTCACTTTCTCCCAAGCGGAGAAAACGAATGGCAGTCTTCTTCACGAAGACAGTTCGTTTCAGGAGTTCCTTATTAAAGTCAGCAAATGGCAGTCTCTTTCAGCAGAAGACAATTTTCTCACTTTCTCCCAAGCGGAGACAACGAATGGCATTCTTCTTCACGAAGACAATTCGTTTCAGGAGTTCCTTATTAAAGTCAGGAAATGGAAGTCTCTTTCAGCAGAAGACAATTTGCTCACTTTCTCCCAAGCGGAGACAATAAATGGCAGTCTTCTTCATGAAGACAGTTCGTTTAAAGATCCTATTAAAGTCAGCAAATGGAAGTCTCTTTCAGTAGAAGACAGTTTGCTCACTTCCTCCCAAGCGGAGACAACGAATGGCAGTCTTCTTCACGAAGACAGTTTGTTTCAGGATTCTTTATTAAAGTTGAGCGAATGGTAGTCTCTTTCAGCAGAAGACAGTTCACTCACTTTTTTCGGTGGAGATAACGAATGGCAGCCTTCTCTACGAAGACAGTTCGTTTCGCTTAAATATTCCTCAGCAAAGTCGAGCGAATGGTAGTCTCCTTCAGCAGAAGACAGTTTGCTCACTTTTTCCTAAGAAGAGTCAACAAATAGCGGCCTTCTTCACGGAGACAGTTCGTTTCGTTTAGGAGTTCCTCAGCAAAGTTGACAAATGGCAATCTTTTTTCCAACAGAAGACAGTTTGTACACTTTTCAATTTCCCGACAAGGTCAACAAATGGAAGTCTCTTTCAGCAGAAGACAGTTTGTTTCCCCTAGCAATTGATAAATGGCAGTCGTTCTCAAGAAAGACAATTTGTTTGTTTAGTACCCAAGGAATAGGCAAATGGCAGTTCCTTTACAAGGAAAAGTTTGTCTAATTATGGATGTTTCACCACCATCAAAGTTGACAAATGGCGGTTTTCCCCCCGAGAAAACAGTTTGTTAACTCCTTAGCATAAGTCGACAAATAGCAGTCTTTCCCAAAGAAAGAAACTTTGTCTTTTGATTAAAATACCTAAAGAATAGATGAATGGTAGTTCCTTTTACAAGGAGAAGATTGTCTAATTACAGGACATTAATCCTCGTTAGAGTCGGCAAATGGTAGTCTTCCTCCTGGAAAACAGTTTATCAACTCTCCAACACAAGTCGATGAATGACAGTTTTCATCCCGAAGATAGTTCATTCATTTTCAAGAAAAGTCATTAGCTCGTCAAAAGGACGCATGGTCATATGGTTTCCCTTGAAGATATCCCATTAAAGGATAGAATGAGGAAGTTTCTTGTCATCCATCAAATGGCATCTCTCCGACAGACATCAGCGAGAAGTTTGATGAGGAAACTTACCGTTGGAAATTTTCTCTTTATTTGAGATATTGTCCAAAATCACAGATAAGACTAGTTTCGAGATACAGACATCCGGAATGAAGGGAGGTTGCTTACCTTTTTCTAAGTATCGACATTTAGTTAAAGAAGATGGATTGCGCATTCTACATTTCCATCCATTCACCAGAATCCGCATAGCATATTTCTACAGGAATTTGTCTCCTCATCCCCCTCCGAGTGCGACAACGGGATTAAGTCATGCAAGGATTTTATTATCACTACAACATCTCAGGAACGCCCAAAATTCGGGCATTCTTTGGTATTTAAGTCTCTCTAATTTCAGTGAGATCAAGATGTCAATCTTTCTCCCTCCGAATGAAAGAAACTTAAATAGGGGCATCTGTCATACCCTAATTTTGACCCCCCTGAGATGTCACATCTCCAGACTTTTCATCAAATTCAAAACAGATACTCAGAGCAGTTAGTTATTTCATCTGGTACTTAATCGAGGATGTTCGAGGACAAAAGAGCTCAGGCAAATGATCAATCAATAAGAGGATTAGTCTCCAATACAATCATAGGACTCAAAAAGCTTCATTCTATTCACCTATGATTGATTAGACACCAATCATCTAGACTCAGGTTTGCTTAATTCACCAATCTAGGGTTTTGAGCCCATCAAGGACTATAATTAGGGACCACATTTGGGAAACCTGTGGACCTCCGTTTTTCGGGCCATACCTCTGAGCAGGAGAGATACGTGAACTGACTCTTTTTTATCGCTTATGCTTTCGCATTTTTGAAAATTCACAGAGTCGCCACCGACCTTTTATTTTATCCAATTAAGGAAAGGTTTATAAAAGAAACAGAAAAAAGACCTTTAAGAAATTCTGGGTAAGGGGGTAGGTTATACAAAGGGAAGGTGTTAGCACCCTTTGTATCCATGGTTATCCATGGGCTCTTAAGTTTGCTTAGCTCACTTGTTTTTCGATCATTTTTCAATTGCTTTAGAATGCTCATATGTGGTTTCAAATACCTTTGTAAATTGAATTTGTAATGATCCTTGTGCGGATGTATACTAAATGTTTGTTTATCTTTCGAAAGATGCTTTGAAAAGAACGTTAACTTTATAATGATCCGTGTTTGGATATATACAAAATATTGTCTTTTTGGAAAGTTTTGTTTTGAAAAACAACAGTGTATGAGAATTTTGTTTGTTTTGATTTGAGCAAGCAAACTAGGAGGTCTACCCTGAGTTGTAAGGTCTTTATCCTTATTTCCTTTAAAAATCTATCCTTTCACCGGATACAAACAAAAGGTTCGATTTTGTACTCGAAACAGTAGAATTTTGACTTTGATTTTGAAAAGAATGAGAAGGGATTACCTTAAGAGGTGCAAGTGTGATTGTGTTTGGATTCAGATATTTTATCTTTGAAGTTAGTGATCTAACGGTTCAATTTTATCTTTGACATACACGCAGTTTATATTTGCTGGAAATTAAAATGCAGAAATGTAAAGTGCGGAAAGTAAATCTACGCTATTACATCGATTGTGCAGGAAATGTAAACTAGCCTATTTACATGAATTTGACATCCTATACATTTATCTAGGAATTTAAATTGCAAGAAAAATAAAAGGCATGTTTTTTGGATTTTTTATGATTGATTTTAATTATAATTAATGCATGATTAATTAAATTAAAATGAAGAAAAAAAAGATGAAAATAGATTTAAACCTAGAAATTAAGTTTAAAATATGTACAAAATATTTGTCAATTAATTTTAAAACAAAACTAATTTTTTTTGAATTTTGGAAATTGATTTGAAATTTACTTAAGTTAATTAATACATAATTATACAAATAATTATACAAATAATTAAAACTTAAAGAGAAAATTATTCAAAATATGTACAAAATTAGTTTATAATATATAAACAATATTTAATATAAAGAACAATTTTTTTTATGATTTTTTGATTGGTTAGAATAATTAAAAAGCAAATATATAAATATATATACTAATTAATTATGCAAATTATTGAAATTATGAAGAAAAATAAAATATTTTTGCATCAGAAAATAATATATTATTTTAGCAACTTAAAAATATTTTTTGTGAATTTTTTGGATTTTTAAAACTATTTTTAATTAATTTAACAAGAAATTAAAATAAAATAGAAAATAAAAAAAGATAATGATCAGGTGTGGTATGCATGTGAGTCCATGGTATGGGTTGCTTGTCTGATGCGTTGGATGAAAATTTGAGATGATCCAAGGGTTCAGATTGGAGGGAACATGGTAGGCGTGGATGAGAGTGATCACGTGGGATCACAAAGACTTTCAATAAGTCAGTTGGGCCCCACCATGCACGCGTGGACAAAGACAAGTTGACTGGCGAATGAGAGGCGCTAGAAGTGCCACGCGTGCTGGTCAAGATTTCCAACATACTATTCATCTTCTTCAACCTTTTACCTATGGATTTAGCTGCGGATTTAGCTGCAACATTACCTGCGGATTTTCTTTGCTTTTTCCATACTTTTAGAAACCTGCAAAAACGTTAGTTTCAAACAACAAAAGCAACCCAGATCCCCTAATTAGGATGCTCTGAGTTCATTGGTGGTGTTAGTTTTGATTAAAACCCACTCTATCTATGAAAACGAAAGCTTTGCATCTTTAGAGTTCAAAAATGGCATACGATGCTCTAGGGTGTATGGCTCACATGTGATACGTTGGATCATCTCTATATCATGTTAGGAACCCATAGAAATGATTAGTTTGTATTATAGTTAAGCGTGCATACGAAAACGAAAGCTATGAGTGTATGTTCATGTAAAACTTTATACACTTATTACGACTCTCATGGGACCAAACAAAGAGCTTATTCTTACTCTATGTTGCTTTAAGAGATGATTGGAAGTGATTGTTTTGTATTGATATTGATTGGAATATGGAATTCGAAAATTACAAAGTTTATGGAATTTTGAGAGAATTTATGAAGTTTCTTGCTATGCTTTGGCAATATTTTCGTGCTCTCTTTGCCCTCCTCTTGTTGCTGATGTATGCTACCTATTTATAGGCCATGAGGTGCTTAAAATTGAAGCTAAAAGCATTGATTGCTTTTGTTGAATTTTTGACTATCAAGCTTAAAATTTAAGCCACCATTGCTTGATCTTTCCACACCTCTTTCCTTAGGCCTTCCTTGCTGCATAATTAAGTCCCATGTGGAGACTTTAGCTTAGAAAATAAGCTATGCTTTATCATTCCTTTTTTTCCTTTTTAATTTAATCTTAAATGATAAAATTAAATCAAAAAATGGAGAAAAATGTTATGGGCTTGGTCTTGGTCGTGGGAGGCCCATAATAACATGGAAAACATGTTTGAACCATGAAAACTTGGCCCCATTTGGAAAAAATGCATTTTTGAGCAATGTTGGTTTTATGCATTTTCCAAAATTTAGCCAACTTCAACAAAGTGTAAATCCCTCAATTTTTGTCATATGAAGGAGTTCTATCACTTTTTGGAAACCTCAAAGAGTCCTTTAACCAATGTCTTTGGTCTCATGTCAAAATGATTTTTGATGCTCCTTGTGTGTCCTTTTGAAAAAAGTGTCTTTTTGTTGACTTTGAAAATGACCTGTAATGTCTTTGGTCATATTTTTCAAATGGTGAATGCAATGACCATGGGATAAATTGCATTTGAAAGATAATTGAATTTCCTTCAAAATGAGCTTTGGTTTGAACTTTTTGGATGAAGGATGAGAGAGTTATGACCAGTCAAAGTTGAGTTGACTTTTCAGGCAAAAACCCTAATTTTGAATCTTAGGGTTTTGTTGATTTTTGATCTTTCCTTGATGAATTATGATCATCCAATGATCAAATGATGAATCCTTTGACAAAATATGGACTTTGACAAAAAATTTCATTTTTGACTGTCTGTTGACTTTTTGGTCAAACGGGTCGTCTGTTGACTGTTTGAGCTGCTAACAAGGCGTCTGAGTGAATTGAAGTTTGAAAATTTGTATGATGGTACTTTGAGATATATGGATGTGTAAGAAATCCATTTGAGGTCTCAAAAACTTGTTTCTCCTGAAAAAACAAGAAAACCCTAGTCAGGGACTGTTTGTGTAGGAGACAGTTAAGCGTACCTGATTTTTGTGCAGTGTTGAGTCTCTGCTAATCGCATGATATTCAGAAGACTTCTAGAACAAAAATCTTGGAATTTTGAATTGTAAAATATTGATTTGATTGATGGTACAAAACACTGAGAATTGTACTGCCAGCAGTTTGGCTGTCAACTGACTGTTCAGGTATTGACGTAGCAGTTAGAGTGAAAAATCAACAGTCAAAGTTAATTTTCTTTTTTGTTGTTTTTGTTTTTGTTTTATGTGAAAAATGAAAGTTTATTTACATGACTTGTTAAAAAAAACATAGACATAATAAATAACTAATATTTACTGTATGCGGGCAAAATTACCGATAATAACCCTGAAAATCATTTAATGCACAGAAAAATGAATATTTGACTGGCAGAAAACACATAAAATATTATCTGAGTAATTAAGCAATATTATGACAAATAGTATAACATTTAATACTGACAGTACAAATATTACATACTATATTGAACAGTACGACGAATAAACGGTACATTTAAGAAATAAGAAATACGGCAAATTTTAAGAATGACGATTGATAACCCATGCTACAAATAGTAACATGTAGATGATTGGGAGCATAAGCATCCCAGGTCCACAATGTTCCGGGCTATGTAGACAGAAAAAGGACATGATCACCGTAGCAATGGTGATGACCATAAGAAAACACGTTTCCCACCGCTTCGCCATTTTGTCGGGGAAGAAGAAAGGATGGATTATGAAGTAGAAATTTGAGAGATGAATTAGAACTTGATGTGAGATTTTTATGAAAAAATGAGAGGTATTTATAGAGTGGAAAGAAGGATAGAGACGTTGGGGAATGATGTGATTCCGTACAAAAGGAAAATTTGAGTCGAAATAAGATTTGAAAGAAAGTGTATGATAGTGTTGGAAAAAAGAGAGATGTAGAGAATAAAGTTAGGATTTGATTTTTGAAAAAGAGATTTGAAAAGATTTTTGAAAATAATGGAATATAGTACAAAAATTAGTGGGAAACAAGAGATAATAATAATCTACTTGTTATCAGTACAGTCTGAGTTTCCTGATTCTGCGCCTGCAAAAAGATTTAACTCTGTACCAATTGTGTCAGTACTATTTATCTGTAAATAAATAAATAGCATGTGTGAAGTAATAAACAGTATTTGGCGTTTGCGTAAGAATAAATTCAACTGCAAGCCAAATTACTGTATAAGAAAAATTCTAAAAACTAAGTATTTCATATGTCAGGATATTTGTTGAAATAAAAATCCATGATTATATGAGACTCTTAATTTTCAGATTGGAGTTTTCTTGAAAAAAGATGCAGGAAAATTTTGGGGTATAACAGTTGCCCCTATTCAATCTTCTTAAACCTTAAGAGATTGTCTGAAATCTGAAGGTAGAAGATGATTGAATATTTAGATGCCCTGAAAATTTGCACTTACCTTGATCAGAAGAGATGTTGGAAGTTGCATTTGAATGTCGTCTGCGAAATGTTGTTGGCAGATTGAAACATTACCTGAGATGGGCTTTCAGATGCCACCTGGTAAATGGGTTGAAGGTTTGTTCATCAGAATGAATCCATTGATTATATCTTGATGAAGGATTTGAAAGTCTTTATGTTGACTGTTTCGGAACCGTCCAAGGTTACCGCTTTAAATCTAGGAGGATGATTGCTACGGAACTTGTCCAAAGTTTTTCCTGCTTTAGATTTTGAAAGTTGATCATTGTGGAACCGTTTGAGGTATCAGCTTTAGATCTTTGATGTTAGATCATTCTTGAACCGTCTGAGGTATCGACTTTAGATCTGCAATGTTAGATCGTTCTGGAACCGTCTGAGGTATCAACTTTAGATCTGCAATGTTAGATCGTTCTGGAACCGTCTGAGGTATCAACTTTAGATCTTCGATGTTAGGTCGTTCTTGAACCGTCTGAGGTATCAACTTTAGATCTGCGATGTTAAATCGTTCTTGAACCGTCTGAGGTATCGACTTTAGATCTGCAATGTTAGATCATTCTGGAACCGTCTGAGGTATCAACTTTAGATCTGCGATGTTAGATCGTTCTGGAACCGTCTGAGGTATCGACTTAGATCTGCGATGCTTGTTTTTGAGTTGATAAGTGATCAGAATGAATCTTCGGCTTGATTATATCTGAGAGAACCGTTCATGGAATTCAGGTGAACACTGCATGTGATTGAGAATATCTTTGTTGAAGATATCTGTCTACCTGAAAAAATCAAGTTAGCGATATGCAATGTTTATGATGCATGTAATGTGAGCTAAAGGAGAAATAGGCATGTTATGTTGTGTATGAATATGCGTATGAATATGCGCATGATGCATGATGTATGATGTATGATGTATGAATGTATGATGTATGATGTATGATGTATGAATATGAATATGAATGTGTGATGTATGAATATGAATGTGTGATATATGAATATGAATATGAATGTGTGATGTATGAATATGATGTCAAGCTTCTATTTGGGAAAATAAACTTCCGTCAGTCATCTGGATATGACTATATTGTGATTGTTGATGATCTTTTGTCTTGTTTGAGTACCCTCGGCTGGGGAAATTCTTTGAGAACCATAGTACTCTGTTGAAGGATCTTTGACTATCACTTGGGAATGAAAGGTAGCTGGAAGTTCTGATGCCCTTTCAAATGGGAATGAGGAAGATGCATAATCCTCCGATGCACTATCTGACCAAGTCCGGGTGCGGGGATCACACCTTCCGAAGATAGTAATCTGGAACAACCCTGCTGGGGGATAAGACTTCTTTTGAAGAGAAAATCTTTTTGAGGAATTTGCTGAGAAATGCGTTTCTCTTGGGGATTTTCTTCTGATGGAATGATGTCTAGATAATTGGGACATTTCCTGAATGCTATTCCTGTTTTTCCTGGTAAACATCAATCATATTCAAATGCACATGTTCATTCAAAATTATCATTGGGACGTTTACGTATTCAAAACAGAAAAAGTGAAAATAGTGATTTTGAGCCTAAGCTGCATTGATTTTTGAAAAAGAGCCATGATAGGCTGATTCGCACAGGGAGACAACAATCCTAGAAGTAGGAAATTGTCAGAAAGCTTTGGAAAATATTTATAAAGATAAATAGCTATGTGAAAACAATCCAGTCAAGTTTCAACTCTGCTATTGCCAATCTGTCTTCGAGCATCTCATCCCTCACTTGTTGGAAGAAAGTGATTGGACTGATCGGTGTCTTTGAGGTGTTGAATCTTGATGGTGAGTAGGCAGCTGAACGGAACATAGTTGTATGCTTCATTCCCTAACTTTTTCCTAGGCTGCCCTTTCAGGTTTTCAGCCTACCGGGATAGTATTTGTTTAGTCTCTAATTTTTGCCTGGACCGCCCTTTCGGGTTTTCAATCCACCGAGACGCTCATTTTTTTGCCTAAGTTGCCCTTTCAGGTTTTCAACTTAGCGAGCTGTTTTTTTTCTTTTTTTTAAGTGAAGTATTTTTTGACTATGTCAGCATTCACAGGGTGTGGGAAATCCTCACCATCCATGGTGGTAAGCAACATGGCGCCGCCGGAGAATATTTTCTTGATTATGAATGGTCCCTCGTAGGTGGGAGTCCATTTGCCTCTGGGATCACCTTGTGGTAAGATGATGCGTTTGACAACCAAGCCACCAGTTTGGTATGCTTGACTTTTGACTTTTTTGTTGAAGGCTTTGATCATACGCTTTTGGTATAGCTGACCATGACAAATAGCTGCGAGCCTTTTCTCATCAATCAAGTTTATCTGGTCCAACCGTGTTTGAATCCAACCGTCTTCGTCTAGATTGGCTTCTTTCATAATCCTTAGGGAAGGAATCTGAATTTCAATTGGAAGAACTGCCTCCATACCATAGACTAAGGAGAATGGAGTTGCCCCTGTTGAAGTACGCGCAGATGTGCGATAACCATGAAGAGCAAAAGGTAACATCTCATGCCAGTCTTTGTAGGTTACTGTCATTTTTTGTATGATTTTCTTGATGTTCTTGTTGGCAGCTTCCACCGTGCCGTTCATCTTTTGTCGATATGGAGAAGAATTATGATGTTTGATCTTGAACTGTGTGCAAAGTTCAGTAATCATTCTGTTGTTTAGATTTGTGCCATTGTCCGTGATAATCCGTTTAGGGATGCCGTACCGACAAATGAGATTGTATTTGATGAACCGGGCCACCACATTCTTGGTAACAGAAGCAAATGAAGCTGCTTCTACCCACTTTGTGAAGTAGTCAATAGCGACCAGGATAAAGCGATGTCCGTTGGAGGCAGTAGGTTTGATTTCTCCAATCATATCAATACCCCCACATTGCAAAAGGCCAAGGAGCCGTCAGGACGCTTGATGGAACTGGAGCTACATGTACTTTGTCAGCGTATATCTGGCATTTGTGACATGTTCGGGAGTGATGATGGCAGTCTGTTTCCATGGTAGACCATTAATAACCTGCTCTAAGGATCTTTTTTAGCCATTGTATATCCACTGGAATGAGTACCGAAGGCACCATTGTGTATTTCTTCCATGATCTGTTCTACTTCCTTCTTGTTTACACAGCGAAGTAAAGTCGAGTCATGGTTGCGTTTGTATAAGGTTCCATTGCTTAGAAAGAATTTGGCAGCAAATCTCCTTAGAAACTTTCTGTCGTTAATGGATGCCCCTTCAGGGTACTCCTGAGCTTCGAGATATTTTTTTACTTCATGGAACCATGGTTTTTCCTCGGTTCCCTCGGTATTGATCTCATTGCAATATGATGGTTCATCTTGCCTGTAAATGGTGATCATAGGCGCCTCGTTGTCCCACCTGACTTTGAACATGGATGACATGGTAGCTAAAGCATCAGCTAGTTGATTTTCCTCGCGTGGGATGTGTTCGAAAGTGATTTCTTCGAAGTAAGGAATCAAACTCAGCACATATTCTTTGTAAGGAATTAGATTCGGGTGCTTCGTGTCCCATTCCCCTTTGACTTGGTAGATTACCAAGGCCGAGTCTCCGTAGACTTCCAGGAATTTGATTCTTAGATCGATTGCAGCTTTAAGACCCAGAATACATGCTTCGTATTCGGCTATATTGTTAGTGCAATTGAAGCATAACCTGGCAGTGAATGGTGTATGACCTCCTGCGGGGGAAATGATCACGGCTCCGATGCCATTGCCAAGTGCGTTAGAAGCTCCTTCAAAAACCATAGTCCACCGGGATCTTGGATCGGGTCCTTCTTCTGGTCCTGGTTGTTTGTAGTCATTGACTAGCATAATGTCCTCGTCTGGGAAGTCAAAGTTCAATGCTTGATAATCATCCACTGCTTGATGAGCCAGATGATCAGCTACCACACTTCCTTTGATTGCTTTTTGTGAAGTGTATTGAATGTCATATTCTGTTAAGATCATTTGCCATCTCGCTATTCTTCCAGAGAGAGCAGGTTTTTCGAACACGTATTTGATGGGATCCATCTTGGAGATTAGGAAAGTGGTGTGATTTATCTTGTACTGTCTTAGTCGGCGAGCCGCCTAAGCTAAGGCACAACAAGTTTTTTCGAGTAGTGAGTATCTTGTTTCACAATCGGTAAACTTCTTGCTAAGATAGTAGATTGCGTGCTCCTTTCGGTCGGATTCGTCATGTTGTTCTAGTACACACCCCATTGAGTCTTCTAACACGGTTAGGTACATTATCAGAGGTCTGCCTTCCACAGGTGGCAACAAGATTGGAGGTTTTTGGAGATATTCTTTGATTTTGTCAAAGGCTAACTGGCATTGGTCATTCCACCTTTCTACTTGATCTTTCTTCAACAGTTTGAAGATCGGCACACAAGTAGTAGTCATGTGGGCAATAAATCGGCCGATGTAATTTAGATGTCCCAAGAATCCTCTGACTTGTTTCTCGGTACGAGGTATAGGCATTTCTTGAATGGCTTTAACCTTGGTGGGATCAACCTCAATACCTTTGCTGCTGACGATGAAACCTAAGAGTTTGCCGGATCTTACTCCAAAGGTACACTTATTTGGGTTCAGTCGCAACTTGTATTTCTTGAGTCTGTCAAACAACTTGTGTAAATGACCCAGATGTTCTTCCTCGGTGTTGGATTTTGCAATCATGTCATCGACATACACCTCTATTTCTTGATGAATCATATCATGAAATAGCGCTACCATTGCACGTTGATAGTTTGCTCCTGCGTTTTTTAGACCAAAGGGCATTACTTTGTAACAAAAGGTTCCCCAGGGTGTTGTGAAGGTTGTTTTTTCCATGTCTTCGGGTGCCATCTTGATTTGATTGTACCCTGAGAATCCGTCCCTAAAGGAGAATACCTTGCATTGTGCGGTATTGTCAACCAGTACATCGATGTGTGGTAAAGGGAAATCATCTTTGGGGCTTGCCCGGTTCAGATCTCTGTAGTCCACGCACATTCTGACTTTCCCGTCTTTTTTAGGTACAGGCACGATGTTAGCTATCCAAGGAGGATAACTTACAACTTTTAGGAATCCGGCATTGAACTGTTTTTCAACCTCGTCTTTGATCTTTTTTGACATATCAGGCCTACTCCTTCGTAGTTTCTATTTGACTGGAGTGCTACCTTCTTTGATTGGTAGGCGATGAACTGCAATTTCCGTGTCAAGGCCTGGCATATCTTCATAGGACCAGGCGAATATCTCGACGTAGTCTCGCAGCATTTGAATCAGTCTTTGCTTGATGCTGTGTTCTAAATCAACCCCTATTTTGACTTCTTTCTTTTCTTCGTTGCTGCCCAAGTTGATGACCTCAATTGGCTCCTCGTGAGGCTGTATGGCCTTGTCTTCTTGTTCTAGCAGCCTTGCAATTTCTCTTGGCACTTCACAATCTTCCTCACTTTCGTCCTCAGTTTGGTAGATCGGACTTTCAAAGTCATGACGGGCAATAGCAGAATCGTTGTTGACTGGATCCAGAGTGTATGTGAATCTGCATGTTAGTTATGTGAGTGTGTGTGAAGAAAAAACATAGCTATTTGAAAGCGAAGAAAGAAAGAAAAAGGATCACAAAATTTAAATATGCAAGCGTCCCATGATTTTATTGAATGCACATGATCATGATATGATAAGCCCTTATAGAAGGGCCAGTGTGCTTTGGGCAAGGCACACGGCTTTCAGGCTCATGGTTCGATTGTTCAGGAACCATTTTTATCTTTGCACAATATACACAAAGAAAACAGGAAATGGCATTTACTCCTGGTCAAAGGAGATCACATCCTCAGCTTTCCAGTTGTTCAATCCACTGTTGCGAGCAGGGAGTACCCAGCTGTTCCAGTTGCAGTTGTCTTCTTCATCTTCCACAGCATTGATTTCATTAGTGGGAAAATGAGCCGGTGATCCTTCGGGATAAGTGATATACTCTGCTGGATACGAGAGCCCAGGCTGAGATATCTCTGTTGGCTGAGCGAGATGCTCGATAAGGCCGTCCCATGCAGTCGGGATGATGTTTTGAATAGAGACTTGTGCATTCTGATGAGGAGTGTATGCTGACAGAAAGCAACCCTCGTTATTTGGTATTTCCCTGGCTTCTTCAAAAGTGAAATTTTCATCGTAATGTTCATCCCATCCAGTTGGGACAATGTCCTTCATAGCAATTTGTGAGCTCGGAGGAGCGGAATATTTCACCATATAGTCATATTTGCCGCTGGGTTCTCCTAGCGTGTCCCATACTTCTTCGGGTGGATTTTGATATTGCTCAGTGACGGGACTTGTGAAACTTTCGTCATTTTCAATTTGATCACCCCATCCAGTCAGGGTAATGTCTTCCATAGCAATATAAGAATTCTGAGGTGCGGTATACTGATAATTATACCCGCCGCTTGGTTCTCCCACAACATCCCACATTCCCATGGAAATGGGTGAGATCTCATCTGGATATGGCTGAATGATATGGTTCAAGAACACTCCTTCATCTTCAATAGCGTTTACTTCTTGGCTGACGAAGTGTGACATTAATCCTCCAGAACGAGGACCTTGATCATTCTTTTGATCTTCACTATCATAGCCCAGGCCTAGCTTGTCAGACTTGTAGGGTATATCAGGAAGCTGTCCCCATACTGTGCAATCACCCTGTTCAATCATGGCTTTGGCATCTTTGAGAGAAGCCATAGTTGTAGTTGGAGTAGCAGGAATATGCTTGGTGGTAGAGACATCTGGGGAGACCACCTCAAATGATTGGCATGGAGTTTCGATGAATTCGTCCTCCAACTCAACATATTTGGAATTGCTTAGGTGACTAACCACATATTCCTCTTTGCCATAGACTGTGACAATCTTTCCTTTTACTGGATATTTTAACTTCTGATGCAGGGTAGAAGTTACAGCGTTTTCCCCATGTATCCAAGGACGTCCAAGTAAACAGGAGTAGGCTGGGTGAATTTCCATTACGTAAAAGATAGAATCAAAGATTTGAGAACCCACTCTGATTGGGAGGTTCACTTTTCCGTATACCGTTCTTGTTGACCCGTCAAAGGCTCTTACCACAACATCACTTGGTTGTAACACAATTCCTTCGAAGTCAAGCTTTTCTAGTACTGTTTTCGGTAACACGTTCAAAGAAGAACCGTTATCTACTAGCACATGAGATAGAGTGGTGCCATTACATTCAATGGAGATATGTAGGGCTTTGTTGTGATTTTTTCCAGCAGGGGTTAGATCCACATTAGAGAAACCGAGACCATTGTTCACGGTTAGATTGGCAACACAATTCTCAAATTGGTCGACTGAGATCTCTTGAGGCACATGCGCAGCTTTCAGGAACTTCATCAGAGCTTTGGCATGAGCTTCTGAATATTTTAGCAGAGATAGCATTGATATTTTTGAAGCGGTGTGCCCTAGTTGCTCAACAATATTGTAATCACTCTTGCAGATGATTTTCAATATTTCCTCCATTTCTTGCTTTGATGGATCCTCAGCAGTGATCTCCACCGGGGTTTGAACTTGTTCAACTTGTGACTCTTTGCCTCGAGCGCTGTCATCTTGATTAGGAACTGGGACTCAGACTGGACCAGCAGCAACATTTGGAGAAATTTCTGGTGAAAAGATTCTTCCACTTCTCGTGATCTTGCTGGTACCCACAATATTACCCACAGTTGGAGTAGTTAACTTTGCGGCCTCTTCAGTCGAGGTACCCTGCTTAACTCCATGAACATAAACATTAGTGTCGTAACCCCATGGGACAGCTTTGTCTGAGGAGTATGGAAATAGAGTTGGACTAGCAATGACTACTGATGCCACTTTGAGTGTAGCAGAAATTTGAATGGAGCCTTGGCAGAGATTTTGAATGGTAAGCTGGAGATCACTGAGGCATCCTCTATTCTCATCCCGTTTGCAAAGACTTCGCACAGCACGTCCATTGAAGGGAGCCTCTCAAACATAATGATACGGCGATCCATCCACTTTTGAATTCCCATTCTTAGATTTTCACAACCATTGGGCAGGTATGAGCAATAAAAGCAGTCGGGGTCACATCCTGGGAAGTAACCAGCTTGGATTAGCATTCCTTTGACTTCGCAGAGTGGAGTTGATAATTCGTTCACATCATAGATGTAAACAGTGTCCAGGATAGCGTTAACAGTTTTGTCATGCTTTGGCATAGGTGCAGTGATGACATTTGGAGTTTCTGGAGGATCGAACTCAATTTCCCAATCATCTATCATATCTTGTATTTTATTTTTCAAGGCCCAGCAGTGATCTGCGTCATGTCCTGGACAGTTTGAGTGATAGGCACATGTTGCATCAGGGCGATAATTCGGAGAGGAAGTGTTGACATTCTTTGAAGGACCTTTTAATGTGATCAGATCTGCTTTTAGCAAGTGCTGCAATGCCTGAGAGATTGGCATATTGATTCTGGTGAAATTTCTTCTTGGTGCATCTGGTCGATGCGTATATTTTGGCTGTTGATCTTTTTGAGGTGCAGATGCGGAGATCAGAACTTCCCCTACAGATTGATGCTGCTCACTTTTGCGACTTTTCTGAATTTGTGTTGCATTGACCTCATTTCTCCCGCTGATGGGCCTTTATGTAGTACCAGAGGAGGAACCTATTTGAATTTTTCCATTTTGAATGCCACTTTCGACACGTTCTCCGGTCAGTATCAGGTCAGTGAAACCTGATGATGAGCTTCCCAACAAATGGCTATAGAAAGGGCCAGTTAAAGTGCCCATGAACATGTCGACTAGTTCGCGATCAGATAAGGGTGGTTGAACCCTTCCAGCCATATCTCTCCACTTTTGTGCATATCCTTTGAAACTTTCTTTTGGTCCCATAGACATGCCCCTTAGTTGAGTACGGGTTGGCGCAAGATCAGCATTGTATTGGTACTGTTTGTAAAAAGCAGCAGCTAATTCTTCCCAAGTATGAACCTTGGTATTTTCCAGCTGGTAGTACCACTCGAGTTGTGTACCCGACAGACTTTCTTGGAAGAAGTGAATCCACAATTTGTTATCTGTTGTATGAGGTTGTATCTTCCTCACATAGGATCTCAGATGTAGTTTCGGGCAAGAAACTCCATCATATTTTGCAAAGACAGGAACTTTGAATTTTGGAGGGATAACAACATCCGAGATGAGCCCCAGATCATTGAAATCTAGGCCAGGTACTTTTTGTATCTCCATAGCTTTCATACGGTCTTCCAGCTGTTGGTATTTGTCATCATCCGGTTCGTCCCCAGAATGATCATCTTCTTCATTTGAAGAGAGAGAGGGTTTAGCAGAACCCTGGTTGCTTTGATTGTCTTCTTGTTCACCATCACCGAATGTTTCAGGGATCGGTGGCTTTTTGAACTTTTTGACTGGGATTTTGATCTTCCTTTTCAGGTGACTCAAGCCTACAGATCCTTTGGGCTTCTTTTTCTTCTTGATTATCAGGGCTTTCAGTTCTTGTTGCCCCTTTTCCAGTTCCAGAATTGCCACTTGAACTTGGGCATTCTGTTCTTCGAGATTCTTGATGCTTGTCTCAGATTCCATCTCTTCTGACTGAAATAAACAGCGAGGAGATGATAAATCCGTCATGAGAACCTGTTACGCAATGTGTATGACTGGATGCAATGTATATGAATGAAATGTATATGCAATGTATATGCAATGCATGAAATGAAATGTGTGTGCAATGTTTTCAAGGATCTTAGAGTTTAGATTTGTTAGAGAAGAAACAAACATTAGTTAATCAATTTATTCTCTTTTTTTCTTTGCCTCATTTGGGCTTACAAGACAGAAATAAAATAAATGATCCTTCAGGTCTCCCATGGACGCTTTCTCTTTGCCCCCAGGAATGTGTTGATCTGCTGTTCTTCTTGAAGCTGTCCGGTGAGCTCCAATATCCTTCTCTCATAGTCTTGACAGTGTGCTTTGAAGGTGTCTCTTTCCTCTTTTAGTTGAACCCAAGATTTTTGCAACTCTTCTAGGTCAGTTGGCATATCCGGGTGTAGAATAACTTGGGGTTCGTCTCCTTCGACCTCTGGCTCAATAGTCACAGGTAGAATAGCGGGATATGGCATAATGAGTTTCTGAGCATGAGTGCGGACCCATCTGAGGTAAGGTTCCATAGGGATAGAATTCCATTGCCCCAAATTTTTGCTTTCTATTCTATAGACACTTTCCCATGCATGTATGAACCTTCGTCGGTGTCTATGAGAATCATTCTCGTAATTAAACACAATGCCACAGATAATCATGTCATGAGGACCGTTGCTCCTTGCATATCCGAATTGGCGTAGAGCTAAAGAGGGATTGTAAGTGATGCCTCCTTTGATGCCAAGGAGTGGCACATTAGGGTACTCTCCACAATGATCAATGATAGTAATGTCTCTTTGAAAGAAGTTCCACCGGATATCTGAATGAGACAAAGACATAATCCTGCGAGACCATTGCATTCTTTGTTCATTTCTCAACACTGATCGGGGAAGATGAAATGTAAACCACCTAGCCAGTAGTGGTATACAGCACATGAGAGTTCCTCTTTTCTTCATGGTACGAGTGTGTAGAGAATGTAGAATGTCTCCCAGCAATGTTGGTACCGGGTTACGGATTAGGAAAAGGTTGATGATGTGTACACTTATGAACTGGTCGGGATTTGGGAATAAAACCAACCCATAGATCAAAAGGGCCATAACCTCCTCAAAAGCTGGATAACTTTTGTTTTCTAGCAGTAGTCGAGCCTTTTCCAATAAGAACTTGGCAAGCAAACCCTTAACTCCACTCTTTGTTTCCCAATTGGACTCGATTTCTGATTTTCGCAGATGTAAAGCAGCAGCAATGACTTCAGGTTTTGGAATCCTTTCTAAACCAGTGAAAGGTAATTGATCTCGAACAGGCAATCCAATTAGTTCAGAGAATTCTTCCAAAGTGGGTACCAACTGGTAATCAGGAAAGGTAAAGCAATGATGTTCAGGGTCAAAGAACTGGAACAGGACCTGTATCATGTCTTCTTCAAATTTTGAGGTAACCAAATGGAGTAGGTGACCATGCCTTTCGGTGAATTGAACATTCCTGGGGAATTCTGACACTAAGTCTTTTAGTTCAGATGGTACCGTTGAGATGTTGATTCGGATGTAATCTCTGGTGGCGGGAGCCATTACCTGCAAAAACAAAGGTAAACTCTTTGATCCTTGAAGTGTTTTGTGAGAAAATGATATGCTTATGATGCAAACATGTGGCACACAAAAACAAATCAAACAATAGCCTTAGGTTTAAAGGCGTGCATGGAGCTGATAGGTGATACCCTCCCCACTGAAGTTGAGTTGGTTAAAACCTATCCTAGAATAGTATTCGGGTTCTATGATCCTTGGAAGTAACATCTCAATACGGCGCTCGAGCGGCCGATCAAAATATTCCTCGAGGATAACTAACTTCGATCAATTTCAAAGCTAGCCACTTAATAGGCCATAAGTCAAGTTCAACTAAAAAGGTTCTAAGACAAATTAGTGTTTAATGACATTTCGGAAGCCTAATATACTCCTTGATCATTTTCAAGGGACATCAGTATAAACCAAAGTATCGCACTAACAATGACTACCAGATCAACCGTATCGGTACATGTCGTACAGTTTCCTTGGTCTATTGTCATATACTTAAGGTATCTCGTGATTCGGGTTAGAATCTTTCACACAAGCAAAATACCCAAACAAACCTTTGAAAAATAGAGCAATCAAATCAAACAATTGAAAACATCGAAGTAATCTATTCTCTTAAGGTAACCCCTTTAGAAAACATTTTGTTTTTTGAAAGTGACTCCCCAGCAAAGTCGCCAGTTCTATGGACCTCCGTTTTTCGGGCCATACCTCTGAGCGGGAGAGATACGTGAACTGACTCTTTTTTATCGCTTATGCTTTCGCATTTTTGAAAATTCACAGAGTCGCCACCGACCTTTTAATTTATTCAATTAAGGAAAGGTTTATAAAAGACACAGAAAAAAGACCTTTAAGAAATTCTGGGTAAGGGGGTAGGTTATTGTCATACCCCAATTTTTGACCTAAGATACCACCTCATATCATTGCATATGCATCATTTGCATCTCTAACAAATTGCATAGCTTGTGTTTGCTACTTGTGACTCAGCAGGGATTAATCAAGAAATCACTCATCAGTACAAGTAACAATCAATTAGGGTTTTGTTCTCCCTTCATTTCAAATGAATCATCTTCATCAACAACCAACATTTGGTCCTCAAAAATCCATTCCAACAAGCTCAGAGACTTTGAATCAACCAGATTAGGGTTTTGACTGAAGATAGTATACTCCTGACTTTTGCTCAGGATTTGACCTAATGTCTTGGGACATGACCTAAAGACCCCAAGTGCATCATTTTGACCTAATCCATTGGCTCAGAACATCTCCTACACAAGGATTGATCAACAGTGAAATTTCAAATCATCAGATTAGGGTTTTGAACTATCAGGGACCAAAATCAGGGATCACATTTGGGAAACCCTAAAATCCCCAGGAAGTCAATCAAAGGTTTCAATCATCCTCAAATAATCCATATGACAATATCCAATGGAAATTGCATCTCAATTCAAGATCCACAGTCATCAATTTCATCAGGTCGACAATTAGGGTTTTTTGACCTAATTCACTGAATAACTGACTTTTTAATCAGGACATAGTGCCACAACTCAAACCATGGCTCAATATCCTCTAATGCTTCAATGTGATCCATTCATACCATTCATTTGGTGAGGATAGCCTGTTTCATTTGAAATCTCCAGAAACGCGATTCGTCTGAAAAAGTCAACTGTACAAGATCACCTTTGACTTTTGGAGAATTTTGGTCAACCATGACTTTTGAAGTTTTAAATCATCAATATATGATATATGAAGTCATTTGATCAAGAAAAATCAAGAAAATCAATCAAGAATCAAAAAGTCAAAGTTTGACTTTTATACTTAGAAAAATTTTCTAAGTGTTTTTCAATGGTTTTTTCCAAACTTTGGAAGGGAATTTCTCAAAATTTCACCTACAAACTGAAAAAAACTTCCAACATGAAAGTTGTAGATTTTGATCCAATAAACAACTTTGTCACATATGATGATTTTCCAAAAGATCAACCATTTAAGAGATATGGAGCTTCAAAGTTGGTATCTTTTGAAAATTTCACTTAAAACTTCATTTTCTTCAAAGTTCATGGACTTTTTTCACCCACTTCCTTAAAGGTCTTGAAGAAACTTTCAACTAGGGTTTTGAAGTGTGTAATATGAGCTTTCCAAAATGTCAAAGAGCATGAAAAAATATGGAGTGTAGCCATGGTTTTGAATTTTGACATTAGTGAACTTTTCACTTGAAATTACATGCCATTTTCACTAAGTTATGAACCAATTTGCCAAATGATCCAAATAATGATGCATAGATGCAATAATTGAAGATATTTTTCTGATTTGAGATCAGAATGGAAGAGGATAAGAAGCTTGAGGTTTAACCATGGTTTAGTCACTTTTAACCATTATGCATTAAATGTAAAGATTCCATTTTATCTCCAAATGCCAAATCACCATTCTTGCATCAACTTGCAAAGCTCTTCATTCAGAAACTTTGGCCTATAAATAGAGGTGCAAATCACTCTCCAAATCACACCAAAACCTCACAATTATAGGTTTTCTCTCTTCTTTCTTAGAATGCAAGTTTCTTAAGTTTCAAAGAGGTAAAATTCTCAACCTCTAAACCTTTGAAGTTCTGGCCAAAGTGAGGGTTCTAACATCTCATAAACATCAAATGTGATGTGTTTGATCCATCCACACACCCCAAAAACCCCTAAATCTCAGAATCACTCTTCAACCACCATGTTTGCATAAAATGAGCCTTAACATATCAATTCTCATACCAGGCCATATCTGTCCAAGTTAATCATCCAAACACACTCCATATACTTCATATGAACTGTTCCAACCATCATCCATGATCTGAAACATCAAAATCAACTAGCTTGATCCTCACTTGAGCTAAACTGCAGATCGGGTACCACAAGGTGATCAAGAGGTTCTCATATAATTAAATGAGCGTGTGTCATTAACAAGCTGTGTGCGCAGCTCAGTTGGTTGTTGTTCTGAGTGGTGAACCTTAGGGCGTGGGTTCAAACCCTGGCAGGGCCAAAACCATTTTTTTAACACTTTTTTCCCTCATTTTCTTCACAAACTTCATTTAATTAATTAACTAACCAAACTAATTCATTTTTTCTTCATTTTTTACACACCTCTTATTTAATATATGTATTTTATGAATATAAAAAAAAATCACAAAAATATATTTATTTAATATATTTTTAATTGAGTTTAAAATGACATGTTTTAAGTTTTTTTAATACTTTAAAAAATATTGTTTTTCATTTGATTTTCAAACTTAATCACTTGTAAATATTTTTTGAGCAAACCTTAATCACTTAGGTCTTAATTAAGCATAAGATTTGTTTTTACATTAATTAAGTTGATTTCTTTCAAAATTCAAATCGTTTTAAACAAGCGATCGCGATTCTTTTCAAAAACGATAAACCATTTCTTTTTGATTTTCAAAGGAAACTATTGATTAAATCTTTTTAATTGATCAATTGATTTTCAAAGCGATGTGGGGCCTCTCGAATATTAGAGAGTAAAAGTCCCTTTCCTCTTTCCTTTTACAGTTTTTCTTTGTACAGAAAACTCTTTCAAAAACAATACTTTTCAAACCGTTTTCAAAACAACAAACGACGCGTCTGTAAATAAAACAATCAACCATGTTTTATAAAATAAAACATGGGCCTCCACATAGGTATAAGTCCCATTCCTGTACATGAAATTAGGTATTTCATTGTACGCCTTTTTGTACATGTCTCGATCAATTTGTTTTTAACTTTGAATAACAAATCAAAAATGAAGGTTTTCTTTAAATCTTCCCAAAAATATACCATGGGCCTCAATGTAGGTATAAGTCCCAAGCCCCTTTGTAAATACCTGTTTACATAGCTTTGAATAAACTCAATGGGCCTTTCCCCGAGTAGAAGTCCCGAACCCCCGTGTATACAAATGGATCATGCTTACAGGTATATTTCCTTCATAAACTCCATTATATACACACACTTTGTCATATATATATAACTGTTCATATTTGTTCATGTACCTGTTCATGTTTGTTCGTACTTGTTCATACTTGTGATTGTGTTATATGCTTGTTCAACTTAGTACAACACTAGGTTCCCCATATCCTCCTATTGGGCTTCGTGCAAAGAATCTCCCCTAGTTTAGGTTAGGACATAGAGTATGGTTTCCCGGTGAAATCGCTCTAAGAGCTCAAACCAACTATACCATGCCTCCCCTTGGGCTTTGTACAAACGACTTGTCCCTCCCATAGCCTCCTCTTGGGCTTACAATGCAAGGACCCTGGATTGTCCCTCCCATAGCCTCCTCTTGGGCTTACAATGCAAGGACCCTCGGATAGCCTCCTCTTGGGCTTCGTACAAGGACCCACGGGCTTCTTATAAGCATCCCCAATATCCAAAACAAATACCCTAGGAGATTAGACATTTATCATCTCTATGATAGGAGTATCTCTTCTATATCATCACAAACGATCAATCAACTTAACTTTTTTGCCACAAGGCTGGCTAATCAATCAAACTTTTTGCCACAAGGCTGGCTAATCAATCAAACCGTTTTGCCACCATACTGGCTGATTAATCAAAGTTTTTGTCACAAGGCTGACTTCATTGAAACTTTTGCCACAAGGCTGGCTGATTAATCAAAACTTTTTGTCACAATGCTGACTTCATTGAAAGTTTTTGCCACAAGGCTGGTTAAACAAAAAACATCTTTATCATTCTAAGCACCATAAGTGGCATGGCCCAGGGCTTATAATGAAAAGATTTTCAAACACAAAACAAACAGATGTATGTGATGATATAGATTAGATACATCGAACATTTAGATGACATTTGTCTCTTTTCCTTTGCTTCCACTAGCATAAGTGGGAACTACGATTGCTCTGACTTTCTCAACATCCCTTTGAGAATACGTAGGCACAAGGTCGTATCCTTGGCGAGCAAAACAAAACAAAAAAAACCATTCAAACCTTAGCACCCATAGACCCCGAGCTACAGATGCTCTGATTCCCTCTAAGGGATATGTATGCAGAGGATCGCGATGATCTTTGCGAGCATAATCAAACAAACACCTTAGGTCCCTCCTATTTCACAAGAACCTCCACCACAAAGGATGAAAAACAAAATAAAGAAACCTATAGAGTACTATAGATACGTTGGGTGCTAATACCTTCCCTTCGTATAACCAACCCTCTTACCTGGAATCTCTCCCCCACTTGTGCATTGCTTTTAGTTTTGGGCTTTGCACCTGTTTTTTAGGTTATTGCAACTTTTTTCCTTTTCCTCCTTTGGAAACAATAAAAAGTTTGGTCGGTACAAAAGAAAAATCATTTTTTGAGCACTCGAGCCCAAAGAAGGCATCAGGTGTCTCATCCCGAAAAAAGATAACGATTTTTCCCCGCGACAGAAAAATGGCGACTTCACTGGGGACGAAACTTTTTATTGTTTCCAAAGAAAGGGTTATTTCTATTTATTTTGTTTTTATTTTATTCTTGTTACATGTGTGGTTCCTTGGTTCTGTTACTTGTGTGGTTCTGTTACAAGTGATACATTATGGACAAATCCTAACCCGGATTAAGTACACATAAGAATTAGGTGGAGGGTATAGTCATGTATGGCATACAAGGAGTCATTCCTTAAAAAGTCAGCATGAGAATCCTTCCGCTCAGTGGAGGTTCCTTGTTGGTAGTATATGTTTAGCAAGTTTAATTGCGAAGACATTATTACTTTCATTGAACTGTAGAAGCTGAGTTGGCTGTAGAACCCCAACCCATCCTGGCCTTATTAGGTTGTGGTGCAGAAACTATTCAGGTGAAGACTTGGATTAGTTGTCATGCAGAGAACCACACTCAGACGAGTTTTTCTTGAGAATATTACTGGCTCATAAGTTTAATTGTGGAAAGCCGGTAATATCCGAAAGAAAAATGTAGACTCTGACGTATCAGTAGAACATGTTTTGCAGGTGATAAACCCTAGAACTATCCCATGTTTGGTTCTCTGACCTCATGCTCGTGACGCTGGACCGTTGAACTTGTGTGTACCATGTTTGTGTTACCATGTTTGTAGAGTTATGTTTGAATTACCGTGTTTGCGCTACCATGTTTGTCGCACCATGTTTGCTTTACCATGTTTGAATACGTGGCATCCATGCATCCATGCATTCATACATTCATTAAAAAACCCATCTTTTCCCATAAAAACATGATTTTTTCCAAAAAAATTTAGAGAAATTTTCCTTGCAAACATTATAGGATTAAGTGATGGAGTGGGTAAAAAGGCATACCAAGAGGTACGGTTTCAAAGAGCCTAATGTGGAAAGACTGAAAGAATTAGCATCTTTTGTACAAGATCCTTCCGATTTTAGGAAAAGCTATGGAAAGCTTTTGCCTATCTTGAACACTCATGTTGATGAAGGACTTCTCAAAACTCTGGTTCAGTTCTATGATCCCGTCTACCGGTGTTTCACCTTTCCAGACTATCAGTTGGTACCAACCTTGGAAGAATATGCCAATCTTTTGGGTATTCCTGTGTCTGACAAAATACCTTTCAATGGTTTGGAAGCCATACCTAAGTCACCGGTCATTGCAGCAGGTACCCACTTGAAGAAATCTGAAATAGAGAGTAATTGGACTACCAAAGGAAACCTTCAGGGTTTGACTTCGCAGTTTCTAATAAAGAAAGCCTTTGATTTCATTGAAACTGGTAGCATGATAGCTTTTGAAGCTGTATTAGCCTTACTTATCTATGGGTTGGTTCTGTTTCCCAACATCAACGACTTTGTTGATATCAACGCCATAAAGATCTTTTTGAATGGAAATCCCGTTCCGACTTTGCTTGGTGACCTGTATTTCTCTGTCCATCATAGGAATCGCCAAGGCGGTGGAATCATTGTATGTTGTGCACCTCTTTTGTACAAATGGATTGTTTCACATTTACCTGAGTCTCCTACTTTCACGGAAAACCGAGAAGGTTTGCGTTGGTCTCAAAGACTTATGTCTCTTACTAATAATGATACTCATTGGTATACCTTGGCTCGCTGCGGTACAGAAACCATTGATAGTTGTGGAGAGTTCGCCAACGTACCCCTCATTGGTACACAAGGAGGAATTAACTACAATCCGGTCCTAGCCCGACGACAACTCGGGTATGCAAATTCAGTTAAACCTGTTGGTCTTGCAGTAGAAAGTTACTTCTACCAAGAAGGAGAAGATCCTCAGAAGTTGAAGACCAGAATGGTGAAGGCTTGGTACAACGTCCGAAGAAAAGAAAAAGGTGGGATAAGAAATTGCATTGCCACGAACGCCTACACCTACTGGGTAAAGAAAAGAGCAAAGGAGTTTCAAATGCCTTATGATTATGAAAAACCCATGTTCCCTGCAGTATCTCAACTGCCCAACATTCCACTATAGAAGAATACCAATAGACTTTAGCCAAGATGAGGTTAGAAAAAGACGCTTGGGAAGAAAAGTTTCGTAGAACTGATGTGGAAAACAGAAAGTTGAAGAAAAGAGTGAAAGATCACGAAGAAACTCTCTATTATCAGGATGGATGGCTCATGAGTAAAGATGAGAAGATCCGTCGGAAAGATGCCGCAATCAAGAGGTACATCAAAGAAAGCAAGAGAAATCTTGAAGCCTCGACAAGCAACGCTCCGATACCTGACAATTGGAAGAATGTTGTTGACAAGCTGAGGGCTGAAAAGGCCGAGTTGAAAGCTTACTATGGGAAAGAAATCATGAAGCTCAAGCTGCATAATGCATTTGGTTCTTCGTCTGATGAAGATGCTTAGGATTTGTTTAGATTTTCATTTATCATTTGCTTCTGTAAGGAGCTACGCTCCAATGTGTAACATTTTCCCATTATTTCAATAAAAGAATAGTTTGTGTTCAAATGTTTGCAAGGAAATAATCTTTAAAATGTTTGGAAAAATCATAAATTTCTTTTTTTGCATACATCATTCTGCATATCGAGTCTGTTGTATAGAGTCTTATCTTTTGGATCTTTCTCCATTAGATCGTCAAGCTGTCGCGTCTCAAAGTTTCTCGATCGCGCTCGCAATCAGATCACAGATACAATACTCGTTCAAGCAGAAGAAGAGTAATGGAACACTCTGAACAAGAGAATATTGAGCTCCGTGGTACAGTGACCACCCTTCAAGAAAAGTTGGAAAGTCTCACTACTCTGGTTGACTCTTTAATGGCCGCACAGAATCAGCAGCCACCACCCAACAGTCAAGCAACGGTGACATCTGAAGTCACTACTCCAGTTTCTACAGTTGCATTCGGTATTCCATCTTTCTCCATACCAGAAGGTTGGGGCACGCCTTTCAGCTTTGGTACAGGTTTCTGTCATAATTTCTCTGGGGTTCAAACAGCTACAACTGAAGCGCCTGTTACACAAGGTTCAGCATTTATTCCACATTCAGGGGTAACTTTTTCCCAAATCACTATGGCACTTTCTCAACCCACTATGACAGTTCCGACCCCTACGATTCACACTGTTCCTTATGATGGCAATGAGATTTATCATGATCAAGGTGATAGCACAAATCAGCGTAATCTTGTGGAAGATCTCCAAGAACAGTTCAACAAGATTCAACTGGAAGTCAAAGCTATTCGTGGGAAAGATTTGTTTGGAAAGAATGCCCAAGAGCTATGTTTAGTTCCCAGTGTACAAATACCTGCTAAATTCAAGGTCCCTGACTTTGAGAAGTACAAAGGTAGTTCTTGTCCACAAAGCCATCTTGTGATGTATGCCAGAAAGATGTCTACTTATGCAGATAATCATCAGTTGCTTATCCATTACTTTCAAGACAGTTTGACTGGTGCCGCACTGAAGTGGTATACAGGTTTGGATAGCACCAATATTCGGACTTTCAACGACCTAGGCGAGGCCTTTGTTCGACAATACAAATACAACTCGGATATGGCTCTAGACAGAGATCAGCTCCGATCCATGGCTCAGAAAGATCATGAAGCTTTCAAAGAATATGCTCAACGATGGAGAGAAACTGCTGCTCAGATTAATCCACCGTTAAAAGAGAAAGAGATGACAAAGATCTTCTTGAATACTCTTGGCCCGTTTTATTATGAACGCATGATTGCTAGTGCTCCAAGTGATTTTACCGAAATGGTAAACATGGGGATGCGTCTAGAAGAAGGAGTCTGAACCGGACGTCTGACTAAAGAAGGTGGATCTTCAAGCGGAACCAAAAAGTTCGGAAGTGGTTTCCAAAAGAAGAAAGAACAAAGTGTTGACATGGTATCCCAAGGGAGGCCAAGAGGAAACATCAATCGTCAACGACAGATTGCTGCTATTGCACCAGTCGTTAATACAACACCGAATCCGGGATTTACCCCGCAGTTTCAACAACAACAACCTCGACAACAGGCTCAACAGTTTAACAACAATCAGAATCGTGTACAAAGAGCTCCACAATTCGATCCGATTCCAATGACCTACACAGAATTGTATCCGGCCTTGGTTGAAATAGGTCTCGTTCAAACTAGAGCACCACCACCAGTACCTGAGAAACTCCCATGGTGGTACAAAGCTGAGGTCTCATGCCCTTATCATCAAGGAGCACCTGGCCATGATCTTGAGCATTGCATAGCTTTGAAATATGAAGTTCAGAGGTTGGTTAGATCTAATCTCCTCTCTTTTAGAAATTTGAATCCAAATGTGCAAGCAAATCCGCTGCCCAATCATGGAGGGCATGTTGTAAACATGGTGTACGGATGTCCTGGTCCATACCGAGTCTATAATATCAATTACTCAAGAGCAGATTTGGTACAAATGCACACCACTCTCTGTCGAGGGCCGAGTTTTCGCCAGCATCACTATGGTTCCTGTAGCATATGTTGTGTAGATCCTCTTGGATGTTCGATTGTGAGAAGAGATCTCCAAGTTCTGTTGGATAATGGTACTATTCAGATCTACATAAATAGGGATGAAAATGAAGTTAACATGATAGGATGTTATCCGCATGAGCTTTTAGTCTCAGATATCAACTCGGAAATGCCTAAAGTTAACGTCATCGTTCCTCATTTCAACATGCCTGAGCGCATAGAAGTTACCTACAACAAGCCAAAGGTTCCTATTGCTCCTTTGATCATTTGTCTACCTGAACCTGTTCCTTATGACTATGATAAGGCAGTTCCATACAACTACAAAGCAACAATGATAAAGAATGGAGAAGAAGTTCCTTTACCTACTCTTTCATCTGTCGTAAACATCGCTGATGTGAGTCGTGTAACAAGAGGTGGACGTGTGTATACTCCACTACCTCCAAAGCAGCCTGTTGTTCCTGCGACCAGTCAAAATCCTGTCAATACACCAGTGGGGAATCCTGAGGAAACTCCTGTCAGTAATACAAATACTGATGTTGGCCAATCCAGTGGAACCAATGTCAATCCAGATTTTGATGAAATTTTGAAGCTTATCAAAAGAAGTGAATACAAGATTGTGGATCAGCTTATGCAGACTCCTTCAAAGATCTCAATACTTTCATTGCTTTTAAACTCAGAAGCCCACAGGGAAGCCCTGATGAGGGTCTTGGATCAAGCTTTTGTAGATCATGATGTGACTGTTGATCACTTTGATGGGATAATAGCCAACATAACAGCTTGCAACAATTTAAGCTTCTGTGATGAAGAACTCCCCGAGGAGGGTAAAAATCACAACCTTGCTCTGCACATTTCTATGAACTGTCAGTCAGACTCTTTATCCAATGTGTTGGTAGACACCGGATCTTCCTTGAATGTGATGCCAAAGACGACTCTTGCTCGTTTGTCTTACCAAGGAATGCCTATGAAGTTCAGTGGTGTAGTAGTCAAAGCATTTAACGGATCACGAAAATCTGTTATCGGCGAAGTCAACCTTCCCATGACAATTGGTCCACATACATTTCAAATCACCTTCCAGGTCATGGACATTCAAGCTGCTTATAGCTGTCTGTTAGGACGACCATGGATCCATGAAGCAGGGGCAGTAACTTCTACGCTCCATCAAAAGTTAAAATTTGTAACAAATGGAAAATTGGTAACAATAAGTGGAGAACAAGCCTTGATGGTGAGCCATTTGTCCAATTTCTCTTTTATCAGTGCTGATGATGTGGAAGGAACTCAGTTCCAAGGTCTCTCTTTAGAAGACGAATCTTCCAAAAAGAAAGCATCAATCTCTTCTTACAAAGAGGCAGTGAAAGTAGTGAAAGATGGAACTACCACTGGCTGGGGGAAAGTTGTGATCCCTACCAAAAATGAAACCAGAGCAGGTCTCGGATGTTCACCAACATTCTCAAACTGCACCAAGAAGGATGAAACCCTTCGTCCGATCAAAGATACATTCATTAGTGGAGGATTCCTTAACCCGATTCCTCAAGAGGTTAATGTCCTTATCGAAGAATGCATCAAAGAAGATCTACCCGATCCTGAAGAAGAATGGAAATGTTATCTCAATGACTCGGGATACATATCTCAGGAAGAACCATATCCTCCGTCACAGAAATCTAAAGGCAACGAAACTGAGCCTGTTCCTGCTGAAATCTGGGACACCTTGGGACAACCAAGTAGAAAGTTCGATTATATGGTGAAATATACTGCACCTGAAAGTTCAAAGATTGCGATTGAGGATATCCAGCCAACTGGATGGGGAGATTCCTTTGAATATAATAGTCAACCAGAAGAGGCTTATCAGCCCTGTCAATTTTCTCAGCAGCCTGAAATTATTGAAGGTTTCAGCTTCAATGCATCTGCTAAGATTTATAATCCTGAAGATGGTTACTATCACATAAATGCCATTTTTGAAGATGAAGGGGAAGATGGTCTCGCAGTTGACTCAGAAAGTGTCTCTGACAATGAGTCTCTTCATCCTGAAGACTGGGAAATACATCCTGAAAATTCTGAAGACTGTGACTCGTCTTATGCTCTTCAAGAAGTAGAAGAAGACCGTTTCAACTCTACAAAGAACAAGGGTGACAAACCAGGACCTTCAAATCCTGCTCGACCAGCGATCAATATCAATACTGAAGATAATTCCAAGGAGAATTTTCCTGAATACATAATACACAGAGGAGTTCGTTGCTACTGGAAAGCTGTCGACGTTCCGAATGTTGTTCGCCGCTCAAAGTAATCACCTCGTTGTTATTTTGACCTCCTGCCTTGCCCAAAGCAGAGAGATGTTTTATAGGGCTTTGCTTTTAAATGTTCCGCCCAAATAACTTTGTGTATAGGGCTTTGTTTTAAAAGTTTCCCTCTTTGTCCTGCCCAAGACAAATGAGTTTGTGTTTAGGGCTTTGTTTCAAAAATGAATCATAAATAAAGTGTCATTTTGAATTCCCTACATTATATGTTTTATTTTTTCTTTTTTCTGGAAATGGTAATCCTAAAAAACCAAAATAAAAATAAAAAGAAAAAAAAACTTTTTCCAAAAAAAATCTGCATACACTCCTGCATTCATAAATTTTCTGAAATAAATATAAATCACATGTGCAGATTTACTATTGGTAAACCCAGTGAATGCCATAACCCTATGCCCTCTCCCAACTTTGAGTTTCCTGTGTTCGAAGCCGAAGAAGAGGAAGAAGAAGAGATCCCGGACGAGATCTCTCGATTACTTAAGCACGAGGAAAGAGCCATTCTGCCTCACAAAGAGCCTTTAGAAAAGATCAACTTGGGTTCTGAAGAAGACAAAAAAGAAGTGACCATTGGATCGCTGCTTGATACTGATATCAAGAGTAAGTTGACAGACCTTCTCAAAGAATATGTTGACGTGTTTGCCTGGTCCTACCAAGACATGCCTGGGTTGGATACCAATATTGTTCAGCATTACTTGCCATTGAAGCCAGAATGTCCGCCAGTTAAGCAGAAATTGCGAAGGACTCACCCTGATATGGCTAACAAGATCAAAGTGGAAGTTCAAAAACAGCTCGACGCAGGTTTTGTTGTCACCTCTGAGTATCCTCAATGGTTGGCCAACATAGTGCCAGTTCCGAAGAAAGATGGCAAAGTCAGAATGTGTGTTGACTACCGTGACTTGAACAAGGCCAGTCCAAAAGATGACTTTCCATTACCACATATCGACATGCTGGTTGATAACACCGCTAAGTTCAACGTCTTTTCCTTCATGGACGGTTTCTCCGGTTATAATCAGATCAAGATGGCTCCTGAAGACATGGAGAAGACATCTTTCATCACCCCATGGGGTACCTTTTGCTACAAAGTGATGCCTTTTGGATTAAAGAATGCAGGCGCAACTTACCAAAGGGCGATGACTACTCTCTTTCATGACATGATACATAAAGAAATTGAAGTGTATGTGGACGACATGATAGCCAAGTCTAGCACAGAAGAAGAACATATTGAATACCTTCTGAAGTTGTTTCAACGACTAAGGAAATATCAGCTTCGCTTGAATCCTAACAAATGTACTTTTGGGGTTAGATTTGGAAAACTCTTGGGTTTCATTGTCAGCCAAAGAGGTATTGAAGTAGATCCCGACAAAGTCAGAGCTATTCAAGAGATGCCTGCACCAAAAACTGAAAAGCAAGTAAGATGATTTCTCGGACGATTGAACTATATCTCCAGATTTATCTCTCAAATGACTGCTACTTGTGGGCCAATTTTCAAGCTTCTCCGCAAAGATCAAGGGCTTGTATGGACTGAAGATTGCCAGAAAGCGTTCGACAGTATCAAAGAATACCTGTTAAAACCACCGATATTGATTCCTCCAGTTGAAGGAAGACCATTAATCATGTACCTTACTGTGTTGGAAGAATCCATGGGTTGTATGCTTGGACAGCAAGATGAAACTGGTAAGAAGGAGCATGCCATCTATTACTTGAGTAAGAAATTCACAGACTGTGAGTCTCGTTACTCCATGCTCGAAAAAACATGTTGTGCTTTGGCTTGGGCTTCAAAACGTCTCCGCCAATACATGATCAACAATACTACTTGGTTAATCTCCAAAATGGATCCGATCAAGTATGTCTTTGAAAAGCCTGCCTTAACAGGAAGGATTGCCCGATGGCAAATGCTGTTATCCGAATATGACATTGAATACCGTGCTCAAAAAGCGGTCAAAGGAAGCATTCTCGCCGATCACTTGGCGCATCAACCAATTAATGAATATCAATCTCTCAAGTTTGACTTTCCTGATGAAGATGTCTTGTACTTGAAGATGAAAGGTTGTGACGAACCGTTACCTGAAGAAGGTCCTGATCCTGAATCAAGATGGGGCCTAATTTTCGATGGAGCAGTAAACGCTTTTGGCAATGGAATTGGGGCAGTCATCATCACTCCCAAGGGTACTCATATCCCGTTCTCCGCCAGATTACTATTTGATTGTACCAACAATATCGCAGAATATGAAGCTTGTATCATGGGTCTCGAAGAAGCCATTGATTTAAGGATCAAGATCCTCGACATATATGGAGATTCAGCCCTTGTGATCAACCAAATCAAAGACAAATGGGAAACTTATCACCCTGGCTTGATTCCTTACAGAGATTATGCAAGACGTCTTTTGACTTTCTTCAACAAAGTTGAATTGCATCATATACCTCGAGATCAGAATCGAATGGCAGACGCCTTGGCTACTCTATCTTCCATGTTCAAAGTCAATCATTGGAACGATATGCCCAAAGTCAGAATTACACGCCTTGAAAGGCCCGCCTATGTGTTTGCAACTGAAGCAGTCATCGATGATAAACCGTGGTTCCACGACATCAAACGCTTCCTTCAAACTCAAGAGTACCCGCTTGGGGCATCAAACAAAGATAAGAAAACTCTAAGGAGGCTTTCTGGCAGTTTCTTCCTGAACGGAGATGTGCTATACAAAAGAAACTTCGACATGGTTTTGCTCAGATGTGTGGACAGACACGAAGCAGACATGTTAATGCATGAAGTGCATGAAGGGTCCTTTGGAACTCATTCAAACGGGCATGCAATGTCCAAGAAGATCTTAAGAGCAGGATACTATTGGTTGACAATGGAATCTGACTGTTATAAACACGTGAAGAGATGTCACAAGTGCCAGATCTACGCAGATAAGATCCATGTGCCGCCGACTCTACTCAACGTTCTATCATCTCCGTGGCCTTTTTCCATGTGGGGTATCGACATGATTGGAATGATCGAACCGAAAGCTTCAAACGGTCATCGTTTCATCTTGGTAGCAATTGATTACTTCACCAAATGGGTCGAAGCAGCATCTTATGCCAATGTTACAAGACAAGTGGTTGTAAGGTTCATCAAGAATAACATCATTTGCCGATATGGTATTCCCAGCAAGATCATTACTGACAATGGTTCAAACTTGAACAACAAGATGATGAAAGAATTGTGTGAGGAATTCAAGATTGAGCATCATAACTCTTCTCCTTACAGACCAAAAATGAATAGCGCCGTCGAAGCTGCTAACAAGAACATTAAGAAGATCGTCCAGAAAATGGTCGTCACTTACAAAGATTGGCATGAAATGCTGCCATTTGCTTTACATGGGTACCGTACTTCAGTGCGTACTTCAATAGGGGCAACTCCCTTTTCTCTAGTATACGGCATGGAAGCTGTGCTCCCCGTAGAAGTTGAAATCCCATCAATGAGAGTTCTCATGGAGACTAAGTTATCAGAGGCTGAATGGTGTCAAAACAGATACGATCAGTTGAACTTAATCGAAGAAAAACGTATGACTGCTCTATGCCATGGACAGTTATACCAAGCAAGGATGAAACAAGCCTTCAACAAAAAGGTTCGACCTCGTGAATTTCGAGAAGGCGACCTCGTGCTTAAAAAGATCTTGTCTTTTCAACCAGATTCCAGAGGCAAATGGTCTCCTAATTACGAAGGCCCGTATATTGTCAAAAGAATATTTTCTGGCGGCGCCATGATTCTTACAACCATGGATGGTGATGAGCTCCCACATCCTGTGAATGCTGATGCAGTCAAGAAATACTTTGTCTAAAAAAGAACAAAAGAACAGCTCGGTAAGTCGAAAACCCGCAAAGGGCGACTTAGGCAAAAATGAGCGTCTCGGTGGACTGAAAACCCGAAAGGGCGGTCCAGGCAAAAATTAGAGACAATAAACAGAAAAATTCATCCTGGTAGATTGAAAACCTGAAAGGGCAATCTAGGCAAAAATTAAGGATTTATGACAAAGTAACTGCATCAGTCCATACTTCGTCACCTGAGGAGTCTTTTTCATCAAAGGATCTTCAATCAAATCATCGCCAATCTGAAGCGACAAGCACAGTTGGAACTCAAAGTTGTTAGGGAAATAGTGGTTATTGCTTTCAATGTAGCCTTTTCCGCATAATTACCATTTCCAACTTTTGTAAATACTCCATGGAATCACGCCTTTAGCTGATTTCCATCCTATTAAATAAATTTGAGCCTTGTGCCCATTTGTTTGAAATCTCTAATTTCTTTTAGCTTGCAAAATGACGCTTTAATTATGTTATTCATCTTTTGAAAGAAAAAAAGAAAAAAAAAGTTTTAAATGAATTTACTTTCCTTTTTCAAAATAAAAGCGAAATTTTCCTTTGAGTTGTGACCAGCAGAAGGAACATCAACAGCCATCTCCATAGGATGAATCAAAGATTATGATAGGAAAAGCTCTTCTATCCCCAGTGAAGAAGCTCTTCTATCCCCAGTGAAGAAGCTCTTCTATCCCCAGTGAAGAAGGTCTTTTATCCCCAGTGACGAAGATTTTCCATCTCCAGTGAAGAAGTTCTTCCATCTCAATGAGAAAAGATGCTCATCTTCCCCAGAGAAGTTAAAAGCACGCAACACCATTCATCACCCGCGTTATCTACACCGTGTTGAAGAACATTTGCCAAGTATCTGGTTGTATTGCGACGTCGGTCCCTCTCCAGTATATACTTCTCTGTCTGTCAGTATCGTCAGCATGCATGCTACATTCATGACATTCATCATGCATACGTATTTGCATCATTTATGCATTCTTGCATTTTTCAATGTTCGCTTCAAAATCACTTGTTTAGGATATATCCATCCTCCAAGAAAAAAAAAAGAAAAAGAAAAAAAAGAAACAGGTATGGGCGTGTCATCTCTCCAGTAGGTTGTCACCCATAAGCAGAAAGAACATCTTCTTTCTCCAGTTCCCCACTGAGATCATTCCTCGTGGAAGAAGGTTGCTTTAGTTTTTCCTCTCAAAACGGAGAAAATCCCCAATTGAGTTCATCCCTCATTGGGTACAAAGTCTTGTTTGACTGTTTCTTTCCAATTCATTCATGGATAGAACCCTGTCTTTACCAAAGATTCAAATTCCGATTCCCAAATAGAGTCGTGAAAACAGACAATAAGCAATAGCCTCATCATCTGAGCAGCTTATGTCTCTTCCAAAAGATTTTTCCTCTCTAGGAAATCAATCGTGAAGACCATTTGACAATCAGGGCCTTATTACTGTTCACAAGGCTGAATAACCAGTAATTCCCCTAGCAAAGTCTCCAGGATCATTTTATCACTCGGCTGATAATTGATCATGTCTTCAAAACCACTATCACAAGGCTGGTAGTCAGTAACCCTTTTTGTTCTGGTTATATTATTTAACATGTCTATCACAAGGCTGATAGTCGGTAATATTAACCGAACCTTTGAAACTCTTTTTACCATGTCAAGTCTATCACCATGCTGATAGTCGGTAATGTCGATAGGTAAGCTTTTCATACAAAGCTATCATTCCCCGGTGAAGCATACACTTGCTTTCCCGCAAAAGAAAAAAACAGATTCTCTTCCTAAAACGGATTGAGACATCTTTCCCGATCTCTTGTCCCCAGTGGAGTCAGTCTTGATATCCCCTCGGTAAAGATATCCTTGCATCATTCGCAATTTTGGTATCTTAGGTCCAAAATTCGCGTCTTCTAATATTTAAGTCTATTCCACCCTATCAAAACGAAGATTTTCAATCTTCATGTCTCAGGTTGAAGAAACTTAAATAGGGGCATCTGTCATACCCCAATTTTTGACCTAAGATACCACCTCATATCATTGCATATGCATCATTTGCATCTCTAACAAATTGCATAGCTTGTGTTTGCTACTTGTGACTCAGCAGGGATTAATCAAGAAATCACTCATCAGTACAAGTAACAATCAATTAGGGTTTTGTTCTCCCTTCATTTCAAATGAATCATCTTCATCAACAACCAACATTTGGTCCTCAAAAATCCATTCCAACAAGCTCAGAGACTTTGAATCAACCAGATTAGGGTTTTGACTGAAGATAGTATACTCCTGACTTTTGCTCAGGATTTGACCTAATGACTTGGGACATGACCTCAAGACCCCAAGTGCATCATTTTGACCTAATCCATTGGCTCAGAACATCTCCTACACAAGGATTGATCAACAGTGAAATTTCAAATCATCAGATTAGGGTTTTGAACTATCAGGGACCAAAATCAGGGATTACATTTGGGAAACCCTAAAAATCCCCAGGAAGTCAATCAAAGGTTTCAATCATCCTCAAATAATCCCTATGACAATATCCAATGGAAATTGCATCTCAATTCAAGATCCACAGTCATCAATTTCATCAGGTCGACAATTAGGGTTTTTTGACCTAATTCACTGAATAACTGACTTTTTAATCAGGACATGGTGCCACAACTCAAACCATGGCTCAATATCCTCTAATGCTTCAATGTGATCCATTCATACCATTCATTTGGTGAGGATAGCCTGTTTCATTTGAAATCTCCAGAAACGCGATTCGTCTGAAAAAGTCAACTGTACAAGATCACCTTTGACTTTTGGAGAATTTTGGTCAACCATGACTTTTGAAGTTTTAAATCATCAATATATGATATATGAAGTCATTTGATCAAGAAAAATCAAGAAAATCAATCAAGAATCAAAAAGTCAAAGTTTGACTTTTATACTTAGAAAAATTTTCCAAGTGTTTTTCAATGGTTTTTTCCAAACTTTGGAAGGGAATTTCTACAAACTGAAAAAAACTTCCAACATGAAAGTTGTAGATTTTGATCCAATAAACAACTTTGTCACATATGATGATTTTCCAAAAAATCAACCATTTAAGAAATATGGAGCTTCAAAGTTGGTATCTTTTGAAAATTTCACTTAAAACTTCATTTTCTTCAAAGTTCATGGACTTTTTTCACCCACTTCCTTAAAGGTCTTGAAGAAACTTTCAACTATGGTTTTGAAGTGTGTAATATGAGCTTTCCAAAATGTCAAAGAGCATGAAAAAATATGGAGTGTAGCCATGGTTTTGAATTTTGACATTAGTGAACTTTTCACTTGAAATTACATGCCATTTTCACTAAGTTATGAACCAATTTGCCAAATGATCCAAATAATGATGCATAGATGCAATAATTGAAGATATTTTTCTGATTTGAGATCAGAATGGAAGAGGATAAGAAGCTTGAGGTTTAACCATGGTTTAGTCAATTTTAACCATTATGCATTAAATGTAAAGATTCCATTTTATCTCCAAATGCCAAATCACCATTCTTGCATCAACTTGCAAAGCTCTTCATTCAGAAACTTTGGCCTATAAATAGAGGTGCAAATCACTCTCCAAATCACACCAAAACCTCACAATTATAGGTTTTCTCTCTTCTTTCTTAGAATGCAAGTTTCTTAAGTTTCAAAGAGGTAAAATTCTCAACCTCTAAACCTTTGAAGTTCTGGCCAAAGTGAGGGTTCTAACATCTCATAAACATCAAATGTGATGTGTTTGATCCATCCACACACCCCAAAAACCCCTAAATCTCAGAATCACTCTTCAACCACCATGTTTGCATAAAATGAGCCTTAACATATCAATTCTCATACCAGGCCATATCTGTCCAAGTTAATCATCCAAACACACTCCATATACTTCATATGAACTGTTCCAACCATCATCCATGATTTGAAACATCAAAATCAACTAGCTTGATCCTCACTTGAGCTAAACTGCAGATCGGGTACCACAAGGTGATCAAGAGGTTCTCAATTCATTCCAAGCATCCAGACATGTTCTATAAGGACCATTGAAGCTGTCCAGATTGAGCAACAACATCTGTAACACCTCCAGGCTCAAATTCGATTTCCAGCTTTGCCATTTTTGAGGTAAGTTCTCATGAACTTCAAACTCATACATACATGCATCATAAATGAAAAATTGAGTTGCTATCATGTTTCTGCACTATCACTGATCAATAGCCCTCAATCAATTTCACAATTCATCAATTATACACAATTTCAGATTGAATCATAAGATTAGGGTTCTTCGTGTTCATCAGAAAACCAATGATCTTAGAGTGAAAATAAATGCAATTAAATGATACCATCGTGTTCCTTATAAAAATTCGAGCAAGATAGGCTATCCACTTGATCAAAACAATCCAGTTTCAAGAATTTTCAAAATCAAATGGGGATGGTGTTCTTGGCGCCATTTTCTGTTCAGAAATTTCAAATTTTAGTTTTCAAATATAATTAAATGAGCTTGTGTCATTAACAAGCTGCGCGCGCAGCTCACTTGGTTGTTGTTTTGAGTGGTGAACCTTAGGGCGTGGGTTCAAACCCTGGCAGGGCCAAAACCATTTTTTTAACACTTTTTTCCCTCATTTTCTTCACAAACTTCATTTAATTAATTAACTAACCAAACTAATTCATTTTTTCTTCATTTTTTACACACCTCTTATTTAATATATGTATTTTATGAATATAAAAAAAAATCACAAAAATATATTTATTTAATATATTTTTAATTGAGTTTAAAATGACATGTTTTAAGTTTTTTTAATACTTTAAAAAATATTGTTTTTCATTTGATTTTCAAACTTAATCACTTGTAAATATTTTTTGAGCAAACCTTAATCACTTAGGTCTTAATTAAGCATAAGATTTGTTTTTACATTAATTAAGTTGATTTCTTTCAAAATTCAAATCGTTTTAAACAAGCGATCGCGATTCTTTTCAAAAACGATAAACCATTTCTTTTTGATTTTCAAAGGAAACTATTGATTAAATCTTTTTAATTGATAAATTGATTTTCAAAGCGATGTGGGGCCTCTCGAATATTAGAGAGTATAAGTCCCTTTCCTCTTTCCTTTTACAGTTTTTCTTTGTACAGAAAACTCTTTCAAAAACAATACTTTTCAAACCGTTTTCAAAACAACAAACGACGCGTCTGTAAATAAAACAATCAACCATGTTTTATAAAATAAAACATGGGCCTCCACATAGGTATAAGTCCCATTCCTGTACATGAAATTAGGTATTTCATTGTACGCCTTTTTGTACATATCTCGATCAATTTGTTTTTAACTTTGAATAACAAATCAAAAACGAAGGTTTTCTTTAAATCTTCCCAAAAATATACCATGGGCCTCCATGTAGGTATAAGTCCCAAGCCCCTTTGTAAATACCTGTTTACATAGCTTTGAATAAACTCAATGGGCCTCTCCCCGAGTAGAAGTCCCGAACCCCCGTGTATACAAATGGATCATGCTTACAGGTATATTTCCTTCATAAACTCCATTATATACACATACTTTGTCATATATATATATATATATAACTGTTCATATTTGTTCATGTACCTGTTCATGTTTGTTCGTACTTGTTCATACTTGTGATTGTGTTATATGCTTGTTCAACTTAGTACAACACTAGGTTCCCCATAGCCTCCTATTGGGCTTCGTGCAAAGAATCTCCCCTAGTTTAGGTTAGGACATAGAGTATGGTTTCCCGGTGAAATCGCTCTAAGAGATCAAACCAACTATACCATGCCTCCCCTTGGGCTTTGTACAAACGACTTGTCCCTCCCATAGCCTCCTCTTGGGCATACAATGCAAGGACCCTGGATTGTCCCTCCCATAGCCTCCTCTTGGGCTTACAATGCAAGGACCCTCGGATATCCTCCTCTTGGGCTTCGTACAAGGACCCACGGGCTTCTTATAAGCATCCCCAATATCCAAAACAAATACCCTAGGAGATTAGACATTTATCATCTCTATGATAGGAGTATCTCTTCTATATCATCACAAACAATCAATCAACTTAACTTTTTTGCCACAAGGCTGGCTAATCAATCAAACTTTTTGCCACAAGGCTGGCTAATCAATCAAACCATTTTGCCACCATACTGGCTGATTAATCAAAGTTTTTGTCACAAGGCTGACTTCATTGAAACTTTTGCCACAAGGCTGGCTGATTAATCAAAACTTTTTGTCACAAGGCTGACTTCATTGAAAGTTTTTGCCACAAGGCTGGTTAAACAAAAAACATCTTTATCATTCTAAGCACCATAAGTGGCATGGCCCAGGGCTTATAATGAAAAGATTTTCAAACAAAAAACAAACAGATGTATGTGATGATATAGATTAGATACATCGAACATTTAGATGACATTTGTCTCTTTTCCTTTGCTTCCACTAGCATAAGTGGGAACTACGATTGCTCTGACTTTCTCAACATCCCTTTGAGAATACGTAGGCACAAGGTCGTATCCTTGGCGAGCAAAACAAAACAAAAAAAACCATTCAAACCTTAGCACCCGTAGACCCCGAGCTACAGATGCTCTGATTCCCTCTAAGGGATATGTATGCAGAGGACTGCTGATCGGTAAAATAGCAAGTGTACTATTTTGCCTCTGTAGTAATAAAGGGAAAATTCCCCGAATATCGATCTCAAGGACTGCGTGAGATTATAGAGTTAGTCGCACTTCAATTAAACAAAAAGCCTTGGGGTTTTGGTTTTTGTGATTACAAATTAAATTGCAAATAAACTTAAAAAGGTTTAATTGGCCAAATATGAGTAACATGCCAGGGTAGGTGTGTGCATTAACATGTAACAATTCTGAACCCTTATTTCATTAACAAAGTTCAACTTATCAATTACCGGTTCTTAAGGGTATTTGCTCCTAAGTCCTTAGTGGGCAAACTTTTGAACATTGAAATCCTAATCCCAAAGTCCTTCGAAATTAGTGATCAAATCAAATATTATTATAATCAAGAACAATCCGGTTACTATAGGGTATCCCTAGTCCTAGGTGATATCTACTATAATATAATGGTATAAAAACCCTAACAATGGAGGTCAATCCTAATTGTCAGTCATAAATCAATCCAGTTGGTCCGACGAGGAAAGCATTAAAAACCTTATACCATTAAATTGAATGTAAAAGAGAAACATGTCATTGAAATTCGGAATTCAAAATCATCACAAATGTTAATCAGGGACACCCCCCTAGCATTGGGGGGTTTAGCTACTCATATCATCCAAAGAAATTACAAAGATATCAAATAAAGACATTACAATAGAGATGATGAACTTTGATCTTCAATGGCTTCCGCTCATGAGAGTTCTCCGTTCTTCTCCAATTGCATAGGCTTCTTCTCTCAATCCTCCAATTCTTCGTGTGGCAAAAAGAGATCCCTAATTCATCTTGAAAGCTCTCCTAAATAGTGCAGACTCACTTAAGTTGGTTGGAAATACCAAAAACACCCTTGCAGGCAAACCACTGAACAACATCATAAAATTCACTGAAATCAGCGTCAAACCCAACACGGGCCGTGTTGAGCAACACGGGCACCCGTGTTGGTCCCCTGGAATATTTATTTTTGACACTTGGTCCCAGACTTAGCAACACGGGTCGTGTTGAGCAACACGGGTACCCGTGTTGCACCACTGTTTTCCTCTCTTCTCAAACTTTGCTTCTAGCGCTCTTCCTGACACGGCCCGTGTTGAGCAACACGGCCACCCGTGTCAGGCCTCCTGTAGCATGTTTTTGAAATTCCTTCAAAACTTCCGAGTTTCGCACTGATTTACTCCGGTTTCTCCATATGAACCTGAAAACATTAAAACATACAACCAAAGCATAAAATGACGAATAAAGAAATAAAACACTCAATAACAAAACTTAAACATACTTAAAAACAACGATAAAAATATGTGTGAAAACCACTGATCAAACTCCCCCAAACTTAAACCGTTGCTTGACCTCAAGCGACAACTACAAAAGTTAATGACCTTCAAAGCACACGGTGTTCATACGTGAGATATCTGTCTGTATTGATCAAGAAACAGTGATTTGGCATTCACATGACGCGACGAGTTTTGTTACCACATTAATCCTCAAGCTCCCGTTTCGGATACCTTTCCAACTATGCTTTGCACTTAAGTCTCTTTCCGATTTTCCTCCTCTTTCATTCGGACAATCATATTAAGGCACTGCATTTCTTATAATAATCATCACCTGCATGAGACGGATCAAGGCTTCTTATTATTTTTTTCTGGCACCAAACTAGCAGCATTGGCTACTTTTTATTACCGATGAAATTTTCAAACCTTGCAGTTATATATTGTCCTTTTGGACGACGTTTGGGGATCAATCTCCTTTGGGCTGAATAACTGGGTGAGGGTTACCCAACTTAGCGAGCCGATTGCCTTTTACCGCCTTTTCATCATTTGGTACCAACTTTATATCTCTTTTTTTTTCTCAACCAGCCATCATGCAAGTGAATCCGAATTATGCCAGACTGTATCAATAAACTACTCGAGAAGTACTTCTCAGGAGACAAGTACTATGGTGCAAATCTACACGTTAGACTCGTATCTCTTTCAGGGAACCAGGGGTGCTTAAACAAACCTCTTGTCACATTATTCCGCACTTCCTGTCCTCAAACAATCCTCGCTTCATCTCTATATACTATTCCCGATCGCTCTTTAGGATCAAAACTTCTTCAACAAAAATTTAAAATTTCGGTAAAAATTTGGGCAGAATTCACTTTATGGTTTCACATCATACCAATAACATAAAACTAACATAAAAATAAAATGCACAGAGAAGAGCCTCCCCCAAACTTGAACTAAACATTGACCTCAATGTTTCAGAACGAGTTCGAGAGAGGTGACTCACAGAGGGTATCGTACTCTAATGATCACTTCCACGCTTTCACCAGAGACGTCCTCTTTTATTTCCTGAAAATAAAATAAACAAACAGAGAAATTAATTATTAAAACCGTGGGTTGCCTCCCACGAAGCGCTTCGTTTAACGTCGCATGGCTCGACGGTCCATTACCCTTTATTATGGAGGGTATTTCCTTTTCCAAACCTTGTTGCTTGTCACTTTCGCAACCACTAACTCATGAAGACGAAAAGCATTCACCGCTTTTCTCTTTAACTTACTTTCCACATTCTTCTTCTTTCCTTGCTCTTTCTCCTCCACCTTCTTCTTGACTTCCTTAGCTTTCTTAAGATTTTTGACAACTACATAAGATGGTTCCACCCGGGAGGCTATGCTTGACACTTTTTCTTGGAGCTGTTTAGACTTCTTGTTCTTTTCCTCACTTTCTGTCATACCATCAGAAGTTTGATCATTCACAACCGCCCTCTGTCTTTTGACTCCTAACATTTTCAACGTTACTTCTTCATCAAAAGATTTCAGCGTCAGCGTTCCTTTTTCAATGTCGAGGTTGCAGTGGCCTGTCGACAAAAATGGCCTCCCAAGAAGGATAGGAGTTTCTTCGTCTTCCGGAATGTCCATGATGTGGAAGTCAACAGGGAATACAAATTTATCAACTTCCACTAGTACATCTTCAGCTACCCCATATGATTTCTTAACGGTGTGATCGGCGAACCTTAACTGGGTCTTACTTTCACTAATCTTTTCCAATTCAAGCTTTTTGAAAATGGACAAAGGCATTAAACTCACACTAGACCCAGAATCGAGGAGTACCTTCTTAAATGATATATTCTTGATAGTGCATGGTATCGCCACTGCCCCAGGGTCTTTCCTCTTTATTGGGATCTTCCTTTCCGTTGAGACTATACCACACTTTTCCGTTGCAATTTTTGGTTCTCCTCCTAGTGATCTCTTTTTCCCCAACACCTCCTTCATAAATTTCTTGTACAAAGGCATGTGCTCAAGTGCTTCAAAGAATGGTAGATTTACCTCTAACTTTTTGAACAATTTAGTAAACTTTTCAAAGTCTTTCTCTCTTGAAACCTTCTTTGTCACTCTGGAGGGGAAAGGTAGTTTTATCACCGGTTCAACGTCTTTCTTATTTTTTTCTTCAATTGGTTTAACCGGTGGTACCACAACTTCTGGCTCTTTTGGATTCTCTCTTATTTCCAGATCCACCTCTATTACCATGGGGTCATCTATTTCCTCTTTCTCTTTTTCTTTTTCAGACTCTACTACTCTCCTACTTCTTGTAGTAACAACATTAATCTTCTCTTGGTCTTTCGGATTTTTCACAGTTGAGCTCGGAAGGGTACCTTGTGCCTGTAGAGTGAGATGTTGTGCTATCTGCCCCACTTGAACTTCCAGATTTTTAATTGAGACCGAAGTGTTTCTGTGGTTGTTTCTTGTTTCTTCTTGGAACTGAGAACACTGCCCAGCTAATCTTTCAATTGCCACTTCCCACTCTGCCTTCTGTGTACCTTGTTGTTGTTGATCTTTCCAAGCAAAATTTGGATGATTCTTCCACCCTGGATTATAGGTGTTAGAATACGGGTTGTTTTGCCTTAGGAATTTGATTTCTTCAATCTGCTTGGGAGTAGCGAAACAGTACACCGTTTGGTGTGGGCCATTACAGATTTCACAGCTGACAGGTTGAGCTTGTTGAACTTGGGCTACCTGTTGTTTACCTATATTCATAGCCTTCAATTTCTTTTCAACTTCTGCGGCTATCGCATCTTCAACCCGAGTTTTAGAAGTCTCCAGCTTGAGATCAATGATTCCTTCCGGTTTGCTAGCACACCTGTCATATAATTCCAAATGCTCATTTGCAGCTATTGCTTCAATGATTTTGATGATTCCTGAGGCTGTTGTGAAATTTGTCGAGCCTCCAGCTGCTGTATCAATTAACTGCTTTGTTTTGATTCTGAGCCCATTGACAAATACTTGCATCTGTTCAGTCTTGTCCATGTTGTGAGTGGGACATGCCACTAGAATTCTTTTGAATCTTTTGTAGGCATCTCCTAAGGGCTCTCCCTCCTGCTGCTTGAAATTTAGAATGTCATACCTCTTCCTTATAAATACCGAAGCGGGAAAATACTCATTTAAGAAAGCTTTTTCCGTCTCTTCCCATGATGTAATGCTGCCCGCTGGAAGGGAATAAAACCACTCTTCTGCTTCTTCTGCCAAGGTGAAGGGAAACATTCTCAGCTTCTTGGCCTCTTCTGTATGACCTTCGATTTTTAAAGTTGTACTCATGGTCAGAAACCTCTGTAAGTGCTTGTTTGCATCTTCATTAACCTTTCCGGTGAAAGGCTTTCTTTCGAGCTGAGTGATGGTGCTTGGGTGCAATTGAAAATTAGGGACATTCACCGGTTGGTTGATAATTGTTTGTCTTCCCCCCGGTGTATTTGCAACTCCATAGTCTCCGAGGAGTCTCTCCGGTGGTGGTACCTCGCCCATGACTTCTTCTTCACTTTCAGAACCTGAATGAATTGTCACAACTTCTTCTTCGGATTCCAGTTTAGCTTGATGAGCTTGTCTGCGCCTGGCGTGAAAAGTCCTTTCAATTTCTGCGTCAAAAAGAAATTCTGCTGAGGCCTTGCCTCGCATAAACAGATTAGACAATTATTAGAATGAGAAAAAAAAAATAATATAAATTTTTTTTTTTTATTTTTTTATATTTTTTTTTTTTTTGAAAATAAAATTTTAGTCGCAGAGCAACAAAATTCTAATTGAAATAAAACTAAAACTCTACAATTTTCGGCAGTCCCCGGCAACGGCGCCAAAAACTTGATCGGTAAAATAGCAAGTGTACTATTTTGCCTCTGTAGTAATAAAGGGAAAATTCCCCGAATATCGATCTCAAGGACTGCGTGAGATTATAGAGTTAGTCGCACTTCAATTAAACAAAAAGCCTTGGGGTTTTGGTTTTTGTGATTACAAATTAAATTGCAAATAAACTTAAAAAGGTTTAATTGGCCAAATATGAGTAACATGCCAGGGTAGGTGTGTGCATTAACATGTAACAATTCTGAACCCTTATTTCATTAACAAAGTTCAACTTATCAATTACCGGTTCTTAAGGGTATTTGCTCCTAAGTCCTTAGTGGGCAAACTTTTGAACATTGAAATCCTAATCCCAAAGTCCTTCGAAATTAGTGATCAAATCAAATATTATTATAATCAAGAACAATCCGGTTACTATAGGGTATCCCTAGTCCTAGGTGATATCTACTATAATATAATGGTATAAAAACCCTAACAATGGAGGTCAATCCTAATTGTCAGTCATAAATCAATCCAGTTGGTCCGACGAGGAAAGCATTAAAAACCTTATACCATTAAATTGAATGTAAAAGAGAAACATGTCATTGAAATTCGGAATTCAAAATCATCACAAATGTTAATCAGGGACACCCCCCTAGCATTGGGGGGTTTAGCTACTCATATCATCCAAAGAAATTACAAAGATATCAAATAAAGACATTACAATAGAGATGATGAACTTTGATCTTCAATGGCTTCCGCTCATGAGAGTTCTCCGTTCTTCTCCAATTGCATAGGCTTCTTCTCTCAATCCTCCAATTCTTCGTGTGGCAAAAAGAGATCCCTAATTCATCTTGAAAGCTCTCCTAAATAGTGCAGACTCACTTAAGTTGGTTGGAAATACCAAAAACACCCTTGCAGGCAAACCACTGAACAACATCATAAAATTCACTGAAATCAGCGTCAAACCCAACACGGGCCGTGTTGAGCAACACGGGCACCCGTGTTGGTCCCCTGGAATATTTATTTTTGACACTTGGTCCCAGACTTAGCAACACGGGTCGTGTTGAGCAACACGGGTACCCGTGTTGCACCACTGTTTTCCTCTCTTCTCAAACTTTGCTTCTAGCGCTCTTCCTGACACGGCCCGTGTTGAGCAACACGGCCACCCGTGTCAGGCCTCCTGTAGCATGTTTTTGAAATTCCTTCAAAACTTCCGAGTTTCGCACTGATTTACTCCGGTTTCTCCATATGAACCTGAAAACATTAAAACATACAACCAAAGCATAAAATGACGAATAAAGAAATAAAACACTCAATAACAAAACTTAAACATACTTAAAAACAACGATAAAAATATGTGTGAAAACCACTGATCAACTGCGATGATCTTTGCGAGCATAATCAAACAAACACCTTAGGTCCCTCCTATTTCACAAGAACCTCCACCACAAAGGATGAAAAACAAAATAAAGAAACCTATAGAGTACTATAGATACGTTGGGTGCTAATACCTTCCCTTCGTATAACCAACCCTCTTACCTGGAATCTCTCCCCCACTTGTGCATTGCTTTTAGTTTTGGGCTTTGCACCTGTTTTTTAGGTTATTGCAACTTTTTTCCTTTTCCTCCTTTGGAAACAATAAAAAGATTGGTCGGTACAAAAGAAAAATCATTTTTTGAGCACTCGAGCCCAAAGAAGGCATCAGGTGTCTCATCCCGAAAAAAGATAACGATTTTTCCCCGCGACAGTTATACAAAGGGAAGGTGTTAGCACCCTTTGTATCCATGGTTATCCATGGGCTCTTAAGTTTGCTTAGCTCACTTGTTTTTCGATCATTTTTCAATTGCTTTAGAATGCTCATATGTGGTTTCAAATACCTTTGTAAATTGAATTTGTAATGATCCTTGTGCGGATGTATACAAAATGTTTGTTTATCTTTCGAAAGATGCTTTGAAAAGAACGTTAACTTTGTAATGATCCGTGTTTGGATGTATACAAAATATTGTCTTTTTGGAAAGTTTTGTTTTGAAAAACAACAGTGTATGAGAATTTTGTTTGTTTTGATTTGAGCAAGCAAACTAGGAGGTCTACCCTAAGTTGTAAGGTCTTTATCCTTATTTCCTTTAAAAATCTATCCTTTCACCGGATACAAACAAAAGGTTCGATTTTGTACTCGAAACAGTAGAATTTTGACTTTGATTTTGAAAAGAATGAGAAGGGATTACCTTAAGAGGTGCAAGTGTGATTGTGTTTGGATTCAGATATTTTATCTTTGAAGTTAGTGATCTAACGGTTCAATTTTATCTTTGACATACACGCAGTTTATATTTGCTGGAAATTAAAATGCGGAAATGTAAAGTGCGGAAAGTAAATCTACGCTATTACATCGATTGTGCAGGAAATGTAAACTAGCCTATTTACATGAATTTGACATCCTATACATTTATCTAGGAATTTAAATTGCAAGAAAAATAAAAGGCATGTTTTTTGGATTTTTTATGATTGATTTTAATTATAATTAATGCATGATTAATTAAATTAAAATGAAGAAAAAAAAAAGATGAAAATAGATTTAAACCTAGAAATTAAGTTTAAAATATGTACAAAATATTTGTCAATTAATTTTAAAACAAAACTAATTTTTTTTGAATTTTGGAAATTGATTTGAAATTTACTTAAGTTAATTAATACATAATTATACAAATAATTATACAAATAATTAAAACTTAAAGAGAAAATTATTCAAAATATGTACAAAATTAGTTTATAATATATAAACAATATTTAATATAAAGAACAATTTTTTTTATGATTTTTTGATTGGTTAGAATAATTAAAAAGCAAATATATAAATATATATACTAATTAATTATGCAAAATATTGAAATTATGAAGAAAAATAAAATATTTTTGCATCAGAAAATAATATATTATTTTAGCAACTTAAAAATATTTTTTGTGTATTTTTTGGATTTTTAAAACTATTTTTAATTAATTTAACAAGAAATTAAAATAAAAAAGAAAATCAAAAAAGATAATGATCAGGTGTGGTATGCATGTGAGTCCATGGTATGGGTTGCTTGTCTGATGCGTTGGATGAAAATTTGAGATGATCCAAGGGCTCAGATTGGAGGGGACATGGTAGGCGTGGATGAGAGTGATCACGTGGGATCACAAAGACTTTCAATAAGTCAGTTGGGCCCCACCATGCACGCCTGGACAAAGACAAGTTGACTGGCGAATGAGAGGCGCTAGAAGTGCCACGCGTGCTGGTCAAGATTTCCAACATACTATTCATCTTCTTCAACCTTTTACCTATGGATTTAGCTGCGGATTTAGCTGCAACATTACCTGCGGATTTTCTTTGCTTTTCCCATACTTTTAGAAACCTGCAAAAACGTTAGTTTCAAACAACAAAAGCAACCCAGATCCCCTAATTAGGATGCTCTGAGTTCATTGGTGGTGTTAGTTTTGATTAAAACCCACTCTATCTATGAAAACGAAAGCTTTGCATCTTTAGAGTTCAAAAATGGCATACGATGCTCTAGGGTGTATGGCTCACATGTGATACGTTGGATCATCTCTATATCATGTTAGGAACCCATAGAAATGATTAGTTTGTATTATAGTTAAGCGTGCATACGAAAACGAAAGCTATGAGTGTATGTTCATATAAAACTTTATACACTTATTACGACTCTAATGGGACCAAACAAAGAGCTTATTCTTACCTTATGTTGCCTTAAGAAATGATTGGAAGTGATTGTTTTGTATTGATATTGATTGGAATATGGAATTCGAAAATTACAAAGTTTATGGAATTTTGAGAGAATTTATGAAGTTTCTTGCTATGCTTTGGCAATATTTTCGTGCTCTCTTTGCCCTCCTCTTGTTGCTGATGTATGCTACCTATTTATAGGCCATGAGGTGCTTAAAATTGAAGCTAAAAGCATTGATTGCTTTTGTTGAATTTTTGACTTTCAAGCTTAAAATTTAAGCCACCATTGCTTGATCTTTCCACACCTCTTTCCTTAGGCCTTCCTTGCTGCATAATTAAGTCCCATGTGGAGACTTTAGCTTAGAAAATAAGCTATGCTTTATCCTTCCTTTTTTTCCTTTTTAATTTAATCTTAAATGATAAAATTAAATCAAAAAATGGAGAAAAATGTTATGGGCTTGGTCTTGGTCGTGGGAGGCCCATAATAACATGGCAAACATGTTTGAACCATGAAAACTTGGCCCCATTTGGAAAAAATGCATTTTTGAGCAATGTTGGTTTTATGCATTTTCCAAAATTTAGCCAAATTCAACAAGGTGTAAATCCCTCAATTTTTGTCATATGAAGGAGTTCTTGCACTTTTTGGAAACCTCAAAGAGTCCTTTAACCAATGTCTTTGGTCTCATGTCAAAATGATTTTTTATGCTCCTTGTGTGTTCTTTTGAAAAAAGTGTCTTTTTGTTGACTTTGAAAATGACCTGTAATGTCTTTGGTCATATTTTTCAAATGGTGAATGCAATGACCATGGGATCAATTGCATTTGAAAGATAATTGAATTTCCTTCAAAATGAGCTTTGGTTTGAATTTTTTTAATGAAGGATGAGAGAGTTATGACCAGTCAAAGTTGAGTTGACTTTTCAGGCAAAAACCCTAATTTTGAATCTTAGGGTTTTGTTGATTTTTGATCTTTCCTTGATGAATTATGATCATCCAATGATCAAATGATGAATCCTTTGACAAAATATGGACCTTGACAAAAAATTTCATTTTTGACTGTCTGTTGACTTTTTGGTCAAACGGGTCGTCTGTTGACTGTTTGAGCTGCTGACGGTGCGTCTGAGTGAATTGAAGTTTGAAAATTTGTATGATGGTACTTTGAGATATATGGATGTGTATGAAATCCATTTGAGGTCTCAAAAACTTGTTTCTCTTGAAAAACAAGAAAACCCTAGTCAGGGACTGTTTGTGTAGGAGACAGTTAAGCGTACCTGATTTTTGTGCAGTGTTGAGTCTCTGCTAATCGCGTGATATTCAGAAGACTTCTAGAACAAAAATCTTGGAATTTTGAATTGTAAAAGATTGATTTGATTGATGGTACAAAACACTGAGAATTGTACTGCCAGCAGTTTGGCTGTCATCTGACTGTTCAGGTATTGACGTAGCAGTTAGAGTGAAAAATCAACAGTCAAAGTTAATTTTCATTTTTGTTGTTTTTGTTTTTGTTTTATGTGAAAAATGAAAGTTTATTTACATGACTTGTTAAAAAAAACATAGACATAATAAATAACTAATATTTACTGTATGCGGGCAAAATTACCGATAATAACCCTGAAAGTCATTTAATGCACAGAAAAATGAATATTTGACTGGAAGAAAACACATAAAATATTATCTGAGTAATTAAGCAATATTATGACAAATAGTACAACATTTAATACTGACAGTACAAATATTACATACTATATTGAACAGTACGACGAATAAACGGTACATTTAAGAAATAAGAAATACGGCAAATTTTAAGAATGACGATTGATAACCCATGCTACAAATAGTAACATGTAGATGATTGGGAGCATAAGCATCCCAGGTCCACAGTGTTCCGGGCTATGTAGACAGAAAAAGGACATGATCACCGTAGCAATGGTGATGACCATAAGAAAACACGTTTCCCACCGCTTCGCCATTTTGTCGGGGAAGAAGAAAGGATGGATTATGAAGTAGAAATTTCAGAGATGAATTAGAATTTGATGTGAGATTTTTATGAAAAAATGAGAGGTATTTATAGAGTGGAAAGAAGGATAGAGACGTTGGGGAATGATGTGATTCCGTACAAAAGGAAAATTTGAGTGGAAATAAGATTTGAAAGAAAGTGTATGATAGTGTTGGGAAAAAGAGAGATGTAGAGAATAAAGTTAGGATTTGATTTTTGAAAAAGAGATTTGAAAAGATTTTTGAAAATAATGGAATATAGTACAAAAATTAGTGGGAAACAAGAGATAATAATAATCTACTTGTTATCAGTACAGTCTGAGTTTCCTGATTCTGCGCCTGCAAAAAGATTTAACTCTGTACCAATTGTGTCAGTACTATTTATCTGTAAATAAATAAATAGCATGTGTGAAGTAATAAACAGTATTTGGCGTTTGCGTAAGAATAAGTTCAACTGCAAGCCAAATTACTGTATAAGAAAAATTCTAAAAACTAAGTATTTCATATGTCAGGATATTTGTTGAAATAAAAATCCATGATTATATGAGACTCTTAATTTTCAGATTGGAGTTTTCTTGAAAAAAGATGCGGGCAAATTTTGGGGTATAACAAAACCCTAAAAAGCTCCAGGACATCTATCAAATGGTTAAAATATCTTCAAATGGTCCATATGAAAATATCCATTGGGCATTCCACTTCAATTCAAGATCCACAGTCATCAATTTCATCTGGTCGACAATTAGGGTTTTTGACCCAATTCACCTGGACAGTTGACTTTTAATCAAGACATGGATCCAAAACTCAAAACATAGCTCAAGAACTTCTATTACCCCAATATAATCCATTCACATCACTCATTTGAGGAGGAGAACTTGATTCATCACAAAAGTCCAAAATTTTACTTCATCTAGAAAACGTCAACTGTACAAGATCACCTTTGACTTTCAAGTTTTTTGGTCAAACCGTGACTTTTGAGGACCAATATCATCAATATATGATTATTGAAGTCATTTGGCCAAATAAAATCAAGAAAGTTCATCAAGGATCAAAAAGTCAACAAAAGTCAAACTAAGTGCATTTTGACCTAGTTCATGGATCTCAAAATTTCACCTACACAACTCAAAAAACTTCCAACATGAAAGTTGTAGATCTCATCAAATAAAACAACTTATCACAAAGGAACTTTCTTCAAGAGATCAATCATTTAAGAGATACGGACTTTGGAAGTTATAGGTCATGAAAAACTTAGAAAAATTCTAAGTATTTTGACCTAGTTTTCTTCAAACTTTGGGCCTATTTTACACAAATTTCCCAAATGATTCTGGAAAAAATCCAAACTAATGAATTTAAATGTTAAGATCTCTCCAAATTGTGCTCAATGTTCTCCAAATTCATTTTGAGCTAGGAGTTATGCTAGGAGTCAGCCTCAATTCTGGACTTTGTACATAACACAATGAATTATTAATTTAAGTCAATCCCAGTAGAGTTATCTCCCAGAGTCAATAAAATAATAAATCAATCAAAAGCCTCAAGCTTGGGCCTCATACAAGCCAGCTAAAAATCAAATCTTTCAAACAGTAGATAGACATAACTCATCTCTATAGAGAGATATTTCTCCTATCTCACCACATTCAAACAAACATTTCAATTTCAATTTCAATTTCAAAAATTCTCCCAATTAGGACTTTGAAAGGCATGCTCTGAGGAAAACAAACCCAGACTTGTACACTTTCCCTAATTTGGATGAGAGTCCTTGTTTCATTCAAGAGGCATGTGGTTGTCATACTTGATCAACCAAGTAGGCTCCATCTCTTAATGAAACAATTTTAGATTTTCTGTCACTTTAAAAATGTTTGTGGTGGAATAGTAGAAATACCTCTCTGTAAAGATGATTTCATGTCTCTTTACTGTAAACAGAGATTTAATTCAAGCTTCAACCTTGAGCTTCAAGAAAGGCATCAAAAATATTAATTTCCCTAATTAATTCTCCGAACTACAAAAATCTCTGACTTCCAAACACCGGACTCTGTGATCCATCGAAAGCTTTAACCACCAACCGACTTGGTCTAACCACAAGACCCTCCAGAGCTATTTTATCCAGTGTAGCTTTTGGCATCACATTCAGTGATGACCCAGTGTCGATCAGGACTCTTGCTAGATGAGCCTTTCCACATTGTATGGAGATATGTAAGGCTTTGTTGTGCGCCTTTCCTTGTGGAGGTAACTCATGGTCACTGAAACCTAGACATGCCCCAACAGTTAAATTAGCCACCATTCCATCAAATTGATTGACTGTAATGTCTTTAGTCACATGAGCAGCATTCAGAATCTTCATTAGAGCGTCTCGGTGCCTCTCGGAATGTACCAACAATGATAAGAGTGATATTTTAGATGGTGTCTGTTGTCATACCCTAATTTTTGACCCCCCTGAGATGACATATCTTCAGGATTTTCATCAGGTCAAAGCAAGTACCCAGAGCAGTCACTTCTTCATCTGGCATTCAATCGAGGATGTTCAAAAGACAAGAGAACTCAGACAAAGGATCAATCAATAGAAGAATTAGTCTCTAACATAATCATAGGACTCAAGAGCTTCATTTTTTCACCTATGATTGATTAGACACCCAGTCATCTGAGTACAGGTTTACTCAGGTCACCAGACTAGGTTCTTTTTAGCCTATCAAGGACTAAAATCAGGGATCACCTTTGGGAAACCCTAAAAAGCCCCAAGGGATCATTCAAAGACATCAATCATCTTCAAATATCTCATATGACAAGATCCACTGGACATCACACCTCAATTCAAAGTCTACAGTCATTATTTTCATATGGTCGACAATTAGGGTTTTTGACCTAATTCACCAGGATAGTTGACTTTTAATCAGGGCATGGATCCAAAACTCAAGACATGATTCAAGAACCTCTCCTACCTCAATATAATCCATTTACATCACTCATTTGAGGAGAAGATCTTGATTCTACACAAAAGTCCAAAATTTCACTTTATCAAGAAAAAGTCAACTGTATGGGTTCACCTTTGACTTTTAAGATTTTTGGTCAAACTATGACTTTCAAGGATCAATATCATCAATATATGGATATTAAAGTTATTTGACCAAAGAAATTCAAAGAGATTCACCAAGGAGCAAAAAGTCGGGAATTAGGGTTTTTGAGGGCATTGTGGGAACTCAAAATTTCACCTACACAACTCAAAAAGCTTCCAACATGAAAGTTGTAGATCTTGCAAAATAAAACAACATCTTACATAGGAACTTTTTTCAAAAGATCAACCATTTAAGAGTTTTGGAAATTTTGAAGTTTTAGGTCATAAACACTTAGAAAATTTTCTAAGTGTTTTAACCTAGTTTTCTTCCAACTTTGGCCTCATTTTTCACAAATTTCCCAAAGGATTTTGAAGAAACTCCAAACTAATGATTTGAAGTAGATGTTTAGGGCTTTCCAAATTGTGTTCAACCTTCTCAAAATTCATTTTGAGCTAGGAGTTATGCTTGTTCAAAGTTGGCCTCATGAAGTGAAATTATAGGTCATGCATCATTTTTGAACTTTGCAATTTTGTGCACATGACCTCAATTATGGATGCTACACGACCCATAACACATCTGAAAACATGCCATGCATTCATTTTCACCATGCCATGATAATTGAGGAAGATTCCTAAAACAAGAACATGTGATTATGTAATGATTACATTTGAGAATTTATGGCAAATTGATGAATCACCCAAGGAATCTTCTCACCAACCAATTAGAGCTCACTTTGTATCTGAAATGTTCCCTAAGATCAGATAGAATCAATGGATAGGGAGCTGGCTCGAAAATGCAATGATCACACTTGGATATTCTTTGAAATTTCTTCATGGCTAAGAAACCAAATTCACTTCACTAAGCATGCTCACTCTCTCAATCAGTACTGAATCATTTGCCTATAAATAGAGGGCTCTTTCTCATTCAGAAAACACACCAAAGCAACCATATTCCTTGCTTTCTCTTTCTCTCCTCTTGCTTATTGGTTTTTCAAAGTTCTTTGGCAAGAAGAATCGTTTTCTTCAAACCAGAGCTTATCTTTGGAAAGTAAGCATTCTAACATCTCAAAGGGGTTCATTTGAGGTGATCCAAGCACCTGGATCACTTCTGTAAGTGGAGGAACGCCATTGTTGCTCTCACTTTGGAGCTGTTGCAGTTGGAGGTCCATAGAGCAATTCAGAAGGTTTCCAACAAAGCCAAGCATCCAGACACGTTCCTCTGGTCATAGTGAAGCTGTTCAGATGGCTGCAGTTCGTCTGTAACTCAAGAATCATCACTCTCCATGTCCACTTGAAGCTCAATTCGAGGGAGGTCCATAGAGCAATTCAGGAGAATTGAAGATACAATAAACATCCAGTTAGCATCACTGAGTCACAAGGAAGCTTTTGGGATCATTCATACAAGCCCAGGTGCTCTCTATCATCCTCACGACCTTCATTTTCAGAGGTAAGTTTCTCAACTCCACCTCTTTGATTCGTGTATTTTTCTGGCTAAAACTCAACACCATTCTATTCAGCATCATAAGAGGATTAAAAACCCTCTATCATCAGTCATTTATGCTTCAATATAGTCATTTAATTTGAATTCCAAATTTTAGGGTTCTTCACGTAATTTAGATAATTCAGTAGATATAGTTAATATAAATTCATAATAGTTACATATCTAGAATCGTAAGTGAATTTAGAGCAAGTTTGGTCTTTATATCGTTGCAAATGGTTGAGAATTGAGAGAGTTCAGAAATTCAAATTGTTGGAGCTTGAGGAAGAAGATGACAATGGTGGTGGCGCGCAAATTTCAAACCTCAGGGCAGAGTTTATTTTATATTTTATGATAGGTGTTTCATAAACGACTGAATAACTTGCCCCAATGGCCACACATGCGCTCTTAGTCTCCTCATGCCTCAAGTCTGGGGTTCGAATCCCCCTCGCCCCAGACTTTTTGTTTCTTTTATTTTTTTATGATTTACCACTTGTTTGAAAATATAATGAACTGGATGCGTATCATAAACACCAAGCGCGCGTTGGCCCAGTGGTTTTGTTTTGAGTTGTTGGCTTCAAGGGCGTGGGTTCAAACCATGGTGAGGCCAAAACATTATTCTTTATCACTTTTTATTTTCATTTTCTTTACAACTTCACACAATTAATTCACCTATTAAATTAAATCATTTTCACTCCATTTTTCACACACTTGTTATTTAATATATCTATTTCATAAATAATCAAAAAAATCATAAAAATATTATTTATTTCATGTATTTTAATTAGGTTTAAAATAGTATGTTTTAAATGTTTTCTTAAATACTTTAAAATATATATTTTCATTTTGTTTTAACCTAATTACTTTGTGAATAATTTTATGATAAAACCCTAATTTATTTAGGTCTTAATTAGGTATAAATTTCATCTTTGCCTTAATTAAGTTGACTTTTGTCAATTTGCAAAACTGTTTTCAATCTCCGATCAAACAGATAATTAAGGTTTTCAAACAACAAAACCTTATATATCATTTCAATCATTTTCAACTGTTTCTCATAAACAGTAAATCATTTTTCAATTGGGCCTCTAATAGAGTGTAAGACCCAACACCTTCTTTCTTTTCATAGTTTGTTTTCAAAAACTGTATTTACAAAATCTCCTTTCTGTTTTCAAAACATTCTTCTGGTATTTGAAGGACATTATTCCCGGTGAAACTCTTCAGATACCTATGTGACCTTTGTCCATCTTCACTTCCTCTGTTTTCAAAAACCCTTAACTGTTTATCATAAATATTCAACTGTTATCAACAAAACAATAAAAATTGCTGGTAAGGCTTTGTACATACTTTTTCAAAGGCCTCCACTCCATCAAGGTTAGGCTTTACAAGCTTTCAATTTACAGTCTTTGTTTAAATTACTGTCAAATATAAACTGTACATATATTTGTTTAGAACTACGTTTGAGTGTAAACCCTAGGACAGTTAAACTATATATATATTATAGGAATATGGCCTAGGATTGAGAATGTCTTCCCGGTGAAGGCTCTTTCCTAATTAGAGATCTGTAGTTCAAACCCCCAAGATGAATTATTCCCGGTGAAACATCTTGGCAAAAACTTTAGAATCCAAAAAAATAGGACACATCCACCCAAAGAGGAATTATTCCCGGTGAAACCTCTTACCCATTTGCTTAGAGCCAAAATAAGTTCAAAACTACATAGCTTTCTCTTGTGCTATAACAAGGAACCTCGATTAGCCTCCTCTTGGGCTTTGTACAAGGACCCACAGGCTTCTTAAAAGCATTTCCAGCTTCCTCTTGAGCTTTTATACAAGGACCCATCAGGTTTCTTATAAACATAGGAACAGGTCTTTAGTTACCTTTTAGCCTACCCTGGTGAGTTTCTTCCAATTTAAACCAGACTTTAAACAAGCTAAGTTTGTCTCAATTTCATATTGAGTACATTTTTGGAATGAGAGACATGGACAGTCTCTGTCACCCTTACCTTCATCAATCTTCCTTAGCAGAGTCTAGGATCTATGTTTGCTTATCCTCAGCAAGAGTCAGCCTTCATCTTGGGCTTTAAACAAGAAGTCTCCATTAGATAATCTTTCTGCCATCATTTTATCAAATAACCCCTGGAAAGGGTTAGCCTCCAAAATCATTCCTTCATTTTAACAAAAACCCCTGGAAAGGGTTAGCCTCCAAAATCAGTCCTTCAAATCCAAAGATTCATTCTCTTAGGAGATAATTTCCCCAAAAGAGTCAAAATCCCTGGAAAGGGTCAGTCTCCAAAAATATAATAAAATCAGTCTTTTAACAAACAATTTTCTCCAGCTGAGTCAAAATCCCTGGAAAGGGTTAGCTTCCAAAGAAAAACAGTCTTTTAACAAATAAACTCTCCAGTAGAGTCAAAACCAACAAAAATAGTTAGCCTCAACCTTGGGCTTCATACAAGGCACCAAACAATAAAACTCCCCTGTCAAGAGTCAGCCTCAACCTTGGGCATTGTACAAGGCAGATAATAGAGTCTCCCCAGTGAGTTCTTCATCATTCAGTAGCCACAACCTTGGGCTTTGTACAAGGCAGATTAAACCATATTTTCATGTGTCAAAGATTTCTAACACCTAGGATCTTTTCCCCATAGAGTCATCCATACTCAGTTTATTTAAGAGTCAGCCACAACCTTGGGCTTTGTACAAGGCAGAAAATAATGTTTTCCCTAGCTAGAGTTAGCCTCAATTCTGGGCTTTGTACAGAACACCAAATAAAATCCATTAAATAAACACTCCCCAATTAGAGTCAGCCTCAATTCTGGGCTTTGTACAGAACACCAAAAAACTCCTTAATTTAAATTCTCCCCAGTAGAGTTATCATTTCAATAAGTCAATAAATCAATCAAAAGCCTCAAGCTTGGGCCTCATGCAAGCCGGCTAAAGTCAAATCTTTTATACAGTAGATAGACATAGCTTATCTCTATATAGAGATGTTTTTACTACTCTACCACATTCAATCCAACAAACATTTCAATTTCAATTTCAATTTTAATCAAGTCTCCCATTTAGGATTTTGAAAGCCATGAGCTGGCAGTAAAACCCAGACATGTGGTAACTTTCCCTAATTTGGATGAGCATCTTTCTTTCATTTAAGAGGCATTTGACTGGTATACTTGCACATACACAAGTAAGGTCCCCCTCTTGAATGAAATGAATTCAGTTATTCTGTCACTCTTTTAAATGTTTGTGGTGGAATAGTACAAATAACTTTATGTAAAGATGATTTCATGTCTCTTTATTGTAAAGAGAGATTTAATTCAAAGCTTCAACCTTGAGCTTCAAGCAAGGCACCAAAAATAATTAATTTCCCTAGTTAGTTCCCCGAACTACATTAAGCTCTGACTTCCACTAGGGATATGTAGGCATGAGGTTCAAAAGGAATCTCAGCGAGATAATAAAATACCAAAAATAGTCAGTTTGTCTATCTGTCTGTCTTTCTTTAATCAATTCAATTCCTTCTCCTAATACAAAGGAGAAACTTTCCCAATCATTAGCAATAAACACAATCACAATGACACAGAGAAGGTTCCTGTAGAGTACTACAAATATGTAGGGTGTTTAAACACTTCCCTATATATAACCGACCCCCCGGACTCCAGAATTTCTAGTCTAGGTGAAATCCCCACACTTAGCAAACTCCTAGGGTTTAGTTGAGATCTTTTTTCCCTTTCCTACTCGTAGGACAATAAGAAAGTTCGTGTGATATCGTAGGAAGAACTGAAACAAAATTCCTCCCACCACGGGCGCATTCTCCTTCCAAATTTCGCGTGAAGAGTCTAGCGTGCCGTCCTCCCAAGTGAAACGGGGAGGTAAAAACAAAGGACACCACAGAAAAATGGCGACTCTGCTGGGGATATAAGTGTTAAAAACCTTGGTTTTCCATCCAAACCAATGGTTGACCTGTTGCTGGTCCAGCCCCAATGAGGAATTAGGGATGCCAAATTCCCCCTCAAACAAGAGAGGTCCTGCCTAACCTCTGTGTCATTTCATGTGTTTGTTGCATTTATATTTGTTTATTTTGTTTATTCTGTATCAGGAAAGGGCTTGATTCCCCCTTGTGGTGAGAAATCCTATACCCGGATTTGAGTGCAACATAAGATAGGATGGAGGATGTCTTCCCGGTGAAGACCCTCTAATCTTGGTTTCCAAGTCTACTCTTGGGATTTGCCTGGCTGGTTGTGATTAACTGCGCCACTGCATTCCGAGACTGATTTGTACCAGGAGGACCTAGAAACACATTAACCCCACTTAAAGCCTTTTTTTAGGACGTAGAGCGGTGATTGCGAAAGTAATTGTCACGCAGATACTACACTCAGAGAAAACTCTCTTATAGATACCAATCAACGTATCTTTAAGGTTGAGTAAAAACTCTAAGACCCCTAGAACCCGTTCTACAGGTACAAAAATCCTTAACCTTAGTTTACCATTGGGGCGGGGTTTGCGTTTTGACTTCATGACCACTATACCCTTCAATGCCATGTTTGTTTAAAACTCTTGTGTGTGCATTCATGCATTCATGCATCATTCATTAATAACAACTAAAAGCAAAAGAGTCTTCTTCGAGTCGTTTTTCAAGGAAACTAAATAACGAACATTTTGAACTTCATAGAAAGAGAGAAACGGAGAAAGGACTTAAGGATCTACATCATGGATTACGATCCAACGTATCACTGCTTCACCTTTCCAGATTATCAGCTCATGCCTACGTTGGAGGAATACTCTCGTCTGATTGGAATACCCGTGTACGCGCAAGATCCGTACTCCGGTTTGGAAAAGAATCCTGACGAAATTATCATTGCTGCAACTACTCCTTTGAACGTAGTCGACATCAGAACTCATATGGTGAGTAGAGGAGGAATTCAAGGATTGCCCTCCAAATTCCTGTTTGACCAAGCTCGGTACTTCGTCAGCATCCAAGATATGAGCGCTTTTGAGGAAATCTTGGCTTTGCTTATCTACGGATTGTTTTTGTTCCCTAACATTAACGATTTCGTTGACATCAACACAATTAAGATCTTCTTAATTGGAAATCCAGTTCCAACCTTGCTTGCGGATGCTTATCACTCTATGCATTCAAGAAACCTGCAGCAAGGAGGATTAATTACATGCTGCGTACCGTTGTTATACGAATGGTTCGTTTCGCACCTGCCAAAGTCTAGCACTTTCTAGAACATGAGGGATGGCCTTTACTGGTCACAAAAAATCATGTCTCTCACTCATACAGACATTGATTGGTGTAGTCCTGACAACGAAGAAACCAAGATCATCTTCAGTTGCGGAAGTTTTCCCAACATACCCCTTATTGGAACTAAGGGAGGAATCAGTTACAATCCAGCTTTAGCCCGTCGTCAATACGGATATCCCATGAAAAATATACCAAGTAACATCCAATTGGAGGGTCTGTTCTTCAAGAACATCGACGATCGTGGCAACATGCTGAAGAAGGAAATTGTCCAAGCCTGGCGTCTTGTTCACAGCAAAGGGAGAAGATTGTTAGGAAAACATCTTTGCATCTCCCGGGATCCTTACCTTCAATGGGTACGCGTCAGAGCATTCAAGCTCAGGATGCCATATCAGCATCAAGAACCTATTCCCCTAAGGGAACCAATTTACCTTTTCTCCACCGATGTTGAAAAACTGCAAGCGGCATTAAACAAGGTATGCCAAAAAAGGAATGCTTGGAGGAACAGGTATCGAATTGTCAACACAGAAAATGTTGAGATTCAAAACATCCTAAGAAGGAAGGATGAGTTACTTGAAGTACTCGATCGACAAGTGACACAATCATCACTTTCTCATCATATCCCTCCTGCTTCCTGGATCATCGATCAGCTCACGTCAGAGAACGCTCAGCTCAAGAAACAGAAGAAGATGTTAGAACGTGAAGTCGGCTCTTCGTCAAAATTTTAGAGTCCTTTCTCTCAGTTTCTTTGTATTTCCCTTTTCAAAGTGTGTAAAAACGGCATTTTCGCTTAATTAATAAAAGTTTGATGTTTCATAACGTAATTATGGTGTTTCCTTGAAAAATATTAACTTAATTGCATATCATGCATCGCTTTAGCTGTACGCACTGACACGAGAATTGTCGCGGATCTAATAGTCACTTTCCTTTCTCCAGAAAGAGAGGAGGAGAAGGAGGTGAACCAAGACTTTCAAGCTGTCTCATCCATACAACACTCGTTCAAGTCGCAAGAAAAGAATGGAAGACTTTGAGCAAGAGAATAAAGAACTCAGAGAAGAGATTAATACTCTCAAAGGTACTGTTGAAAGACTCAATAGTATGGTAGAAGCCCTGGTAGTTGCGCAGAATCGACCAACGCCAGAAGAACCGCAAAGGACTGTGGTTTCCGAGATTGTTTCTACTCCCATCCTCAGTATACCATGCCGCCTGATCGACCTTGGGGCATGCCGTATAACTTTATTCCAGAAGGGTACATACCTCCAGCTTCTGAAGCTCCAAAAGTCACCATGGATATGCGTCCACCGGAAGGTTACAAACCTTTGGAAATTGAAGTTCCAAGAGCAACGGCAATGGGTTTCGCACAATAGAACGCTGAGATACCAAGATCTGCTGTCATGGCTTCTCCACGACCTATTATGCATACTTTTCCTCCATAGGGCGGACAAGTATATCATCACGCTCCAAGTGAGGATGCTGGCGTGTATGAAAGATTGGACGAGTTCCAGGAACAGTTTCTGCAAATGCAGAAGGAACTCAAGACTCTTCGAGGACAAGATCTATTTGGAAAGAATGCTGCAGACCTCTGTCTGGTTCCAAATGTTAAGATTCCTCACAAATTCAAAGTACCAGATTTCGAGAAGTACAAAGGGAATTCATGCCCACAAAGTCATCTCGTAATGTACGCTCGAAGAATGTCAACTCAGACTGATAATCAACAATTGCTCATTCATTATTTTCAAGACAGCTTGACTGGTGCTGCACTCAAATGGTACATGAACTTGGACAGTTCAGAGATTCGTACTTTTAGAGACCTCGGAGAGGCCTTCGTCAAATAGTATAAGTACAATCTGGATATGGCTCCCGACAGAGATCAACTCCGGGCCATGACTCAAAAGGATAGAGAAAGCTTCAAGGAATACGCTCAGAGATGGCGTGAAGTTGCTGCTCAAATTTGTCCACCACTTGAAGAGAAAGAAATGACAAAAATCTATCTCAAAACTTTGAGTCCATTTTACTAAGGACGAATGATTGCAAGTGCACCAAGTGACTTTATCGAGATGGTAAACATGGGTGTACGTTTAGAAGAAGCAGTTCGGGAAGGACATTTGAACAAAGAACCAGAATCTTCTATTGGTCCAAGGAAGTATGGAAGTTCTTTCCAGAAGAAAAAGGATCAAGATGTCAGCAATGTCTTGCACAAAATCAAGAAGAAATTCCAACCTCAAGTTGCAGCAATAACTCCGGTTGTTAACTCAGCGCCAGCTTATCAACCTCAGGTCCCGCAACAACAAATTCAACAAAGGTCACAGCAACCTCAGCAGCAGGTTCGACCTCCAAATTACAACAATCGGGCTCCAAGGTATCCTGCCTTTGACCCCATACCAATGCCGTATGCGGAATTGTTTCCAACATTACTGGCAAAAGGACTCATACAGACAAGAAGTCCTCCAAATCCTACAAACAGTTCCTCACCATGGTATAAGGCTGACCAATCTTGTCCCTATCATCAGGTGGCACCAGGTCACAATATTGAAAACTGTTTCCCTTTCAAGATTGACATCCAACGATTAGTGAAGAGCGGAATGCTATCCTTGAAAGATACTAATCCAAATGTCCAAGCAAATCCTTTGCCGCAGCATAAAGAAGCTTCAGTGAATTGGATAGATCAACACCCTAACGTCATTCAAATCTACGACATTCATCAGATAGGGGAAAATCTTGTCAAGATGCACGCTAAACAAGCTGGGTACGGTCATGTACCACCTCACAACTACTTCACATGCGATGTTTGTCCAAAGAATAATCAAGGATGTGCCGTAGTTCAAGCTGCATTACAAGAACAAATGGACTTATGATGGATTCAACATATCCGAGTCAGAAATGAACATGACATCAACATGGTTCAAGGATGTCCAGGAGAATACAAAATCTACAAAGTTGAAGATCTCGAAGGATCGGTGGTCAGGTTCCATAAAACTTTAAATGGACTTGCCTACTTTGGAACAAATTTCCATCCTTACAGTAGATGCGAAATCTGTCGAAGAAATTCACGAGGATGTTTGCGTGTTCGCAACGACATTCAAAAGCTGATGGATGACAATACCATTACTGTTCTTGCCAACAGAGAAGATGATGAAGTCTTTACTGTATCTCCTCAAATTAATCAAGTTGAACCAATGAAAGTTAAGTATGATAGCAGGAAGACAGCAATTGTTCCACTAGTCATCTACTTACCAGGTCCTGTACCGTATGAGTCCAACAAGGCTATACCATGCAAGTACAACGCTACATTCATTGAAAATGGTAAGGAAATACCATTACCGTCTATTGTCAATGTCATACCCCAATTTTTGACCTAAGATACCACCTCATATCATTTGCATATGCATCATTTGCATCTCTAACAAATTGCATAGCTTGTGTTTGCTACTTGTGACTCAGTAGGGTTTAATCAAGAAATCATTCATCAGTACAAGTAACAAATCAATTAGGGTTTTGTTCTCCCTTCATCTCAAAGGAATCATCTTCATCAGCAATCAACATTTGGTCCTCAGAGATTCATTTCAACAAGCTCAAAGGCTCTGAATCAACCAGATTAGGGTTTTGACTGAAGATAGCATACTCCTGATTTTTGCTCAGAGATTTGACCTAAAGACTTGGGACATGACCTCAAGACCCCAAGTACATCATTTTGACCTAATCCATTGGCTCAGAACATCTCTTACACAAGGATTGATCAACAAAGAAATTTCAAATCATCAGATTAGGGTTTTGAACTATCAGGGACTGAAATCAGGGATAACATTTGGGAAACCCTAAAAATCCCCAGGAAGTCAATCAAAGGTTTCAATCATTCTCAAATAATCCCTATGACAATATCCAATGGAAATTGTATCTCAGTTCAAGATCCACAGTCATCAATTTCATCAGGTCGACAATTAGGGTTTTTTGACCTAATTCACTGAACAACTGACTTTTTTATCAGAACATGGTGCTATAACTTAAACCATGGCTCAAGGTCCTCCAATAACTCAATATGATCCATTCATGCTATTCATTTGGTGAAGATAGCCTGGTTCATTTGAAATCTCCAGAAACGCGGTTCGTTTGGAAAAGTCAACTGTACAAGATCACCATTGACTTTTGGGGAATTTTGGTCAACCATGACTTTTGGAGTTTTAAATCATCAATATATGATATGAGAAGTCATTTGATCAAGAAAAATCAAGAAAATCAATCAAGAATCAAAAAGTCAAAGTTTGACTTTTATACTTAGGAAAATTTTCTAAGTGTTTTTCAATGGTTTTTTCCAAACTTTGGAAGGGAATAACTCAAAATTTCACCTACAAACTGAAAAAAACTTCCAACATGAAAGTTGTAGATTTTGATCCAATGAACAACTTTGACACATATAATTTTTTTTCCAAAAGATCAACCATTTAAGAGATATGGAGCTTCAAAGTTGGCATCTTTTGAAAATTTCACTTTATACTTCATTTTCTTCAAAGTTCATGGATCTTTTTCACCCACTTCCTTAAAGGTCTTGAAGAAACTTTCAACTAGGGTTTTGAAGTGTGTAATATGAGCTTTCCAAAATGACCAAGAGCATGAAAAAATATGGAGTGTAGCCATGGTTTTGAATTTTGACATTAGTGAACTTTTCACTTGAATTTTCACCATTTTTCACTAAGTTTCAAGACTACATGACCTATAATCCAAGCAATGATGCATAGAAGAAATAATTGAATGATATTTTCTGATTTGAAGATCAGAATGGAAGAGGATAAGAAGCTAGAGAAATAACCATGGTTAAGTCACTTTTAACCATTTGCATTTAATGTGAAAGATTCCATTTTATCTCTTAAGCCAAATCATCACTTCTTGATCAACTTGCAAGCACTCTGCATTCAGAACTCTTGGCCTATAAATAGAGGTGCAAATCACTCTTCAAATCACACCAAAACCTCTCAATCATAGGTTTTCTCTCTTCTTTCTTGATTTGCAAGTTTCATGAGTTTCAAAGAGGAAGAATTGCAATTTCCATCTCTTGCAATTTCTGAGCAAAGTGAGGGTTCTAACATCTCATAAACATCAAATGTGATGTGTTTGATCCATCCACACACCCCAAAAACACCAAGAACTCAGAATCACTACCTCACTTCTCAAATATGCATAACATAAGCCTTATCATGCCAATTTTCATTCAAGCTCAATTCTGTCCAATCTAACCATCCAAACACATTCCATATACCATTTATGAACTATCCCAACCATCATTCATGATCTTAAACACCTCCATCATCAAATTTGATCCTCACTCCAAGCAACTGCAGATCGGGTCCCATGGCTATGCTCAGATGAATTCAGTTCACTCCAAGCATCCAGACATGTTCCATAATCATCATTGAAGCTATCCAGATCATTGCAAAGCATCTGTAACACCTCTACTGAAGAATTCAATCTCCACTTTGGCCGTTTTTGAAGGTAAGCCTCATGAACTTCAAACTCATACTTGCACGCATCATAAGTGAAATGTGAGCATACCATCTTGTTTCTGCACCTATGAGGATCATTAACCCTCAATCAATTGCATCTTAACTTGCACATACATGATTTTAGAATGAATCATAGAATTAGGGTTCTTCGTGTTCATCAGAGAATTGACCCCCTTAGAGTGAAAATAAATGAAATTAAATGGTACCATCATGTTCCTGGTGAAAAATCGAGCAAGATAGGCTATTCACTCGATCCAAATAATTCAGTTTTCAGAAGTTTCAAATTTGAATTGGGTTTGTGTTCTTGGCGCTAGATTTTGAAACTGAGTTTAGGATTTGATTCAAAAATTTAATTGGTTTGTTGCAAATGTTAAACAGACCACGCGCGTGGTCCAGTTGGCAATGTTTTTGAGTGGTAAACACAAGGGCGTGGGTTCAAGCCCTTTGGAAGACAAAACCTAATTTTTTATCACTATTTTTCTCTATTTTCTTCACAACTTCATCATTCAATTTAACCAATCAAATTAACTCATTTTTTATTCATTTTTTACACACTCCTTATTTTATATATGTATTTTATGAATATAAAAAAAAATCACAAAAATATATTTATTTAATGCATTTTTAATTGAGTTTAAAATGACATATTTTAAGTGTTTTTAATACTTTTAAATATTGTTTTTCACTTGATTTCTCAAACTTAATCACTTGTAAATATTTTGTGATCAAACCCTAGTCATCTAAGTGTTAATTGAGTATAATCTTTTTGTTTATCTTGATTAATTTGATTTTTTTCAAAATTTGAAACCGTTTTAAAACAAGCGATCACGGTTTTCTTTATAAACCATTTCTTTTTGATTTTTCTTTTCAAAAGAAACTATTGATTAAATCTTTTGATTGATCAATTGATTTTCAAAATGATGTGGGGCCTCTCGAATATTAGAGAGTATAAGTCCCTTTTCTTTTTCTTTATACAGTTTTTCTTTGTACAGAAAACTTCTTTCAAAACAAACTTTCAAAACGACGAAACCTTGCGTCTGTTAATAAAACAATCAACCATGTTTTATAAAATAAAACATGGGCCTCCATGTAGGTATAAGTCCCATTCTCGTACATGAAATTAGGTATTTCATTGTACACCTTTTTGTACATACACTTTTTGTACATATCTCAATCAATTTGTTTTTTAACTTTGAACAACAAATCAAAAAAATGAAGGTTTTCTTTAAATCTTCCCAAAAATATCATGGGCCTCCATGTAGGTATAAGTCCCGAGCCCTTTGTAAATACTTGTTTGCATAGCTTTGAATAAACTCAAATGGGCCTCTCCCCGAATATAAGAGCCCCGTGTATACAAATGGATCATGCTTACAGGTATATTTCCTTCATAAACTCCATTATATACACACACTTTGTCATATATAACTGTTCATATAACTGTTCATATTTGTTCATGTACTTGTTCATATTTGTTCATGTACTTGTTCGTACTTGTTCATACTTGTGATTGTGTTATATGCTTGTTCAACTTAGTACAACACTAGGTTCCCCATAGCCTCCTATTGGGCTTCGTGCAAAGAATCTCCCTAGTTTAGGTTAGGACATAGAGTATGGTTTCCCGGTGAAATCGCTCTAAGAGCTCAAACCAACTATACCATGCCTCCTCTTGGGCTTCGTACAAACGACTTGTCCCTCCCATAGCCTCCTCTTGGGCTTACAATGCAAGGACCCTGGATTGTCCCTCCCATAGCCTCCTCTTGGGCTTACAATGCAAGGACCCTCGGATAGCCTCCTCTTGGGCTTCGTACAAGGGCCCACGGGCTTCTTATAAGCATCCCCAATATCCAAATCAAAATACCCTAGGAGATTAGACATTTATCATCTCTATGATAGGAGTATCTCTTCTATATCATCACAAACAATCAATCAATCAAACTTTTTGCCACAAGGCTGGCTAATCAATCAAACCGTTTTGCCACCATACTGGTTGATTAATCAAAGTTTTTGTCACAAGGCTGACTTCATTGAAACTTTTGCCACAAGGCTGGCTGATTAATCAAAACTTTTTGTCACAAGGCTGACTTCATTGAAAGTTTTTGCCACAAGGCTGGTTAAACAAACAAAAACATCTTTATCATTCTAAGCGCCATAAGTGGCACAGCCCAGGGCTTATAATGAAAAGATTTTCAAACAAAAACAAACAGATGTATGTGATGATATAGACTAGATACATCGAGCATTAAGATGACATTTGTCTCTTTTCCTTTGCTTCCACTAGCATAAGTGGGAACTACGATTGCTCTGACTTTCTCAACATCCCTTTGAGAATACGTAGGCACAAGGTCATATCCTTGGCGAGCAAAACAAAACAAAAAAAAAACCATTCAAACCTTAGCACCCGTAGACCCCGAGCTACAGATGCTCTGATTCCCTCTAAGGGATATGTATGCAGAGGATCGCGACGATCTTTGCGAGCATAATCAAACAAACACCTTAGGTCCCACCTATTTCCCAAGAACCTCCACCACAAAGAATGAAAAAAACAAAACAAAGAAACCTATAGAGTACTATAGATACGTTGGGTGCTAATACCTTCCCTTCGTATAACCAACCCTCTTACCCGGAATCTCTCCCCCACTTGTGCATTGCTTTTAGTTTTGGGCTTTGCACCTGTTTTTAGGTTATTGCAGCTTTTTTCCTTTTCCTCCTTTGGAAACAATAAAAAGTTTGGTCGGTACAAAAGAAAAATCATTTTTTGAGCACTCGAGCCCAAAGAAAGCATCAGGTGTCTCATCCCGAAAAAAGATACGATTTTTCCCCGCGACAGAAAAATGGCGACTTCACTGGGGACGAAACTTTTTATTGTTTCCAAAGAAAGGGTTATTTCTATTTGTTTTGTTTTTATTTTATCCTTGTTACATGTGTGGTTCTCTGTTACTGTTACTTGTGTGGTTCTGTTACAAGTGATACATTATGGACAAATCCTAACCCGGATTAAGTACACATAAGAATTAGGTGGAGGGTATAGTCATGTATGGCATACAAGGAGTTCAGTCCTTAAAAAGTCAGCATGATAATTCTTCCGCTCAGTGGAGGTTCCTTGTTGGTAGTATATGTTTAGCAAGTTCAGTTGCGAAGACATTATTGCTTTCATTGAACTGTAGAAGCTGAGTTGGCTGTAGAACCCCAACCCATCCTGGCCTTATTAGGTTGTGGTGCAGAAACTATTCAGGTGTAGACTTGGATTAGTTGTCATGCGGAGAACCACACTCAGACGAGTTTTTCTTGAGAATATTGCTGGCTCACAAGTTCAGTTGTGCAAGCCGGTAATATCCGAAAGAAAAATGTAGACTCTGACGTATCAGTAGAACATGTTATGCAGGTGATTAACCCTAGTACTATCCCATGTTTGGTTCTCTGACCTCATGCTCGTGACGCTGGACCTTTGAACCTGTGTGTACCATGTTTGAATAACCATGTTTGTAGAACTATGTTTGAACTACCATGTTTGCATTATCATGTTTGCCTTACCATGTTTGAATATGTGGCATTCATGCATCCATGCATTCATACATTCATTCAAATTCATCTTTTCAAAAAAAAAAACACATCATGATTTTTTCCAAAATTTAGAGAAATTTTCCTTGCAAACATTATAGGATTAAGTTATGGAGTGGGTAAAAAGGCATACCAAGAAGTACGGTTTCAAAGCTCCTAATGTGGAAAGACTGAAAGAGTTAGCATCTTTTGTACAAGATCCTTCCGATTTTAGGAAAAGCCATGGAAAGCTTTTGCCTATCTTGAACACTCATGTTGATGAAGGACTTCTCAAAACTCTTGTTCAGTTCTATGATCCCGTCTACCGGTGTTTCACCTTTCCAGACTACCAGTTGGTACCAACCTTGGAAGAATATGCCAATCTTTTGGGTATTCCTGTGTCTGACAAAATACCTTTCAATGGTTTGGAAGCCATTCCTAAGTCACCAGTCATTGCAACAAGTATCCACTTGAAGAAATCTGAAGTAGAGAGTAATTGGACTACCAAAGGAAACATTCCGGGTTTGACTTCGCAGTTTCTAATAAAGAAAGCCTTTGATTTCATTGAAACTGCTAGCATGATAGCTTTTGAAGCTGTATTAGCCTTGCTCATCTATGGGTTGGTTCTGTTTCCCAACATTAACGACTTTGTTGATATCAACGCCATAAAGATCTTTCTGATTGGAAATCCTGTTCCGACTTTGCTTGGTGACATGTATTTCTCTATTCATCACAAAAATCGCCAAGGTGGTGGAATCATTGTATGTTGTGCACCTCTTTTGTACAAATGGATTGTTTCACACTTACCTAAGTCTCCTATTTTCACGGAAAACCGAGAAGGTTTGCATTGGCCTCGAAGACTTATGTCCCTTACTAATAATGATATCCATTGGCATGCTCTGGCTCGTTGCGGTACAGAAATCATTGATAGTTGTGGAGAAATCGCCAACGTACCCCTCATTGGTACACAAGGAGGAATTAACTACAATCTGGTCCTAGCCCGACGACAACTCGGGTATGCAAATTCAGTTAAACCAATTGGTCTCGCAGTGGAAAGTTACTTCTACCAAGAAGGAGAGGATCCTCAAGGGTTGAAGACAAGAATGGTGAGAGCCTGGTATGACGTCCGAAGAAAAGGAAAATGTGAGATAAGGAACTGCATTGCTACGAACGCCTACACCTGCTGGGTAAAGAAAAGAGCAAAGGAGTTTCAAATGCCTTGTGATTATGAAAAACCCATGTTCCCTGTGGTGTCTCAACTACCCAATGTTCCCATTAACACTGTGGAAGAGTACCAGGAGATTTTAGCCAAGATGAGGTTAGAAAAAGACGCTTGGGAAGAAAAGTTTCGTAAAACTGATGTGGAAAACAGAAAGTTGAAGAAAAGGGTGAAAGATCACGAAGAAACTCTCTATTATCAAGATGGTTGGCTCATGAGCAAAGATGAGAAAATCCGTCGGAAAGACGCCGCAATCATAAGATACATCAAAGAAAGCAAGAAAAATCTTGAAGCCTCAACAAGCAACGCTCCGATACCTGACAATTGGAAGAATGTTGTTGACAAACTGAGGACTGAAAAGGCCGAGTTGAAAGCTTATTATGGGAAATAAATTATGAAGCTCAAGCTGCACAGCGCATTTGGTTCTTCGTCCGATGAGGATGTTTAGGATTTGTTTAGATTTTCATTTATCATTTGCTTCTGTAAGGAGCTACGCTCCAATGTTGTAACATTTTCCCATTATTTCAATAAAAGAATTGTTTGTGTTCAAATGTTTGCAAGGAAATAATCTTTAAAATGTTTGGAAAAATCATAAACTTCTTTTTTTGCATACATTATTCTGCATATCGAGTCTGTTGTATAGAGTCTCATCTTTTGGATCTTTCTCCAATAGATCGTCAAGCTGTCGCGTCTCAAAGTTTCTCGACCGCGCTCGCAATCAGATCATAGATACAATACTCATTCAAGTAGAAGAAGAGTAATGGAACACTCTGAACAAGAGAATATTGAGCTCTGTGGTACAGTGACCACCCTTCAGGAAAAATTGGAAAGTCTCACTACTCTGGTTGACTCCTTAATGGCCGCACAGAATCAGCCGCCACCACCCAACAGTCAAGCAGCGGTAACATCTGAAGTCACTACTCCAGTTTCTACAGTTGCGTTTGGTATTCCATCTTTCTCCATGCCAGAAGGTTGGGGCACGCCTTTCAGCTTTGGTGCAGGTTTCCGCCATAATTTCTCTGGGGTTCAAACAGCTACAACTGAAGCGCCTGCCACACAAGGTTCAGCATTTATTCCACATTCAGGGGTAACTTTTTCCCAAATCACTATGGCACTTTCTCAACCCACTATGACAGTTCCGACCCCTACGGTTCACACTAATCCTTATGATGGCAATGAGATTTATCATGATCAAGGTGATAGCACAATTCAGCGTAATCTTGTGGAAGATCTCCAAGAGCAATTCAACAAGATCCAATTGGAAGTCAAAGCTATTCGTGGCAAAGATTTGTTTGGAAAGAATGCCCAGGAGCTATGTTTGGTTCCCAGTGTACAGATACCTGCCAAATTCAAGGTCCCTGACTTTGAGAAGTACAAAGGTAGTTCTTGTCCACAAAGCCATCTTGTGATGTATGCCAGAAAGATGTCTACTTATGCAGATAATCATCAGTTGCTTATCCATTACTTTCAAGACAGTTTGACTGGTGCCGCACTGAAGTGGTACACAGGTTTGGATAGCACCAATATTCGGACTTTCAACGATCTAGGTGACGCCTTTGTCCGACAATACAAATACAACTCGGATATGGCTCCAGACAGAGATCACCTCCGATCCATGGCTCAGAAAGATCATGAAGCTTTCAAGGAGTATGCCCAACGATGGAGAGAAACTGCTGCTCAGATTAATCCACCGTTAAAAGAGAAAGAGATGACAAAGATATTCTTGAATACTCTCAGTCCGTTTTATTATGAACGCATGATTGCTAGTGCTCCAAGTGATTTCACCGAAATGGTAAACATGGGGATGCGTCTAGAAGAAGGAGTCCGAACAGGACGTCTAACTAAAGAAGGTGGATCTTCAAGCGGAACCAAAAAGTTCGGAAGTGGTTTCCAAAAGAAGAAAGAACAGAGTGTTGACATGGTATCCCAAGGAAAGCCAAGAGGAAGCATCAATCGTCAACAACAGATTGCTGCTATTGCGCCAGTCGTTAATACAGCGCCAAGTCCGGGATTTACCCCGCAGTTTCAACAACAACAGCCTCGACAACAGGCTCAACAGTTTAATAACAATCAGAATCGTGTGCAAAGAGCTCCACAGTTTGATCCGATTCCAATGACCTACACGGAGTTGTACCCTGCTTTGATTGAAAAAGGTCTTGTTCAAACTAGAGCACCACCACCAGTACCTGAGAAACTCCCATGGTGGTACAAAGCTGAGGTCTCATGCCCTTATCATCAAGGAGCACCTGGCCATGATCTTGAGCATTGCATAGCTTTGAAATATGAAGTTCAGAGGTTGGTTAGATCTAATCTCCTCTCTTTCAGAAATCTGAATCCAAATGTGCAAGCAAATCCGCTGCCCAATCATGGAGGGCATGTTGTAAACATGGTGTACGGATGTCCTGGTCCATACCGAGTCTATAATATCAATTACTCAAGAGCCGATTTGGTACAAATGCACGCCACTCTCTGTCGAGGGCCGAGTTTTCGCCAGCATCACTATGGTTCCTATAGCATATGTTGTGTAGATCCTCACGGATGTTCGATTGTGAGAAGAGATCTTCAAGTTTTGCTAGATAATGGTACTATTCAGATCTACAGAAATAGGAATGAAGATGAAGTTAACATGATAGGATGTTATTCGCATGAGCTTTTAGTCTCAGATATCAACTTGGAAATGCGTAAAGTTAACGTCATCGTTCCTCATTTCAACATGCCTGAGCGCATAGAAGTTACTTACAACAAGCCAAAGGTTCCTGTTGCTCCTCTAATCATTTGTCTACCTGGACCTGTTCCTTATGACTCTGACAAGGCAGTTCCATACAACTACAATGCAACAATGATAAAGAATGGACAAGAAGTTCCTTTACCAACTCTCTCATCTGTCGTAAACATCGCTGATGTGAGTCGGGTAATAAGAAGTGGACGTGTGTATACTCCACTACCTCCAAAGCAACCTATTCCTCCTGCAACCGGACAAATTCCTGTCAATGCACCAGTAAGGAATCCTGAGGAAACTCCTGTCAGTAATACAAACACTGATGTTGGCCAATCCAGTGGAACTAATGTCAATCCTGATTTTGATGAAATTTTGAAGCTTATCAAAAGAAGTGAATACAAAATTGTGGATCAGCTTATGCAGACTCCTTCAAAGATCTCAATACTTTCATTGCTTTTAAACTCAGAAGCCCACAGAGAAGCCCTGATGAAGGTCTTGGATCAAGCTTTTGTAGATCATGATGTGACTGTTGACCACTTTGATGGGATAATAGCCAACATAACAGCTTGCAACAATTTAAGCTTCTGTGATGAAGAACTCCCCGAGGAGGGTAGAACTCACAATCTTGCTCTACACATTTCTGTGAACTGTCAGTCAGACTCTTTGTCCAACGTACTGGTAGACACCGGATCTTCCTTGAATGTTATGCCAAAGACGACTCTTGCTCGCTTATCTTACCAAGGCATGCCTATGAAGTTCAGTGGTGTAGTTGTCAAAGCATTTGATGGATCGCGAAAATCTGTTATTGGCGAAGTCAACCTTCCCATGACAATTGGTCCACATACATTTCAAATCACCTTCCAGGTCATGGACATTCAAGCTGCTTATAGCTGTCTGTTAGGACGACCATGGATCCATGAAGCAGGGGCAGTAACTTCTACGCTCCATCAAAAATTAAAATTTGTAACAAATGGAAAATTGATAACGATAAGTGGAGAACAAGCCTTAATGGTGAGCCATTTATCCAATTTCTCTTTCATTAGTGCTGATTGTAGCGGGGAAAATCAGACATCGAAGCCATGGGATCGACTCGAATCAATATTCCGTTTGAAATCGCCACCGCGCTTTATTTTTTCAAAGGAAAAGGGAAAAGAACTTAAGACCCAAAGTTTTGTTTTTTAAAACAAGAAAGAGAACTCAGGTTCGGGTGTTGATTATATGAGGGGAAGGTTTAAAGCACCCCTCATATCCGTGGTACTCCACGGGAACCTTTTTGAAAATTTGTGTTGTGTGTGTGCTAAAAAACGGTTTGTTTTATTTTTAAAATAAGCTCGGCAAAGCGTTAAGCTTTGGGCCTACATACCTCCTCGGTGCAATGGAGAAGTCAGAGCTAATGTAGTTCCGCTTTTGGGAAAAACGTTTTTTAAAACGAATAAACACTTTGTTGTCGTTAGAGAGAAATACTCAGCCATTGATCTTGAGCATGAGAACAAACAAGTTCTTTGCATCGCAAATGAAAGAAGGGCTCCAACTCGGATAAAATCAACGAGTATGCCACTAGCTCTCTCACGCGGAAAAGATCTCATTATTATCAATCAATTTCAAAATCATGGGGTATAACCACTCGTTTCGACAATTAATGGTGTCTAAACTTTTGAAGAAAAGCCACTAAGGGCGAAAGATATTTTTTGAGAAAAGGTTTTGAAAAGGTTTGCAAACATAAGAATATTTTGGAAAAAGGGAGAAGATTTTGAAAATCTAAGAAGTAGGAGGAGATGAAGAGGCTAACCTAGTGCATAAAATAAAAGCTAAGGAAAGAAATGGTCTAACCAAATAAGAAGCCAACACTTGACATTAAGAGTCAATGTAGTTTTCCCATCCTTTGGAATTATCAATACCAACACATTGACACTTGGGGATCCAGATGAACTTATTGTCTTAGCACCACTTTGCATTAAGCACATTAAAATTCTGACGAAAATCGGGCAGAGTGACGGCTATTTTTTGGGTAAAATCCTTATATCAATGCCTTGGAATTAACCATCAAGGGCTTTCAAGGAAATACCTGCACACATAAACATACAACAGTACAATGCCAGACAGACAGAACAATCACAGGGTAGTAATAGAATGGGTCCAGAGGTACTAGGTCCATAAGTCCGAATCTCCAAAATGCTAGGGATAGTAACCGATAGTCCAAAGAGAGCCTTATGTATTTTTTAGATTTTTGGTTATTTATTAGTGTTTTAGCAAAAAAAAGTAAAGTATGGTCCAAGTGGACAAAAGAAAAATAACGGAAGCATAAACATATGTCCAAGTGGACAAAGAGAAAATGGCGGAAAGTAAATATGATGAAATGATAAAATAAAGTGATAAAGCGAGAAATATAAAGAGCGGTATAGTAAAGGTGCGGAAATTAAAGTTAGTTGTTAGATGTTAAAGATAACCATCTTGAAACTTGTCAAGTATGTTATCAAAGTTAGTAGGAAGATCTATGGTGAGTGAATGATGTACTCGGATTTAAATTCAATGGGGTTTATCAGAAGCTTGATAAAATCATAGCGACTACACGATAAAAACCTCCACAAGTCTTAAATCAACCGCATACAATTCTCTTCCATGTTGGATCTTTTTATTCGGGACACGAAATATTGCGCTATGTTAAGCAGATCGCCAAGTGATTTATGTAGAAATCACCCTACAACGAGGCCGGTCAAAAATTTATGTGCTAATGCATGCGAGAAGAACGATATGTAGATCGCCTTCCGAAAGCAATACCGCACGAAAAGAAAATAGGTGAGTGATCTAGTCTTCACCAAGAATCCATAAGAATTCTCAAGGCATTAAGACTTTCATCGACCAAAATAAAAAGAAGTAAAAGATGGAACCACATTAAAAGCTCCTTTCATCCATAATTTCAATCACTTAATATTGCGGATTTGGATTCTCATCCTATCGACGCCCTAAGTCCATTGAAATTAGAGAGAAATTAGGCCTCTAACTTGTGATTCAAAGAAAATATCAAAAGAAAGGAGTAGAAGATGAGTTAGAACCAAAAACAAGTCAAAAACCACAAAAATAAGCATTCTGCCTTACTGGAAATCGATTTACCTCTGTAGGAAATCGATTTCCTGAGTGCAGAGTTCAGATCTGGCGCAAAAAACAGAGTGGAAATCGATTTCCCTCTGTAGGAAATCGATTTCCTGCGCACAGTTTTCAAAAAAACAACATTATGAACTTTGAAACTTGATTTAGGCAAACATACAAACACCTTATGATCACATATCCATTGGAGCACGAATTTTCCATCAAATCACCATCAAATAGCACCAATATAGCATCAAAGATGCATTGAACACAAGCAACAAAGATCTACATCTTAGAATTGAGGAATTTACCAATTCTTGAATTAAAGTGTTGAAGTAGCTTCAAGAACAAGCACAAAGTGTAGATCCTTCAAATATGGAGATGAACAATCAAAGAAAAGAGAGAAATGTAGGAGGCTTAGTTCAAAATTAGCAAGATTCAATGTGAACCTCACTAATCTTATGAAAATGAACTTTGGGTGAGGGTTTTGGAAAGGGTGAGAAATGAATTTGCAAGCAATTTTTTGGCTCTCCAAGCTTGAGAAATGAGAGAGTAGAGGGCTCTATTTATAGAATTGGAGCAAGAGTAGTGGCAAATTGGTCTTTATGTGTTTGGTGATTAACTTGTGTTTAATTGGTGATTAAAGTGGCAATTAAATGGTAAAAATGGTAAAATGAGGTTAAAGTGGGTTTAATGAATGAGTTAATTTTGATGAGGTGGAAAATTGATAAAATGATCAAATAAAAAGGTGCCAAAATGATGTCAAGCTTCCCTCCTTATATTTTTTTAAATTTTGCGCACAGGAAATCGATTTCCCACAGGGGTAAATCGATTTCCACCTTCAAATTTTAAAAAACTGTTTTCTTGCACTGTTTTGATTTTTGCCCGATCTTTCACCTGTAAAATATAAACAAAAGAGACAAAACATATATTTTTGATTTTTGGTTAGTGTAAACAAATAAAAAGGCTATAAATGCTCGATAATTCCCCTCAGAGATAATCACAGTATCAAAGATAAAGCTTCACAATGGTGCTCTTGATTGATGATTGAATGCAATTGATGTATGATCTTAGGGTCAAAAATTGGGGTATGACAGATGCCCCTATTTAAGTTTCTTCGATTTGGAGATACGATGATTGGAAATCTTCGTTTTGACAAAAATCGAAGAGACTTAAATATATAAAACACAATTTTTGATCCTAAGATGCAATGCAATGTTAATGAATGCATGTGATGATAATAAAGCATGACAACACTGGGGAGTAACAAGTGATCCACTGGGGAAAACAAATGTCTTGGAAGCTCCACTGGGGAAAACAAATGTCTTGCTATAACTCTGCTGGGGAAACAAACGTCTTAGAAGCTCCACTGGGGAAACAAGATTTTGTTGGAGAGACGGAACTTTGGTGGGAAAAGAAACTTCTCTGGGGAAAACACTTCGCGTCAGAGAGGTTATAGCATCCTCTTTCACTGGGGATGAGAAAAGGGGAACATCCTCTTTCACTGGGGATGAGAAAGTATGCATCCTGAATTAGAATGCCAATCTTCCATTAACAGAATTCACACCATCGTACCACTGATGATATGAAAAGATGTACCGCCGTACCACTGACGATAACATATACCAACGTTCCACTGAAGGCATGAAGAGAAATATACCACCGTACCACTGTTGACATGAAAAGAGATAATTCATCGACGTGCCACTGACGATATGGAAAGAGATAATTCATCGACGTACCACTGACGATGAAGATAACAAAATACACCAACGTTCCACTGAAGGTGAACTACCAACGTCCCACTGGAAGTAAAAAGAGAAATACATCGACGTACCACTGACGATGAAGATACCAAAATACACCAACGTTCCACTGAAGGTGAACTACCAACGTTCCACTGAAGGCATGAAGGAGAAATACATCGACGTACCATTGACGATGAAGATAACAAAATACACCAACGTTCCACTGAAGGTGAACTACCAACGTCCCACTGGAGGTAGAAAGAGATGTATCGCCGTACCACTAACGATAACACATACCCACGTTCCAATGAAGGTATTGAAGAAAAATACATCGACGTACCACTGACGATGAAGATAACAAAATACACCAACGTTCCACTGAAGGTGAACTACCAACGTCCCACTGGAGGTAGAAAGAGATGTATCGCCGTACCACTAACGATAACACATACCCACGTTCCACTGAAGGTATTGAAGAAAAATACATCGACGTACCACTGACGATGAAGATAACAAAATACACCAACGTTCCACTGAAGGTGAACTACCAACGTCCCACTGGAGGTAGAAGGAGAAATACATCGACGTACCACTGACGATGAAGATAACAAAATACACCAACGTTCCACTGAAGGTGAACTACCAACGTCCCACTGGAGGTAGAAGGAGAAATACATCGACGTACCACTGACGATGAAGATAACAAAATACACCAACGTTCCACTGAAGGTGAAGATATGGTGTACGAAGATGACATAATCAAGCATGTCTCAAGCTGAACACCAGAGCAGAAACTGCTATAACAATCTCTTGATGGCTAGAGAACATTGAAGTGGAGAGAACACAGTAATTGAGTTCTAAACCATATTCAAACCAGGCCAAAGATGCATTGAGTGAAATACATTCTTCTGCATATGAATACATCAACATATTCATTCCTCGTAATGCACTCATGAATCAAAGTAAAAAATTCTTTTATAATTTTTAAAAGGATTTTGTTGAAATCAATTTTCTCTTTGTTTCAAAAATTACTATCATCAATAAATGACATTTTAAGAGATATGAAAGAAATAAGATTGCCAAATAAAGGGTAAAGGCTCAAACTTTTTTAATAGAATGGTAGCCTGCAAAAGGCAAGACCCCATGGATTATTACAAAGTTTGGAAAGTGGTAATTTTATGGAAAAGGTACATTGAAACGTAATGACCCCATCCTCTCTCTCAACTGGGAATTCCTGAGCAAAGGCTTCCGTTGAAAAGTGTCGAACTTTATGATAAACAGATGACTGCTGTCGATCAAGTCTTGTCTGATGTAGTTACTTGCCTTGAATCCCTAACTTTTGCCTGGACCGCCCTTTCGGGTTTTCAGTCCACCGGGTATTTTATTCTGTTTATGTCTCTAATTTTTGCCTGGACCGCCCTTTCGGGTTTTCAATCCACCGAGACGCTCTTTTTTGCCTAAGCCGCCCTTTCGGGTTTTCAACTTAGCGAGCTGTTCTTTTATTATTTAGGCGAAGTATTTCTTGACTACATCAACATTCACGGGACGTGGGAGCTCCTCTCCATCCATAGTTGCAAGAATTAATGCACCGCCAGAGAAGGCTTTCTTAACAACATATGGTCCTTCAAAATTAGGAGTCCACTTGCCCCTTGAATCGGAGGTGAAAGACAAGATCCTTTTGAGCACGAGGTCGCCTTCTCTGAATACACGAGGTCGAACCTTCTTATCAAAAGCTTTCTTCATTCTCTTCTGGTACAACTGACCATGGCATAAAGCCGTCATTCTCTTTTCTTCTATCAAATTCAATTGATCAAACCTGCTCTGACACCATTCAGCCTCAGATAACTTGGTTTCCATTAAAATTCTCAATGATGGAATCTCAACCTCAATAGGGAGCACTGCTTCCATGCCATGAACCAAAGAAAAGGGAGTTGCCCCTGTTGAAGTACGAACAGATGTACGGTACCCATGCAAAGCAAATGGGAGCATCTCGTGCCAGTCCTTGTACGTGACAACCATCTTTTGCACGATCTTCTTAATATTTTTATTTGCTGCTTCAACAGCTCCATTCATCTTTGGCCTATAAGGCGAAAAGTTGTGATGTTCAATCTTGAAGCTTTCACACAGTTCTCTCATCATGCTATTGTTCAGATTCGAGACATTATCAGTGATGATCTTACTCGGTATACCATATCTGCAAATGATGTTGTTCTTGATAAATCTGACCACCACTTGCCTTGTCACATTAGCATATGAAGTAGCTTCTACCCACTTGGTGAAGTAATCGATTGCTACCAGGATGAATCGATGTCCATTCGAAGCCTTGGGTTCAATCATGCCAATCATATCAATACCCCACATAGAGAAAGGCCATGAGGAAGAAATAACATTTAGAAGTGTCGGAGGCACATGAATCTTGTCAGCATACACTTGACACTTGTGACACTTCTTTACAAACTTGTAGCAATCAGATTCCATTGTCAACCAATAGTAACCTGCTCTGAGCATCTTTTTAGCCATCGAATGTCCATTGGCATGGGTACCAAAAGAACCTTCATGAATTTCATGCATCAACATGTCTGCTTCGTGCCTATCCACGCATCTGAGCAAGACCATGTCATAATTCCTTTTATACAAAACATCAGCATTGATGAAGAAACTTCCAGCCAATCTCCTCAAAGTTTTCTTGTCTTTATTTGATGCCCCAAGTGGGTACTCTTGAGTCTGGAGGAAGTGCTTAATATCGAAATACCAAGGCTTTTCATCTGTTGCTTCCTCAACTACAAATACATGAGCAGGTCTATCAAGACGCCTAATTGTAATCCGAGGCTCCTCATTATGGGAATTAACCTTGTACATGGAAGACAATGTGGCTAATGCATCAGCCATCTGATTCTCATCTCGCGAGATGTGGTGGAATTCAACTTTGTTGAAGAATGTCAATAACCTTCTGGCGTAATCTTTGTAAGGAATTAAACCAGGATGACGAGTTTCCCATTCTCCTTTAATCTGATTAATCACAAGTGCGGAATCTCCATAAACATCAAGAATCTTAATTCTCAGATTAATGGCCTCTTCAAGTCCCATGATGCAAGCTTCATACTCAGCAATATTATTTGTACAGTCAAAACATATCCTTGCAGTGAAAGGAACATGCGATCCATGCGGAGTAATAATAATGGCGCCAATTCCATGGCCATGAATATTAGAAGCTCCATCAAAAATCAAACCCCATTTGGATTCGGGATCCGGCCCTTCTTCTGGCAATGGTTCATCCCAATCTTGAGATCTCAAATACATTATATCTTCATCTGGGAAGTCCATTCTGATAGATTGATGATCATCAATTGGTTGGTGAGCGAGGTACTCTGCCAACACACTTCCTTTCACAGCTTTCTGAGCTCGATATTCAATATCATATTCTGATAGCAACATTTGCCAGCGAGCAATCCTTCCAGTTAATGCAGGCTTCTCAAATACATACTTAATTGGATCCATTTTGGAGATCAATAGGGTGGTGTGGTTCAACATATACTGTCTCAATCGGCGAGCAGCCCACACCAAAGCACAGCAAGTTTTCTCAAGCAGCGAGTATCTTGTTTCGCACTCGGTAAACTTTTTGCTAAGGTAGTATATTGCATACTCTTTTTGACCAGACTCGTCATGCTGACCCATCACACATCCCATTGAGTTTTCAAGCACTGTGAGGTACATAATCAGAGGTCTTCCCTCAACTGGAGGGAGCAAAATGGGAGGTTCAAGCAAATATTCTTTGATGTTGTCAAAAGCTTTTTGACAATCTTCATTCCACACACATCCCTGATTTTTCTTTAACAGCTTGAAGATTGGCTCACAGGTAGCGGTCATATTGGAAATGAACCTGGAGATATAATTCAAACGTCCGAGGAAACCTCTCACTTGTTTCTCAGTCTTTGGTGCTGGCATTTCCTGAATTGCTTTGACTTTATCAGGATCTACTTCAATTCCTCTCTGACTGACAACGAAACCCAATAACTTTCCAGAACGGACACCAAACGTGCATTTGTTTGGATTTAAGCGGAGACGATACTTTCTCAAACGCCGAAACAACTTTAAAAGATCTTCCATGTGCCCCTCCTCTGACTGGGACTTGGCAATCATGTCATCCACATAAATCTCAATTTCTTTATGCATCATATCATGGAAAAGAGTAGTCATGGCCCTCTGATATGTCGCACCAGCATTCTTCAACCCAAAAGGCATCACTTTGTAACAGAATGTCCCCCATGGTGTGATAAAGGTTGTATTTTCCATGTCTTCAGGTGCCATCTTAATCTGGTTATATCCTGAAAAACCATCCATAAAGGAGAAAACTTCAAACTTTGTCGTGCTATCTACCAACATATCAATGTGTGGTAGAGGAAAATCATCTTTCGGACTGGCTTTGTTCAAATCTCTATAATCTACACACATGCGAACTTTTCCGTCTTTCTTTGGAACGGGCACAATATTGGCAATCCATTGAGGATATACAGAAGTGACAAGGAAACCTGCGTCTATCTGTTTCAAGACCTCATTCTTGATCTTTTCTGCCATATCAGGATGACTCCTTCTTAACTTTTGCTTGACAGGAGGACATTCTGGTTTCAACGGCAAGCGATGCTCCACAATATCCGTGTCCAACCCAGGCATATCTTGGTAGGACCATGCAAAAATGTCAACATACTCTTTAAGAAGCTCTACCATCCTCTTCTTAACCTCTCAACCAAGCAGTGCCCCAATCTTGACTTCCTTTTTATCTTCGTCAGAACCCAACTTGATGACTTCTAACGGCTCTTTATACGGCTGAATGGTGTCTTCCTCGTGCTCAAACAGTCGGGAAATCTCATCAGGAATACATTCATCACTCTCTTCTTCCGCCTCATACACAGGACACTCGAAGTTAGGAGAGGGCGCAGGGTCATTACTTTCAACGGTTTTATTGTTTAATCTGCACAAATGATTATTATTTCAGGAAAGGAAAGATATATGCAAACATGTAATCGTGCAGATTATGGAAAATGAAAACATTTTTTTAAGGTTTTTTGTGTTACCACTTTCCAGAAGAAAGCAAAAAGATAAAAAGCATTTATATGCAGAAACAAAATGACTTTTATTGATGATTTTAATGTTTAAAACAAACAGAAAACAGCCCCAACAACTTCACTTTCATCTTGAGCAGAATGAAAGGATTTTGAAAAACATAAAAGCAAATTACTTTGAGACATGAGTACACTCAGGAATGTCAATGGTGATCCAATTCTTAATCATCTTTCCATTGGTCACAAAGCTTGGCACTTCTGGCTCTGGTTCATCTTCAACAATAGCATCTACCTCTGGAAGAGTTGGGTGTAGAAAACCAGCACTATGAAACATCTCTTGATAAGGACGGAAAGCAGATTCAGACTTCATCACAAACTTGTCTGAGGCAGAAAATCCCAGACCAGCTCTATTCCTGTTCTCTTGAAGACTCACTACTTGTCCCCAGACTCCTGAATGTCCATTCTGAACCACCAGCTGAGCATCTTTGAAGGAGGCAATGGAAGCTTCATCCTTTTTGAATTCATCATTAACAGACAGGGCTTGGAATGCAGTTCCAATGACCACTTCATCAGCTTCTATGGTACGGAACGAAGAAAGATGACTAATCAGTAAAGCTTGTTCTCCATTCACAACGACCATCTTTCCATCTTTCACAAATTTCAACTTTTGGTGAAGAGTTGAAGTAACTGCCCCAGCCTCATGGATCCACGGGCGTCCTAATAAGCAACTGTATGCAGGGAAAATGTCCATCACTTGAAAAGTAATCTTGAAGACAAATGGTCCAATACCAATAGGCAAATCCACCTCTCCGACCACTGATTTCTTCGATCCATCAAAAGCCTTGACGATCACATTGCAAAATCTCATTGGTGTGCCACCATAAGATAGCTTAGCAAGAGTGGATTTTGGCATGACATTCAGAGATGATCCAGTATCGATCAACACATTGGACATTGAGTCCTCTTTGCAACTGACAGAGATGTGTAAAGCCAAATTATGATTTCTTCCTTCCTCAGGCAAATCTTCATCACTGAAGCTCAAATTGTTACATGCAGTGATATTGCTCACAACCCCATTAAACTGATCCAGTGTCACATCATGATCCACAAAGGCTTGATCAAGTATTTTCATCAGAGAATCCCTATGAGCAGGAGAATTCGCCAGCAACTCCATTATAGAGATCTTGTACAGAGTGCGATGCAGCTGATCCACGATCTTATAATCGCTCATCTTGATAAGCTTCAAAATCTCATCCATCTCCTTTCCTGAAGACGACCCAGCATTTACTTTTGTCACATCATTATTGTTCACAGGTACTTGAGTAGAATTCCTCTGGACATCCAAAACTGTTTGGGGCTGAGTAAAAACTCATCCACTTCTAGTCACTCTACTAACATCTTCTATATTCTCAACAGAAGACAGAGGCTTAATCTCAACTTCTTTTCCAGCTTCCAGCATGGTGGCATTGTATCTGTAAGGTACAGCTTTATCAGAACTATAAGGTACAGATCCAGGCAAACATATCACAAGAGGTTCCACAGCAGCTTTGCCATAATAACCAATCTCTACACATTCTGGGATTTCAAAGCATGGTTCAATCACATTGACATCATCTTCATCTCTGTCCCTCAGAATCTCAATGAGCCTTTGATCTATCATCTCTTGTAAGTCTCTTCTCACAATGTAACATCCTCGAGGATTGACTGAACCAATCTTACAAGCAGCGTGATTATGCTCATAATGACTATATTCACACAGAGTGGCATGCATCTCTACCAATGACCCTCTGATGTCTTCCACACGATAAATCTTATACTTCCCAGGGCATCCATACACCATATTCACAGCAGACGCTTCATGAGTTGGCAACGGATTGTTCTGCACATTTGGGCCAATATCACGGAAGGAGAGCATTCCAGAACGGACCAGTCTTTGGACTTCATTCTTCAGGGGCCAACAATTTTCCAAATCATGCCCAGGAGCATTATGATGAAAAGCACAAGTGGCATCAACCTTGTACCACCAAGGGAGTTTCTCTGGAACAGGGGGTGGTGACCTTGGTTGAACCAGCTTCTTATGAATTAGAGCAGGATACAGTTTAGTGTACGTCATAGGGATAGGATCAACATTAATTCGAGGATACGGATTCCGCCTTGCTGGTTGTTGATTAACAGGAGCTACAGGCACTGAATTCACAACAGGAGTTACTGACGCCACTTGTTGAGATTGATTTCTGAATCGACTATTCCTCCCATGAGAAACAGCATTGGCATCTGATTCTTTCTTCTTCTGGAGTGAAGAGCCATACTTCTTCGCACCACCAGATGAATTGTCATTTCGCACCAAACGACTTTCTCGCACAGCTTCGTCCAATCTGACACCCATACCCACCATTTCAGTGAAGTCTACAGGAGCACTGGCAATCATCTTCTCATAATGAAACGGACCAAGAGTCTTCAGAAAAATCTTAGTCATCTCTTTTTCTTCCATCGGAGGAATCACTTGGGCGGCAACCTCACGCCATCTTTGAGCATATTCCTTGAAGGATTCTTTCTCTTTCTGCATCATAGCTCGCAATTGATCCCTATCAGGAGCCATGTCCACATTATACTTGTATTGCTTCACAAACGCTTCATCTAAGTCATTAAAAGTGCGAATATGGGTGCTATCAAGGCCCATATACCACTTAGAAGCAGCTCTAGTCAAACTATCTTGGAAATAGTGAATCAACAGACGTTGATCATCAGTGTGAGTGGACATCTTCCTTATATACATCACCAGGTGTGCCTGAGGACAGGAATTTCCTTTGTACTTCTCAAATTCAGGTAGTTTGAACTTAGCAGGTACTTTCACATTGGGAACAAGGCAAAGATCATGCACATTCTTTCCAAACAGTTCTTTCCCACGCAAGACTTTCATCTCCTTCTGCAGTTCTTCAAACTGATCTTGGAAACCATCCATTCTGTCATGAATTTCACTTGGAGCAGCATCATAAATGGGCTATGGGACAAAAGGACCAGTATGAACAATAGGAGAGGTGTTGACCATAACAGGAGTCAACGGACGAGTCATCTCAGGAACAGATAAATAACCTTCAGGCATGCCCCAGGGATATCCATTAGGCATTCGTTGCTGAGTAGCACCAACAGGAATAGCAGGAATGGTTGTAGCAGCAATTTCAGAAATCACAGTGGTCTGACCCTGAGCATGGGCATTGGAAGGAGGAACTTGATTCTGATTCTGATTCTGAGCAGCCATCAATGTCTCAACCAGAGCAGTGAGACGATCCACACTAGATCTCAAAGTAACAACCTCTTCACGTAACTCACGATCCTCTTGTTCAAGACCTTCCATCTTCTTCTTGCAGTTAGCTCGAGTGTTATACCGGTGAGACAGCTTGATTCTGTATGAAGAACACTGAATAAGACCTCGGGAATACTCTCGGAAGCAAGACCAAAATGCAGAATGATGCATGAAATGCAATGCAAATGATTTTTATTTTGGTTTTCAAGGAACTTTTAAGACATTAATTGTAAACATTAGCAAAAACATCATAAAACATAACAATATTCTTTCATTAGTCATTGAAAAGCATACAAAAGGATTCAAAGATCCAAAATTACAAAACAAAGGAAAAGGCTAAAAACTAGAAGGGAACACTTCGGATGAAGATCCAACTCCTCTCTGCAGCTTCCTACGGAGCTTCTCCAATTCATCTTCATAAAAGGCCTTCAAATGAGCATTCTCGACCATCAGCTTATCAGCAACTTCTTTCCATGCGACTGAATCTTCTTGTGGTCTTTTTCGCTTTTCACCATGTTGTTGAAGCAACTCTTCTTGATGACGAATCTGATCTTCCTTTTCCATCAACCAACCATCTTGGATATCAAGCATTTCATCTTTTTCTTTCAAGTGTATCTTCAACTCCTTGTTCTCAAACTCCAAAGCATCTCTTTCCGCTCTCAACTTAGCCACGAGCTCTAGATGTTCTTCACTACTTTCAACAGGAGTAGTGAGAGACAATGGTGGAGTAACAAGTAGAGAAGGCTTCTCGAGTAAATAAGGCATCTGAAAAGTATGAGCTCTAGCTTGAACCCAATCAGTGTAGTCTTTGAGAGCAACACATTGTTTCTTTCCCAAATGTCTCTTCCTATCAACATGGTGCCAAGCACGCACAAACCGATTTCTCATATCCGAATTTCCATCTTGATTAAGATAGAAGATTCCTGACACAAGAATACTAGCGGGTTGCTCCTTCATGGGAAAACAAAATTGACGCCTTGCAAGAATGGGGTTGTAGGTAATTCCTCCTTGTATACCAAGAAGAGGTACGTTAGGGAATTCTCCATAACTATCAATAATCTCACCAATGTCATAAGCAGGATTGTACCAATGGATATTCCCATTAGTAAGAGGCATGATCTTCTGAGACCACGAGAGACCATCAGGATTGTTCAAGAAACTCTTAGCTTGAGGTAAGTGCGAAATAAACCACTTATAGAGCAAAGGAGTACAACAATTGATAAGTCCACCTTTCTTATCATTCCTATGGTGGATGGAATGATAAGTATCCCCAAGCAAAGTAGGCACAGGATTCCCAATCATGAAAATCCGAATAGCATTAACATCGACAAAGTTGTCAATGTTGGGAAAGAGTATCAAACCATAGATGAGCAAGGCGAAAAATGTCTCAAAAGCAATCATACTTCCTTTACTAGCCAACATAGAAGCCTTTCCAATCAAGAACTTAGAAGTCAACCCCCAAATTCCTCCTTTTTTGGTCATGTTTGCTTTTACATCTGATATCTTCAAATGAAGAAGCTCTGCTATCTCATCAACCTGAGGCTCTTTCTCCAAACCACTAAACGGTATGTCATCCGTAACTGGCAAACCAATCCAATAAGAATACTCCTCCAAAGTGGGCATAAGCTGATAATCAGGAAAGGTAAAACAATGATAAACCGGGTCATAAAACTGCACAAGAGTCTCAAGAATCCCCTTTTCCACTTTAGTCTTCAAGATAGAAATCAATTTCCCATAAGGGCTTTTGAAGTTGTCAAGATTAGGAACCAAAGTTGCTAGCTCTTTCAATTCCTTTGCACTTGAATTTCTGAAAGTGTACTTCTTGATGCTTCTCTTTTGATCCATGGTACCTGTTATGTTTACAAAAAATGTCTCTAAGTTCCTTGAAAACCATTTGTGAATGTCATTTTTATGAATGCATGAATGCATGGTTTATGCATCAATCACAATCAAGAGCACACAAGATCACATCAAATCACACAAAATCACGCAGTCCAGGTTCAAAGGTTCGACGTCACGAGCATGGAGCCATGGGTCTACCCATCCCACAAGGAGTGATCTAGGGAATTTTGTACCTGCCAATCGGGTTCTACAAAGGTTCCCAGAGTTTTCTATCTTCTAACGGATATTACCGGCACGCACAATTGCTCATGGGCGCCAATAATATGCCTAAAAAGACCTCGTCTGAGCGTAGTATCGCATGACAACAAGCTCAAATTGGTACTTGATCTTGTTTCTGCACTACATCCTAAAAAGGCTTAGATTGGTTAAAAAGGTTCTAGGCCATTCAGCTTCTACGGACACTCACTATTGAAAGTAATAGCGTTATCACGATGGTTCGTAACAACCTCTACTACCTTCCATGAGGCCTCCACTGATCGGGGTTCCACCATATGACGCTCATGGTAAGGATTGCTCCTGACATGCGACTATTGGTCTTACCGCCTCCTATCTAAAGTTACTCACCAAAGTTCGGGTTAGAACTTTGTTTCATCATAGAGGAACCATCGAGCACCAAAAGAAAAAAAAGAAAATAACAAACAAAGCACACAACAATATATACAGATAAAAACACACAGATAAACAAAAATAGGCTTAACACACTTAAAACTGATTCCCCAGTGAAGTCGCCATTTTTCTGTAGCGGGGAAAATCTGACATCGAAGCCATGGGATCGACTCGAATCAATATTCCGTTTGAAATCGCCACCGCGCTTTATTTTTTCAAAGGAAAAGGGAAAAGAACGTAAGACCCAAAGTTTTGTTTTTTAAAACAAGAAAGAGAACTCAGGTTCGGGTGTTGATTATATGAGGGGAAGGTTTAAAGCACCCCTCATATCCGTGGTACTCCACGGGAACCTTTTTGAAAATCTGTGTTGTGTGTGTGCTAAAAAACGGTTTGTTTTATTTTTAAAATAGTCTCGGCAAAGCGTTAAGCTTTGGGCCTACATACCTCCTCGGTGCAATGGAGAAGTCAGAGCTAATGTAGTTCCGCTTTTGGGAAAAACGTTTTTTAAAACGAATAAACACTTTGTTGTCGTTAGAGAGAAATACTCAGCCATTGATCTTGAGCATGAGAACAAACAAGTTCTTTGCATCGCAAATGAAAGAAGGGCTCCAACTCGGATAAAATCAACGAGTATGCCACTAGCTCTCTCACGCGGAAAAGATCTCATTATTATCAATCAATTTCAAAATCATGGGGTATAACCACTCGTTTCGACAATTAACGGTGTCTAAACTTTTGAAGAAAAGCCACTAAGGGCGAAAGATATTTTTTGAGAAAAGGTTTTGAAAAGGTTTGCAAACATAAGAATATTTTGGAAAAAGGGAGAAGATTTTGAAAATCTAAGAAGTAGGAGGAGATGAAGAGGCTAACCTAGTGCATAAAATAAAAGCTAAGGAAAGAAATGGTCTAACCAAATAAGAAGCCAACACTTGACATTAAGAGTCAATGTAGTTTTCCCATCCTTTGGAATTATCAATACCAACACATTGACACTTGGGGATCCAGATGAACTTATTGTCTTAGCACCACTTTGCATTAAGCACATTAAAATTCTGACGAAAATCGGGCAGAGTGACGGCTGTTTTTTGGGTAAAATCCTTATATCAATGCCTTGGAATTAACCATCAAGGGCTTTCAAGGAAATACCTGCACACATAAACATACAACAGTACAATGCCAGACAGACAGAACAATCACAGGGTAGTAATAGAATGGGTCCAGAGGTACTAGGTCCATAAGTCCGAATCTCCAAAATGCTAGGGATAGTAACCGATAGTCCAAAGAGAGCCTTATGTATTTTTTAGATTTTCGGTTATTTATTAGTGTTTTAGCAAAAAAAAGTAAAGTATGGTCCAAGTGGACAAAAGAAAAATAACGGAAGCATAAACATATGTCCAAGTGGACAAAGAGAAAATGGCGGAAAGTAAATATGATGAAATGATAAAATAAAGCGATAAAGCGAGAAATATAAAGAGCGGTATAGTAAAGGTGCGGAAATTAAAGTTAGTTGTTAGATGTTAAAGATAACCATCTTGAAACTTGTCAAGTATGTTATCAAAGTTAGTAGGAAGATCTATGGTGAGTGAATGATGTACTCGGATTTAAATTCAATGGGGTTTATCAGAAGCTTGATAAAATCATAGCGACTACACGATAAAAACCTCCACAAGTCTTAAATCAACCGCATACAATTCTCTTCCATGTTGGATCTTTTTATTCGGGACACGAAATATTGCGCTATGTTAAGCATATTGCCAAGTGATTTATGTAGAAATCACCCTACAACGAGGCCGGTCAAAAATTTATGTGCTAATGCATGCGAGAAGAACGATATGTAGATCGCCTTCCGAAAGCAATACCGCACGAAAAGAAAATAGGTGAGTGATCTAGTCTTCACCAAGAATCCATAAGAATTCTCAAGGCATTAAGACTTTCATCGACCAAAATAAAAAGAAGTAAAAGATGGAACCACATTAAAAGCTCCTTTCATCCATAATTTCAATCACTTAATATTGCGGATTTGGATTCTCATCCTATCGACGCCCTAAGTCCATTGAAATTAGAGAGAAATTAGGCCTCTAACTTGTGATTCAAAGAAAATATCAAAAGAAAGGAGTAGAAGATGAGTTAGAACCAAAAACAAGTCAAAAACCACAAAATTAAGCATTCTGCCTTACTGGAAATCGATTTACCTCTGTAGGAAATCGATTTCCTTAGTGCAGAGTTCAGATCTGGCGCAAAAAACAGAGTGGAAATCGATTTCCCTCTGTAGGAAATCGATTTCCTGCGCACAGTTTTCAAAAAAACAACATTATGAACTTTGAAACTTGATTTAGGCAAACATACAAACACCTTATGATCACATATCCATTGGAGCACGAATTTTCCATCAAATCACCATCAAATAGCACCAATATAGCATCAAAGATGCATTGAACACAAGCAACAAAGATCTACATCTTAGAATTGAGGAATTTACCAATTCTTGAATTAAAGTGTTAAAGTAGCTTCAAGAACAAGCACAAAGTGTAGATCCTTCAAATATGGAGATGAACAATCAAAGAAAAGAGAGAAATGTAGGAGGCTTAGTTCAAAATTAGCAAGATTTCAATGTGAACCTCACTAATCTTATGAAAATGAACTTTGGGTGAGGGTTTTGGAAAGGGTGAGAAATGAATTTGCAAGCAATTTTTTGGCTCTCCAAGCTTGAGAAATGAGAGAGTAGAGGGCTCTATTTATAGAATTGGAGCAAGAGTAGTGGAAAATTGGTCTTTTTGTGTTTGGTGATTAACTTGTGTTTAATTGGTGATTAAAGTGGCAATTAAATGGTAAAAATGGTAAAATGAGGTTAAAGTGGGTTTAATGAATGAGTTAATTTTGATGAGGTGGAAAATTGATAAAATGATCAAATAAAAAGGTGCCAAAATGATGTCAAGCTTCCCTCCTTATATTTTTTTAAATTTTGCGCACAGGAAATCGATTTCCCACAGGGGTAAATCGATTTCCACCTTCAAATTTTCAAAAACTGTTTTCTTGCACTGTTTTGATTTTTGCCCGATCTTTCACCTGTAAAATATAAACAAAAGAGACAAAACATATATTTTTGATTTTTGGTTAGTGTAAACAAATAAAAAGGCTATAAATGCTCAATAATTCCCCTCAGAGATAATCACAGTATCAAAGATAAAGCTTCACAATGGTGCTCTTGATGGATGATTGAATGCAATTGATGTATGATCATAGGGTCAAAAATTGGGGTATGACACCGATGATGTGGAAGGAACTCAGTTCCAAGGTCTCTCTTTAGAAGACGAATCTTCCAAGAAGAAAGCATCAATCTCTTCTTACAAAGAGGCAATAAAAGTAGTAAAAGATGGAACTACCACTGGCTGGGGGCAAGTTGTGATCCCTACCAAAAATGAAACCAGAGCAGGATTCGGATGTTCACCAACATTCTCAAACTGCACCAAGAAGGATGAAACCCTTCGTCCGATCAAAGAAACATTCATTAGTGGAGGATTCCTTAACCCGACTCCTCAGGAGGTTAATGTCCTTATCGAAGAATGCATCGAAGAAGGTATGCCTGATTCTGAAGAAGAATGGAAATGTTATCTCAATGACTCGGGATACATATCTCAGGAAGAACCATATCCTCCGTCACAGAAATCCAAAGGCAACGAAACTGAGCCTATTCCTGCAGAGGTCTGGGACACCTTGGGACAACCAAGTGGCAAATTTGATTATATGGTGAAATACACTGCACCTGAAAGTTCAAAAATTGCGATGGAAGATATCCAACCAACTGGATGGGGAGATTCCTTTGAATATAATAGTCAACCAGAAGAGGCTTATCAGCCCTGTCAATTTTCTCAGCAGCCTGAATTTACTGAAGATTTCGGCTTCAATGCATCTGCCAAGGTTTATAATCCTAAAGATGGTTATTATCACATAAACGCCATTTTTGAAGATGAGGGGGAGGATGGCCCCGCAGTTGACTCGGAAAGCGTCTCTGACAACGAGTCTCTTCATCCTGAAGACTGGGAAGAACACCCTGAAAATTCTGAAGATTGTGACTCGTCTGATGCTCTTCAAGAGGTGGAAGAAGACCGCTTCAACTCTGCAAAGAACAAGGGTGACAAACCAGGACCTTCAAATCCTGCTCGACCAGCGGTCAATGTAAATACTGAAGATAATTCTGAGGAGAATTTTCCTGAATACATAATACACAGAGGAGTTCGTTGCTACTGGAAAGCTATCGACGTTCCGAATGTTGTTCGCCGCTCAAAGTAATCACCTCGCTGTTATTTTGACCTCCTGCCTTGCCCAAAGCAGAGAGATGTTTTATAGGGCTTTGCTTTTAAATGTTCCGCCCAAATAACTTTGTGTATAGGGCTTTGTTTAAAAAGTTTCCCTCTTTGTCCTGCCCAAGACAAATGAGTTTGTGTTTAGGGCTTTGTTTCAGAAATGAATCATAAATAAAGTGTCATTTTGAATTCCCTACATTATATGTTTTATTTTTGCTTTTTTCTGGAAATGGTAATCCTAAAGAACCAAAATAAAAAAAGAAACTTTTCAAAAAAAATAATCTGCATACACTCCTGCATTCATAAATTTTCTGAAGTAAATATAAATCACATGTGCAGATTAACTATTGATAAACCCAGTGAATGCAATAACCCTATGCCCTCTCCCAACTTTGAGTTTCCTGTGTGTGGACCTCCGTTTTTTAATCCGGGCCATACCTCTGTTCTGTAGAGATACGTGAACTGACTCTTTTTTATCGCTTAATGCTTTCGCATTTTTGAAAATTCACAGAGTCGCCACCGACCTTTTATTTTATCCAATTAAGGAAAGGTTTATAAAAGACACAGAAAAAAGACCTTTAAGAAATTCTGGGTAAGGGGGTAGGTTATACAAAGGGAAGGTGTTAGCACCCTTTGTATCCATGGTTATCCATGGGCTCTTAAGTTTGCTTAGCTCAATTGTTTGTCGATCATTTTTCAATTGCTCTGAAATTGCTCATATGTGGTTCCCAAATACTTTTGTAAATTGAATTTTGTAATGATTCGTGTGTGGATGTATACAAAATGCTTGTTTATCTTTCGAAAGATGTTTTGAAAAGAACGTTAACTTTGTAATAATCCGTGTTTGGATGTATACAAAGTATTGTCTTTTTGAAAGTTTTGTTTTGAAAAACAACAGTGTATGAGAATTTTGTTTGTGTTGATTTGAGCAAGCAAACTAGGAGGTCTACCCTGAGTTGTAAGGTCTTTATCCTATTTCCTTTAAAAATCTATCCTTTCACCGGATATAAAAGCAAGGTTCGATTTTGTACTCAAAACAGTAGAATTTGACTTTGATTTTGAAAGAATGAGAAGGGTATTACCTGAAGAGGTGCAAGTGTGATTGTGATTGGATTCAGATATTTATCTTTGAAGTTAGTGATCTAACGGTTCAATTTTATCTTTGACATACACGCAGTTTATATATATGCGGGAAATTAAAATGCGGAAATGTAAAGTGCGGAAAGTAAATCTACGCTATTACATCGATTGTGCAGGAATTGTAAACTAGCCTATTTACATGAATTTGACATCCTATACATTTATCTAGGAATTTTAAATTGCAAGAAAAATAAAAGGCATGTTTTTTTGGATTTTTTATGATTGGTTTTAATTATAATTAATGCATGATTAATTAAATTAAAATGAAGAAAAAAGATGAAAATTGATTTAAACCTAGAAATTAAGTTTAAAATATGTACAAAATATTTGTCAATTAATTTTAAAACAAAACTAATTTTTTTGGAATTTTTGAAATTGATTTGAAATTGATTTAAGTTAATTAAAACATAATTATGCAAATAATTATACAAATAATTAAAACTTAAAGATAAAATTATTCAAAATATGTACAAAATTAGTTTATAATATATAAACAATATTTTATATAAAGAACAAATTTTTTTATGATTTTTTGATTGGTTAGAATAATTAAAAAGCAAATATATAAATATATACTAATTAATTATGCAAAATATTGAAATTTTGAAGAAAAATAAAATATTTTTATTTCAGAAAATAATATATTATTTTAGAAGTCTAAAAATATTTTTTGTGTATTTTTTGGATTTTTAAAACTATTTTTAATTAATTTATCAAAGAAATTAAAATAAAATAGAAAATAAAATAGAAAATAAAAGGGATACTTATCAGGTGTGATGGGCTGGAAAGTGCATGGTATGGACTGATTGTATGATGCGTTGGATGGGCTTTTGAGATTGATCATGTGGCTCAGATTGAAGAGAACATGGTACACTTGTGTTGACCAGTCACGTGGGATTATCAAGACCTTTAGTAAGTCAGACTGGCCCCACTTTTGCCTGCGTGGACGAAGACAAGTTGACTGACGAACCACGCTTGGACGCGTGGTCGTCTTCAACCTCCATCTCTTTTATTTTCTTAAACAGATAGCGGGGGATTTTAACCTCCCCTATTTATACGTCAGAAACGCCATTTTTGATGGCTTCATTAACCTGCAAAAATAAGTGTTAGGGATAAAAACAAGTGACCCAGATCTACTTAAAATCACCTCCTGAACACGATGGTGGTGTTAGTTTTGCCATTTGGGCGCTGTAACTATGGATTCGAAGAGATTAAAGCTTAAGCATGCAAGAACACTTGTTAATGGCATAAAGCTATCCTCACGTGGAAACTCACATGTTAAAGCCCAGACCTGCCCTATAGGACCTCATGAACTCATTAGAATGATTAGTTTATATTGAGGTTAATCAAATATAGGAAAACGAAAATTGATCATGTATGAATATGAAGAACACTTATGCACGTGATACGACTCTCATGGGACCACACAAAGAGTTTGTTCTTACTTTATATGATCTTAGAAGATGATTGGTATGATTGTATTGTATTGATATTGATTGGAAATATGAAATTGAAAATTACAAAGTTATGGAATTTTGAGAGAAGTTTGATGTGTTTCTATGCTATGCTTGCTATATTTTCGTGGGTGTCTTGGCTCCCTTTGTTTGTGAAATATGCAGCTTCATTTATAGGCCTTGGAGTGCTTAAATTTGAAGCTAAAAGCAATGATTACTTTTGTTGAATTTTGACTTTCAAGCTTGGAACTCAAGCAACCTTGGCTTGCTCTTTCCTTAGCCTTTCCTTGCAGCTTTCTTGCTGCATAATTAAGCCACATGTGTGAGCTTTTAGCTTAGAAAATAAGCTATGATTTATCCTTCTTTTTTTCCTTTTTAATTTAATCTTAAATGATAAAATTAAATCAAAAAATGGAGAAAAATGATGTGGGCTTTGTCTTGGTCGTGGGAGGCCCATAGTAACATGGCAAAGATGTTTGAACCATAAAAACTTGGCCCCTTTTGGAAAAAATGCAATTTTGAACAATGTTAGTTTCATGCATTTTCCAAAATTTAGCCAACTTCAACAAGGTGTAAATCCTTCAATTTTTGGAAACCTCAAAGAGTCCTCTAACCAATGCCTTTGGTCTCATGTCAAAATGATTTTTGATGCTCCTTGTGTGTCCTTTTGAAAAAAGTGTCTTTTTGTTGACTTTGAAAATGACCTGTAATGTCTTTGGTCATATTTTTCAAATGGTGAATGCAATGACCATGGGATCAATTGCATTTGAAAGATAATTGAATTTCCTTCAAAATGAGCTTTGGTTTGAATTTTTTGGATGAAGGATGAGAGAGTTATGATCAGTCAAAGTTGAGTTGACTTTTCAGGCAAAAACCCTAATTTTGAATCTTAGGGTTTTGTTGATTTTTGATCTTTCCTTGATGAATTATGATCATCCAATGATCAAATGATGAATCCTTTGACAAAATATGGACTTTGACAAAAAATTTCATTTTTGACTGTCTGTTGACTTTTTTGGTCAAACGGGTCGTCTGTTGACTGTTTGAGCTGCTGACGGTGCGTCTGAATGAGTTGAAGTTTGAAAATTTGTATGATGGTACTTTGAGATATATGGATGTATATGAAATCCATTTGGGCTCTCAAAAACTTGTTGCTCCTGTAAAAACAAGAAAAACCCTGATTAGGGACTGTTTGTGTAGGAGACAGTTAAGCGTACCTGATTTTTGTGCAGTGTTGAGTCTCTGCTAATCGCGTGATATTCAGAAGACTTCTAGCACAAAAGATCTTGGAATTTTGAATTGTGAAAGATTGATTTGATTGATGGTACAAAACACTGAGAATTGTACTGCCAGTAGTTTGGCTGTCGACTGACTGTCCAGGTATTGATGTAGCAGTTAGAGTGAAAAATCAACAGTCAAAGTTAATTTTCTTTTTTGTTGTTTTTGTTTTATGTTTTTATGTGAAAAATGAAAGTTTATTTACATGACTTGTTAGAAAAACACAGACATAATAAATAACTAATATTTACTGTATGCGGGCAAAATTACCGATAATAACCCTGAAAATCATTTAATGCACAGAAAAATGAATATTTGACTGGCAGAAAACACATAAAATATTATCTTAGTAATTAAGCAATATTATGACAAATAGTACAACATTTAATACTGACAGTACAAATATTACATACTATATTGAATAGTACGACGAATAAACGGTACATTTAAGAAATAAGAAATACGGCAAATTTTAAGAATGACGATTGATAACCCATGCTATGAACAATAACATGTAGATGATTGGGAGCATAACCATTGCAGGTCCACACTCCTCAGGACTATGCAGGCAGAAGAAAGTCATGATCACCGTAGCAATGGTGATGACTGCAAGAGACAGTGTCTCTATCCATTTTGCCATTCTTGTTAGGGAAGAAGAGAAAATGGATTATGAAGTGGAAATTTGAGAAGTGAATTAGAATTTGATGTGAGATTTTATGGAAGAATGAGAGGTATTTATAGAATGGAAAGAAGGATAGAGACGTTGGGGAATAGTGTGATTCCGTACAAAAGGAAAATTTGAGTGGAAATAAGATTTGAAAGAAAGTGGAGATAGTGTTGGAAAAAAGAGAGATTTGATTTTTGAAAAAGAGATTTGAAAAGATTTTTTTGAAAATAATGGAATATAGTACAAAAATTAGTGGGAAACAAAAGATAGTAATAATCTACTTGTTACCAGTACAGTCTGAGTTTCCTGATTCTGCGCCTGCAAAAAGATTTAACTCTGTACCAATTGTGTCAGTACTATTTATCTGTAAATAAATAAATAGCATGTGTGAAGTAATAAACAGCATTTGGCGTTTGCGTAAGAATAAATTCAACTGCAGGCCAAACTACTGTATAAAAAATTCTAAAAACTAAGTATTTCATATGTCAGGATCTTTGTTGAAATAAAAATCCATGATTATATGAGACTCTTAATTTTCAGATTGGAGTTTTCTTGAAAAAAGATGCGGGCAAATTTTGGGGTATAACAGTTGCCCCTATTCAATCTTCTTAAACCTGAAGAGATTGTCTGAAATCTGAAGGTAGAAGATGATTGAATATTTAGATGCCCTGAAAATTTTCACTTACCTTGATCAGAAGAGATGTTGGAAGTTGCATTTGAATGTCGTCTGTGAAACGTTGTCGGCAGATTGAAACATTACCTGAGATGGACTTTCAGATGCCACCTGGTAAATGTGTTGATGGTTTGTTCATCAGAATGAATCCATTGATTATATCTTGATGAAGGATTTGAAAGTCTTTGCGTTGACTGTTTCGGAACCGTCCAAGGTTACCGCTTTAAGTCTTGGAAGATGATCGTTACAGAACTTGTCCAAAGTTTTTTCGATTTAGATTTTGAAAGTTGATCATTGTGGAACCGTCTGAGGTATCACTTTAGATCTGCAATGTTAAATCGTTCTGGAACCGTCTGAGGTATCGCTTTAGATCTGTGATGCTAGATCGTTCTGGAACCGTCTGAGGTATCGCTTTAGATCTGTGATGCTAGATCGTTTTGGAACCGTCTGAGGTATCGCTTTAGATCTTTGATGCGAGATCGTTCTGGAACCGTCTGAGGTATCGCTTTTGATCTGCAATGTCTGTTTTTGAGTTGGTAAGTGATCAGAATGAATCTTCGGCTTGATTATATCTGAGAGAACTGTTCATGGAATTCAGGTGAACACTGCATGTGATTGAGAACATCTTTGTTGAAGATATCCGTCTACCTGAAAAATCAAGTTAGTGATATGCAATGTTTATAATGCATGTAAATGTGAGATATTCCCGGAGAAATATGCATGGGATGTTGTGTATGAATATGCGTATGAATATGCGTATGAATATGCGCATGATGCATGATGTATGAATATGATGTATGAATGTATGAATGTTAATGTGAATGTGAATGTGAATGTGAATGTGAATGTGATGCGTGTCAAGCTTCTAGTTGGAAAAATAAATTCCCACTAGTCATCTGGACATGAATGTATTGTGATCGTTGATGATCTTTTGTCTTGTTTGAGTACCCTCGGCTGGGGAAATTCTTTGAGAACCCTGGTATTCTGTTGAAGGATCTTTGAATATCACTTGGGAATGAAAGGTAGCTGGAAGTTCTGATGCCCTTTCAAATGGGAATGAGGAAGATGCATAATCCTCCGATGCACTATCTGACCAAGTCCGGGTGCGGGGATCACACCTTCTGAAGATAGTAATCTGGAACAACCCTGCTGGGGGATAAGACTTCTTCTGAAGAGAAGATCTTTTTGAGGAATTTGCTGAGAAATGCGTTTCCCTTGGGGATTTTCTTCTGATGGGATGATGTCCAGATAATTGGGACATTTCCTGAATGCTATTCCTGTTTTTCCTGGTAAACATCAATCATATTCAAATGCACATGTTCATTCAAAGTTATCATTGGGATGCTTACGTATTTAAACAGAAAAAGTGAAAATAGTGATTTTTTGAAAAAGCTGCATTGAAAAGAGCCATGATAGGTGGGTTAGCACAGGGAGACAACAATCCTAGAAGTAGGAAACTGTCAGAAAGTTTTGGAAAATATTTATAGAGATAAATAGCTATGTGAGAACGATCCAGTCAAGTTTCAACTCTGCTATTGCCAATCTGTCTTCGAGCATCTCATCCCTCACTTGTTGGAAGTAAGTGATTGGACTGATCGGTGTCTTTGAGGTGTTGAATCTTGATGGTGAGTAGGCAGCTGAACGGAACACAGTTGTATGCTTCATTCCCTAACTTTTGCCTAGGCTGCCCCTTCAGGTTTTCAGCCTACCGGGATAGTATTTGTTTAGTCTCTAATTTTTGCCTGGACCGCCCTTTCGGGTTTTCAATCCACCGAGACGCTCATTTTTGCCTAAGTTGCCCTTTCAGGTTTTCAACTTAGCGAGCTGTTTTTTCTTTTTAAGAGAAGTATTTTTTGACTATGTCAGCATTCACAGGGTGTGGGAAATCCTCGCCATCCATGGTGGTAAGCAACATGGTGCCGCCGGAGAATATTTTCTTGATTATGAATGGTCCCTCGTAGGTGGGAGTCCATTTGCCTCTGGGATCACCTTGTGGTAAGATGATGCGTTTGACAACCAAGCCACCAGTTTGGTATGCTTGACTTTTGACTTTTTTGTTGAAGGCTTTGATCATACGCTTTTGGTATAGCTGACCATGACAAATAGCTGCGAGTCTTTTCTCATCAATCAAGTTTATCTGGTCCAACCGCGTTTGAATCCAATCGCCTTCGTCTAGATTGGCTTCTTTCATAATCCTTAGGGAAGGAATCTGAATTTCAATTGGAAGAACTGCCTCCATACCATAGACTAAGGAGAATGGAGTTGCCCCTGTTGAAGTACGCGCAGATGTGCGATAACCATGAAGAGCAAAAGGCAACATCTCATGCCAATCTTTGTAGGTTACTGTCATTTTTTGTATGATTTTCTTGATATTCTTGTTGGCAGCTTCCACCGCGCCGTTCATCTTTGGTCGATATGGAGAAGAATTATGATGTTTGATCTTGAACTGTGTGCAAAGTTCAGTAATCATTCTGTTGTTTAGATTTGTGCCATTGTCCGTGATAATCCGTTCAGGGATACCGTACCGACAAATGAGATTGCATTTGATAAACCGGGCCACCACATTCTTGGTAACAGAAGCAAATGAAGCTGCTTCTACCCACTTTGTGAAGTAGTCAATAGCGACCAGGATAAAGCGATGTCCGTTGGAGGCAGTAGGTTTGATTTCTCCAATCATATCAATACCCCACATTGCAAAAGGCCAAGGAGCCGTCAGGACGCTTAATGGAACTGGAGGTACATGTACTTTGTCAGCGTATATCTGGCATTTGTCATTCCACCTTTCCACTTGATCTTTCTTCAACAGTTTGAAGATCGGCACACAAGTAGTAGTCATGTGGGCAATAAATCGGGCGATGTAATTTAGACGTCCCAAGAATCCTCTGACTTGTTTCTCGGTACGAGGTATAGGCATTTCTTGAATGGCTTTAACCTTGGCGGGATCAACCTCAATACCTTTGCTGCTGACGATGAAACCTAAGAGTTTGCCGGATCTTACTCCAAAGGTACACTTATTTGGGTTCAGTCGCAACTTGTATTTCTTGAGTCTGTCAAACAACTTGTGTAAATGACCCAGATGTTCTTCCTCGGTGTTGGATTTTGCAATCATGTCATCGACATACACCTCTATTTCTTGATGAATCATATCATGAAATAGCGCTACCATTGCATGTTGATAGGTTGCTCCTGCATTTTTCAGACCAAAGGGCATTACTCTATAACAAAAGGTTCCCCAGGGTGTTGTGAAGGTTGTTTTTTCCATGTCTTCGGGTGCCATCTTGATTTGATTGTACCCTGAGAATCCGTCCATAAAGGAGAATACCTTGCATTGTGCGGTATTGTCAACCAGTACATCGATGTGTGGTAAAGGGAAATCATCTTTGGGGCTTGCCCGGTTCAGATCCCTGTAGTCCACGCACATTCTGACTTTCCCGTCTTTTTTAGGTACAGGGACGATGTTAGCTATCCAAGGAGGATAACTTACAACTTTTAGGAATCCGGCATTGAACTGTTTTTCAACCTCGTCTTTGATCTTTTTTGACATATCAGGCCTACTCCTTCGTAGTTTCTGTTTGACTGGAATGCTACCTTCTTTGATTGGCAGGCGATGAACTACAATGTCTGTGTCAAGGCCTGGCATATCCTCATAGGACCAGGCGAATATCTCGACGTAGTCTCGTAGCATTTGAATCAGTCTTTGCTTGACGTTGTGTTCTAAATCAGCCCCTATTTTGACTTCTTTCATTTCTTCGTTGCTGCCCAAGTTGATGACCTCAATTGGCTCCTCATGAGGCTGTATGGCCTTGTTTTCTTGTTCTAGCAGCCTTGCAAGTTCTCTTGGCACTTCACAATCTTCCTCACTTTCGTCCTCAGTTTGGTAGATCGGATTTTCAAAGTCATGACGGGCAATAGCAGAATCGTTGTTGACTGGATCCAGAGTGTATGTGAATCTGCAAGTTAATTATGTGAGTGTGTGTGAAGAAAAAAACATAGCTATTAGAAAGCGAAGAAAGAAGGAAAAAGGATCACAAATTTTAAATATGCAAGCGTCCCATGATTTTATTGAATGCACATGATCATGATATGATAAGCCCTTATAGAAGGACCAGTGTGCTAAGGCACACGGCTTTCAAGCTCATGGTTCGATTGTTCAGGAACCACTTTTATCTTTGCACATTATACACAAAGAAAACAGGAAATGGCATTTACTCCTGGTCAAAGGAGATCACATCCTCAGCTTTCCAGTTGTTCAATCCACTGTTGTGAGCAGGGGGTATCCAGCTGTTGCAGTTGTCTTCTTCATCTTCCACAGCATTGATTTCATTAGTGGGAAAATGAGCCGGTGTTCCTTCGGGATAAGTGATATACTCTGCTGGATACGAGAGCCCAGGCTGAGATATCTCTATTGGCTGAGCGAGATGCTCGATAAGGCCGTCCCATGCAGTCGGGATGATGTTTTGAATAGAGACTGGTGCATCCTGATGAGGAGTGTATGCTGACAGAAAGCAACCCTCGCTATTTGATATTTCCCTGGCTTCTTCGAAAGCGAAGTTGTCATCGTAATGTTCATCCCATCCAGTTGGGACAATGTCTCTCACAGCAATTTGTGAGCTTGGAGGAGCGGAATATTTCACCATATAGTCATATTTGCCGCTGGGTTCTCCTAGCGTGTCCCATACTTCTTTAGGTGGATTTTGATATTGCTCAGTGACAGGACTTGTGAAACTTTTGTCATTTCCAATTTGATCACCCCATCCAGTCGGGGTAAGGTCCTCCATAGCAATATAAGAATTCTGAGGTGTGGCATACTGATAATTATACCCGCCGTTTGGTTCTTGAACAGCATCCCACATTCCCATGGAAATGGGTGGAATTTCATCTGGATATAGTTGAATGATATGGTTCATGAACACTCCTTCATCTTCAATAGCGTTTACTTCTTGGCTGACGAAGTGTGACATCAATCCTTCAGAACGAGGACTTTGATCATTCTTTTGATTTTTGCTATCATAGCCCAGACCTAGCTTGTCAGATTTGTAGGGTATATCGGGAAGCTGTCCCCATACTGTGCAATCACCCTGTTCAATCATGGCTTTGGCATCTTTGAGAGAAGCCATAGTTGTAGTTGGAGTAGCAGGAATATGCTTGGTGGTAGAGACATCTGGAGAGACCACCTCAAATGATTGGTATGGAGTTTCGATGAATTCGTCCTCCAACTCAACATATTTGGAATTGCTTAGGTGACTAACCACATATTCCTCTTCGCCATAGACTGTGACAATCTTTCCTTTTACTGGATATTTTAACTTCTGATGCAGGGTAGAAGTTACAGCGTTTGCCCCATGTATCCAAGGGCTTCCAAGTAAACAGGAGTAGGCTGGGTGAATTTCCATTACGTAAAAGATATAATCAAAGATTTGAGAACCCACTCTGATTGGGAGATTCACTTTTCCGTATACCGTTCTCGTTGAACCGTCAAAGGCTCTCACCACAACATCACTTGGTTGTAACACAATTCCTTCGAAGTCAAGCTTTTCTAGTACTGTTTTCGGTAACACATTCAGAGAAGAACCGTTATCTACTAGCACATGAGATAGAGTGGTGCCATTACATTCAATGGAGATATGTAAGGCTTTGTTGTGATTTTTTCCAGCAGGAGTTAGATCCACATCAGAGAAACCGAGACCATTGCTCACGGTTAGATTGGCAACACAATTCTCAAATTGGTCGACTGAGATCTCTTGAGGCACATGCGCAGCTTTCAGGAACTTCATCAGAGCTTTGGCATGAGCTTCTGAATATTTTAGCAGAGATAGCATTGAGATTTTTGAAGCAGTGTGCCCCAGTTGCTCAACAATATTGTAATCACTCTTGCAGATGATTTTCAATATTTCCTCCATTTCTTGCTTTGATGGATCCTCAGCAGTGATCTCCACCGGGGTTTGAACTTGTTCAACTTGCGGCTTTTTGCCTCGAGCGTTGACATTTTGATTAGGAACTAGTACTCGGACTGGACCAGCAGCAATATTTGGAGAAATTTCTGGTGAAAAGATTCTTCCACTTCTCGTGATCTTGCTGGTACCCACAATATTACCCACAGTTGGAGTAGTTAACTTTGCGGTCTCTTCAGTCGAGGTACTCTGCTTAACTCCATGAACGTAAACATTAGCGTCGTATCCCCATGGGACAACTTTGTCTGAGGAGTATGGAAACGGAGTTGGACTAGCCATGACTACTGATGCCACTTTGAGTGTAGCAGAAATTTTGAATGGAGCCTTGGCAGAGATTTTGAATGGTAAGCTGGAGATCACTGAGGCATCTTCTATTTTTATCCCGTTTGCAAAGACTTCGCACAGCATGTCCATAGAAGGGAGCCTTTCAAACATAATGATACGGCGATCCATCCACTTTTGAATTCCCATCCTCAGATTTTCACAACCATTGGGCAGGCATGAGCAATAAAAGCAGTCGGGGTCACATCCTGGGAAGTAACCAGCTCGGATTAGCTTTCCTTTGACTTCGCAGAGTGGAGTTGATAATTCGTTCACATCATAGATGTAAACAGTGTCCAGGATAGCGTTAACAGTTTTGTCATGCTTTGGCATAGGTGCGGTGATGACATTTGGAGTTTCTGGAGGATCGAACTCAATTTCACCAGCATCTATCATATCTTGTATTTTATTTTTCAGGGCCCAGCAGTGATCTGCGTCATGTCCTGGACAGTTTGAGTGATAGGCACATGTCGCATCAGGGCGATAATTCGGAGAGGAAGTGTTGACATTCTTTGGAGGACCTCTTAAGGTGATCAGATCTGCTTTTAGCAAGTGCTGCAATGCATGAGAGATTGGCATGTTGATTTTGGTGAAATTTCTTTTTGGTGCATCTGGTCGATGCGTATATTTTGGCTGTTGATCTTTTTGAGGTGCAGATGCGGAGATCAGAACTGCCCCTACAGATTGATGCTGCTCACTTTTGCGACTTTTCTGAATTTGTGTTGCATTGACCTCATTTCTCCCGCTGATGGGCCTTTTTGTAGTACCAGAGAAGGAACCTATTTGAATTTTTCCATTTTGAATGCCACTTTTGACACGTTCTCCGGTCAGTATCAGGTCAGTGAAACCTGATGATGAGCTTCCCAACAAATGGCTATAGAAAGGGCCAGTTAAAGTGCCCATGAACATGTCAACTAGTTCGCGATCAGATAAGGGTGGTTGAACCCTTCCAGCCATATCTCTCCACTTTTGTGCATATCCTTTGAAACTTTCTTTTGGTCCCATAGACATGCCCCTTAGTTGAGTACGGGTTGGCGCAAGATCAGCATTGTATTGGTACTGTTTGTAAAAAGCAGCAGCTAATTCTTCCCAAGTATGAACCTTGGTATTTTCCAGCTGATAGTACCACTCGAGTTGTGTACCCGACAGACTTTCTTGGAAGAAGTGAATCCACAATTTGTTATCTGTTGTATGAGGTTGTATCTTCCTCACATAGGATCTCAGATGTAGTTTCGGGCAAGAAACCCCATCATATTTTGCAAAGACTGGAACTTTGAATTTTGGAGGGATAACAACATCCGAGATGAGCCCTAGATCATTGAAATCTAAGCCAGGTATTTTTTGTATCTCCATAGCTTTCATACGGTCTTCTAGTTGTTGGTATTTCTCATCATCCGGTTTGTCCCCAGAATGATCATTTTCTTCATTTGAAGAGAGAGAGGGTTTAGCATAACCCTGGTTGCTTTGATTGTCTTCTTGTTCATCATCACCGACTGTTTCAGGGATCGGTGGCTTTTTGAACTTTTTGACTGGGATTTTGATCTTTCTTCTCAGGTGACTCACACCTACAGATCCTTTGGGCTTCTTTTTCTTCTTGATTATCAGGGCTTTCAGTTCTTCTTGCCCCTTTGCCAGTTCCAGAATTGCCACTTAAACTTGGGCATTCTGTGATTCGAGATTCTTGATGCTTGTCTCGGATTCCATCTCTTCTGACTGAAATAAACAGCGAGGAGATGAGAAATCCGTCATGAGAACCTGTTATGAAATGTGTATGACTGGATGCCATGTGTATGCAATGTATGAAATGTATGTGCAATGTATATGAATGCAATGTATGAAATGTATATGCAATGCATGAAGTGAAATGTGTGTGCAATGTTTCAAGGATCTTAGAGTTTAGATTTGTTAAAGAAGAAACAAACGTTAGTTAATCAATTTATTTCTCTTTTTTTTTTGCTTCTTTTTTTTCTTTGCCTCATTTGGGCTTACAAGACAGAAATAAAATAAATGATCCTTCAGGTCTCCCGTGGACGTTTTCTCTTTGCCCCCAGGAATGTGTTGATCTGCTTTTCTTCTTGAAGCTGTCCGATGAGCTCCAATATCCTTCTCTCATAGTCTTGACAGTATGATTTGAAGGTGTCTCTTTCCTCTTTGAGTTGAACCCAAGATTTTTGCAACTCTTCTAGGTCAGTTGGCATGTCCGGGTGTAGAATAACTTGAGGTTCGTATCCTTCAACCTCTGGTTCAATAGTCACAGGTAGAACAGCAGGATATGGCATAAGGAGTTTCTGAGCATGAGTGCGGACCCATCTGAGGTAGGGTTCCATAGGAATAGAATTCCATTGCCCCAGAGTTTTGCTTTCTATTCTATAGACACTGCCCCATGCACGTATGAACCTTCGTCGGTGTCTATGAGAATCATTCTCGTAATCAAACACAATGCCATGGATAATCATGTCATGAGGACCGTTGCTCCTTGCATATCCGAATTGGCGTAGAGCTAAAGAGGGATTGTAAGTGATGCCTCCTTTGATGCCAAGGAGTGGCACATTAGGGTACTCTCCACAATGATCAATGATAGTAATGTCTCTTTGAAAGAAGTTGTTCCACCGGATATCTGAATGAGACAAAGACATAATCCTGCGAGACCAGTGTATTCTTTGTTCATTTCTCAACACTGATCGGGGAAGATGAAATGTAAACCACCTAGCCAGTAGTGGTATACAGCACATGAGAGTTCCTCGTTTCTTCATGGTATGAGTGTGTAGAGAATGTAAAATGTCTCCCAGCAAGGTTGGTACCGGGTTACGGATTAGGAAAAGGTTGATGATGTGTACACTTATGAACTGGTCGGGATTAGGGAATAAAACCAACCCATAGATCAAAAGTGCCATAACTTCCTCAAAAGCTGGATAACTTTTGTTTTCTAGCAGTAGTCGAGCCTTTTCCAATAAGAACTTGGCAAGCAAACCCTTAACTCCACTCTTTGTTTCCCAATTGGACTCGATTTCTGATTTCCGCAGATGTAAAGCAGCAGCAATGACTTCAGGCTTTGGAATCCTTTCTAAACCAGTGAAAGGTAATTGATTTCGAACAGGCAATCCCATTAGTTCAGAGAATTCTTCCAAAGTGGGTACCAACTGGTAATCAGGAAAGGTAAAGCAATGATGTTCAGGGTCAAAGAACTGGAACAGGACCCGTATCATGTCTTCTTCAAATTTTGAGGTAACCAAATGGAGTAGGTGACCATGCTTTTCAGTGAATTGAACATTCCTGGGGAATTCTGACACCAAGTCTTTTAGTTCAGATGGTATCGTTGAGATGTTGATTCGGATGTAATCTTTGGTGGCGGGAGCCATTACCTGCAAAAACAAAGGTAAACTCTTTGATCCTTGAAGTGTTTGGTGCAAAAATGATATGTTTATGATGCAAACATGTGGCACACAAAAACAAATCAAACAATAGCCTTAGGTTTAAAGGCTTGCATGGAGCTGATAGGTGATACCCTCCCCACTGAAGTTGAGTTGGTTAAAACCTGTCCTAGAATAGTATTCGGGTTCTATGATCCTTGGAAGTAACATCTCAATACGGCGCTCGAGCGGCCGATCAAAATATTCCTCGAGGATAACTAACTTCGATCAATTTCAAAGCTAGCCACTTAAAAGGCCACAAGTCAAGTTCAACTAAAAAGGTTCTAAGACAAATTAGTGTTTAATGACACTTCGGAAGCCTAATATACTCCTTGATTGTTTTCAAGGGACATCAGTATAAACCAAAGTATCGCACTAATGATGACTACCAGATCAACCGTATCGGTACATGCCGTACAGTTTCCTTGGTCTATTGTCATATACTTAAGGTATCTCGAGATTCGGGTTAGAATCTTTCACACAAGCAAAATACCCAAGCAAGCCATTGAAAAATAGAACAATCAAGTCAAACAATTGAAAACATCGACCTATTCTCTTAAGGTAACCCCTTTTGGAAACATTTTGTTTTGAAAGTAAATCCCCAGCAGAGTCGCCAGTTCTGTGGACCTCCGTTTTTTTATCCGGGCCATACCTCTGTTCTGTAGAGATACGTGAACTGACTCTTTTTTATCGCTTAATGCTTTCGCATTTTTGAAAATTCACAGAGTCGCCACCGACCTTTTATTTTATCCAATTAAGAAAAGGTTTATAAAAGACACAGAAAAAAGACCTTTAAGAAATTCTGGGTAAGGGGGTAGGTTATACAAAGGGAAGGTGTTAGCACCCTTTGTATCCATGGTTATCCATGGGCTCTTAAGTTTGCTTAGCTCAATTGTTTGTCGATCATTTTTCAATTGCTCTGAAATTGCTCATATGTGGTTCCCAAATACTTTTGTAAATTGAATTTTGTAATGATCCGTGTGTGGATGTATACAAAATGCTTGTTTATCTTTCGAAAGATGTTTTGAAAAGAACGTTAACTTTGTAATAATCCGTGTTTGGATGTATACAAAGTATTGTCTTTTTGAAAGTTTTGTTTTGAAAAACAACAGTGTATGAGAATTTTGTTTGTGTTGATTTGAGCAAGCAAACTAGGAGGTCTACCCTGAGTTGTAAGGTCTTTATCCTATTTCCTTTAAAAATCTATCCTTTCACCGGATATAAAAGCAAGGTTCGATTTTGTACTCAAAACAGTAGAATTTGACTTTGATTTTGAAAGAATGAGAAGGGTATTACCTGAAGAGGTGCAAGTGTGATTGTGATTGGATTCAGATATTTATCTTTGAAGTTAGTGATCTAACGGTTCAATTTTATCTTTGACATACACGCAGTTTATATATATGCGGGAAATTAAAATGCGAAAATGTAAAGTGCGGAAAGTAAATCTACGCTATTACATCGATTGTGCAGGAATTGTAAACTAGCCTATTTACATGAATTTGACATCCTATACATTTATCTAGGAATTTTAAATTGCAAGAAAAATAAAAGGCATGTTTTTTTGGATTTTTTATGATTGGTTTTAATTATAATTAATGCATGATTAATTAAATTAAAATGAAGAAAAAAGATGAAAATTGATTTAAACCTAGAAATTAAGTTTAAAATATGTACAAAATATTTGTCAATTAATTTTAAAACAAAACTAATTTTTTTGGAATTTTTGAAATTGATTTGAAATTGATTTAAGTTAATTAAAACATAAATATGCAAATAATTATACAAATAATTGAAACTTAAAGATAAAATTATTCAAAATATGTACAAAATTAGTTTATAATATATAAACAATATTTTATATAAAGAACAAATTTTTTTATGATTTTTTGATTGGTTAGAATAATTAAAAAGCAAATATATAAATATATACTAATTAATTATGCAAAATATTGAAATTTTGAAGAAAAATAAAATATTTTTATTTCAGAAAATAATATATTATTTTAGAAGTCTAAAAATATTTTTTGTGTATTTTTTGGATTTTTAAAACTATTTTTAATTAATTTATCAAAGAAATTAAAATAAAATAGAAAATAAAATAGAAAATAAATGGGATACTTATCAGGTGTGATGGGCTGGAAAGTGCATGGTATGGACTGATTGTATGATTCATTGGATGGGCTTTTGAGATTGATCATGTGGCTCAGATTGAAGAGAACATGGTACACTTGTGTTGACCAGTCACGTGGGATTATCAAGACCTTTAGTAAGTCAGACTGGCCCCACTTTTGCCTGCGTGGACGAAGACAAGTTGACTGACGAACCACGCTTGGACGCGTGGTCGTCTTCAACCTCCATCTCTTTTATTTTCTTAAACAGATAGCGGGGGTTTTTAACCTCCCCTATTTATATGTCAAAAACGCCATTTTTGATGGCTTTATTAACCTGCAAAAATAAGTGTTAGGTATAAAAACAAGTGACCCAGATCTACTTAAAATCACCTCCTGAACACGATGGTGGTGTTAGTTTTGCCATTTGGGCGCTGTAACTATGGATTCGAAGAGATTAAAGCTTAAGCATGCAAGAACACTTGTTAATGGCATAGAGCTATCCTCACGTGGAAACTCACATGTTAAAGCCCAGACCTGCCCTATAGGACCTCATGAACTCATTAGAATGATTAGTTTATATTGAGGTTAATCAAATATAGGAAAACGAAAATTGATCATGTATGAATATGAAGAACACTTATGCACGTGATACGACTCTCATGGGACCACACAAAGAATTTGTTCTTACTTTATATGATCTTAGAAGATGATTGGAATGATTGTATTGTATTGATATTGATTGGAAATATGAAATTGAAAATTACAAAGTTATGGAATTTTGAGAGAAGTTTGATGTGTTTCTATGCTATGCTTGCTATATTTTCGTGGGTGTCTTGGCTCCCTTTGTTTGTGAAATATGCAGCTTCATTTATAGGCCTTGGAGTGCTTAAATTTGAAGCCAAAAGCAATGATTGCTTTTGTTGAATTTTGACTTTCAAGCTTGGAACTCAAGCAACCTTGGATTGCTCTTTCCTTAGCCTTTCCTTGCAGCTTTCTTGCTGCATAATTAAGCCACATGTGTGAGCTTTTAGCTTAGAAAATAAGCTATGATTTATCCTTCTTTTTTTCCTTTTTAATTTAATCTTAAATGATAAAATTAAATCAAAAAATGGAGAAAAATGATGTGGGCTTTGTCTTGGTCGTGGGAGGCCCATAGTAACATGGCAAAGATGTTTGAACCATAAAAACTTGGCCCCTTTTGGAAAAAATGCAATTTTGAACAATGTTGGTTTCATGCATTTTCCAAAATTTAGCCAACTTCAACAAGGTGTAAATCCTTCAATTTTTGTCATATGAAGGAGATCTTGCACTTTTTGGAAACCTCAAAGAGTCCTCTAACCAATGCCTTTGGTCTCATGTCAAAATGATTTTTGATGCTCCTTGTGTGTCCTTTTGAAAAAAGTGTCTTTTTGTTGACTTTGAAAATGACTTGTAATGTCTTTGGTCATATTTTTCAAATGGTGAATGCAATGACCATGGGATCAATTGCATTTTAAAGATAATTGAATTTCCTTCAAAATGAGCTTTGGTTTGAATTTTTTGGATGAAGGATGAGAGAGTTATGATCAGTCAAAGTTGAGTTGACTTTTCAGGCAAAAACCCTAATTTTGAATCTTAGGGTTTTGTTGATTTTTGATCTTTCCTTGATGAATTATGATCATCCAATGATCAAATGATGAATCCTTTGACAAAATATGGGCTTTGACAAAAAATTTCATTTTTGACTGTCTGTTGACTTTTTTGGTCAAACGGGTCGTCTGTTGACTGTTTGAGCTGCTGACGGTGCGTCTGAATGAGTTGAAGTTTGAAAATTTGTATGATGGTACTTTGAGATATATGGATGTATATGAAATCCATTTGGGCTCTCAAAAACTTGTTGCTCCTGTAAAAACAAGAAAAACCCTAATTAGGGACTGTTTGTGTAGGAGACAGTTAAGCGTACCTGATTTTTGTGCAGTGTTGAGTCTCTGCTAATCGCGTGATATTCAGAAGACTTCTAGCACAAAAGATCTTGGAATTTTGAATTGTGAAAGATTGATTTGATTGATGGTACAAAACACTGAGAATTGTACTGCCAGCAGTTTGGCTGTCGACTGACTGTCCAGGTATTGATGTAGCAGTTAGAGTGAAAAATCAACAGTCAAAGTTAATTTTCTTTTTTGTTGTTTTTGTTTTATGTTTTTATGTGAAAAATGAAAGTTTATTTACATGACTTGTTAGAAAAACACAGACATAATAAATAACTAATATTTCTTGTATGCGGGCAAAATTACCGATAATAACCCTGAAAATCATTTTATGCACAGAAAAATGAATATTTGACTGGCAGAAAACACATAAAATATTATCTTAGTAATTAAGCAATATTATGACAAATAGTACAACATTTAATACTGACAGTACAAATATTACATACTATATTGAACAGTACGACGAATAAACGGTACATTTAAGAAATAAGAAATACGGCAAATTTTAAGAATGACGATTGATAACCCATGCTATGAACAATAACATGTAGATGATTGGGAGCATAACCATTGCAGGTCCACACTCCTCAGGACTATGCAGGCAGAAGAAAGTCATGATCACCGTAGCAATGGTGATGACTGCAAGAGACAGTGTCTCTATCCATTTTGCCATTCTTGTTAGGGAAGAAGAGAAAATGGATTATGAAGTGGAAATTTGAGAAGTGAATTAGAATTTGATGTGAGATTTTATGGAAGAATGAGAGGTATTTATAGAATGGAAAGAAGGATAGAGACGTTGGGGAATAGTGTGATTCCGTACAAAAGGAAAATTTGAGTGGAAATAAGATTTGAAAGAAAGTGGAGATAGTGTTGGAAAAAAGAGAGATTTGATTTTTGAAAAAGAGATTTGAAAAGATTTTTTTGAAAATAATTGAATATAGTACAAAAATTAGTGGGAAACAAAAGATAGTAATAATCTACTTGTTACCAGTACAGTCTGAGTTTCCTGATTCTGCGCCTGCAAAAAGATTTAACTCTGTACCAATTGTGTCAGTACTATTTATCTGTAAATAAATAAATAGCATGTGTGAAGTAATAAACAGCATTTGGCGTTTGCGTAAGAATAAATTCAACTGCAGGCCAAACTACTGTATAAAAAAATCTAAAAACTAAGTATTTCATATGTCAGGATCTTTGTTGAAATAAAAATCCATGATTATATGAGACTCTTAATTTTCAGATTGGAGTTTTCTTGAAAAAAGATGCGGGAAAATTTTGGGGTATAACACTGTGTTCGAAGCCGAAGAAGAGAAAGAAGAGAAGATCCCGGACGAGATCTCTCGATTACTTAAGCACGAGGAAAGAGCCATTCTGCCTCACAAAGAGCCTTTAGAAAAGATCAACTTGGGTTCTGAAGAAGACAAAAAAGAAGTGACCATTGGATCGCTGCTTGATGCTGATATCAAGAGTAAGTTGACAGACCTTCTCAAAGAATATGTTGATATATTTGCTTGGTCCTACCAAGACATGCCTGGGTTGGATACCAATATTGTTCAGCATTACTTGCCATTGAAGCCAGAATGTCCGCCGGTTAAGCAGAAATTGCGAAGGACTCATCCTAATATGGCTAACAAGATCAAAGTGGAAGTTCAAAAACAGCTTGACGCAGGTTTTCTTATCACCTCTGAGTATCCTCAATGGTTGGCCAACATAGTGCCAGTTCCGAAGAAAGATGGCAAAGTCCGAATGTGTGTTGACTACCGTGACTTGAACAAAGCCAGTCCAAAAGATGACTTTCCATTACCACATATTGACATGCTGGTTGATAACACCGCTAAGTTCAACGTCTTTTCCTTCATGGACGGGTTCTCCGGTTATAATCAAATCAAGATGGCTCTTGAAGACATGGAGAAGACATCTTTCATCACCCCATGGGGTACCTTTTGCTACAAAGTGATGCCGTTTGGATTAAAGAATGCAGGCGCAACTTACCAAAGGGCAATGACTACTCTCTTTCATGACATGATGCATAAAGAAATTGAAGTTTATGTGGACGACATGATAGCCAAGTCCAGCACAGAAGAAGAACATATTGAATACCTTTTGAAGTTGTTTCAACGATTAAGGAAATATCAGCTTTGCTTGAATCATAACAAATGTACTTTTGGGGTTAGATCTGGAAAACTCTTGGGTTTCATTGTCAGCCAAAGAGGTATTGAAGTAGATCCCGACAAAGTCAGAGCTATTCAAGAGATGCCTGCACCAAAGACTGAAAAGCAAGTGAGAGGATTTCTCGGACGATTGAACTATATCTCCAGATTTATCTCTCAAATGACTGCTACTTGTGGGCCAATTTTCAAGCTTCTCCGCAAAGATCGAGGGGTTGTATGGACTGAAGATTGCCAGAAAGCGTTCGACAGTATCAAAGAGTACCTGTTAGAACCACCAATATTGATTCCTCCAGTTGAAGGGAGACCACTAATCATGTACCTTACGGTGTTGGAAGAATCCATGGGTTGTATGCTTGGACAGCAAGATGAAACCGGTAAGAAGGAGCATGCCATCTATTACTTGAGTAAGAAATTCACAGACTGTGAGTCTCGTTACTCCATGCTCGAAAAAACATGTTGTGCTTTGGCCTGGGCTTCAAAACGTCTCCGCCAGTACATGATCAACAATACTACTTGGTTAATCTCCAAAATGGATCCAATCAAGTACGTCTTTGAAAAGCCTGCCTTAACAGGAAGGATTGCCCGATGGCAAATGCTGTTATCCAAGTATGACATTGAATACCGTGCTCAAAAAGCGGTCAAAGGAAGCATTCTCGCCGATCATTTGGCACATCAACCAATTAATGAATATCAATCTCTCAAGCTTGACTTTCCTGATGAAGATGTCTTGTACTTGAAAATGAAAGATTGTGACGAACCGTTACCTGAAGAAGGTCCTGATCCTGAATCAAAATGGGGCCTAATTTTCGATGGAGCAGTAAACGCTTTTGGCAATGGAATTAGGGCAATCATCATCACTCCCAAGGGTACTCATATCCCGTTCTCTGCCAGATTGCTATTTGATTGCACCAACAACATCGCAGAATATGAAGCTTGTATCATGGGTCTCGAAGAAGCCATTGACTTAAGGATCAAGATCCTATACATATATGGAGATTCAGCCCTCGTGATCAACCAAATCAAAGACAAGTGGGAAACTTACCACCCTGGCTTGATTCCCTACAGAGATTATGCAAGACGTCTGTTGACTTTCTTCAACAAGGTTGAATTGCATCATATACCTCGAGATCAGAATCGAATGGCAGACGCCTTGGCTACTCTATCTTCCATGTTCAAAGTCAATCATTGGAATGATATGCCTAAAGTCAGAATTATGCGACTGGAAAGGCCCGCCTATTTGTTTGCAACTGAAGCAGTCATCGATGATAAACCGTGGTTCCACGACATCAAGCGCTTCCTTCAAACTCAAGAGTACCCGCTTGGAGCATCAAACAAAGATAAGAAAACTCTAAGGAGACTTTCTGGCAGTTTCTTCCTGAATGAAAATGTGCTATACAAAAGAAACTTCGATATGGTTTTGCTCAGATGCGTGGATAGACACGAGGCAGACATGTTAATGCATGAAGTGCATGAAGGATCCTTTGGAACTCATTCAAATGGGCATGCAATGTCCAAGAAGATCTTAAGAGCAGGATACTATTGGTTGACAATGGAATCTGATTGTTACAAACACGCGAAGAGATGTCACAAGTGCCAGATCTATGCAGATAAGATCCATGTGCCACCGACTCTACTCAACGTTCTCTCATCTCCGTGGCCTTTCTCCATGTGGGGTATCGACATGATTGGAATGATCGAACCAAAAGCTACAAACGGTCATCGTTTCATCTTGGTAGCAATTGATTACTTCACCAAATGGGTCGAAGCCGCATCTTACGCCAATGTTACAAGACAAGTGGTTGTGAGGTTTATCAAGAATAACATCATTTGCCGATATGGTATTCCCAGCAAGATCATTACTGACAATGGTTCAAATTTGAACAACAAAATGATGAAAGAATTGTGTGAGGAATTCAAGATTGAGCATCATAGCTCTTCTCCTTACAGACCAAAAATGAATGGCGCCGTTGAAGCCGCCAACAAGAACATTAAGAAGATCGTCCAGAAAATGGTCGTCACTTACAAAGACTGGCATGAGATGCTGCCATTTGCTTTACATGGGTACCGTACTTCAGTGCGTACTTCAACAGGGGCAACTCCCTTTTCTCTAGTATACGGCATGGAAGCTGTGCTCCCCGTAGAAGTTGAAATCCCATCAATGAGAGTCCTCATGGAGACTAAGTTATCAGAGGCTGAATGGTGTCAAAGCAGATACGATCAGTTGAATTTAATCGAAGAAAAGCGTATGACTGCTCTATGCCATGGACAGTTATACCAAGCAAGGATGAAACAAGCTTTCAACAAAAAGGTTCGACCTCGTGAATTTCGAGAAGGCGACCTCGTGCTTAAGAAGATCTTGTCTTTTCAACCAGATTCCAGGGGCAAATGGTCTCCTAATTACGAAGGCCCGTATGTTGTCAAAAGAACATTTTCTGGCGGCGCCATGACTCTTACAACCATGGATGGTGATGAACTCCCACGTCCTGTCAATGTTGATGCAGTCAAGAAATACTTTGTCTAAAAAAGACAAAAGAACAGCTCGGTAAGTTGAAAACCCGCAAAGGGCGACTTAGGCAAAAATGAGCGTCTCGGTGGACTGAAAACCCAAAAGGGCGGTCCATGCAAAAATTAGAGACAATAAACAAAAAATTCATCCTGGTAGATTGAAAACCTGAAAGGGCAATCTAGGCAAAAATTAAGGATTTATGACAAAGTAACTGCATCAGTCCATACTTCGTCACCTGAGGAGTATTTTTCATCAAAAGGATCTTCAATCAAATCACCGCCAATCTGAAGCGACAGGCACAGTTGGAACTCAAAGTTGTTGAGGGAATAGTGGTTATTGCTTTCAATGTAGCCTTTTCCGCATAATTACCATTTCCAACTTTTGTAAATACTCCATGGAATCACGCCTTTAGCTGATTACCATCCTATTAAATAAATTTGAGCCTTGTGCCCATTTGTTTGCAATCTATAATTTCTTTTAGCTTTCAAAATGACACTTTAATTGTGTTATTCACTTTTGAAAAAAAAAAAGAAAAAAGTTTTAAATGAATTTACTTCACTATTTTCAAAATAAAAGCGAAATTTTCCTTTGAGTTGTGAACAACAGAAGGAACATCAACAGCTATCTCCATAGGGTGAATCCAAGATCATGATGGAAAAACTTTTCTATCCCCAGTGAAGAAGGTCTTTTACCCCCAGTGAAGAAAGTCTTCTATCCCTAGTGACGAAGATTTTCCATCTCCAGTAAAGAAGTTTCTTCCATCTCAATGAGAAAAGATGCTTACCTTCCCCAGGGAAGTTGAAAGCATGAAGTACCATTCATCACCCGTGTTATCTACACCGTGTTGAAGAACATTTGCCAAGTATCTGGTTGTATTGCGACATTGGTCCTTCTCCAGTATATACTTCTTTGTTTGTCAGTATCGTCAGCATGCATGCGACATTCATGACATTCATCATTCATACATATTTGCATCATTTATGCATTCTTGCATTTTTCAATGTTTTCTTCGAAATCATTTGTTTAGGATATATCTATCCCAAAAAAAAGAGAAAAAAAGGCAAAAAGAAGAAAAGAAAAATAAAAAACAAGTATGGGCGTGTCATCTCTCCAATAGATTGTCACTCGTAAGCAGAAAGAACATCTTCTTTCTTCAGTTCCCCACTGAGATCATTCATCGTGGAAGAAGGTTGCTTCAGTCTTCTCCTCTCAAAACAAAGGAGAAAATCCCAGTTGAGTTCATTCTTCATGGGTACAAAGTCTTGTTTGACTGTTTCTTTCCAATTCATTCTTGGTTAGAACCCTGTCTTTACCAGAGATTTAAATTCCGATTCCCCAAACAGAGTCGTGAAAAATAGACCATAAGCAATAGCCTCATCATCTGAGCAGCTTATGTTTCTTTCAAAAGATTTTTCCTCTCTAGGAAATCAATCATGAAGACCATTTGACAATCAGGGCCTTATTACTGATCACAAGGCTGAATAACCAGTAATTTCCCTAACAAAGTCTCCAAGATCATTTTATCACTCGGCTGATAATTGATCATGTCTTCAAAACCGCTATCACGAGGCTGGTAGTCGGTAACCTTTTGTTCTGGTTATATTAATTAACATGTCTATCACCATGCTGATAGTCGGTAATATTAACCGAACCTTTGAAACTATTTTTACCTTGTCAAGTCTATCACAATGCTGGTAGTCGGTAATATAGTTTCATACCTTTCACCTTCGCATTATTAACAAGTCTATCCCTGTGCTGATAGTCGGTAATGTCGATAGGTAAGCTTTTCTTACAAAGCTATCATTCCCCGGTGAAGCATACACTTGATTTCCTAAAAAAAAAACGGATTCTCTTCCTAAAACGGATTGAGACATCCTTCTCGATCTCTTGTCCCCAGTGGAGTCAGTTCTTGATATCCCCTCGGTAAAGATATCCATGCATCATTCGCAATTTTGGTATCTTAGGTCCAAAATTCGCGTCTTCTGATATTTAAGTCTCTTCCACCCTATCAAAACAAAGATTTTCAATCTTCATATCTCAGGTTGAAGAAACTTAAATAGGGGCATATGTCATACCCCAATTTTTGACCTAAGATACCACCTCATATCATTTGCATATGCATCATTTGCATCTCTAACAAATTGCATAGCTTGTGTTTGCTACTTGTGACTCAGTAGGGTTTAATCAAGAAATCACTCATCAGTACAAGTAACAAATCAATTAGGGTTTTGTTCTCCCTTCATCTCAAAGGAATCATCTTCATCAGCAATCAACATTTGGTCCTCAGAGATTCATTTCAACAAGCTCAAAGGCTCTGAGTCAACCAGATTAGGGTTTTGACTGAAGATAGCATACTCCTGATTTTTGCTCAGAGATTTGACCTAAAGACTTGGGAAATGACCTCAAGACCCCAAGTACATCATTTTGACCTAATCCATTGGCTCAGAACATCTCTTACACAAGGATTGATCAACAAAGAAATTTCAAATCATCAGATTAGGGTTTTGAACTATCAGGGACTGAAATCAGGGATCACATTTGGGAAACCCTAAAAATCCCCAGGAAGTCAATCAAAGGTTTCAATCATCCTCAAATAATCCCTATGACAATATCCAATGGAAATTGTATCTCAGTTCAAGATCCACAGTCATCAATTTCATCAGGTCGACAATTAGGGTTTTTTGACCTAATTCACTGAACAACTGACTTTTTTATCAGAACATGGTGCTATAACTTAAACCATGGCTCAAGGTCCTCCAATAACTCAATATGATCCAATCATGCTATTCATTTGGTGAAGATAGCCTGGTTCATTTGAAATCTCCAGAAACGCGGTTCGTTTGGAAAAGTCAACTGTACAAGATCACCATTGACTTTTGGGGAATTTTGGTCAACCATGACTTTTGGAGTTTTAAATCATCAATATATGATATGAGAAGTCATTTGATCAAGAAAAATCAAGAAAATCAATCAAGAATCAAAAAGTCAAAGTTTGACTTTTATACTTAGGAAAATTTTCTAAGTGTTTTTCAATGGTTTTTTTCCAAACTTTGGAAGGGAATAACTCAAAATTTCACCTACAAACTGAAAAAAACTTCCAGCATGAAAGTTGTAGATTTTGATCCAAAATGACCAAGAGCATGAAAAAATATGGAGTGTAGCCATGGTTTTGAATTTTGACATTAGTGAACTTTTCACTTGAATTTTCACCATTTTTCACTAAGTTTCAAGACTACATGACCTATAATCCAAGCAATGATGCATAGAAGCAATAATTGAATGATATTTTCTGATTTGAAGATCAGAATGGAAGAGGATAAGAAGCTAGAGAAATAACCATGGTTAAGTCACTTTTAACCATTTGCATTTAATGTGAAAGATTCCATTTTATCTCTTAAGCCAAATCATCACTTCTTGATCAACTTGCAAGAGCTCTGCATTCAGAACTCTTGGCCTATAAATAGAGGTGCAAATCACTCTTCAAATCACACCAAAACCTCTCAATCATAGGTTTTCTCTCTTCTTTCTTGATTTGCAAGTTTCATGAGTTTCAAAGAGGAAGAATTGCAATTTCCATCTCTTGCAATTTCTGAGCAAAGTGAGGGTTCTAACATCTCATAAACATCAAATGTGATGTGTTTGATCCATCCACACACCCCAAAAACACCAAGAACTCAGAATCACTACCTCACTTCTCAAATATGCATAACATAAGCCTTATCATGCCAATTTTCATTCAAGCTCAATTCTGTCCAATCTAACCATCCAAACACATTCCATATACCATATATGAACTATCCCAACCATCATTCATGATCTGAAACACCTCCATCATCAAATTCGATCCTCACTACAAGCAACTGCAGATCGGGTCACATGGCTATGCTCAGATGAATTCAGTTCACTCCAAGCATCCAGACATGTTCCATAATCATCATTGAAGCTATCCAGATCATTGCAAAGCATCTGTAACACCTCTACTGAAGAATTCAATCTCCACTTTGGCCGTTTTTGAAGTTAAGCCTCATGAACTTCAAACTCATACTTGCACGCATCATAAATGAAATGTGAGCATACCATCTTGTTTCTGCACCTATGAGGATCATTAACCCTCAATCAATTGCATCTTAACTTGCACATACATGATTTTAGAATGAATCATAGAATTAGGGTTCTTCGTGTTCATCAGAGAATTGACCCCCTTAGAGTGAAAATAAATGAAATTAAATGGTACCATCATGTTCCTGGTGAAAAATCGAGCAAGATAGGCTATTCACTCGATCCAAATAATTCAGTTTTCAGAATTTTCAAATTTGAATTGGGTTTGTGTTCTTGGCGCCAGATTTTGAAACTGAGTTTAGGATTTGATTCAAAAATATAATTGGTTTGTTGCAAATGTTAAACAGACCACGCGCGTGGTCCAGTTGGCAATGTTTTTGAGTGGTAAACACAAGGGCGTGGGTTCAAGCCCTTTGGAAGACAAAACCTAATTTTTTATCACTATTTTTCTCTATTTTCTTCACAACTTCATCATTCAATTTAACCAATCAAATTAACTCATTTTTTATTCATTTTTTACACACTCCTTATTTTATATATGTATTTTATGAATATCAAAAAAAATCACAAAAATATATTTATTTAATGCATTTTTAATTGAGTTTAAAATGACATATTTTAAGTGTTTTTTAATACTTTTAAATATTGTTTTTCACTTGATTTCTCAAACTTAATCACTTGTAAATATTTTGTGATCAAACCCTAGTCATCTAAGTGTTATTTGAGTATAATATTTTTGTTTATCTTGATTAATTTGATTTTTTTCAAAATTTCAAACCGTTTTAAAACAAGCGATCACGGTTTTCTTTATAAACCATTTCTTTTTGATTTTTCTTTTCAAAAGAAACTATTGATTAAATCTTTTGATTGATCAATTGATTTTCAAAACGATGTGGGGCCTCTCGAATATTAGAGAGTATAAGTCCCTTTTCTTTTTCTTTATACAGTTTTTCTTTGTACAGAAAACTTCTTTCAAAACAAACTTTCAAAACGACGAAACCTTGCGTCTGTTAATAAAACAATCAACCATGTTTTATAAAATAAAACATGGGCCTCCATGTAGGTATAAGTCCCATTCTCGTACATGAAATTAGGTATTTCATTGTACACCTTTTTGTACATACACTTTTTGTACATATCTCGATCAATTTGTTTTTTAACTTTGAACAACAAATCAAAAAAATGAAGGTTTTATTTAAATCTTCCCAAAAATATCATGGGCCTCCATGTAGGTATAAGTCCCGAGCCCTTTGTAAATACTTGTTTGCATATCTTTGAATAAACTCAAATGGGCCTCTCCCCGAATATAAGAGCCCCGTGTATACAAATGGATCATGCTTACAGGTATATTTCCTTCATAAACTCCATTATATACACACACTTTGTCATATATAACTGTTCATATAACTGTTCATATTTGTTCATGTACTTGTTCATATTTGTTCGTACTTGTTCATACTTGTGATTGTGTTATATATGCTTGTTCAACTTAGTACAACACTAGGTTCCCCATAGCCTCCTATTGGGCTTCGTGCAAAGAATCTCCCTAGTTTAGGTTAGGACATAGAGTATGGTTTCCCGGTGAAATCGCTCTAAGAGCTCAAACCAACTATACCATGCCTCCTCTTGGGCTTCGTACAAACGACTTGTCCCTCCCATAGCCTCCTCTTGGGCTTACAATGCAAGGACCCTGGATTGTCCCTCCCATAGCCTCCTCTTGGGCTTACAATGCAAGGACCCTCGGATAGCCTCCTCTTGGGCTTCGTACAAGGGCTCACGGGCTTCTTATAAGCATCCCCAATATCCAAATCAAAATACCCTAGGAGATTAGACATTTATCATCTCTATGATAGGAGTATCTCTTCTATATCATCACAAACAATCAATCAATCAAACTTTTTGCCACAAGGCTGGCTAATCAATCAAACCGTTTTGCCACCATACTGGTTGATTAATCAAAGTTTTTGTCACAAGGCTGACTTCATTGAAAATTTTGCCACAAGGCTGGCTGATTAATCAAAACTTTTTGTCACAAGGCTGACTTCATTGAAAGTTTTTTCCACAAGGCTGGTTAAACAAACAAAAACATCTTTATCATTCTAAGCGCCATAAGTGGCACAGCCCAGGGCTTATAATGAAAAGATTTTCAAACAAAAACAAACAGATGTATGTGATGATATAGACTAGATACATCAAGCATTAAGATGACATTTGTCTCTTTTCCTTTGCTTCCACTAGCATAAGTGGGAACTACGATTGCTCTGACTTTCTCAACATCCCTTTGAGAATACGTAGGCACAAGGTCATATCCTTGGCGAGCAAAACAAAACAAAAAAAAACCATTCAAACCTTAGCATCCGTAGACCCCGAGCTACATATGCTCTGATTCCCTCTAAGGGATATGTATGCAGAGGATCGCGACGATCTTTGCGAGCATAATCAAACAAACACCTTAGGTCCCACCTATTTCCCAAGAACCTCCACCACAAAGAATGAAAAAAACAAAACAAAGAAACCTATAGAGTACTATAGATACGTTGGGTGCTAATACCTTCCCTTCGTATAACCAACCCTCTTACCCGGAATCTCTCCCCCACTTGTGCATTGCTTTTAGTTTTGGGCTTTGCACCTGTTTTTAGGTTATTGCAGCTTTTTTCCTTTTCCTCCTTTGGAAACAATAAAAAGTTTGGTCGGTACAAAAGAAAAATCATTTTTTGAGCACTCGAGCCCAAAGAAGGCATCAGGTGTCTCATCCCGAAAAAAGATATGATTTTTCCCCGCGACAGTCAACATTGCTGATGTTAGTCGAGTCACCAGAAGTGGACGAGTCTTCAACAGAACAACAGAAAATGTGGAGAAACCTTCGGAGGAAGTACCACATAGGCAAGACAATCATCCGACCAATGCTGTTCAAGCGAAAGAAAATGATGAGATCTTGAAGTTAATCCAGAGGAGTGAATACAACATTGTAGATCAATTACTACATACTCCGTCTAGGATTTCTGTTCTTTCCCTGCTATTGAGTTCTAAAGCTCATAGGGAAGCTCTATAAAAAGTTTTGGAACAAGCTTTCGTAGAACCCAGCGTCACAATAAGCCAATTCAACAACATCGTTGCCAACATCTCCGCCGGAACTAACCTAAGTTTCTGTCACGAAGATCTTCCTGAAGAAGGAGTGGACCACAATCTTCCACTTCACATCTCAGTTGGCTGCATGGGTGATGTACTCACAGGAGTCCTAATAGACAATGGATCCTCTCTCAACGTCATGCCTAAATCAACATTATCAAGATTTTCTTTTGAAGATTACCCTCTAAGAAAAAGTCACGTCATCGTCAAAGCATTTGATGGATCAAGAAAGTCAGTTTTTGGAGAAGTGGATCTTCCCATAACTATTGGACCTCAGACATTCAAAATCACTTTCCAAGTTATGGATATTCCAGCACAATACAGTTGTTTGCTAGGTCGCCCATGGATTCATGAGGCTGGGGCAATTACTTCAACACTTCATCAGAAACTGAAGTTCATAAGAAATGACAAATTGGTAACCGTATGTGGAGAACGAGCTTTGATCGTCAGCAACCTATCATCATTCTCCGACATAGAACCAAAAGAAGTTGTTGGAACTAAATTCCAAGCACTTTCCTTGGACAAAGGAAAGGAGAAAGCAGCGTCTATCTCTTCATACAAAGATGCAATCCAGGTTATAAAGGATGGCACTACCAGTGGTTGGGGGAACATTAATATTCCTACCAACAACAAGAACAGAACAGGAATTGGATTCTTTGGGACATCGTCGAAAGCTATTCCAGGGATTGAGGTAGTTCTCCCAATTCAAGAAACTTTCTGCAGTGGAGCTTTTCTTCAACATGTTCAACAAACAGTCAATACCATCGGTACGGATAACACCGATGAAGAGGAATGGTTATCCTATCTTAACAAAGCAGGATATTTCTCCCTACCAGAGTCTGATTCACCTAGCTATTATCCGACTAAAGGATCTGAAAGTAAGACTCAACCAAGCAGTGATGAAGTTACTGACAGCTTCATGTTGAATAGTATATTCAAGGCAAATATTTTTAAATCGTATCCACAGAGATTGGGTGATATTACCGCCGTTCTATAGTTACAATTATTTTAAGTTCGAAAGATAACAAAGTTGTTTTGTTTTGAAAAGCTATTTGTTCTAATTAAGACAATTATAAGACAATAGAATAAAACTTGTTTCAATAATAAAAGATTGACAAGATTGGTTTTGGTTTCACTATTCCTATCTTCTATGTGACTTTAACAACTAATGCATAACTTCAATAACAATGAAAATGTTCTAGTATCCTCTCAACAATGTTTATGTCTAAACAAGGTTGTGAAAGTTAATATATTAATCTTTAGATGATCTCTCACTCTAACTATCAATACATTAAGCTTGATTGATTGATACAAATAGAAAAGTGGCAAATAAATCTATCTCTAGCATTTATCCACTACTTGATAAAATGTTGTAGAACAAGACTTGAAATATATTTCTCAATCATAAATCAAATCTAAATATGAAATATAACACAACAACATTCATCCATTTCAATACTAATGAAGTTCATACAAAAGTGTTAGAGGAAATACATAGTTAACAAGAATAGCTACTACCTCCAATCTTGCCAAAGTGGGATTTAGCTACTCATCACCATGGTTGACAACAAGAAGAATGAAGAAGAAGCTATGAGCATCAATCTCTCACAAAGGTGCCAACTTTTCTCTCCAAAACCCTAATCTCAATGTGTGGTTTACAATGAATGGAATGTTCTATTTCCCCTTTTTTATCTCCCTAAATAACCCCTAATTCGTACTAACTTTTAATCTTCAAAAGATAAAACCTTTCTCATGACAAGTGGCAACCAAATAAAAGAACAAATTCTGCAGCGCACTGTTTGCGGGGCAAACAATGTTTGCGGGGCAAACAGGGAATCTTTTGCCACATCAGTTTCACTTCAAAACTGGACTTGTTCAGCATCAATCAGTTTGCGGGGCAAAGGATGTTTGCGGGGCAAACAGGCTTCATCAGCACTTCCTTCTATTCCAAGTCTTCAAGTAATTCCTCTTTGCTTCCATGAGCTTCAAACTTAATTAAAGTACTACAAAACTAACAAACATGTGAAATAACAATTCAAATGAACTAAAACTTAACAAAATTGCAAAATTATTAAATTGTACGAATAAAAGTGTGATTATTGAATGAAAAGTGGTTAAAGAGACCAAAAACAATATATGAAAATTAGTACTATTTGGTCCCTAACAACTCTCCCCAACTTACCATTTTGTTTGTCCCTAAACAAAAATTCACAAGAGTAGCAAAAGCAATGCACAAGAGAATGATGACAAGTTAACCGAACACTCAAGTGGCTCAAAAGTATAAGTCTTTTCAAAGTACAATCACCACAATGCTAAAACAAAGCATGAGAAAGAATGATGGCAAAGTGCAAATTATTATCAAGGAATTCCAAAAGAGACATGTCAAAATTGAATCAACCTACACACACATCATAGTAATGATGATTACAAAAGGGGTCACTTTCACTCATCCGGACATTTAAATCAACAACAACTCAAATCATGCTTTCACCATAACAAGTTCAAAATTAAGTGCAAAGTGAGAATCAAGAGGGCTTTCATAGGTTGTAATGTGGCTTGGGTTACAAAGAAAGGGTTTTATTAAAGGGAAATTAAACAAAAATGCCTATCCTAAGGGAGCATTCCTATCAATTCACTTAACAACAACACTTGCTTGAATCGCCTTTTCTTTCTTTTTCTCTCTTTTTTTTTTTTCTTTTTTTTTTTTCATTATTTTTCTTTTTCAACAACACAAAACGGGAACGGTTTTTCTTTTTCTTGCCCCAAAATTTCAAGGTGTGTTGTTCTGTTCTTTATTACCACAAAACTCACAAGTACCACTTTTCATTTGTTTCAATCAACTCTCCCCAACTTTAGGATTCAAACCATAATAGATACAACGATGCTCCCTACATAGACATAGGCACAAGGCAAAATTTGCAACCATTGCGGTTGAGGGTTTTAATGAAAGAACAAAAAAATTAGGATTCACATACAAAATTTTTTTCAATAATCACGTGAATCCTAATAAGCTCAAAGGGGTTGACTAAGAATCACTCCTCACAAGGTTAATTGATTTAACTTTTTGGTCAACTGGTTTTTCTCAAATTCAAACAATGCCTCTATCACTTTCACACTTTTCACAAACAAGAAAATGCATGGTTTAGCATGATAAAAATGAGTTGAAATAAATTCCGGTATCCCGCATTTAGTGCACAATGGAAAGTTTCCTCACTTGGATAAGTTCTAAATTTTGATTCAAAAATGAAATGTGACTTAAGGAATTTATGCTAAACAATTTGCACACACCATCAACTAACCATGTTAAGTTTAGAGAGCGATAAAGTGTACCTTGATTTTCCTTGATACCGCTTCTCATCATTGCCACTCAAAGTGTTCACAACATCAACTCTTGTCCGTGCCAATTGATTCCTCAAGCTTCCTTTGTACAAGAACAATTAACAAAACAACAATTGGAAAAGTTGGGCTAATCACTTTCCACCAAAACACACAATTAAACTACAATAATAAAAATGCAATTTTTTAGAAGGTTCAAATGGTGAAACGAGAGCCACCATAAAGTACACAAATTAAAAAAAAACGAAAAGTGCAACAGTAAATAAATAGAAATAAAACAGAATTCATACTAAATAAAAATAAAAATACAAAAGTGGTGCAACACTACTTCAATCCTCATCTTCGTCACCGCCACCAACTGCCCCGATCACATCTTCCATCGTGTCATCCTCGTTTGCAGTACCACTGCCTCCTGCACCCCCCATGAAAGCTGGCCTGCCCACAGGCCAATTTGCGTAAGCATCATACTCCGCTTCCAAAGAGGTGCGCTGAAATTGTTGAGATAATGTTTGCACCAAAAACCGGTTGGATCTTTGAGTCGCCTCAAAGTTCTCTGCGCAATAGGTAGCAAAGGCCATGTGATCAAAAACAGGCGCACGACCACCTTTAGACCTTGAAGTGGATGTTCCTCCTTTTTCAGCTTTCTTTGGTGCGCCTTCACAAAACCTGCTAATAAAAGCTTCGTTAATAACACTTGTGATTTTGAAATGTACCTCACTTGGGATGGCCACCCTTGCCTCGAAACACAACCCCATGATTAAACCGGGGTAAATAAGGACACCGGCTTTGCCTCCATGCCTTGTCCCCATAACCGAGACCCTCCTCATTTCCTCGGAGATTATGCTGGCTAAATCAGTCGGTACTCCGTACAAAATGCAAAACAGCAAATATCCCACTTCGAGTGAAATGTGTGTTGTGTGAGTTCTTGGCCGGATGTTATGCAGTACCACCACTAGCAAGGCCTTGACCTCCACTTTAAAATCTTCTCTTTTCCATCCTTTTGGCGCTCCCGAATCATTCAACTCATATGTCTTTCCTTCGAGGCATAAGGACTCACTGACGACTGTGATGTTCCAATCATTAGTGAGAAACCTTCGGTGGTACTCGCTTCTCACTCCATCGGGTAGCTCTAATGGGGATCCCAGATATTCATTTATAGCACTCCTCTTAAAAGAGATGGTTTTCCCCCTCACCATTGTCTTGTATAAAAATTCGGTCCCTTCTTCAACCGGCATGGCATTCGCATAGAATTCGCGAACAATGTCATAATTAATCTCAGCCACCGGTTCACATATCTTCCCCCATTTGAGTTTATTCAACGTCTGAAGTAGATCTCGCATCGGACCATTCGGTTTGAACCTGATGAACCTTTCAGCCTGAACGGTTCGGTTGCATAAATAGGTGTATCGCTCCTCTTGTTCCTCGCCAAGGAACCTTGGTACGGAGTGGGAAGGATTGGTGCTTCTGGTTTTTGTGCGCTTTGACATCTGCAACCAATCAATCAACCAAACCATGGCAGCCAAACTGTTAGAATTAAAAACAAGAATTTATAAAATAACCAGTTTGCGGCGCCATCATTGTTTGCGGCGCAAAGGTGTGGGTGCAAACCCAGTTCGCGGCGCAAAGGTGTGTTTGCGGCGCAAACCATGCGATACCCAGCAGTTATGGCTTAGAATGGAAGGGTTGCTTGCAATAAGAAAATCCCAGTTACATAATTACAACATCAACCCATTAACCAGTAAGATTAACACATGCAAGTTTGAATTTGTGAACATTAAGATTGAATCTATTATGCAACTTAAGGAACCCTAACCTAGAATGATATTACAAAAAGTTTCAAGAATCATGAACATAGTAAATGCATACCTTGAATTCGAGTTGCAGAAATTGAAGAGGGGATGTGTGTGATAGTGTTGGTGAATTTAGGGTTTGAAAGTGGAGAGTTGAAGTTTTGTGAGAGGGAGAGTTTAAAAGAAAGTGCAAGAGTAACTTAAGATAAAATGGAAAAGTAAAGATAAAAGAGTGCTTAAGTAAAAAAAAATAAAAAGGAAAGGGTTTGCTGCCTCGCAGGGTTTGCGGCGCAACCCCTTGTTTGCGGCGCAAACTTGAGAATTTTTCTTTGAAAAAATGGCCCCTTCTCTGTTTGTGCCCTGTTTGCGGCGCAAAGCTTGTTTGCGGCGCAATAACTGAAAAGAAAAAAAAAGGTACTCATTTGTTTGCGGCGCAAACACTTGTTTGCGGGGCAAACAGAGTAAATTTTCTTTGTAAAAATGGCCCCTTCTCTGTTTGTGCCCTGTTTGCGGGGCAAACATTGGTTGCGGGGCAAACAGAGGTAAATTCTCAAAAATTGTCAAATTCACAATCCCCTTTACTTACGATACAGAATACAAACCCCTAACAACTATAAAGCAGAAATTAAATGAAAATAACGCTAGTACTTACGACGTTGGGTTGCCTCCCAACAAGCGCTTTGTTTAACGTCGTTTAAGCTCGACGGTTCAACGATCCTCACGGATCATTAAGTAACATAGCACATGATTCGCGCATCACTTCCCCACCATGATAAAGCTTGAGTCTCTGACCATTAACTATCCAGCTTTCCTTAGACTTGGGATCCTCAATCACAATGGCTCCATAGTCCCTCATTTCCTTCACCACAAATGGTCCAGACCATTTTGATTTAAGTTTACCGGGAAACAATCGAAGCCGTGAGTTGAATAGCAACACCATCTGCCCCTCATGAAAACTTTTGCATCGGACCCTTTTATCATGATACGCTTTGACTTTGTCTTTGTAGAGCTTATTGGAGTGATACGCCTGGTCCCTTAACTCTTCTAATTCATGGAGTTGGTCTTTTCTTTTGTGGCCGGCCAGAGCGGAGTCAAAGTTCAGAAACTTAAGAGCCCAAAGTGCTCTATGTTCCAACTCTACTGGAAGATGACAAGTTTTTCCGTAGACCATCTGAAAAGGGGTTAGTCCAATAGGGGCTTTGTAGGCAGTACGGTATGCCCACAAAGCTTCATCTAGTTTCACAGACCACTCTTTTCTAGAGCTCGAGACCGTTTTCTCAAGAATTCTCTTTACCTCTCTGTTTGATACTTCCGTTTGACCATTCGCTTGTGGGTGATACGGGGTAGTCACCTTATGTTTTACACCATAATGTTCTAAAACTTTTTCCAGAGGTGTATTACAAAAGTGAGAACCTCCATCACTTATCAACACCCTTGGCACACCAAAACGTGAGAAGATATTTTTCTTTAAGAATTTGATCACTGTTTTGGAGTCGGCCTTAGGTGTCGCAAGTGCTTCCACCCACTTAGATACATAGTCAACGGCAACAAGAATGTATTCATTAGCGAAAGAGGGAGGGAATGGGCCAACAAAATCAATGCCCCAACAGTCAAAAACTTCAACTTCTAACATATTGGTTAAGGGCATTTCATCGCGTCTGCCTATTCCTCCACTCCTTTGGCATTTGTCACAACTTTTTGCGTGCTCATGAGCATCTTTGAATAGAGTAGGCCAGAAGAACCCTGACTGGAGTACTTTGGTGGCTGTTCTCCATCCACTATAGTGGCCTCCATACGGAGAGTTGTGATAATGCCAAAGAATATCTTTCGCTTCTTCATTGGTGACACATCTTCTCAAGATGTTGTCAACACCTTCTTTGAATAGATATGGGTCATCCCATACATAGTGTTTGGCATCCGCTAAAAATTTCTTTCTTTGATTGCTGGTGAGGTCCTCCGGGATCAATCCGGTTGCCTTATAATTTGCAAAATCGGCGAACCAAGGCCTCACGTGAATCGCAAAAAGTTTTTCATCGGGAAATTCTTCTCTTACTTCTATCTCATTCTTTGTAATCTCCACGTTTACCAATCGAGATAAATGATCCGCCACCAAGTTTTCGGATCCCTTTTTGTCTCGGATTTCCAAATCAAACTCTTGTAAAAGTAAAATCCAACGGATTAACCGTTGTTTGGAATCCGGCTTGGTTAGCAGATATTTTATCGCGGAATGATCAGTGTAGACTACAACTTTAGAACCAATCAAATAAGCTCTAAATTTCTCCAATGCATACACTATGGCTAGTAGCTCTTTCTCAGTTGTTGCATAGTTAATTTGAGCTTCATTCAAAACTTTACTCGCATAGTGAATTGCATGGAAAACTTTTGATCTTCTTTGACCTAGTACAGCCCCCACCGCATAATCGCTTGCATCACACATGAGTTCAAAATCCATTTTCCAATTTGGAGCAACGATTATGGGTGCGGTAACTAATTTGTCTTTCAGCTCAAGGAATGCTTTTAGACACGACTCATCAAAATTAAAATGCGTACCTTTGCTGAGTAAATTACTCAATGGCTTTGCGATCTTCGAGAAATCCTTGATGAATCTCCTGTAGAAACCGGCATGTCCAAGAAAACTCCTTATTCCCTTGATGTTGGTTGGTGGCGGCAGCTTCTCTATGATTTCCACTTTGGCTTTGTCAACTTCAAGTCCTTTGGAAGAAATTTTGTGTCCAAGAACCACTCCTTCGGTGACCATAAAATTGCATTTTTCCCAATTGAGCACAAGGTTGGTCTTCACACATCTCTCCAATACCACTTCAAGATTCTTTAAGCATAGGTCAAAAGATGCTCCATATACCGAAAAATCATCCATGAACACTTCAATACATTCCTCAATCAAGTCCGCAAAGATGGCTTGCATGCATCTTTGGAATGTAGCTGGAGCATTACATAGTCCAAAGGGCATTCTTCGATAGGCAAAAACACCAAAGGGACATGTAAAAGCGGTCTTCTCATGATTCACCGGATTCACCGAAATTTGGTTGTAGCCCGAATAACCATCTAAAAAGCAATAGAAATTCTTGCCGGCTAGCCTTTCCAACATTTGATCCATGAAAGGCAATGGAAAATGATCCTTCCTTGTTGCTTGATTTAATCTTCTATAGTCGATACACATTCTCCATCCGGTTACCGTTCTTGTCGGAATCAATTCATTCTTTTCATTTCGGATAACCGTCATGCCGCCTTTCTTAGGAACAACTTGCACCGGACTTACCCATTCGCTATCGGAAATAGGATAGATCATCCCGGCCTCTAATAGCTTAACTACTTCCTTCCTTACGACTTCCTTCATTGATGGGTTGAGCCGTCTTTGAGGTTGAGCAACCGGTTTGTAATCGTCCTCCATCATGATTTTGTGCATGCAATAAGCGGGACTAATACCTTTCAAATCAGATAAAACCCACCCTATTGCACCTTCATGCTTCTTTAACACCTCGATTAAGCGAGTCTCCTCTTGAGTAGACAAAGAATTACTAATGATCACCGGCTTAGTGAAGTTATCACCAAGGAAAGCATACTTCAAATGAGGTGGCAACATCTTTAGCTCAATTTTTGATTCTTCCACTTTCTTTTCCGCATGCAACTCTTCTACCTTTTCTTCATTATGGTCTATCTCCCCACAAGATTCCAACTCATTCAAGAATGCTTCCATTTCTTTCTCTTCAATCTCGGATAAGACATTGTAAGCTCCTATAAGAGATCTTTCCAAAGGACTAGAGATGTGAACTTGATTAGCAACCTCCTCGATCTCCTCTTCGGTGGCATCGACTCGGAATGTGTCATGTTTATCCTTGGGATGCTTCATTGCTTCAAAGAGATTGAAAGTGACTTCTTCATCTTGCACTCTCACCTTCATAAGACCATCGTCTATGTCGATCATCATCCGGGCTGTTTTCATGAAAGGTCTTCCAAGTATCAATGGTACATCACGGTCTTCTTCCATATCAACTACCACAAAGTCTACCGGGAACAAAAATTTGTCCACTTTGACTAGCATGTCTTGTGCAACTCCATAAGGAGAGGTGAGAGACTTGTCGGCTAGTTGCAAAGTCATTCGGGTTGGCTTCATCTCTATGTTTCCCAATCTCTTGATGATAGATAACGGAATTAAATTAATACTTGAGCCCAAATCTACCAAACCGTTACCTATGTAATGACCTCCGATTGTAACCGGCAAGGTAACACGTCCCGGATCGGCTTCTTTCTTTGGTAATGTCTTTTGGATTATGGCACTACAACGAGCATCAAGTAAAATAGTCTCCTCTTCCGAATATCTCTTTTTCTTGGTGAGAATGTCCTTCATGAACTTTGCATATTTTGGCATTTGTTCTAACGCTTCGGAAAATGGGATATTCACTTGGAGTTGTTTGAAAATATCCATAAACCTAGCGTATTGCCTTGCATTATCCTTCCTTGATTTGGCATGAGGGTATGGTAAGTGTTGGGAAGGGATTTCGCTCTTTCGTTCATCTCTCTTTTTATTTATCTTCACACTCTTAGTGTTTTTCTCCTTTTCTTCATCTTCTTTCCTCTCTTTTTCAACTAAGTCTTCCTCTATCTTTTCCTCACTTTTTTCTCCCTCATTTTCAACTATCACTTCTACTTCTTCCTCTCCAACTACTACCTCCTCATCATCTTCCACTATGACCTCTTCATTCACACCATTATTCACCTTCTTCCCACTTCTTGTAACAATGGCTTTGCAATGTTCCTTAGGATTGGCTTGGGTGTTGGCGGAAAAGGATGCTCCCGGTTGTTGCTCGGACAATTGCTTTGCAAGTTGACCCACTTGATTTTCTAAATTCTTTATGGCCGCTTCATTGCTCCTTTGGTTAGCCATGGATGCTTGCATGAATTGTGTAAGAGTGTCTTCCAATTTTGAGCTCCCACCTTGAGATTGTTGACCTTGGACTTGAGGATTTGGGCTTTGATAAGGACTTTGATGTTGATAGTGTTGATTGTTGAATCTTGAGGGTTGAAATCCTTGGTTGTTTCTTTGGTACGGGTTATTGTGAGGTGGAGGTTGCCTTTGATAACCTTGATTTTGATTGTTGACATAATTCACTTCTTCACCCTCGGGAGGAGGACAAAACCCGGTAGGATGGTCACCTTGACAAAGCTCACAACTTGCTACGTGAGAAGTCATTTGCATCCCATGAATTTCCTTCATTTGTTGTGGAAGCTTCGACATTTGCTTAGTGAGTAACTCAACTTGTTGAGAAAGAATCTTGTTTTGAGCAAGGATAGCATCATTGGTGTTTAATTCGAGAACACCCGGCTTCCTTTGTGATGGACTCCTATCATGTTGAGTTTGGAGATCATTGAGTGCCATACGATCAATTATCATTATTGCATCCTCCGCGCTTTTTGACATTAGAGAGCCACCCGCGGTAGCATCCAAAAGTGTCTTATGCACCGGTTGAAGTCCATTTCGGAAAATGTGGATTTGTGTGAGATCATCAAAACCATGACCCTTGCATTTTCTAAGCATGGATTTGAATCTTTCCCACACATCATTAAGGACTCGTTGCTTCCTTGATTGAAAACCGCGATTGCCGTTTTGGCCTCCATGAATCGGGATTGAGGAAAATATCGCTCTAAAAATTTTTCTTCCAATAAATTCCAATCCGTCATCACATTTGGTAATTGATCAAGATACCATTCTTTGGCTTTCCCAAGTAGTGAGTGTGGAAATAGTCTCTTGAACAATGATTCTTCATTCGCCGCATCGACTCCCGTTGAACCCGCAATCTCATAAAATTTGGTGAGATGTGCGAAAGGATCCTCATGATCCATTCCGGTGAATGGATTTGCATAAACAAGTTGGAGGATTCCGGTCTTCATCTCCGTATTTGCTCCACCTTGAGCATTGCGTGCAAATTGGGCGGTACGTCTTGGACTATTGGCGGACATTTCGGTTGGAACAACACCCGCCATGTCTCCTTCAAAAGTCTCTACAACTACTTCTTCAATGTGATTGTTAGAAGAAGTAGATGCCTCTTCTCTTTGTCGCTTCTCTTGGGCTAACTTCCTTCTTCTTCGTGTCTTGCTATTGAGCTTTCGGAGTGTTCTTTCAATTTCGGGATCAAAATGAAATTGCTCTTCGGAAGCTTTTTCTCGCATACACAAAAATCTACAAAACTAGCAAACCAAGTGAAACGAAAAAGCAATATTAATAAAATAACAAAACTTAAAACAATGAACTATTGCAATGCTTGCAATATCAAACGCCAATCCCCGGCAACGGCGCCAATTTGTTGAATAGTATATTCAAGGCAAATATTTTTAAATCGTATCCACAGAGATTGGGTGATATTACCGCCGTTCTATAGTTACAATTATTTTAAGTTCGAAAGATAACAAAGTTGTTTTGTTTTGAAAAGCTATTTGTTCTAATTAAGACAATTATAAGACAATAGAATAAAACTTGTTTCAATAATAAAAGATTGACAAGATTGGTTTTGGTTTCACTATTCCTATCTTCTATGTGACTTTAACAACTAATGCATAACTTCAATAACAATGAAAATGTTCTAGTATCCTCTCAACAATGTTTATGTCTAAACAAGGTTGTGAAAGTTAATATATTAATCTTTAGATGATCTCTCACTCTAACTATCAATACATTAAGCTTGATTGATTGATACAAATAGAAAAGTGGCAAATAAATCTATCTCTAGCATTTATCCACTACTTGATAAAATGTTGTAGAACAAGACTTGAAATATATTTCTCAATCATAAATCAAATCTAAATATGAAATATAACACAACAACATTCATCCATTTCAATACTAATGAAGTTCATACAAAAGTGTTAGAGGAAATACATAGTTAACAAGAATAGCTACTACCTCCAATCTTGCCAAAGTGGGATTTAGCTACTCATCACCATGGTTGACAACAAGAAGAATGAAGAAGAAGCTATGAGCATCAATCTCTCACAAAGGTGCCAACTTTTCTCTCCAAAACCCTAATCTCAATGTGTGGTTTACAATGAATGGAATGTTCTATTTCCCCTTTTTTATCTCCCTAAATAACCCCTAATTCGTACTAACTTTTAATCTTCAAAAGATAAAACCTTTCTCATGACAAGTGGCAACCAAATAAAAGAACAAATTCTGCAGCGCATTGTTTGCGGGGCAAACAATGTTTGCGGGGCAAACAGGGAATCTTTTGCCACATCAGTTTCACTTCAAAACTGGACTTGTTCAGCATCAATCAGTTTGCGGGGCAAAGGATGTTTGCGGGGCAAACAGGCTTCATCAGCACTTCCTTCTATTCCAAGTCTTCAAGTAATTCCTCTTTGCTTCCATGAGCTTCAAACTTAATTAAAGTACTACAAAACTAACAAACATGTGAAATAACAATTCAAATGAACTAAAACTTAACAAAATTGCAAAATTATTAAATTGTACGAATAAAAGTGTGATTATTGAATGAAAAGTGGTTAAAGAGACCAAAAACAATATATGAAAATTAGTACTATTTGGTCCCTAACACTTCACCACCAGAAGTCATGGTTCATCAGAAGAAGTTCCTCCTATCCCTGAAGAGACTTGGGATACATTAGGAGAACCAAGTGGAAAATTCGACTACATGGTGAAATACTCCGCTCCTGAAAGTTCAAGAATCTCTCTTGAAGATATTGTTCCAACTGGATGGAACAGTGATTTTGAGTACCTCTCTCAGCCAAAAGAGATGTATAACCCTTGCTATTCTTCATCATCTACTGTTGAAATCATCATTGAGGATTATATCCCCAAGTCAACTTCTGAGGCTACGGATCTAGAGTTCACATACCTAGTCAATGCCATCTTGGGAGTAGAGCAAGACCAAAATACAGAAGAGGATGATCTCGAAAGTGTCTCCGACAACGATTCTCTCCATTCAGAAGATTGGAAGTTTCCTCAAAAGAAAAACCGACATACTCCACTTGGAAATGGGTATGCTCACACCGCTCAGTCTGCTGAAGTAGAAGAAGATCGTCTGAGTGTTGCAAAGACGGTGGTTGGTAAATCAAGACCTACCACAGGCCAGCTTAAGCCTAAGGTTCCAGATTACTTAGTGCACAATGGGGTTCGTCACTACTGGACAGCTGTTGAAGTTTCAACTGTTGTTCGCACTCCTAAGTAGGAACTTTCCCCGTTATTTTGTCCTCTCACCATAGCCCAGGGTGAAGAGATGTTTCATAGGGCTTTGCATTTTACTATTTCTTAGGAAAATGTCCCTCTTTGCTTCGCCCAAAGCAATAAAGTTTTGTTTTATAGGGTCTTTGTTTCAAGAAATGAATGTCAATAAATAAAAATGTCATTCTGTTCCTTCGTTTAGTTTTCCCTTTTCTTTTTTCGGAAATTGGTAATCCTAAAAAACACCCTTAAAAAACATCAAAAAAATTATTAACTGCATACACCGAGTCTTCCCTCGTTGTCTAAATAAAATTTATCACACATATGCAGATTAATCATAAAATACCCCGTTGAAACGAACGATCGTATGACTTCTCCAAGCTTTGAGTTTCCTGTATTCGAGGCAGAGGAAGAAGAAGACGAAGAAATATCAAAGGAAATTTCACGGTTACTTCAACAAAAGGAAGAGGCCATTCAGCCATACAATGAGCCTCTAGAGATCATTAACCTTGGTTCCGATGGAAACAGAAAAGAGGTTAAGATTGGAGCTTCGCTCAGTTCAGAGATCAGAGAGAGTTTGATACAGCTGCTCAAAGAATTCTCAGATGTCTTCGCTTGGTCTTATCAAGATATGCCAGGGTTGGATACCAGTATAGTGGAGCATCACTTGCCATTAAAGGCAGAATGCCCTCCGGTCAAGCAAAAATTAAGAAGAACTCATCCGGAGATGGCCATGAAAATCAAAGAGGAAGATCAAAAGCAGATCAACGCAGGTTTCCTCGTCACTTCAGAATACCCTCAGTGGTTAGCTAACATTGTTCCCGTTCCTAAGAAAGACGGAAAAGTCCGCATGTGCGTCGACTACAGAGATTTGAACAAAGCTAGCCCTAAGGATGATTTTCCTTTACCACATATTGATATGTTGGTAGACAGTGCAGCAAAATCCAAAGTTTTCTCGTTCATGGACGGATTTTCAGGATACAACCAAATCAAAATGGCACCTGAAGACATGGAGAAAACAACTTTCATCACCCCCTGGGGCACGTTCTGCTATCGTGTTATGCCTTTTGGACTAAAAAACGCAGGGGCAACTTATCAAAGGGCCATGACTACGCTTTTCCACGACATGATGCATAAGGAAGTGGAAGTCTATGTGGACGACATGATTGCTAAATCAGAAAATGGAGAAGATCACATACAGAATTTGACAAAGTTATTTCAACGCTTACGGAAGTTTCAGCTTCGCCTGAACCCCAACAAGTGTACCTTTGGTGTCTACTCAGGAAAACTCCTTGGTTTCATCGTCAGCAAACGAGGAATTGAAGAAGATCCAGACAAAGTCAAGGCAATTCAAGAAATGCCTTCACCCAGAACCGAGAAACAAGTTAGAGGATTTCTTGGACGTCCGAATTACATTTCGAGATTCATATATCTGATGACTGCAACTTGCGCTCCTATTTTCAAACTTCTACGGAAAAATCAAAGTTGCGTCTGGACAGACGATTGTCAGAAAGCGTTCGACAGCATTAAGGAATATCTGCTCGAACCACCCATCTTATCTCCTCCAGTGGAAGGAAGACCTTTGATAATGTACTTAACCGTCTTAGAAGATTCCATGGGTAGTGTCCTTGGACAGCAAGACGAGACGAAGAGAAAAGAGCATGTCATTTACTACCTGAGCAAGAAATTCACTGACTGTGAATCCCGCTACTCCATGCTCGAGAAGACGTGTTGTGCTTTGGCCTGGGCTGCCAAGCGTCTCCGCCAGTACATGATTCGATATACTACTTGTTTGATCTCTCATATGGATCCAATCAAGTACATTTTTGAGAAGCCTGCTTTAACTGGGAGAATTGCCCGTTGGCAGATGTTGTTATCAGAATATGACATTGAGTATCACGCACAGAAAGCTGTAAAAGGAAGCATTCTAGCTGAGCACCTGGCTCACCACCCACTCAATGATCATGAATCAACCAGTTTCGACTTTCCGGACGAGGACGTCATGTACCTCAAGATGAAAGATTACGACGAGCCACTACCTGTTGCACCCTGATTTTTACCCTACGATTTTTATGCCTTCGATTTTCATCCCATTCATCGCATTTTATTCGATTATACTTTATGCTTACTAACCATTAATCCAAAATTACAAAAATATGTCTTTCTTTTGTTATTGTTAGACAAGGACAGAATCGAGAATATCAAAATTTGTGAAGTGATTCGAAGCAGTTTGATCTAAAAATTGACGTTTCGAGCCCCATTTCAAATTTGAAGTTTAAAGTTTCTTTATCCTCACTTAAATTCATAGTTTTAATTCTAAATAAAAAAATCTATAATTAACATCATCTTCTTTTATTTCACATTTTTTTTCTTTTCTAGTCAAAGTTTATGGTCATTATAATTTTAATTTCTTTTCGTATTAATCTTGATTAAGTTTTAATTCGATTTATTTAAGTTGGGTTATTATTAAAACTAAATTTAATCTTAAATTTCTTTTATTTTTATTTGTATTTATTTATTTGTTACTAACATTTTACTAGTTATTATTATTATTGTTATTATTTTTGTCTCTTTGTCATAATAGAAAGAAGAAAAAAGAGCCTTTGATGGACCACTTTCACGCATGCACGATGCAGCAACCTTCACCAAAATTACAAGCTAAATGCCCTGCAAAACACTGCTTAACCTGCACAATTGTTGTCCTCATAACACTCCAAATCTTGCACCAAACTAGCAACATACAACCTGCATCAAGAAAAAGCATAAAAAAGGACTTATCAAGTATGTTCAAAATCCATCTAATTTCCCCCCAAAATTCAACTCAATTCTCCTATAAAAAGATTGCTTCAGCACACACAAAGGGAGGAAGAAAATAGCATACAAAAGCTCTGCAGAAAACTTGTTTCAATCTTCCTCCAATTTGTCTCCAAAACCTTCAATAAACTGTGTTCACAAACCTTCACAAAACTTTGCTACCATATTCATTCACAACAAACCTTCACACCGAAACCGCATGACCATCCAATACCTCTACAACATTCCCAGCCAACATACACTCTTCAAAACCTGCACATAAGACCATATCTTCAACTTTCATTACCATCACCATAAATCATCTAAACTGAAACAGATACAAACTCACTTCAAACTTCATTACTCACCTTCCATCACAACAAATTTCATTCACCGATACACCTTCATCATCGTAGCTGAACCAAACAAGCCTTTGATCCGTAAACGTCAACATTCGCAACAACTTTCAACCACAATGAAATAGAAGAACGGAGGCGGAATAGAAGCTGAATCGGACAAGGGAGATTCAAAACTGTACCTGAGAAATCCTGGAAGCTTCGTCGGTAAATGTTGAATTTCGTTTTCTTTGTTTTTGCGATATACGTCATTGTTATTGAATTGATTGTTGTTTATTAATTTGTTTATGGATGCTTACTGATTGAATCCTTTTGCGGTTTGTGAGTATTATTGTTGTTGCTTTGAGATTCTTGTATGTTTGAATGATTTTGTGTTGTTATAAACTGTTTAATCGACCCGACTGGGACCGAGCGAGAGGCTGTGCGAGAGATTTTAGAGAGATTCATAGAGGAGAGAAGAGCTGAGTGTTTGAATTTGCAATAGAGAAGAACAGAGGAATACAGAGTTATTGAAGAAGATGGGGCGGACCCTCTTTGAGTTGGTTTCTAGGGTTTTGATGTTATTTTGTCTGTTGGGCTTATTTGAGCCAGGGTCCAATTCGTTTTGCTGTGCACATACCCTTCAGCGCCTTCACCCCCCTCTTGTGGTAGCTTCATGAGTCTTACTTTGAGCCTGTATGCATTTTAAAGCCCAATTGATTTCACTTATATATACCTCCTCTTTTAATGTTTTTTTATGGTTTTAATTGCTTTAATAGTTTAATTTTATTTTAATGTTTATAAAAATACCAAAAAAAACATGTTTTAATTTAGCTTTTATCTTCTTATTATTAAAATCCCAAAAATATTAGAATAGTTATTTTAGATCAATATTAGTTAGAATTAGTATAATTTTAGGATTTCGATTTCCACTTGTTTAGTTTTATTTTCTTTTTCTTTCCAACTTTTAAAACACTTAATAATTATTAAAAGGTGGAGAATGGTGAGTATCCTTGCATTGGGATTCAATTCACCACTATTCACATTTTCCTCTAAAAAATACCCAACCATAAAACACAATTAATTTACTTAAAAATTTTTAGACTTTTAAAAAGTGGAGAAGGGTGAGTATCCTTGCATTGGGATTTAATTCACCATTATCTACATCAAAAAATACCAATCAATTTCATTTTTCTTTTTCTTCTTAAGAACATGTTAATTCCTTTCCACGACAATTGTGTAAGCCTCCCAAGGTCGAGCAGCGGTGGAATGCGACGTTTAACACCGTTCATTTAAAAAACACAAAACATACAAAAAATTGTAGGCCGAACTACGGCTGCTCTGATTCCTTAAAGGGATACGTAGGCATTGGGTCGCGGGGCCTGATTGAGCACATCTTTGTATATTTCTTTGTTTTCCCCGTGTTTCTTTTCTCTTTTTCTTTGCGCGTTTCCTTTAGCTTTAGATTTTAGACTTTTAGATAACACCCATAGATTTAGACTAACAAGAGCGGATCCCGTCGAGTACGACGGACGTGAGGAGTGCTAATCCCTTCTCCTTGCGTAACCGACACCCTTACCCTTTTCTCTGGGTCGTAAGACCTTTTTCTTTGTTTTCTCTTATAGGTTTTAGTCGATGTTTTCCTTTCCCGTCTCCTGGGATAAATAAATAATCGATGGCGACTTCATTGATTTTTTAATCATCAGTTGATTTGATCCGGTTGTAACAGCTGGCGACTTCACTGGGGACTCTTGAGTGTCGATCCTAGCTTTTGTTTGTGTAATTTTTTTTGGGTGTCTATTTGTTTATTTCTTTATGTTTTATTTGTATATATGTTTAAATTTCTTTATTTATTGTTATGTCTTATTTTTTGCATATATTATATATTGTTGTTATGCTGTTTCTTTTTCTTGGTGGGTGGGTTGATACCATGAGGTAAAAGGCCCAATACCCCGGCCACGAGTTGTTACCTAGGAAACTTAGGAATAGAGTGGAGACATGACGGCTATTCAGGTGCAGGTCTGTTTAGTGCGGTCATGTGAACCACGCGCAGATGAAGGTTTGTTGTGGGATATTATTATCATGCACACTATGCTGCTACGATGATAGTACTTTCACACGTGCCGCTATTAGTCTGTGGACCTTCTTGATCTACCCAAGCCTAGTTTCAACCTGTGAGATGGGATGGGAATTTCTCTACAGGTACAGGTACATGTTGCTGACCGTCATGGTACTTGGTTCCTTTTATGCCCTGTTGGTGCCAAATCTTTGACCATGCGTACATGTTGCATTACATCTTTCATTGCATATCATTACATAGTTCTTGCATACATCCAGGTTACCAAAGACCTCATATTCAGTTGTTTCTTTCTCTCAGTTAGTTGTTAACCGTCAAGCTGGTTCCTCCACACGACTACGAGACTAGAGCCAACGTCAGACACAGAATGGCAGACCAAGAGAAACACAACATGGAAGTCCGAATGGAGATCGATGAGCTGAAATCAGGCGTGACTAAGCTTACTGAGATGTTGCAAGTGTTGATGGCTAGGACTGATCCGCCTCAGAGGACCGTCATCTCTGAAGTCTCCACTGTTGTCGTTGATCCTTTACAAGTTCAGAGGCCACCTTCTTCTTGGCCAGAATTTGGGTTACCTGAGAATTTCTCTCCAACATATGTCAATGCTTCTATGGCTGGTCAAACTTCCAGACAGGTATTTCAGGCTCTTGTTTTTTCTGAACCTCTACCTGTGGTTCACACTGCTGCTCAAGCTATTCCAATTCATTATGACAACCCTCTTTATGATTACCGTTCTATTGGTCATCGAAGTGTCAGTCATGGAGATTGTGGTGAAATTGAAGAAGTCCGTGAGCAATATCAGACACTGGAAAAAAGGTTAAGAGCTATGGAAGGCAATGGTTTCTTTAGTGTGGATGCTGATAATATGTGCCTTGTTTCAAATCTTGTCATGCCTGCCAAATTCAAAGTTCCTGAGTTTGAGAAGTATAAGGGGCATACTTGCCCAAGGAGTCATTTGACCATGTATTACAGAAAGATGGCTGCTTATACCAACAACCAGAATTTGCTTATTCATTGCTTTCAAGACAGTTTAAGTGGTGCTTCATTGAAATGGTACATGGGTTTAGAAAAGGGCTGTGTTCAGAATTTCCAAGATTTAGCTGATGCATTCATGAAACAGTACAAGTATAACTTGGACATGGCACCTGATCGCCGTCAACTTCAGAACATGGCTCAAAAAGAGAGAGAATCTTTCAAGGAATATGCTCAACGCTGGAGAGAATTGGCTTCCCAAGTTGAACCACCTCTATCTGAAAAAGAGCTCACTAGCTTGTTCATGGATACCCTTTCTCCTTTCTTTTGGGAAAAGATGATTGGAAATGTGTCTTCGAACTTCACTGATTTGGTAACAATTGGTCAGAGGCTAGAAGAAGGAATCAAGAAAGGAAAAGTGTCTGTTGCTGCTGATTCATCAAAGAAACCTTATGGGGGCTTTCAAAAGAAGAGAGAAGGTGAAACCAGTGCTGTCTCCCACGAGAATAAAGGACCTCGTCAGAGAGATCAACATTATGATCAACCTCAAGTAGCTGCTGCTCAAAATACTGGTCAGAATCAGAATCGTGCTGCAAGGCCTAGAACAGAGTTTGATCCTATTCCGATGACTTACACTGAGTTGTATCCCTACTTGGATAAACTAGGTCTGATTACTACAAGGTCTTTGACTCCTCCAAATCCTCTTCCACCTAATTTCAGAGCTGATCTGCATTGTGAGTTCCATCAGGGAGCTGCTGGTCATGATTTAGAGCGCTGTTACGCACTGAAGGCTAGAGTGCAAGATTTGGTCAGGGGAAAGGTGATAGATTTCCAAGCTATAACTCCAAATGTGATCAACAATCCTCTCCCAGTGCTTGACAAGTGAAGCTTCAAGCAAAGTCAGATTCTCCTAAAGCCAAGTGTTTCAGAAAGGACAGCTCATCCTTGTTACTGATTAGTCACTAGGCCATGTTTCTTTGTTGTTTACATTTTCTTTCAATTGTAATGTCTGTTTAAATTCAAACTTGTTTGTTTCTTACTGTTAATTTTAATGAAATGAGCATTGCATGTTTTGATTCAATTCTTCTCCTTTATTTCTTTATTTCTTTCAAAAGTATATATATGTTTCTTTTATTTGCTTGCTTAACCATGTTGCTTATGCAAAGATTGGAGGGAGGATGATGAAAACAATATACCCACAATTGTCGTTAGTGTGCTTTTGAATAAAACCTTGCTGATGATGTACAGGCATTGTTTCAACTCCCAAACACTGGAGAAATAAGGAAGTTAATCCCTTGTCAACCCCTCTGAGCCTTCGAAGTTGGAGTTTCTTTTTAAGCAAAAAAAACCCCGCAATTTTAACCTAGGGATGGTTAGATTTCAGTTATTCATCTGTGCATTCAAAAGTTTCATTCAAGTTACCTTTCCATAAGGCTGCAATCACAAGCTTTCCTTCGCACGCATCATAGAAGTGTCGAAGATGTCCTCAAATCAAAGTGATGATGATGGTTCTTCGAAATTGTTAAGCAAGGCAGTCACTATCTTTCAAAAAAAATGTTTATCGAAAAAAAAAGAATTAAAGAAAAGCCCGCTAAGTCAAAACCTATGAAGGAGACTTAGGCAAAAAATATATATTGGGGCATCCCGCTGACTGTAAATCTCAAATAAGACAGTTCAGGCAAAAGTTAGGGATATCAAAAGAAAAAAGTCAAAAAAGAGAAATCAATAAATCCTCAAAACAACAAAATGTTGTAAAGAAGAAGTGACTGCCATCTCAAAGTATATTTCTTGGCTTTCGAATCATCATTGTCATACATGTGCTGCAAATCCAAAGTCTCTTGAAACCTGAATGCATAGGTTGAATTAACTAAACATAGAATGGAAGTTCATCATGAAGAAGGGGTGGGCAATAAATTTTGAGCCTTATATCCTTTGTTTCTCAAACCGTGAACCAGACCACGTTACAACCCTTAAAAGTCCTAATTGAGGCCAGGTTTATTTTGAAAGCATACTACAACAAGGTTTTGTTTACCTGACTCCTAAAAGTTGTGCCAATCATTTGTCTTGATTATTTGATTCACATTTCTTTGTTGCTTTACAATCCCATTCCTATTGATTTCAAAAACTTTCATGAACTTTGCATTTAGATTACCAGTTTTGAACAAACATTTTTGCTTGTAAACAGCATTTCCTCATCAAGGAATTTCAAACAGTTGAGAAACTTGGTCCGTGATCTTATCAGGGGCATTTCATTTCAAGGATCCCATTAATTGGGAATCAGTTCAAGGTTTATCTCAGTGCAAGTTATTATCAAATTTGGTTTATCATATCTTTTTCAAGACTCATGCTGGGGCAAGTGTTTCAAAGTGCACATTAAAATAGTCATTTCCAGATTTATTCAAACTGAAGCCATGATCAGTTGCTTTACATCAATCAGTCAAGTTGGGGCAATATTTTCTTCAAGAGAATTTCCAAGCAATTTATCATTCCTTCTCAAAAGGATCATCATTTCAGTACAATTTGCAAGTGTGATAGAAGAGCTTCTGGGCAGTGTTCCATATGTTGAGGAATCAGATATCCCTTTCTGCCGCACAAAAGAGTCTCTCTTGGTTTTCGTACAAGTGCATTGCATTGCATTTCATATCATGCATAAACAAAATTCAATATCATGCATGCAGATTCATATTCATTTACATTTTCACCTTATGGTCAAAATCCAACTTAATTGGCATCTATCCTATACAGTTTTATCCCTTTGGTTTATCTATCTATATCTATCTGATGCTTTCCCGGATGTGTCTTTGTTATTATGATGTTTTCCCAGAACCCTTTTATCTGATATTTTCCTGGGTATGTCACTGATCATTCTAATGCTTTTCTAGAATGTTTAGATTGTTCCCATACATTCAATGCTCTTCTGAATGTCATGAATGCTTGCTTCGGGATCTGTGGTATCATTCAATACTTTTCTAGATGACTACTCAGGTTTTCCATTTGGTTTCCACATCCAATGCCTTTCTGGATGTCTCTAGCGTATTCTCGGGTTATCAGGTATCCTTTGCGTTCAATGCTTTTCTAAATGTATTTGGTTGTCTCCGTTAATTCTAGAGTTTGGACAACTTATCATCCAATGCTTTTCTGGATGTGTGTTCCCAAAGTTCATTCAACGCTCTTCTGAATGTCTTTGACGATCTTTTCCACGGTTTATTCAATGCTTTTCTGGATATCTCTGAGGTTTGTCTCTCGTACGTTCAATGCTCTTCTGGATGTGCTTGAACTTTTTCCCAAAGTTCATTCAATGCTCTTCTGAGTGTCTTTGATGTTGTGTTCCAGAGTTTATTCAACGCTTTTCTGAATATCTCTGATGCTTGTCTCTCGTATGTTCAATGCTTTTCTGGACATGCCTGATTCTTTTCCGAAGTTTATTCAATGCTCTTCTGAATGCCTTCGATGATCATTCACGTTGCTTCCCAGAGTTTATTCAATGCTATTCTGAATATCTCTGATGATTGTCACCTTTATCTTCATATCTCTTTCATCAAGTCTTTTACTCATCCCATCAACAGTTTGTCTCTCGTGGTGCTATATTCCCCACGAAGATTCGAGTCTGTCTCATACCGTGTCATTCAAAACAAAAACAAAAAAAATCATATATTCATATCATCCTTAAGGCATCATAGGCTAAAAATCGGGTTTTGTTTGTATTTAAGTATCTCCTATCTCCTGGTAGAAGAAACTTAAATAGGGGCAGCTGTTGCACCCTGATTTTTATCCTACGATTTTTATGCCTTCGATTTTCATCCCATTCATCGCATTTTATTCGATTATACTTTATGCTTACTAACCATTAATCCAAAATTACAAAAATATGTCTTTCTTTTGTTATTGTTAGACAAGGACGGAATCGAGAATATCAAAATTTGTGAAGTGATTCGAAGCAGTTTGATCTAAAAATTGACGTTTCGAGCCCCATTTCAAATTTGAAGTTTAAAGTTTCTTTATCCTCACTTAAATTCATAGTTTTAATTCTAAATAAAAAAAATCTATAATTAACATCATCTTCTTTTATTTCACATTTTTTTTCTTTTCTAGTCAAAGTTTATGGTCATTATAATTTTAATTTCTTTTCATATTAATCTTGATTAAGTTTTAATTCGATTTATTTAAGTTGGGTTATTATTAAAACTAAATTTAATCTTAAATTTCTTTTATTTTTATTTGTATTTATTTATTTGTTACTAACATTTTACTAGTTATTATTATTATTGTTATTATTTTTGTCTCTTTGTCATAATAGAAAGAAGAAAAAAGAGCCTTTGATGGACCACTTTCACGCATGCACGATGCAGCAACCTTCACCAAAATTACAAGCTAAATGCCCTGCAAAACACTGCTTAACCTGCACAATTGTTGTCCTCATAACACTCCAAATCTTGCACCAAACTAGCAACATACAACCTGCATCAAGAAAAAGCATAAAAAAGGACTTATCAAGTATGTTCAAAATCCATCTAACTTCCCCCCAAAATTCAACTCAATTCTCCTATAAAAAGATTGCTTCAGCACACACAAAGGGAGGAAGAAAATAGCATACAAAAGCTCTGCAGAAAACTTGTTTCAATCTTCCTCCAATTTGTCTCCAAAACCTTCAATAAACTGTGTTCACAAACCTTCACAAAACTTTGCTACCATATTCATTCACAACAAACCTTCACACCGAAACCGCATGACCATCCAATACCTCTACAACATTCCCAGCCAACATACACTCTTCAAAACCTGCACATAAGACCATATCTTCAACTTTCATTACCATCACCATAAATCATCTAAACTGAAACAGATACAAACTCACTTCAAACTTCATTACTCACCTTCCATCACAACAAATTTCATTCACCGATACACCTTCATCATCGTAGCTGAACCAAACAAGCCTTTGATCCGTAAACGTCAACATTCGCAACAACTTTCAACCACAGTGAAATAGAAGAACGGAGGCGGAATAGAAGCTGAATCGGACAAGGCAGATTCGAAACTGTACCTGAGAAATCCTGGAAGCTTCGTCGGTAAATGTTGAATTTCGTTTTCTTTGTTTTTGCGATATACGTCATTGTTATTGAATTGATTGTTGTTTATTAATTTGTTTGTGGATGCTTACTGATTGAATCCTTTTGCGGTTTGTGAGTATTATTGTTGTTGCTTTGAGATTCTTGTATGTTTGAATGATTTTGTGTTGTTATAAACTGTTTAATCGACCCGACTGGGACCGAGCGAGAGGCTGTGCGAGAGATTTTAGAGAGATTCATAGAGGAGAGAAGAGCTGAGTGTTTGAATTTGCAATAGAGAAGAACAGAGGAATACAGAGTTGTTGAAGAAGATGGGGCGGACCCTCTTTGAGTTGGTTTCTAGGGTTTTGATGTTATTTTGTCTGTTGGGCTTATTTGAGCCAGGGTCCAATTCGTTTTGCTGTGCACATACCCTTCAGTGCCTGCACCCCCCTCTTGTGGTAGCTTCATGAGACTTACTTTGAGCCTGTATGCATTTTAAAGCCCAATTGATTTCACTTATATATACCTCCTCTTTTAATGTTTTTTTATGGTTTTAATTGCTTTAATAGTTTAATTTTATTTTAATGTTTATAAAAATACCAAAAAAAACATGTTTTAATTTAACTTTTATCTTCTTATTATTAAAATCCCAAAAATATTAGAATAGTTATTTTAGATCAATATTAGTTAGAATTAGTATAATTTTAGGATTTCGATTTCCACTTGTTTAGTTTTATTTTCTTTTTCTTTCCAACTTTTAAAACACTTAATAATTATTAAAAGGTGGAGAATGGTGAGTATCCTTGCATTGGGATTCAATTCACCACTATTCACATTTCCCTCTAAAAAATACCCAACCATAAAACACAATTAATTTACTTAATAATTTTTAGACTTTTAAAAAGTGGAGAAGGGTGAGTATCCTTGCATTGGGATTTAATTCACCATTATCTACATCAAAAAATACCAATCAATTTCATTTTTCTTTTTCTTCTTAAGAACATGTTAATTCCTTTCCACGACAATTGTGTAAGTCTCCCAAGGTCGAGCAGCGGTGGAATGCGACGTTTAACACCGTTCATTTAAAAAACACAAAACATACAAAAAATTGTAGGCCGAACTACGGCTGCTCTGATTCCTTAAAGGGATACGTAGGCATTGGGTCGCGGGGCCTGAACGAGCACATCTTTGTATATTTCTTTGTTTTCCCCGTGTTTCTTTTCTCTTTTTCTTTGCGCGTTTCCTTTAGCTTTAGATTTTAGACTTTTAGATAACACCCATAGATTTAGACTAACAAGAGCGGATCCCGTCGAGTACGACGGACGTGAGGAGTGCTAATCCCTTCTCCTTGCGTAACCGACACCCTTACCCTTTTCTCTGGGTCGTAAGACCTTTTTCTTTGTTTTCTCTTATAGGTTTTAGTCGATGTTTTCCTTTCCCGTCTCCTGGGATAAATAAATAATCGATGGCGACTTCATTGATTTTTTAATCATCAGTTGATTTCGATCCGATTGTAACACTACCAGACGAAGGACCTGAGATAGGATCCCAGTGGGGCTTAATCTTTGACGGAGCTGTCAATGCTTATGGACGAGGAATTGGGGCAATCATTGTTACACCTCAGGGTACCCATATTCCATTTACTGCCAGATTAACTTTCAAGTGCACAAACAATAAGGCTGAATATGAAGCTTGCATCATGGGTCTCGAAGAAGCCATGGATCTAAGAATCAAACACTTGGATGTATACGGAGATTCTGCTTTGGTCATCAATCAAATCAAAGGAGAATGAGAAACACGCCAACCAGGGCTAATTCCTTACAAAGACTATGCGAGAAGATTGTTACCATTCTTCGACAGGGTAGATTTTCATCACATTCCTCGTGAAGAAAATAACTTGGCTGATGCATTAGCCACACTCTCTTCCATGATTAGGATAAATCATTGGAATGACATTCCTCGGATCGATGTTATGCGCCTGGATAGGCCCGCTCATGTTTTCATAGTAGAAGCAATCATCGACGACAGACCGTGGTATCACGACATCAAGAACTTTCTTCAAAAGCAAGAGTACCCTCTTGGGGCGTCAAAGAAAGACAGAAAGACTTTGAGAAGGTTAGCTTGTAGATTCTTCCTGAATGAAGATGTTCTGTACAAGAGAAACTTCGACATGGTTCTGCTTAGATGCGTTGAAAGAAAAGAAGCAGAAGTACTCATGAGAGAAATACATGAAGGTTCCTTTGGTACTCACACCAATGGACATACCATGACAAGGAAAATACTGAGAGCAGGATATTATTGGCTGACGATGGAGTCAGATTGCTACCAGTATGCAAAGAGGTGTCACAAATGTCAGATCTACGCCGATAGAATTCATGTGCCACCATCTCTTCTCAACATACTCTCTTCCCCTTGGCCTTTCTCCATGTGGGGAATCGACATGATTGGAATGATCGAGCCAAAAGCGTCCAACGGACATCGCTTCATCTTGGTAGCTATAGACTATTTCACCAAATGGGTTGAAGCAGCTTAAAATGCAAACGTTACAAGACAAGTTGTCGTCAGGTTTATCAAAAATCACATCATCTGTCGCTACGGCATTCCTAGCAAGATAATCACTGACAATGGGTCAAATTTGAATAACAAAATGATGAAGGAGCTTTGTGAAGAATTCAAGATTGAACATCACAACTCATCTCCTTACAGACCAAAGATGAATGGAGCTATAGAAGCAGCTAACAAAAACATCAAGAAAATCGTCCAGAAGATGGTCATCACTTACAAGGATTAGCATGAAATGCTCCCGTATGCTCTTCATGGTTACCGTACATCAGTACGTACTTCGACCGGAGCAACTCCTTTCTCCCTTGTATATGGCATGGAGGCAGTCCTACCAATAGAGGTTGAGATTCCATCAATGAGAGTTTTGATGGAGGCAAAATTAACATAAGCCGAGTGGTGTCAAAGCAGATTCGATGAATTGAACTTAATCGAAGAAAAACGCATGACAGCTTTATGCCACGGTCAGCTATATCAACAAAGAATGAAGAAAGCTTTCGACAAAAAGGTTCGACCTCGCACAATCAAAGAAGGCGACCTTGTACTCAAAAAGATTCAATCTTTTCTCACAGATTCAAGAGGGAAATGGACTCCCAATTATGACGGCCCCTACGTGGTCAAGAGAGCTTTCTCAGGAGGAGCCTTAATACTCACGACTATGGATGGAGAAGAATTCACCCGTCCTGTGAACGTCGACGCAGTCAAGAAATACTTCGCCTAAATAATTAAAAGAACAGCTCGCTAAGTTGAAAACTCGCAAAGAGCAGCTTAGGCAAAAAAGAGCGTCTCGGTGAATCGAAAACCCGAAAGGGCGATTCAGGCAAAAGTTAGAGACATAAAAAAAATATTAATCAATCCCGGTAGACTTAAAACCCGAAAGGGGTAGTTTACGCAAAAGTTAGGGATATATGGCAAGTAACTGTGTTCAGGACAAACTTGATCATTCAAAATCCATAGCGGAGTATTCATCAGCAGTAGGTCATCTTCTACGAAGCACGAATACAGGGCAATTCGGAGTGGAAGGGAAAGATAACGGTCGTCACGTTTCATCGTAGCCCTTTTCCCGAAAAATTACCAATTTCCAACTTTGTAAATACTCCATGGAATCAAGCATTTGGATGATTACCATTCCATAAATAATAATTTGAGCCTTGTGCCTTTTCTTTGCAATCTAGTCTTTTTCAGTTTCCTGAAATGCATTTTAAGTTTAAACAGTCATTTTCTTGAAACAAATGTTTTCATAAAATAAAATGAATTTACTTGCAAAAATAAAGGTGAAATTTCTTTCTAAGGTTTACAAACAATAGAAAGAATGCAAACAGTTGCTCCGAGAACGGTTGAGACTCCGGGAACCAAGATTTCCCCATGAGGTCGCTTTGCGAACATCTCCCGATGACGGATCTTCACTTCAATTCATATTACTCACTTCGGACAGCGGACAACTGATAACCAGATATTCCCAACAGAGTTCGAACTGCAAGAAGAGGATATCTTCTGATCAACAAGATTCAAGTCGTATCATAGGATTTTACATCCGCGACAATTCTATTCACATTTACTTTACATTTTATGATTGTCATAATATTCATGCATACATTATAACTGCATAGTCGAGTCAGGCTCTAATCATGTGAATGCCCGAGTCATTGAGGCATGAACTCAAGTTTCCCCTGCAAGTTTTGGAGAAACTTTTTCCTTCAAGACGACAGTTCATACACAAGGATCTCCCCAAGCAAGTTAACAAATTGCAGTCTCCCTCGAAGAGATAGTTTGTTCACTTTTGGAGTTCCTCAGCCGAGATTCTCCCGCAGAGCGACACTCGACAGTCTTCTTCAGATAAGATAGTCTGTTTCGCATTTTGGAATTCCCTAGAGGGTCGATGAGCGGTTCTCTTCTCTAAGAAATGTGGATTCCCCGACATAATTTACAAGTGTTAGTTTTTCCTCCTGGAAAACAGTTTGGTCTTTCCCCAGCAGGGTCAAGAGATGCCACTTTTCGTCAAAGAAAATAATTAAAAATCTCCCAGCAGATCGACAAATGATCCTCGGCGGAGTCAGCAAATGGCAGTTTCTTCAAACAGTTTGTCTGTTTCTGGGATGTTTCATCCTTTTCAGAGTTGACAAATGGCGGTTTTCCTCCTAAGAAAACAGTTTGTTAGTTCCCCTCAGGGTCGACAAATGGCAGTTTTGCTCTTAGGAAAATAGTTTGTTGGTTCCCCGGCATCAGTTGACGAATGGCGGTTTTCACCCCGAAAACAGTTCGTCCGCCTTCAAACAAAGTCATTAGCCCCTCAAAAGAGCGCGGGTCCATATGACGATCCTTCAAAAACGTCAAGTTGAAAGGAGGGATGGTGAAGTTTCTTTATTTACCGTCAAATGGTATCTTACCTCCAAGTGCTGGTAAGAAGTTTGATGAGGAAACAAACCTTTGAAGTTTCTTTATTTACCGTCAAATGGTATCTTACCTCCAAGTGCTGGTAAGAAGTTTGATGAGGAAACAAACCTTTGAAGTTTCTTTATTTACCATCAAATGGTATCTTACCTCCAAGTGCTGATGAGAAGTTTGATGAGGAAACAAATCTTTGGAAATTTTCTCTTTATCTGAGATATTGTCCAAACGCAACTAAGACCAGTTTCGAGATATGGACATCCCAAACGAGGGGAGGTTGTTTACCTTTTTCTAAGTATCAACACTTAGTTAAAGAGGATGGATTGCGCATCTTACATTGCCATCCATTCGCCAGAATCCACATTAAGTATTTCTACAGGAGTTTGTCTCCTCATCCCCCGCCAAGTGCGACAACGGGATCAGTTCATGTAATGATTTTATCAATTACAACATCTCAGGAGCGCCCAAAATTCGGGCATTCTTCGATATTTAAGTCTCTTTCACGCAGGAGAGATCGAGATATCAATCTCTCTCCTTCCAGATGAAAGAAACTTAAATAGGGGCATCTGTCATACCCTAATTTTTGACCCCCCTGAGATGACATATCTTCAGGATTTTCATCAGGTCAAAGCAAGTACCCAGAGCAGTCACTTCTTCATCTGGCATTCAATCGAGGATGTTCAAAAGACAAGAGAACTCAGGAAAAGGATCAATCAATAGAAGAATTAGTCTCTAACATAATCATAGGACTCAAGAGCTTCATTTTTTCACCTATGATTGATTAGACACCCAGTCATCTGAGTACAGGTTTACTCAGGTCACCAGACTAGGTTCTTTTTAGCCTATCAAGGACTAAAATCAGGGAGCACCTTTGGGAAACCCTAAAAAGCCCCAGGGGATCATTCAAAGACATCAATCATCTTCAAATAGCTCATATGACAAGATCCACTGGACATCACACCTCAATTCAAAGTCTACAGTCATTATTTTCATATGGTCGACAATTAGGGTTTTTGACCTAATTCACCAGGATAGTTGACTTTTAATCAGGGCATGGATCCAAAACTCAAGACATGATTCAAGAACCTCTCCTACCTCAATATAATCCATTTACATCACTCATTTGAGGAGAAGATCTTGATTCTACACAAAAGTCCAAAATTTCACTTTATCAAGAAAAAGTCAACTGTATAGGTTCACCTTTGACTTTTAAGATTTTTGGTCAAACCATGACTTTCAAGGATCAATATCATCAATATATGGATATTAAAGTCATTTGACCAAAGAAATTCAAAGAGATTCACCAAGGAGCAAAAAGTCGGGAATTAGGGTTTTTGAGGGCATTGTGGGAACTCAAAATTTCACCTACACAACTCAAAAAACTTCCAACATGAAAGTTGTAGATCTTGCAAAATAAAACAACATCTTACATAGGAACTTTTTTCAAAAGATCAACCATTTAAGAGTTTTGGAAATTTTGAAGTTTTAGGTCATAAACACTTAGAAAATTTTCTAAGTGTTTTAACCTAGTTTTCTTCCAACTTTGGCCTCATTTTTCACAAATTTCCCAAAGGATTCTGAAGAAACTCCAAACTAATGATTTGAAGTAGATGTTTAGGGCTTTCCAAATTGTGTTCAACCTTCTCAAAATTCATTTTGAGCTAGGAGTTATGCTTGTTCAAAGTTGGCCTCATGAAGTGAAATTATAGGTCATGCATCATTTTTGAACTTTGCAATTTTGTGCACATGACCTCAATTATGGATGCTACACGACCCATAACACATCTGAAAACATGCCATGCATTCATTTTCACCATGCCATGATAATTGAGGAAGATTCCTAAAACAAGAACATGTGATTATGTAATGATTACATTTGAGAATTTATGGCAAATTGATGAATCACCCAAGGAATCTTCTCACCAACCAATTAGAGCTCACTTTGTATCTGAAATGTTCCCTAAGATCAGATAGAATCAATGGATAGGGAGCTGGCTCAAAAATGCAATGATCACACTTGGATATTCTTTGAAATTTCTTCATGGCTAAGAAACCAAATTCACTTCACTAAGCAAGCTCACTCTCTCAATCAGTACTGAATCATTTGCCTATAAATAGAGGGCTCTTTCTCATTCAGAAAACACACCAAAGCAACCATATTCCTTGCTTTCTCTTTCTCTCCTCTTGCTTATTGGTTTTTCAAAGTTCTTTGGCAAGAAGAATCGTTTTCTTCAAACCAGAGCTTATCTTTGGAAAGTAAGCATTCTAACATCTCAAAGGGGTTCATTTGAGGTGATCCAAGCACCTGGATCACTTCTGTAAGTGGAGGAACACCATTGTTGCTCTCACTTTGGAGCTGTTGCAGTTGGAGGTCCATAGAGCAATTCAGAAGGCTTCCAATAAAGCCTAGCATCCAGACACGTTCCTCTGGTCATAGTGAAGCTGTTCAGATGGCTGCAGCTCATCTGTAACTCAAGAATCATCACTCTCCATGTCCACTTGAAGCTCAAATCGAGGGAGGTCCATAGAGCAATTCAGGAGAATTGAAGATACAATAAACATCCAGTTAGCATCACTGAGTCACAAGGAAGCTTTTGGGATCATTCATACAAGCCCAGGTGCTCTCTATCATCCTCACGACCTTCATTTTCAGAGGTAAGTTTCTCAACTCCACCTCTTTGATTCGTGTATTTTTCTGGCTAAAACTCAACACCATTCTATTCAGCATCATAAGAGGATTAAAAACCCTCTATCATCAGTCATTTATGCTTCAGTATAGTCATTTAATTTGAATTCCAAATTTTAGGGTTCTTCACGTATTTTAGATAATTCAGTAGATATAGTTAATATAAATTCATAATAGTTACATATCTAGAATCGTGAGTGAATTTAGAGCAAGTTTGGTCTTTATATCGTTGCAAATGTTTGAGAATTGAGAGAGTTCAGAAATTCAAATCGTTGGAGCTTGAGGAAGAAGATGACAATGGTGGTGGCGCGCAAATTTCAAACCTCAGGGCAGAGTTTATTTTATATTTAATGATAGGTGTTTCATAAACGACTGAATAACTTGCCCCAGTGGCCACACATGCGCTCTTAGTCTCCTCATGCCTCAAGTCTGGGGTTCGAATCCCCCTCGCCCCAGACTTTTTGTTTCTTTTATTTTTTTATGATTTACCACTTGTTTGAAAATATAATGAACTGGATGCGTATCATAAACACCAAGCGCGCGTTGGCCCAGTGGTGTTGTTTTGAGTTGTTGACTTCAAGGGCGTGGGTTCAAACCATGGTGAGGCGAAAACATTATTTTTTTTATCACTTTTTCTTTTCATTTTCTTTACAACTTCACACAATTAATTCACCTATTAAATTAAATCATTTTCACTCCATTTTTCACACACTTGTTATTTAATATATCTATTTCATAAATAATAAAAAAAATCATAAAAATATTATTTATTTCATGTATTTTAATTAGGTTTAAAATAATATGTTTTAAATGTTTTCTTAAATACTTTAAAATATATATTTTCATTTTGTTTTAACCTAATTACTTTGTGAATAATTTTATGATAAAACCCTAAATTATTTAGGTTTTAATTAGGTATAAATTTCATCTTTGCCTTAATTAAGTTGACTTTTGTCAATTTGCAAAACTGTTTTCAATCTCCGATCAAACAGATAATTAAGGTTTTCAAACAACAAAACCTTATATATCATTTCAATCATTTTCAACAGTTTCTCATACACAGTAAATCATTTTTCAATTGGGCCTCTAATAGAGTGTATGACCCAACACCTTCTTTCTTTTCATAGTTTGTTTTCAAAAACTGTATTTACAAAATCTCCTTTCTGTTTTCAAAACATTCTTCTGGTATTTGAAGGGCATTATTCCCGGTGAAACTCTTCAGATACCTATGTGACCTTTGTCCATCTTCACTTCTTCTGTTTTCAAAAACCCTTAACTGTTTATCATAAATATTCAACTGTTATCAACAAAACAACAAAAATTGCTGGTAAGGCTTTGTACATACTTCTTCAAAGGCCTCCACTCCATCCAGGTTAGGCTTTACAAGCTTTCAATTTACAGTCTTTGTTTAAATTACTGTCAAATATAAACTGTACATATATTTGTTTAGAACTACGTTTGAGTGTAAACCCTACGACAGTTAAACTATATATATATATATTATAGGAATATGGCCTAGGATTGAGAATGTATTCCCGGTGAAGGCTCTTTCCTAATTAGAGATCTGTAGTTCAAACCCCCAAGATGAATTATTCCCGGTGAAACATCTTGGCAAAAACTTTAGAATCCAAAAAAATAGGACACATCCACCCAAAGAGGAATTATTCCCGGTGAAACCTCTTACCCATTTGCTTAGAGCCAAAATAAGTTCAAAACTACATAGCTTTCTCTTGTGCTATAACAAGGACCCTCGATTAGCCTCCTCTTGGGCTTTGTACAAGGACCCACAGGCTTCTTAAAAGCATTTCCAGCTTCCTCTTGAGCTTTTATACAAGGACCCATCAGGTTTCTTATAAACATAGGAACAGGTCTTTAGTTACCTTTTAGCCTACCCTGGTGAGTTTCTTCCAATTTAAACCAGACTTTAAACAAGCTAAGTTTGTCTCAATTTCATATTGAGTACATTTTTGGAATGAGAGACATGGACGTCTCTGTCACCCTTACCTTCATCAATCTTCCTTAGCAGAGTCTAGGATCTATGTTTGCTTATCCTCAGCAAGAGTCAGCCTTCATCTTGGGCTTTAAACAAGAAGTCTCCATTAGATAATCTTTCTGCCATCATTTTAACAAAAAACCCCTGGAAAGGGTTAGCCTCCAAAATCATTCCTTCATTTTAACAAAAACCCCTGGAAAGGGTTAGCCTCCAAAATCAGTCCTTCAAATCCAAAGATTCATTCTCTTAGGAGATAATTTCCCCAAAAGAGTCAAAATCCCTGGAAAGGGTCACTCTCCAAAAATATAATAAAATCAGTCTTTTAACAAACAATTTTCTCCAGCTGAGTCAAAATCCCTAGAAAGGGTTAGCTTCCAAAGAAAAACAGTCTTTTAACAAATAAACTCTCCAGTAGAGTCAAAACCAACAAAAATAGTTAGCCTCAACCTTGGGCTTCATACAAGGCACCAAATGTAACACCCCTTTTATACCCCAAAATAAATAAGCATATAATCAGAGAATAAGCATGCATATAACAAAAGGGCGTCACATCGATGTTTTCAAAAACTAAAAACCGTTAAAAACCGATAGCATTTACTTACAATATTTGATACACCTGGTCATTTCAAATAATACTTCTCAATTAATCATATTTATCCAGAATATGCATTCACATCGAAAACTACTAAATAATCATGTGTTTCATAAAATGATCCATGTCCCATACCATGATCAAGTCTCAATAGTCATATCAACATAAGTTAAAACATAATTCAGAATATTTGGCTTAAGAGCCTATCAAACAACAAGTAGTATCATGACAGGTTCTCAAATCAAACGTAATACATAACCGAATAGAAACATGAGTTCAAATAACTAGTCTACCTAGTGTTACATGACCAGAGCATCGACTCACTACCTAATCTCCAAATAACTCGGAAGAAACTCCGACTAAGATCACACGCGAGCTACTAACTCCAGAACCTGCATGTCGCCAAACGAGGGCAACATTAAAACAGAAGGGTGAGAATACGAACCATTATGAAGAAAGTATAACATAATATAATGGTTAAATCAACACTTCAAGTAATTAGTCGTACTATGTAAAACGGAATAGATAATAGTAATCAATGCATATTTCACATGTTATCGAGTATACAACAAGCTTAAATAGTATAATATTTCAATTCTACTATTATATTCTCAATTAAGTACACAATCATAACTCTCACATATTCACACATCTAATCAAATATGTATTCAAACTTCACTCGTTTTCAATTATCAAACTCATACACATATCACAACTACATCAACTTCACATACTCAATTATCGCATGATTTTAATGTGACTCAATGCAAGATATGTGACGCTATGCATGTGGTACCGAATTGTGAACCCAATGTTTCACCGCTTTCCGATTCAATATCTAGAATCCAAGCCACGCTTCCGATCCGGACAAGACCAAAGCCCACCAAAACGTAAACATATAGTTTACCGCTTCTGATTCACTTTAGAATCTAAGCCTCGCTTTTGTTTCAAAGCAAACCACCTTTGTTTCAAGGCATCCATGATATGAATGTATGTACAATGTTAATCAAACATATGCAATTAAGATCATCTCTAACATCTTAATATTTAGCATATCACAATAATTCACTCAATGAATTATCCACAATATTGTACACCACATTCTCATCACATAAGCATTATTCACATATAATAATCAACACGAAATTCCCAATCCACCACTTTAATTAATACTAATAATTAATACTATCACATGTTAGCCCATAATTACCAATTATATAGGATTTTACTCTTTTCACAATAAACTAAGAGTCATTAAGAGTATACCATTTACCCACTCATAGAAGTTTCAACCTAAAATAATTCAAGGATATATCCATGTATTAATTATATGCATATTCATCACTTTTCCATCAATGGGTGATGGTATTCACGTTTCCCTTTGGTTCTATAACTAGCATAGTAGCTTTTTTTCTATAAAAAAAAAATATAATATGGTGATCTCATATTTTCACTCAGTCAAAGGCATTCCTATATATATATATATATATATATATATATATATATATATATATATATATATTCTATGCTAGCCAAAATCGGAACAGGACATAGAAAAAAAGGAGATACTAATTCATTATCATGTGAACACGCTACAGTAAAGAAATACATAAACAAGTGTACATTGAAGATCTACTTTTTGTTTCATTTTCCAAGTTACCTATGCATACCTACCATATCTTTCTATGTGGCTTCAAGGTTAGCAAGGTAGCATTTTCTATAAGAGAATAATATGGTGTCTCACATGATGATGTTTGGTAAATAAAAAAAAAATCATTAGTTTAATGAATGAATAAAGGGAACAATTAAGTGAAACAAGTATATATTATAACTCACCTTTGTTTCTTGAATAAATAACTAGCAATCAATGCCCCTTTCTAATCACTAATTGTACTACTACTAAATGATGTTACTGATAAAGCTTGGTAGGTATTCACATGTGAACTTTAGTAGACTAGCATCAATAGCTAAGTAGCAAGATAAAAGAAAACAATGAAAAGAATAGGAAGCATTTCTATTGGCCAAGGGAGCAGCTACAGGGGCGGTGCATTAACTAGTACAATATAGAATCATGTTTGTGATTGATCAAGACAACACACGCTACAGTGAAAAGGCATTTCAATTGGTACCACTTTCATCACTAAGTAGTATATAACTACCGCGGCACTATTCAAAGGAAATGTTGGTTCTTATTCCTATGCAGCACAGTAGCGAAAAATAAGATAAACATATGGAAAACAAAGCAATATTGTTGTGGCTCATAATGTTCACTTGGATATTTCATTTCCACAAGCGTATGAACACAGGGTGTTCATTTTCCAGTATTAAATCTTGTTTTCAAAACCAATTTTTTTCTACAGGTTTCAATACACTAAACAAAATTTAAATTACAGATTTCATAAGATTTAACTATGAAAAAATATAAATATGTTAAGCTACCAATTACCCCATTATACTAGCCCACAATGATTAGGGATTCTCCCCCTTACCTCTTGTTTTCTCCTCCAAAACCCTAGTTTCCTCTTCTTGTTCCTCTCCTCCACTTCTATTCTTGAAAACCAGCAAAATGATAAATGATGTTTCTACCCCTTATTTCCTCTCTTACTATCTTTATTTATTATATTAGGCTTTAAAAATAACACCCCCTATTTACTTCTAACTCTAATAAATAGGCCCAATTAAATATAATCTCTTAATATATCTATTTTAGTTCAATAAACTAAATAAACACCAATACACACAAAGTTAATTAATTCAATTAATTATTATATGTCATAACAAATAAATAATTATTTAACACACCAAGTAAAATAAAATAATATAATAAAATAAAATAAAATACGGATAAAATCCTCTAATAACTCACTGTCTCATATTTCCGGTCTAAACTTAGTTATTCGAAAAATTCCCAAAACGCTAAATGTTAACTATTTAATATTTCTAATACTAAAAATATTAAAATTCTTCGATTAAATATTGATCCGCTATCCCGAACTAGTACCGAATAAATCGTCCCGAAAGGCGAAAATTTCAATAAACATCAGAAATGACTAAATTAAGCAAATAATTATTAAAAACACCAAATAATATAATTACTAATATAATTAATAAAATATTAATAAAAATCGGGATGTTACACCAAACAATAAAACTCCCCTATCAAGAGTCAGCCTCAACCTTGGGCATTGTACAAGGCAGATAATAGAGTCTCCCCAGTGAGTTCTTCATCATTCAGTAGCCACAACCTTGGGCTTTGTACAAGGCAGATTAAACCATATTTTCATGTGTCAAAGATTTCTAACACCTAGGATCTTTTCCCCATAGAGTCATCCATACTCAGTTTATTTAAGAGTCAGCCACAACCTTGGGCTTTGTACAAGGCAGAAAATAATGTTTTCCCTAGCTAGAGTTAGCCTCGATTCTGGGCTTTGTACAGAACACCAAATAAAATCCATTAAATAAACACTCCCCAATTAGAGTCAGCCTCAATTCTGGGCTTTGTACAAAACACCAAAAAACTCCTTAATTTAAATTCCCCCCAGTAGAGTTATCATTTCAATAAGTCAATAAATCAATCAAAAACCTCAAGCTTGGGCCTCATGCAAGCACGCTAAAGTCAAATCTTTTATACAGTAGATAGACATAGCTTATCTCTATAGAGAGATGATTTTACTACTCTACCACATTCAATCCAACAAACATTTCAATTTCAATTTCAATTTTAATCAAGTCTCCCATTTAGGATTTTGAAAGGCATGAGCTGACAGTAAAACCCAGACATGTGGTAACTTTCCCTAATTTGGATGAGCATCTTTCTTTCATTTAAGAGACATTTGACTGGTATACTTGCACATACACAAGTAAGGTCCCCCTCTTGAATGAAATGAATTCAGTTATTCTGTCACTCTTTTAAATGTTTGTGGTGGAATAGTATAAATACCTCTCTGTAAAGATGATTTCATGTCTCTTTATTGTAAACAGAGATTTAATTCAAAGCTTCAACCTTGAGCTTCAAGCAAGGCACCAAAAATAATTAATTTCCCTAGTTAGTTCCCCGAAATACATTAAGCTCTGACTTCCACTAGGGATATGTAGGCATGAGGTTCACAAGGAATCTCAGCGAGCTAATAAAATACCAAAAATAGTCAGTTTGTCTATCTGTCTGTCTTTCTTTAATCAATTCAATTCCTTCTCCTAATACAAAGGAGAAACTTTCCCAATCATTAGCAATAAACATAATCACGATGACACAGAGAAGGTTCCTGTAGAGTACTACAGATATGTAGGGTGTTTAAACACTTCCCTATATATAACCGACCCCCCGGACTCCAGAATTTCTAGTCTAGGTGAAATCCCCACACTTAGCAAACTCCTAGGGTTTAGTTGAAATCTTTTTTTCCCTTTCCTACTCGTAGGACAATAAGAAAGTTCGTGTGATATCGTAGGAAGAACTGAAACAAAATTCCTCCCACCACGGACGCATTCTCCTTCCAAATTTCGCGTGAAGAGTCTAGCGTGCCGTCCTCCCAAGTGAAACGGGGAGGTAAAAAAAACGACACCACATCTGTTGTAACTGATCCACCATCCTATAGTCACTCTTCTTGATTAAAGCGAGAAACTCTTCAGCATCCTTATTATTAGCTTCTCTATCCTTGGGTTCAGCCTCGTTATTTGGTCTCGTAACAGCTTGGTCACCAGATTGTGTCAAGTTTTCATTAGACGTTGGTTGCGCTTGTGCAGCTTTGAATATGCGACCACTACGGGTCATTCCCCCAGGCCCAACAATACTTGACATAACAGTATTGGTATCAGAATTGTACTCCCATGGTACTGATTTCATCTTGTCCAATGCGTAGGTATCATCAATGGTGGTCTAGAACACGGGATGATTAATGGCTTTCTTGCCCCTTGAGTGGGTATTATTAATGGCTCGTTCCTATCCACCATAGCCACATACTCTCCCTCAGAATATTCCTTCAGCTGAATCAATCCTTGATCCATGAGCCTTTGCAGAGTGTCCTTAAAAGCCTCGTTGTGTTCTAAGATAAACACCTTTATAAGTAAATACCTCTTAAGTGCATCTATGGGGGAGTTTATTTGTTGAACCAACTCTTGCTCAGTAACGACCTCAATTGCATTGACTGCGCCATCATGGTGTGGCATAGGATTTGTTTTCACATTAGGTTTGTCAAAGGAGATTGCCCCTGACTCTATCAGATCTTGAACTATGTGTTTGAAAGCTCAGCATTTCTCCATTGTGTGTCCAGGAGAATTGGCGTGAAATTCACACCTTTCATTAGCTTTGTAGTTGGGTGTGACCTTTCCTGGAGGAGGAGGTGCCAATGGTTTGATTTCCACCAAGGACTCACTTATCAAGTATCTCAGTATCTCCTTTTTGGAAGTAGGTAAAGGATCGAATCTCCTTTGATGACCTTGAAATCGATTTTGTTGTGGTGGGAATGACATGGGAGGTCTAGCTTCCTGATGTACCACTGCATTAGTCACTCTTTCCTTCTTCTTTGCGAAGGTGGGAGCGGGCCTCTTTGACTGATAAGATCCAGATGATGCCTTGCATCTTCCCATTTTTAATTCCGTTCTCGATCCTTTCACCAATAACCACTAGGTCTGAAAATCCTGAAGATACGCTTCCGACCATTTTATCATAGTACGGTCCTTGCAGCGTAGCCATAAACATGTCTACCAGCTCCTTCTCCAACAGGGGAGGTTGGACTCGGGAAGCCATTTCCCTCCACCTTTGGGCATACTCCTTGAACGACTCCTCTTTCTTTTGTGACAAATTTTGGAGTTGCATCCGGTTAGGTGCCATGTCCAAATTGTACTTGTATTACTTCAGGAATGTATTAGCAAGGTCATTCCAGCTTCGAATGTAAGACTTCTCCAGTTGCATGTACCAGTCAACAGACGCTCCGCTCAAGCTATCTTGGAAGAAATGAATCATTAGCTTTTGATCATGAGTGTAATACGGTGAACTGACTTTTATAATCGAAAAATGTCGCGGTTAAGCAAGAGTCGCCACCGACTTTTATTTTGTCCAAATTAATCAGAAAGGCTAAAAGAACAGAAAAAAACCTTTTTAAAAGAAAACGGGTTCGGGGGGTAATTTATGCAAAGGTAAGGTGTAAGGCACCCTTTGCATCCATGGTTATCCATGGGCTCTTAATTGCTTTTCTCGTTTGATTTCAAAAATGTAGAAGAAGTGAATATGGACTTTAGCTCGTAAATGAGCGTAGCCATTTTGAAGGTTTATGAGAAAGAATATGAAAAGACTTTCAGCCAGAGCAAGGCAATTAGGAGCAATTACCTTAATAATGTAGAAAATAGTTCTTTTAGCTTTTCAGGGTGAAAGGGTCTATCCATGCCATAAGAGGGCAGGAAGCCTTTCATTTGGAGGTTGAAGGGTCGTCGCAATATCGTTCGCCATAAAACTGTCACATGCCATAGAGAGGCATGTAGTCTAAGGGAAGGATCAGAATAGCCTTTCGTAGGCAACCAGAGGATACCTCAGCCTTTCGTAGGCAACTTCCGAGGGACGAGATCATATTAGTGTATCGAAGGCAGCATCATTAGGGACTTATGATCTTTGCATTAGTCGAGGCAGCATGGCTGAGGTATCCTCGTATTCGAGGGACATGTCTATTCTGCAAAAAAAACAAGGCAACAGGCAACAGAAGGGGTTACCAAAAAGTGTGCGTCGGTGCAACAATCACGTGATTAATTCAAAAAATTTATCTTATGAATAGTGATTCTAAATTGATTCAAGACTTGCACTCCCTAAGATTACTAACCACGCAATAGTATAAACAGTTAAAATATTAACGGGGAAAGGGAAAATGAAACCAGCGGGGGAAAGGGAAATTGAAACTAGCGGGATAATGAACAGTGCGATAGGTTTGACACAAATAATAATTAAGACAAATAAAACAAGATGAATTTCAGGGTTACCGACTATTGAGCTTTGACGATCAACAAACCCTGAAAAGGTGGGAAAAATAAAAACCAAAGGGCAATGAGTGCATTATCGATTCATTGACAACTAGGGTTAATCATAATCTGAAAAAACAAAGTAAAAATGAAATAAAACAAATATTTAAGATAAAAATAACACTTAGCTTTTGATTTGATTTGATAGGGTTGGAAATCGGAGGTTGCCTTGAGCATTGACTCAGATCATCTGAGAATTGGCAGAAAAATGACAGATAGTGAGTGTAAAAGAGTCCATTGACTTTCGAGGCTTTAGCCCTAATAACAACTTTATAATGCAAATGAAAATTTAAATAATAAAATAGAGTCGGGACTTAGCTTCGTAAAAGGCGTGGCGCACAGTCGGTAGAAACCCTATTCCTAACCCTGAAAAAACTGCACAAAGAAAAAAAGAAAATTTTCAGTGTATGACTGATCGAATGATGAACCTCGTAAACCCTGATTACGGCACAAGTTAACTATGGTTAATAGAATAAATAAAAAAAACCAGATTAATTAATTATTGATTTTCAACCTAATTAATTAAATCGGCGAAAACAAAATTTCGATTAAATTACTTACTCCTAATATGTATTTTTTATCAATTAATAAAACATTTATAATTAATTAAATAAATTAAACTATTTGAATAAATTTAAATCAAATAAAACTATTAATTAAAATATTTTGATTTTTAATAAGTTTTTTATTTTTATGAAGAAAAAAAAGAATAATTAAGAATAAAATTTTTGTTAAAAAAGTATTTAAAAGAATTGTAAAAAAAATCAAAATATAAATAAAATAAATAAACAAAAAAACGTTATGTTATATAATTAAAAAGGAAAAAAAATTAGAAAACTTAACTAATGATCCTGTGTGGTGAGATTCTGGGCGTTTAGGGTGGAGCATACTTCTTGGATCGCTTGATTGAATCTCCATGATGCTTGGACAACCGTGATTGATCAGAACAGCATGCACACATGTGGCCTTGTAACTCTGGATCTGCAACTATGTTGTTAGTAAAAAAAATAAATAAAAGGAAACGAGGAGGGCTGGGATCGAACCCCCTCTCCCTTGGGCAATGATAGTTTCCCTTGCCAATCAAACATAACTAACGCAATACGCAATGAAAATTCAAAGTGAGGCCATGGATCAACTCGTTTCGACCTCACGAACACAATGGTGGCCATGGTTCGGTCTAATTTCACCTCCAAACCAAAGCCCTAATTTTGGACCTTCACGACCTAACAATGGCATCTCACTATGTACGAATCAAATCTCAAATTAAACATACCAGAAACATTCCATACATCGTTATAAACCAGAATATATAATCAAATCTAATTAATCATGAGCGAACGAATGCAAACAAATTCAAAACTTTTAATGGCAAACCATGGCTTAAGGGACGTGTTTCCTGATGCTTCAGGCCTTGGCTAAGATTGCAGAACGACCAGTGATGCTCTAAGAAGGTGTTTTGATCTCTCAATCTCCTTGAATCAGCCTCCAACTTTGAATTCGATCCCTCACTTTTCTTGAATAATTTTGAACTTGTATGGTGCTCTTTGAATGCAGAAAAATCGTCCCCTAGCATTTGATCATCTTTAGGTATATATAGAGACTGAATTAGGTCAATAAAACTTGAAAGAATCTTGTTGAATCTTAAATTGCAATTTGGAAAAATTTGATTCATGAAAGCTTCCAAATTTGGTCCAATCTTGATTCAATGTCTTCCAATTTCAATGTGCACAAAATTTGGTTGTTTTTTTGGAGTTAATATTGATTGGATTTGGTTATAAGTGAATTCCCAATCAAATCTTAGATTTCTATTTGATTTATTTGAATTAAATCACCCTTTTTAATGAATAAAAATTCATATAAAATCAAATAAATCTAAAAAATTCGTGGTAATTGGGATGGATGTCTTGGATAACTTGTGGAACAAGATTGGGCCTAAAAAGATTGGGTCCCTTTGCAAGAAAGTTCAATTTGAAGCCTTTTATTTCACATTTTTCCATTTTGAAATCGTCCAACTTTGACAAGGCATATATCTCTCAAATTTTAAGATATGGAATATTTCTAGGACTTTTTAGAAACCTTAAAGAGTCCTCTAACCAGTGTCTTTGGTCTCATATCAAAATGATTTTCCATTCTCCTTGTGTGTCCTTTTGAAAAAAGTGACTTTTTGTTGACTTTTGAAAAGGACCTATAATGTTTTGGTCCCTATCTCTCAAGTGAAGCATTTTTAGACTTGGCATGTGAGACACAAATTTGTAGAGAATCAAATTTCCTTCAAAATGAGCTTTGGATGGAAAATTTTGGATGTTCTATGTGAGAGTTATGGCTGGTCAAAGTTCAGTTGACTTTCTCCTACGAAAACCCTAATTTAGAAACTTTTGGAATTGTTGATTTCTGATCTTTCCTCGATGAACCATGATCAATTCTTGATCAAATGGTGAATGATACTTCAATATTAGGATCTTGACAAAAAATCAGCAGGTTTGACTTTACTTTGACCACAATTGACTTTTAGGTTAACCTAGTCGACTGTTGTCTTTCTGATCAATTGAGTGATCAATCTTTTGAATTGAGACCTGAACTTCGTCATGGAGGTAGTGTGGAGTATCATAGACCATATAGGATGCCTTGGAGCCTTTGGTTCGTTGATTTTCCCTCAGAATAACAAAACCCTAATCCTTGCTTAGGAGTGGTGTCTTTGAACATTGTACCTTGATTTGAATTTGAGTAGGAGAAATAGTGTGGGCACATTTTCGGGTATGACATCTGCCCCTGTTCAATTTTCTTAAACCTGGAGATGTTGAGTGGTTTGTATGCCAGTCGGAATCTGAAGGTGGAAGAGGATTGAACACTAGAATACCCAGGAATTTGCCCTAGCTGATGATGAATGGACTTTTATCGGAGATGGGCTTGAAGATGCCATCCAGGTGTTGAGAGAAAGTTTATTGGAGATTGATCGTGTCAGCACCATTCGTAGTAACTGAATTAGATCTAAGTCTTTTGAACTATTCATGGAGGATACTCGAAACTAAGTATCAGAACTAAATTATCGTCTTGATTATTTCTGAACTATCTTTGAAATAATTGTCAAAATTAAATCTCTGTCTTGATTATCTCTGAACCGTCTTTGGAAGGATACCCAAAATTAAGTGTCAAAGTTAAATCTTCGTCTTGATTATCTCTGAACTATCTTTGGAAGATATCCAAAATTAAGTGTCAAAATTAAATCTCTGTCTTGATTATCTCTGAACTATCTTTGGAAGATATCCAAAATTAAGTGTCAAGATTAAATCTTTGTCTTGATTATCTCTGAACTATCTTTGGAAGATATCCAAAATTAAGTGTCAAAATTAAATCTTTGTCTTGATTATCTCTGAACTATCTTTGGAAGATATCCAAAATTAAGTGTCAAAATTAAATCTTTGTTTTGATTATCTTTGAACTATCTCTGGAAGATATCCAAAATTAAGTGTCAAAATTAAATCTCTGTCTTGATTATCTCTGAACTATCTTTGGAAGATATCCAAAATTAAGTATCAGAACTGAATCTTTGTCTTGATTATCTCTGAACTATCTTTGGAAGATATCCAAAATTAAGTGTCAGAACTAAATCTCCATCTAGAATGAGCGTCAGAATTAAATCGTTGACTTTATTATCTCTGCGCTATAATTGGAAGATAATGTTCATTTGATTGTAGAAGTAGGCTGAAAAAAAGAAACATTAGTTTCATGCAACGTCGTGATGCATGCATTGTAATTTTTGAAATGAATGAGAGTGTTATGCCCATGCACTGAGGCGTATGTATGTTATATATGAATTTACTATGATACATGATGTATGAACATGATTTATGCTATTTGGAGTATCTCGACTGAGGAAATAAATCTTTCTATTGTTGTAATTTTGATGTTTGATCTTGTCTTGAAGATGCTCAGGTGGGAATTTATGATTCTTGCTTGGGGATGATCAGTAACTTGATATACCCTGATTGGGGACAAAAAGTATTAGTAACCCATGTTGGAGAAGAGCAAGGTGTCGGGGAACTGGCAATGTTGAAGATGTAAACTCTGTTGGGGAGATATGTCTTTGTTGGTCGAGTATGTTTGAAGATATCTTCTTGAGGATTGCTCTGTGGGGATACGATCTTGTGAAATCGGAGTTGCGGGAAGGCATGGATGTCTTGGATAGTGCCCCCAGTATTATAGTAACTACCATTCCTGGATTTGATTAGGACACATCACTGAGTATTGATCAAGATGTCAAACTGGACTTGTATAGATTTTCCCCTGCTAGTAGGAACTTTGGAAAGATTCGCCTCGTGAGGACCTTATGAGATGTGCACTATGGGCGACATGCCCCTAGTACTTAGTACGATGCCCCTGACTGATCGGGAAATAGTTTGAAATCTACTTGTGATGTATGCCTTTGACTTTTTGGCATTTGAGAGATTCTTCGAATCTTGACTTGATTGCCCCAGATTGATTGGGAAAAACGTGCCATGCCCCTTGTATACGTAGGAGACGTTGCTTCTCGGAGTAATCTTGTCTATCGGGATAACTTCCAGTCATTAGTTGTATCCTGTGCAAGTTCTTTCTGATGCTAACATTTGAAATTATGTAGCAGAATATGTTTAATAATGAATTCATGAGATGCAATGCATACGTTTGTCTTGAGTTTTTAAAAAAACATTAAAACAAGAGATGTAAAAGCGTGATGTTTATAAAAACATGATTTTTGTAAAAACAAGATATCAACTTAGCATTTATGGCAAACCTTAAGGAGTCAGGATACCTTTTTTGGTGACAGTATGCTTTCGAACTAACCATGCTACAGTTAGGACTTTCGAGGGTTGTAACGTGGCTTGGTTCACGGTTTAAGAAACAAAGGATAATGGCTCAAAAATTTATTTATACCTATCCCCTTTTTCGTGATGTTCTTCGATCATATGCCCAGTTAACTTCGTGTTTAAGTCCTAGCGTAGCTTGAAGTCGTAACATTGACATTTGTTGATGGTTGAAGCACCAGAAATTGATTCAGACAGGTAGTCGTCCTTTGTTGTAATACTTTCTTTTTGTCGAGGATTTGTAGTGACCTCTTTTTGACTTTGTTGTCCCTAACTTTTGCCTGAGCTGTTTATTTTGAGACTACAGTCAGTGGGATATTTCGATTTTCAATAAGTCTCCTTCATAGGTTTTGACTTAATAGTTATTTTTTGGTGGATATTGAATGCCTGACTTAGTGGTTGCGGGGATCCATCATTACTTGTGTAAGCAACGGCTAGTATAGTTAAGTTAACTGAGTAACTACCCTGCCCCAGGTTGTGATTGAGGGTTTGATTTGCATGAGAAAGAAACTTCTACTCCTTAGGCTCAAAGGGGTTGACGAGGGATTAACATCCTTATATCTCCACTGTTTTAGGAATTGAAACAATGCCTGTACATCGTCAGCATAGTCCGTTCAAAAGAATGCTGTATGAGGTTGCGGTATTGTTTTCGTCATTCTCCCTCAAAAGGCTTACAGCTTAGCAGGAGTTGAATATCACAAAACACATGCAAAGTAAAGATATAATTTAAAATGAGTGATAGCGAAATAATTAATTCAAGACAAGCATATGCAATGCACTGATGATGATTATTAAAACAGATAATGTCTATCATAATTCAAATGTTTAAACAAACAGAATAGAAATTGCAAATGAAAGTAAATCTAATGATCTAAAAGTCCATCTTTCTAGCCATCCACAACATTGGCAATCTTGTTGTGATTAGGCATGGGAGCAGTGATCACGTTAGTAGTTGTAGGAGGGTCGAACTCAATTTCACCAGCGTCGATCATATCTTGGATCTTATTCTTCAACGGTCAACAATTCTCTGTGTCAAGTCCAGGACTATTAGAATGATATGCACATCTCGCATTGGGCTTGTAACTAGGACAGAGGTGTTAGGATTCTTAGGAGGATCCCTTAGGGTGATCAAATTTGCCTTTAGCAGATGTTGTAAGGCTTGAGCTAGTGACATATTGATCTTTGTGAATTGACGTCTGGGTGTATCTTGTTTGTTTTGACGACCTTGTTGAGGCGCCGGTGTGGATCTCAGAACTGCCCCAATAGATTGATCATGGTTTATCCTTTTCTGCCCATACACAACATTGGAATCTGACCTCCTATTGAAATGCTTCTTTGTAGTACCTGAGGATGTAGCCACTTGAATCTTACCACTTCGAATGCCACTCTCGACACGTTCCCCAATCAGTATGAGTTCAGTGAATCCAGATGATGAACTTCCCAGCAAATGACTATAGAAAGGACCAGTCAGTGTACTCATAAACATATCGACCAACTCTCTGTCAGCTAAGGAGGGTTTGACTCTTCCAGCTAGATCCCTCCATTTCTGAGCATACTCCTTGAAACTTTCCTCGGGTCCCATAGACATGCTTTGTAGTTGCATGCTAGTTGGTGCGAGGTCAACATTGTATTGGTATTGCTGGTAAAAAGCAACCACCAAATCTTCCCAGGTATGGATGTTGGTACTCTCTAGTTGATAGTACCATTCGAGTTGAGTTCTAGATAAGCTTTCTTGGAAAAAGTGGATCCATAGCTTCTTATCGGTAGTATGAGGTTGAATTTTCCTCACATAACACCTCAAGTGCAGCTTAGGACAAGAGACTCCATCGTATTTTGCAAAAGTTGGAATTTTGAATTTCGGAGGTATAACAACTCCAGAGATGAGTCCTAGATCTTCAAAATCTAGTCAAGGTATCTTCTGAATTTCCATGGCTTTCATACGTTCCTCCAGCAACTTGTATTTGTCATCAGGATGTTCATCCTCATGGTGATAGTCCTCTTCTTCTTCAGAACGCTTGGCTGAATCATGGTTACTTTTTACATCAGTTTTGACACTAGCATCATCATCTTGCTCATCCTCGTCACTGTCTTCAGAGGTTTCGGCATCCCTGAGTTGCAAGATCGGTCTAAGCTTTTTCACTTGAGTCTTCTTACCCTTCTTCTTCTTCTTTTTAGTCAGCATGGCTTTCAGATCTTCTTGCCCCTTGGACAAATTCAGAATCAAGGCTTGGAACTCAGTGTTTTGAGCTTGGAGATCCTTAACTGATTGTTCGAGATTCATGATGCTGAAATAAACAGCGAGGAAGGATGAGAGACCTATGGTAAGAAACCTGTTATGCGATGTTATGAATGCAAATGCAATACTTTCAAGGATCTTTAGGTATTTAGTTAGCAACATTAGAAAATGATTTGGTTGCGTCTTTGTCTGAAGAAAACTGAATTTTGTCTTTGAACGTCTTTCTTTGAGAATCAAGCTCACCATATCGAGTGGGTCATAGCCTCTGATTCGGGATACTTCTGAATTTGAAGGTACAGGGCTAGAGGAAAATAAATCTTCTTGCCCCTTGATAGGTATCGAGTCTCTGAATTCGAAGGTATGTGGCCAGAGGAAAATAAATCCTCTTGCCTCTTGATAGGAATTCAGTCTTTGATAAAGGCACCTGAAATTGTGCGCCCTAAATTTCTAAGATCCTTGAAAGGGTTAGTTAAATCATGTTATGCTTATGATGTCATGATGTCATGATGTTATGCGAATGAAGTTCATTAGACATAGCGTGAGATAGTAAGGGAAAACAAGTCCTTTTAACAAAACCTGCAAGGAAACGAAGGTTAGTAGCACACACAAACAAGTCACGCAGGTCACATGAGTCACACAAGTCACACAGTTTCCTTAGGCTCGGCTTGCATGGAGTTTAGATCATGTGGGATACCCTTCCCCAAAGGTATTTCTAAGGATAAGGATGATTTCAACAACGGGTTCTACCAAGTTACTCAGAATTGTCAGCCCCCTCTAAAGCACCCTCGGACATGGTACATGCATACCACACAATGATACTTTATGAAGACACTTATCTGAGCTATAGTATTGGGTAGCGACCGTAACTTGGCATGCACCAAGAATAGCCCACCCACTACGTTCCTAAAGTCAGGATGGGTAAAAGGTGACTAAAGGTCCTTGAGCTCCGATGCACCCAAAGATACATGCATAAACCTCTCTCATGCAAAAGAGGTACACAATAACTAGTGGAGGCCTAACTCAAGCGCGAACTTCATTTTGACCAACCCCAAGCATGCACAAGGGGGGTCTCCATGACTATGCCGCTCCTAATCTTAAGTGTTCTTGAATCTGGGAATAGGATTCGTCCTTCAATTTTCCCATAACAGCCCTGAAAAATAAAACAAGCAAAGCAAACAATAGAAAACATTTAAGTGATTCCTAAACTTTTAAGGTAACCCCTCTTTTATCGAAATTTTTAAATCCCCAGCAGATTTGCCAGTTCTGTAATACGGTGAACTGACTTTTATAATCGAAAAATGTCGCGGTTAAGCAAGAGTCGCCACCGACTTTTATTTTGTCCAAATTAATCAGAAAGGCTAAAAGAACAAAAAAACCTTTTTAAAAGAAAACGGGTTCGGGGGGTAATTTATGCAAAGGGAAGGTGTAAGGCACCCTTTGCATCCATGGTTATCCATGGGCTCTTAATTGCTTTGCTCGTTTGATTTCAGAAATGTAGAAGAAGTGAATATGGACTTTAGCTCGTAAATAAGCGTAGCCATTTTGAAGGTTTATGAGAAAGAATATGAAAAGAATTTTAGCCAGAGTAAGGCAATTAGGAGCAATTACCTTAATAATGTAGAAAATAGTTCTTTTAGCCTTTCAGGGTGAAAGGGTCTATCCATGCCATAAGAGGTCAGGAAGCCTTTCATTTGGAGGTTGAAGGGTCGTCGCAATATTGTTCGCCATAAAACTGTCCCATGCCATAGAGAGGCAGGTAGTCTAAGGGAAGGATCAGAATAGCCATTCGCAGGCAACTAGAGGTGTACCTCAGCCTTTCGTAGGCAACTTCTGAGGGACGAGATCATATTAGTGTATCGAAGGCAGCATCATTAGGGACTTATGATCTTCGCATTAGTAGAGGCAGCATGGCTGAGGTATCCTCGTATTCGAGGGACATGTCTATTCTGCAAAAAAACACAAGGCAACAGGCAACAGGCAACAGAAGGGGTTACCAAAAAGTGTGCGTGGGTGCAACAATCACGTGATTAATTCAAAAAATGTATCTTATAATTAGTGATTCTAAATTGATTCAAGACTTGCACTCCCTAAGATTACTAACCACGCAAAGTATAAACAGTTAAAATAATAACGGGGAAAGGGAAAATGAAACCAGCGGGGGAAAGGGAAATTGAAACCAGCGGGATAATGAACAGTGCGATAGGTTTGACACAAATAATAATTAAGACAAATAAAACAAGATGAATTTCAGGGTTACCGACTATTGAGCTTTGACGATCAACAAACCCTGAAAAGGTGGGAAATATAAAAACCAAAGGGCAATGAGTGCATTATCGATTCATTGACAACGAGGGTTAATCATAATCTGAAAAAACAAAGTAAAAATGAAATAAAACAAATATTTAAGATAAAAATAACACTTAGCTTTTGATTTGTCTTAATTATTATTTGTGTCAATAGAATAAATAAAAAAAACCAGATGTCTTAATTATTATTTGTGTCTTAAATGATGAACCTCGTAAACCCTGATTACGGCACAAGTTAACTATGGTTAATAGAATAAATAAAAAAAACCAGATTAATTAATTATTGGTTTTCAACCTAAATAATTAAATCGGCGAAAACAAAATTTCGATTAAATTACTTACTCCTAATATGTATTTTTTATCAATTAATAAAACATTTATAATTAATTAAATAAATTAAACTATTTGAATAAATTAAAATCAAATAAAACTATTAATTAAAATATTTTGATTTTTAATATATTTTTTATTTTTATGAAGATAAAAAAAGAAGAATTAAGAATGAAATTTTTGTTAAAAAAGTATTTAAAAGAATTGTAAAAAAAATCAAAATATAAATAAAATAAATAAACAAAAAAACGTTATGTTATATAATTAAAAAGGAAAAAAAAAATTAGAAAACTTAACTAATGATCCTATGTGGTGAGATTCTGGGCGTTTAGGGTGGAGCATACTTCTTGGATCGCTTGATTGAATCTCCATGATGCTTGGACGGCCGTGATTGATCAGAACAGCATGCACACATGTGGCCTTGTAACTCTGGATCTGCAACTATGTTGTTAGTAAAAAAATAATAAAAGGAAACGAGGAGGGCTGGGATCGATCCTCCTCTCCCTTGGGCAATGATAGTTTCCCTTGCCATGCGCGCTGGACATGTTAGCTGTTTATCATATGCTTCACAAATAATATATATGAATATAACAACTATGAAATTTAAAATGCAAACGATTCGCGCCCAACACCCTTCTTCAACCTTTGAATTTCTGGAAATAGCAACGCTTTTGCCTACAGTTTCGTTCCGTTGCCGTAGACCCTATCAAACATAACTAACGCAATACGCAATGGAAATTCAAAGTGAGGCCATGGATCAACTCGTTTCGACCTCACGAACACAATGGTGGCCATGGTTCGGTCTAATTTCACCTCCAACGCAAAGCCCTAATTTTGGACCTTCACGACCTAACAATGGCATCTCACTATGTACGAATCAAATCTAAAATTAAACATACCAGAAACATTCCATACATCGTTATAAACCAGAATATATAATCAAATCTAATTAATCATGAGCGAACGAATGCAAACAAATTCAAAACTTTTAATGGCAAACCGTGGCTTAAGGGACGTGTTTCCTGATGCTTCAGGCCTTGGCTAAGATTGCAGAACGATCAGTGATGCTCTAAGAAGGTGTTTTGATCTCTCAATCTCCTTGAATCAGCCTCCAACTTTGAATTCGATCCCTCACTTTTCTTGAATAATTTTGAACTTGTATGGTGCTCTTTGACTGCAGAAAAATCGTCCCCTAGCATTTGATCATCTTTAGGTATATATAGAGACTGAATTAGGTCAATAAAACTTGAAAGAATCTTGTTGAATCTTAAATTGCAATTTGGAAAAATTTGATTCATGAAAGCTTCCAAATTTGGTCCAATCTTGATTCAATTTCTTCCAATTTCAATGTGCACGAAATTTGGTTGTTTTTCTGGAGTAAATATTGATTGGATTTGGTTATAAGTGAATTCCCAATCAAATCTTTGATTTCTATTTGATTTATTTGAATTTAATCACCCTTTTTAATGAATAAAAATTCATATAAAATCAAATAAATCTAAAAAATTCGTGGTAATTGGGATGGATGTCTTGGATAACTTGTGGAACAAGATTGGGCCAAAAAAGATTGGGTCCCTTTGCAAGAAAGTTCAATTTGAAGCCTTTTATTTCATATTTTTCCTTTTTGAAATCGTCCAACTTTGACAAGGCATATCTCTCTCAAATTTTAAGATATGGAAGATTTCTAGGACTTTTTAGAAACCTTAAAGAGTCCTCTAACTAGTGTCTTTAGTCTTATATCAAAATGATTTTCCATTCTCCTTGTGTGTCCTTTTGAAAAAAGTGACTTTTTGTTGACTTTTGAAAAGGACCTATAATGTTTTGGTCCCTATCTCTCAAGTGAAGCATTTTTAGACTTGGCATGTAAGACACAAATTTGTAGAGAATCAAATTTCCTTCAAAATGAGCTTTGGATGGAAAATTTTGGATGTTCCATGTGAGAGTTATGGCTGGTCAAAGTTCAGTTGACTTTCTCCTATGAAAACCCTAATTTAGAAACTTTTGGAATTGTTTATTTCTGATCTTTCCTTGATGAACCATGATCAATTCTTGATCAAATGGTGAATGATACTTCAATATGAGGATCTTGACAAAAAATCAGTAGTTTTGACTTTACTTTGACTACAATTGACTTTTAGGTTAACCCAGTCGACTGTTGTCTTTCTGATCAATTGAGTGATCAATCTTTTGAATTGAGACCTGAACTTCGTCATGGAGGTAGTGTGGAGTATCATAGACCATATGGGATGCCTTGGAGCCTTTGGTTCGTTGATTTTCCCTCAAAATAACAAAACCCTAATCCTTGCTTAGGAGAGGTGTCTTTGAACATTGTACCTTGATTTGAATTTGAGTAGGAGAAATAGTGTGGACAAATTTTGGGGTATGACAATGAGCATAGGCAGCCATTTTTCGCACATACATGCGTAAGTGATTCCTCGGACATGTGAGCCCCTTGTACTTTTAAAAGTTTGGAACTTTGAACTTGTGTGGAATGGTCAGATCTGGGACTAAACTCATTTCAAAGGTGTGCACATCAAAGGCATCATACCCTTCTACAGCTTTTAATCTCTCTTCCAGCGCCTTGATTTTTCCACTATCCTTAGAATCCTCTCCAGAGTTAGGGGAAGTTGACTTGGGTTGAGGGACTTGGTTTGTGTCATTAGTGTCCCCATATTATAAATCCAGGTAGTCTTCATCCCTAAGAGAATTGTGGACAGGAAGGCGAGCTGTGCGAGACGTCCCTTCCTTCTAAGCAGCAGGAATAAATCCCTCCTGTGAGGCCTCTCCCTCTTCATGGGTCGTAGTGACCTTCTTAAAGGAATGAGCCTTTATCTTGTGAGGGTCATGGCCTCGAGCATATCCTAACAACGGATTGCCATCGTTTGGTATCTCCTCATACTGGTGTCATACCCCAATTTTTGACCTAAGATACCACCTCATATCATTGCATATGCATCATTTGCATCTCTAACAAATTGAATAGCCTGTGTTTGTTACTTGTGACTCAGCAGGATTTAAACAAGAAATCACTCATCAGTGCAAGCAACAATCAATTAGGGTTTTGTTCTCCCTTCATCTCAAAAGAATTATCTTCATCAACAAACAATATTTGGTCCTCAGAGATTCATTTCAACAAGCTCAAAGGCTCTGAATCAACCAGATTAGGGTTTTGACTGAAGTTAGCATACTCCTGACTTTTGCTCAGAATTTGATCTAATGACTTGGGACATGACCTCAAGACCCCAAATACATCATTTTGACCTAATCCATTGGCTCATAACATCTCCTACACAAGGATTGATCAACAGAGAAATTTCAAATCATCAGATTAGGGTTTTGAACTATCAGGGACTAAAATCAGGGATCACATTTGGGAAACCCTAAAAATCCCCAGGAAGTCAATCAAAGGTTTCAATCATCCTCAAATAATCCCTATGACAATATCCCATGGAAATTGCATCTCAATTCAAGATCCACAGTCATCAATTTCATCAGGTCGACAATTAGGGTTTTTGACCTAATTCACTGAACAACTGACTTTTTAATCAGGACATGGTGCCACAACTCAAACCATGGCTCAATATCCTCTAATGCCTCAATGTGATCCATTCATACCATTCATTTGGTGAGGATAGCCTGTTTCATTTGAAATCTCCAGAAACGCGATTCGTCTGAAAAAGTCAACTGTACAAGATCACCATTGACTTTTGGGGAATTTTGGTCAACCATGACTTTTGAAGTTTTAAATCATCAATATATGATATTAGAAGTCATTTGATCAAGAAAAATCAAGAAAATCAATCAAGAATCAAAAAGTCAAAAGTTTGACTTTCCATACTTAGAAAAATTTCTAAGTGTTTTTCATGGTTTTTTCCAAACTTTGGAAGGGAATTTCTCAAAATTTCACCTACAAACTGAAAAAAACTTCCAACATGAAAGTTGTAGATTTTGATCCAATGAACAACTTTGTCACATATAATTTTTTTTCATAAGATCAACCATTTAAGAGATATGGAGCTTCAAAGTTGGTATCTTTTGAAAACTTCACTTAAAACTTCATTTTCTTCAAAGTTCATGGATCTTTTTCACCCACTTCCTTAAGGATCTTGAAGAAACTTTCAACTAGGGTTTTGAAGTGTGTAATATGAGCTTTCCAAAATGTCCAAGAGCATGAAAAAATATGAAGTGTAGCTATGGTTTTGAATTTTGACATTAGTGAACTTTTTCACTTGAATTCTCACCATTTTTCACTAAGTTTCAAAACTACATGACCTATAATTCAAGCAATGATGCATAGAAGCAATAATTGAGAGATATTTTCTGATTAGAAGATCAGAATGGAAGAGGATAAGAAGCTAGAGTTTTAACCATGGTTTGGTCACTTTAACCATTTTGCATTAAATGTAAAAGATTCCTTTTTATCTCTTAAGCCAAATCACCAATTCTTGATCAACTTGCAAAGGTCTGAGTTCAGAACTCTTGGCCTATAAATAGAGGTGCAAATCACTCTTCAATTCACACCAAAACCTCACAATTATAGGTTTTCTCTCTTCTTTCTTGAATTGCAAGTTTCATAGTTTTCAAAGAGGTAGAAAACTCAACCTCCAAACCTTTGAATTTCTGGCCAAAGTGATGTTTCTAACAACTTCTAAACATCATATGTGATGTGTTTGATCCATCCACACACCCCAAAAACACTCAAATCTCAGAATCACTACCTCACTTCCACATGAACCAAAATTGAGCCTTATCATGCCAAAATCCATTCATGATCATTTCTGTCCAAACTAACACTTCCAACACCTCATATATGTCACATATGAACTATCCCAACACTCATCATCAATCAAAAACTTCAGAATCATCAGGCTCGATTCACACTTGGTTCTACTGCAGATCGGGTTCCATGGAATGATCCAGATGTTTTTAATCCACTCCAAGCATCCAGACATGTTCTATAATCATCATTGAAGCTGTTCAGATCGAGCAACAACTTCTGTAACACCTCTACTGAAGAATTCAATCTCCACTTTGGCCGTTTTTGAAGGTAAGTCTCATGAACTTCAAACTCTATCATGCACGCATCATAAATGAAATATTGATATACCATCTTGTTTCTGCACACATGGGGATCATTAACCCTCAATCAATTGCATCATAACTTGCACATACATCATTTCACGATCAAATTCAGTTTTAGGGTTCTTCATGTTCATGTGAAAATTGATAACCTTAGAGCAAAAATAAATAAAATTAAAGGTCATCATCATGTTCCTCGTCCAAAACCGAGTGAGATAGACCCTTTGATCAATCAAAACAACACAGATTTGAAGAATTTCAAAATTCAGTTAGGGTTGTGTTCTTGGCGCGTTTTTTCGTTCAAAGAATTCAAATATTTGTTTTAAAATATAATGCATTGGAAGCGTATTATAAACAAGCCACAAGCGTGGCTCAGTTGGTCCATGTTTTGGTTAGCAAGCGTGGGTGCGTGGGTTCAAACCCTTGTGGAGACAAAACCAATTTTTTAGCACCTATTTTCTTTCATTTTTCTTCACAACTTTAATTAATCATTTAACTAACCAAATCAATTCATTTTTGCTTCATTTTTTAAACACTATTCATTTAATATATATATTTTAAGAATATCAAAAAAAATCATCAAAAAATATTTATTTGATACATTTTTAAATAGGTTTAAAATGACTTATTTTTAAGTATTTTTAATACTTTAAATATTGTTTTTTTCATTTAATTTTTAACCTAATCACTTGTAAATATTTTTTGAATAAACCCTAATCATCTAAGTGTTAATTGAAGACAATCTTTTTGTTTATCTTGATTAATTTGACTCCTTTCAAAATTCAAATCATTTTAAAACAAGCGATCACGATTCTTTTCAAAGACAATAAACCATTTCTTTTTGAAACTATTGATTAAATCTTTTTAATTGATCAATTGATTTTCAAAATGATGTGGGGCCTCTCGAATATTAGAGAGTATAAGTCCCTTTCCTCTTTCTTTTACAGTTTTTCTTTGTACAGAAAACTCTTTCAAAACAAACTTTTCAAACTGTTTTCAAAACAACAAACGACGCATCTTTTAGCAAAACAATCAACCATGTTTTATAAAATAAAACATGGGCCTCCACATAGGTATAAGTCCCATTCCCGTACATGAAATTAGGTATTTCATTGTACACCTTTTTGTACATACACCTTTTTGTACATATCTCGATCAATTTGTTTTTTAACTTTGTATAACAAATCAAAAAATGAAGGTTTTCTTTAAATCTTCCCAAAAATATCATGGGCCTCCATGTAGGTATAAGTCCCAAAGCCTCTTGTAAATACCTGTTCACATAAGCTTTGAATAAACTCAAAAGGGCCTCTCCCCGAGTATGAGTCCCGAGCCCCCGTGTATACAAATGGATCATGCTTACAGGTATATTTCCTTCATAAACTCCATTATATACACACTTTGTCATATATGTATAACTGTTCATATTTGTTTATGTACTTGTTCATATTTGTTCGTACTTGTTCATACTTGTGATTGTGTTATATATGCTTGTTCAACTTAGTACAACACTAGGTTCCCCATAGCCTCCTATTGGGCTTCGTGCAAAGAATCTCCCTAGTTTAGGTTAGGACATAGAGTATGGTTTCCCGGTGAAATCGCTCTAAGAGCTCAAACCAACTATGCCATGCCTCCCCTTGGGCTTTGTACAAACGAGTGACCCTCCCATAGCCTCCTCTTGGGCTTACAATGCAAGGACCCTGGATTGTCCCTCCCATAGCCTCCTCTTGGGCTTACAATGCAAGGACCCTCGGATAGCCTCCTCTTGGGCTTCGTACAAGGACCCACGAGCTTCTTATAAGCATCCCAAATATCCAAATCAAAATACCCTAGGAGATTAGACATTTTTCATCTCTATGCTAGGAGTATCTCTTCTATATCATCACAAACAATCAATCAATCAAACTTTTTTGCCACAAGGCTGGCTAATCAATCAAACTTTTTTGCCACAAGGCTGGCTAATCAATCAAACCGTTTTGCCACCGTACTGGCTGATTAATCAAAGTTTTTGTCACAAGGCTGACTTCATTGAAACTTTTGCCACGAGGCTGGCTGATTAATCAAAACTTTTTGTCACAAGGCTGACTTCATTGAAAGTTTTTGCCACAAGGCTGGTTAAACAAACAAAAATCAAACAGATGTATGTGATGATATAGATTAGATACATCTAGCATTTAGACGACATTTGTCTATTTTCCTTTGCTTCCACTAGCATAAGTGGGAACTACGATTGCTCTGACTTTCTCAACATCCCTTTGAGAATACGTAGGCACAAGGTCGATCCTTGGCGAGCAAAACAAAACAAAAAAAACCATTCAAACCTTAGCACCCGTAGACCCCGAGCTACAGATGCTCTGATTCCCTCTAAGGGATATGTATGCAGAGGATCGCGATGATCTTTGCGAGCATAATCAAACAAACACCTTAGGTCCCACCTATTTCACCAGAACCTCTCAACAACATGGAATGAAAAACAAAGAAAAGAAACCTATAGAGTACTATAGATACGTTGGGTGCTAATACCTTCCCTTCGTATAACCAACCCTCTGACCCAAAGATCTCTCCCCCCACTTTTAGGTTATTGCAGCTTTTTTCCTTTTCCTCCTTTGGAAATAATAAAAAGTTTGGTCCGTACAAAAGAAAAATCATTTTTTGAGCACTCGAGCCCAAAGAAGGCATCAGGTGTCTCATCCCGAAAAAGGACATACTATTTTTCCCCGCGACAGAAAAATGGCGACTTCACTGGGGACCATCTTTTTATTGTTTCCAAAGGAAGGGTTAATTCTATTTTTTATTTTTCATTTCATTTTTTGTTGTTCTGGTTCTGTTACTTGCGTTGGTTCTGTTACAAGTGATACATTATGGACAAATCCTAACCCGGATTAAGTACACATAAGAAATTAGGTGGAGGGTATAGTCATGTGCAGGCGCACGTGAGAATCCTTCCGCTCAGTGGAGGTTCCTTGTTGGTAATATATGTTTAGCATGTTTCGTAGCGAAGACATTGTTACTTTCATTGAACTGTAGAAGCTGAGTTGGCCGTAGAACCCCAACCCATCCTGGCCTTATTAGGTTGTGGTGCAGAAACTATTCAGGTGAAGACTTGGATTAGTTGTCATGCGGAGAACCACACTCAGACGAGTTTTTCTTGAGAATATTACTGGCTCATGAGTTTAATTGTGGAAGGCCGGTAATATCCGAAAGAAAAATGTAGACTCTGACGTATCAGTAGAACATGTTTTACAGGTGATTAACTAGAACTATCCCATATTTGGTTCTCTGACCTCATGCTCGTGACGCTGGACTGTTGAACTTATGCGTTACCATGTTTGCGTTACCATGTTTGTATACCATGTTTGTAATACCATGTTACCATGTTTGAACTACCATGTTTGCCTTACCATGTTTGAATATGTGGCATCCATGCATCCATGCATTCATACATTCATTAAAAAACCCATCTTTTTCCATAAAAACATGATTTTTCCAAAAAAATTTAGAGAATTTTCTTTGCAAACATTATAGGATTAAGTTATGGAAAAAAGGTATACCAAAAAGTACGGTTTCAAAGCGCCTGATGTAGAAAGACTGATAGAGTTAGCATCTTCTGTACAAGATCCTTCTAATTTTAGGAAAAGTTATGGAAAGCTTTTGCCTATCTTGAACACTCATGTTGATGAAGGACTTCTCAAAACTCTGGTTCAGTTCTATGATCCCATCTACCGTTGTTTTACCTTTCCAGACTACCAGTTGGTACCGACCTTGGAAGAATATGCCAATCTTTTGGGTATTCCCGTGTCTGACAAAATACCCTTCAATGGTTTGGAAGCCATTCCTAAGTCACACGTCATTGCAGCAAGTATCCACATGAAAAAGTCTGAAGTAGAGAGTAATTGGACTACCAAAGGAAACCTCCCGGGTTTAACCTCACACTTCCTAGTAAAGAAAGCCTTTGATTTCATCGAAACTGGTAGCATGATAGCTTTTGAAGCTATACTAGCCTTGCTTATCTATGGGTTGGTTCTGTTTCCCAATGTCGACAACTTTGTTGATATCAATGCCATAAAGATCTTTCTGATTGGAAATCCTGTTCCGACTTTGCTTGGTGACATGTATTTCTCTGTCCATCATAGGAATCGCCAAGGCGGTGGAATCATTGTATGTTGTGCACCTTTGTTGTTCAAATGGATTGTTTCACACTTACCTGAGTCTCCTATTTTCACAGAAAACCGAGAAGGTTTGCGTTGGCCTCGAAGACTTATGTCTCTTACTAATAATGATATTCATTGGTATACCTTGGCTCGCTGTGGTACAGAAACCATTGAAAGTTGTGGAGAGTTCGCCAACGTACCCCTCATTGGTACACAAGGAGGAATTAACTATAATCCGGTCCTGGCCCGACGACAACTTGGGTATGCAAATTCAGTTAAACCTGTTGGTCCCTCAGTGGAAGGATACTTCTACCGAGAAGGGGATAATCCTAAAAAGTTGAAAGCAAGAATGGTGAGAGCTTGGTACGACGTCCGATGGAAAGAAAAAGGTGAGGAAAGAAATTGCATTGCCATGGACGCCTACACCTGCTGGGTAAAGAAAAGAGCCAAGGAGTTCCAAATGCCTTATGCTTATGAAAAACCCATGTTTCCTGCAGTGTCTCAACGAACCAACATTCCAGCTATGGAGGAATACCAACGCACTTTGGCTAAAATGAGGACAGAAAAAGATGCTTGGGAAGAAAAGTTTCGTAGCACTGAGGTGGAAAATAGAAAGTTGAAGAAAAGAGTGAAAGATCATGAAGAAACTCTCTATTATCAAGATGGATGGCTCATGAGCAAAGATGAGAAGATTCGTCAGAAAGATGCTGCAATCAAGAGGTACATCAAAGAAAGCAAGAAAAATCTTGAAGGTTCAACAAGCAACGCTCCGACTCCTGATGATTGGAAGAATGTTGTTGACAAACTGAGAACTGAAAAGGCCGAATTGAAAGCTCACTATGGGAAAGAAATCATGAAGCTCAAGCTGCACAATGCATTTGGTTCTTCGTCTGATGAAGATGCTTAGGATTGTTTAGCTTTTTATTTTTCATTTGCTTTTGTAAGGAGCTACGCTCCAATGTTGTAACATTTCCCATTATTGAATAAAAAAAAAATGAATAAAAGAATAGTTTGTGTTCAAATGTTTGCAAGGAAATAATCTTTAAAATGTTTGGAAAAATCATAAAATTTCTTTTTTGCATACATCATTCTGCATATCGAGTCTGTTATATAGAGTCTCATCTTTTGGATCTTTCTCCAATAGATCGTCAAGCTGTCGCGTCTCAAAGTTTCTCGACCGCGCTCGCAATCAGATCACAGATACAATACTCGTTCGAGCAGAAGAAGAGTAATGGAACACTCTGAACAAGAGAATATTGAGCTTCGTGGTACAGTGACCACCCTTCAGGAAAAGTTGGAAAGTCTCACTACTCTGGTTGACTCCTTGATGGCCGCACAGAATCAGCCGCCGCCACCTAACAGTCAAGCGACAGTAACATCTGAAGTCACTACTCCGGTTTCTACAGTTGCATTCGGTATTCCATCTTTCTCCATGCCAGAAGGTTGGGGCCCGCCTTTCAGCTTTGGTACAGGATTCCGTCATAATTTCTCTGGGGTTCAAACAGCTACAACTGAAGCGCCTGCTGCACAGGGTTCGGCATTTATTCCGCATTCAGGGGTAACTTTTTCCCAAATCACTATGGCACTTTCTCAACCCACTATGACAGTTCCGACCCCTACGGTTCACACTGTTCCTTATGGTGGCAATGAGATTTATCATGATCAGGATGATAGCATAAATCAGCGTAACCTTGTGGAAGATCTCCAAGAACAGTTTAACAAGATGCAGTTGGAAGTTAAAGCTATCCGTGGAAAAGATTTGTTTGGAAAGAATGCCCAGGAGCTATGTTTGGTTCCCAGTGTACAAATACCTGCTAAATTCAAGGTCCCTGACTTTGAGAAGTACAAAGGTAGTTCTTGTCCACAAAGCCATCTTGTAATGTATGCTAGAAAGATGTCTACTTATGCAGATAATCATCAGTTGCTTATCCATTACTTTCAAGACAGTTTGACTGGTGCCGCACTGAAGTGGTACACAGGCTTGGATAGCACTAATATTCGAACATTCAATGACCTAGGTGAGGCCTTTGTCCGACAATACAAGTATAACTCGGATATGGCTCCAGACAGAGACCAGCTTCGATCCATGGCTCAGAAAGACCATGAAGCTTTCAAAGAGTATGCCCAACGATGGAGAGAAACTGCTGCTCAGATTAATCCACCGTTAAAAGAGAAAGAGATGACAAAGATCTTCTTGAATACTCTCAGTCCGTTTTATTATGAACGCATGATTGCTAGTGCTCCAAGTGATTTCACCGAAATGGTAAACATGGGGATGCGTTTAGAAGAAGGAGTCCGAACCGGACGTCTAACTAAAGAAGGTGGATCTTCAAGCGGAACCAAAAAGTTCGGAAGCGGTTTCCCAAAGAAGAAAGAACAAAGTGTTGACATGGTATCCCAAGGGAGGCCAAGAGGAAATGTCAATCGTCCACGACAGGTGGCTGCTATTGCGCCAGTTGTTAATACATCACCTAATCCGGGATTTACTCCGCAGTTTCAACAGCAACAGCCTCGACCACAGGCCCAACAGATTAACAATAATCAGAATCGTGTGCAAAGAGCTCCACAGTTCGATCCGATTCCGATGACCTACACAGAATTGTACCCTGCACTGATTGAAAGAGGCCTTATTCAAACTAAAGCACCACCACCAGTACCTGAGAGACTCCCATGGTGGTACAAAGCTGAGGTTTCATGCCCTTATCATCAAGGGGCACCTGGCCATGATCTTGAGCATTGCATAGCTTTGAAATATGAAGTTCAGAGGTTGGTTAGATCTAATTTCCTCTCTTTCAGAAATTTGAATCCTAATGTGCAAGCAAATCCGCTGCCCAATCATGGAGGGCATGTTGTAAACATGGTATATGGATGTCCTGGCCAATACCGAGTCTATAATATCAACTTCTCAAGAGCAGATTTGGTACAAATGCACGCCACTCTTTGTCGGGGGCAGAATTTTCGCCAGCATCAATACGGTTCCTGTAGAATATGTTGTGTGGATCCTCACGGGTGTTCGATTGTGAGAAGAGATCTCTAAGTTTTGCTAGATAATGGTACTATTGAGATCTACAGAAATAGGGATGAAAATGAAGTTAACATGATAGGATGTTATCCGCATGAGCTTTTAGTCTCAGATATCAACTCGGAAATGCCTACAGTTAACGTCATCGTTCCTCATTTCAACATGCCTGAGCGCATGGAAGTTACTTACAACAAGCCGAAGGTTCCTATTGCTCCTTTAATCATTTGTCTACCTGGACCTGTTCCTTATGACTCTGACAAGGCAGTTCCATACAACTACAATGCCACAATGATAAAGGACGGACAAGAAGTTCCTTTGCCTACTCTTTCATCTGTTGTAAACATTGCTGATGTGAGTCGTGTAACAAGAAGTGGACGTGTGTATACTCCATTACCTCCAAAGCAGCCTGTTGCTCCTGCAACCGGGCAAAATCCTGTCAATACACCAGTAGGGAATCCTGTGGAAACTCCTGTCAGTAATACAGACATTGATTTTGGTCAATCCAGTGGAACCAATGTGAATCCTGACTTTGATGAAATTTTGAAACTTATCAAAAGAAGTGAATACAAGATTGTGGATCAGCTTATGCAGACTCCTTCGAAGATCTCCATACTTTCATTGCTTTTAAACTCAGAAGCCCACAGGGAAGCCCTGATGAAGGTCTTAGATCAAGCTTTTGTAGACCATGATGTGACTGTTGATCACTTTGATGGGATAATAGCCAACATAACAGCTTGTAACAATTTAAGCTTCTGTGATGAAGAACTCCCCGAGGAGGGTAGAAATCACAATCTTGCTTTGCACATTTCTATGAACTGTCAGTCAGACTCTTTGTCCAATGTGTTGGTAGACACCGGATCTTCCTTGAATGTGATGCCAAAGACGACTCTTGCTCGTTTGTCTTACCAAGGAATGCCTATGAAGTTCAGTGGTGTAGTTGTCAAAGCATTTGATGGATCGCGAAAATCTGTTATCGGCGAAGTCAATCTTCCCATGACAATTGGTCCACATACATTCCAAATCACCTTCCAGGTCATGGACATTCAAGCTGCTTATAGCTGTCTGTTAGGACGACCATGGATCCATGAAGCAGGGGCAGTAACTTCTACGCTCCATCAAAAGTTAAAATTTGTAACAAATGGAAAATTGGTAACGATAAGTGGAGAACAAGCCTTGATGGTGAGCCATTTGTCCAATTTCTCTTTTATTGGTGCTGATGATGTGGAAGGAACTCAGTTCCAAGGTCTCTCTTTAGAAAACGAATCTTCCAAAAAGAAAGCATCAATCTCTTCTTACAAAGAGGCGGTAAAAGTAGTGAAAGATGGAACTACCACTGGCTGGGGGCAAGTTGTGATCCCTACCAAGAATGAAACCAGAGCAGGTCTCGGATGTTCACCAACATTCTTAAACTGCACCAAGAAGGATGAAACCCTTCGTCCGATCAAAGAAACATTCATTAGTGGAGGATTCCTTAACCCAATTCCTCAAGAGGTTAATGTCCTTATCGAAGAATGTATCGAAGAAGGTCTACCTGATACTGAAGAAGAATGGAAGTGTTATCTCAATGACTCGGGATACATATCTCAGGAAGAACCATATCCTCCGTCACAGAAATCCAAAGGCAAAGAAATTGAGCCTGTTCCTGCAGAGATCTGGGACACCTTGGGACAACCAAGTGGAAAATTTGATTATATGGTGAAATATACTGTGCCTGAAAGTTCAAAGATTGCGATTGAGGATATCCAACCAACTGGATGGGAAGATTCCTTTGAATATCATAGTCAACCAGAAGAGGCTTATCAGCCTTGTCAACTTTCTCAGCAGCCTGAAATTACTAAAGGTTTCAGCTTCAATGCATCTGCCAAGGTTTATAATCCTGAAGATGGTTATTATCACATAAATGCCATTTTTGAAGATGAAGGGGAAGATGGTCCCGCAGTTGACTCAGAAAGTGTCGCTGACAATGAGTCTCTTCATCCTGAAGACTGGGAAATACATCCTGAAAATTCTGAAGATTGTGACTCGTCATATGCTCTTCAAGAAGTAGAAGAAGACCGTTTCAACTCAACAAAGAACAAGGTTGACAAACCAGGACCTTCAAATCCTGCTCGACCAGCGGTCAATGTCAATACTGGAGATAATTCTGAAGGGAATTTTCCTGAATACATAATACACAGAAGAGTTCGTTGCTACTGGAAGGCTGTCGACGTTCCGAATGTTGTTCGCCGCTCAAAGTAATCACCTCGCTGTTATTTTGACCTCATGCCTTGCCCAAAGCAGAGAGATGTTTTATAGGGCTTTGCTTTTAAATATTCCGCCCAAATAACTTTGTGTATAGGGCTTTGTTTTAAAGGTTTCCCTCTTTGTCCTGCCCAAGACAAATGAGTTTGTGTTTAGGGCTTTGTTTTAAAAATGAATCATAAATAAAGTGTCATTTTGAATTCCCTACATTATATGTTTTATTTTTTGCTTTTTTCTGAAAATGGTAATCCTAAAAAACCAAAAAAAATAATAATAAAAAAATCTTTTTCAAAAAAATCTGCATACACTCCTGCATTCATAAATTTTCTGAAATAAATATAAATCACATGTGCAGATTTACTATTGATAAACCCATTGAATGCAATAACCCTATGCCCTCTCCCAACTTTGAGTTTCCTGTGTTCGAAGCCGAAGAAGAGGAAGAAGAGGAGATCCCGGACGAGATCTCTCGATTACTTAAGCACGAGGAAAGAGCCATTCTGCCTCACAAAGAGCCTTTAGAAAAGATTAATCTGGGTTCTGAAGAAGACAAAAAAGAAGTGACCATTGGATCGCTGCTTGATACTGATATCAAGAGTAAGTTGACAGACCTTCTCAAAGAATATGTTGACGTGTTTGCCTGGTCCTACCAAGACATGCCTGGGTTGGATACCAATATTGTTCAGCATTACTTGCCATTAAAGCCAGAATGTCCACCGGTTAAGCAGAAATTACGAAGGACTCACCCTGATATGGCAAACAAGATCAAAGTGGAAGTTCAAAAGCAACTCGACGCAGGTTTTCTTGTCACCTCTGAGTATCCTCAATGGTTGGCCAACATAGTGCCAGTTCCGAAAAAAGATGGCAAAGTCAGAATGTGTGTTGACTACCGTGACTTGAACAAGGCCAGTCCAAAAGATGATTTTCCATTGCCTCATATTGACATGCTGGTTGATAACACTGCTAAGTTCAACGTCTTTTCCTTCATGGACGGTTTCTCCGGTTATAATCAGATCAAGATGGCTCCTGAAGACATGGAGAAGACATCTTTCATCACCCCATGGGGTACCTTTTGCTACAAAGTGATGCCGTTTGGATTAAAGAATGCAGGCGCAACTTACCAAAGAGCGATGACTACTCTCTTTCATGACATGATGCATAAAGAAATAGAGGTTTATGTGGACGACATGATAGCCAAGTCCAGCACAGAAGAAGAACATATTGAATACCTTTTGAAGCTGTTTCAACGACTAAGGAAATATCAGCTTCGCTTGAACCCTAACAAATGTACTTTTGGGGTTAGATCTGGAAAACTCTTGGGTTTCATTGTCAGCCAAAGAGGTATTGAAGTAGATCCCGACAAAGTCAGAGCTATTCAAGAGATGCCTGCACCAAAGACTGAAAAGCAAGTAAGAGGATTTCTCGGACGATTGAACTATATCTCCAGATTTATCTCTCAGATGACTGCTACTTATGGGCCAATTTTCAAGCTTCTCCGCAAAGATCAAGGGGTTGTATGGACTGAAGATTGCCAAAAAGCGTTCGACAGTATCAAAGAGTACCTATTAGAACCACCAATACTGATTCCTCCGGTTGAAGGAAGACCATTAATCATGTACCTTACTGTGTTAGAAGAATCCATGGGTTGTGTGCTTGGACAGCAAGATGAAACTGGTAAGAAGGAGCATGCCATCTATTACCTGAGTAAGAAATTCACAGACTGTGAGTCTCGTTACTCCATGCTCGAAAAAACATGTTGTGCTTTGGCCTGGGCTTCAAAACGTCTCCGCCAATACATGATCAACAATACTACTTGGTTAATCTCCAAAATGGATCCGATCAAGTATGTCTTTGAAAAGCCTGCCTTAACAGGAAGGATTGCCCGATGGCAAATGCTGTTATCCGAGTATGACATTGAATACCGTGCTCAAAAAGCGGTCAAAGGAAGCATTCTCGCCGATCATTTGGCGCATCAACCAATTAATGAATATCAATCTCTCAAGTTTGACTTTCCTGATGAAGATGTCTTGTACTTGAAGATGAAAGATTATGATGAACCATTACCTGAAGAAGGTCCTGATCCTGGATCAAGATGGGGCCTAATTTTTGATGGAGCAGTAAACGCTTTTGGCAATGGAATAGGGGCAGTCATCATCACTCCCAAGGGTACTCATATCCCGTTCTCCGCCAGATTGCTATTTGATTGCACCAACAACATCGCAGAATATGAAGCTTGTATCATGGGTCTCGAAGAAGCCATTGACTTAAGGATCAAGATCCTAGACATATATGGAGATTCAGCTCTTGTGATCAACCAAATCAAAGACAAATGGGAAACTTATCACCCTGGCTTGATTCCTTACAGAGATTATGCAAGACGTCTGTTGACTTTCTTCAACAAGGTTGAATTGCATCATATACCTCGAGATCAGAATCGAATGGCAGACGCCTTGGCTACTCTATCTTCCATGTTCAAAGTCAATCATTGGAATGATACGCCTAAAGTCAGAATTACACGCCTTGAAAGGCCTGCCTATGTGTTTGCAACTGAAGCAGTCATCGATGATAAACCGTGGTTCCACGACATCAAACGCTTCCTTCAAACTCAAGAGTACCCGCTTGGGGCATCAAACAAAGATAAGAAAACTCTAAGGAGGCTTTCTGGCAGTTTCTTCCTGAATGAAGATGTGCTATACAAAAGAAATTTCGACATGGTTTTGCTCAGATGCGTGGACAGACACGAAGCAGACATGTTAATGCATGAAGTGCATGAAGGGTCCTTTGGAACTCATTCAAACGGGCATGCAATGTCCAAGAAAATCTTAAGAGCAGGATACTATTGGTTGACAATGGAATTTGACTGTTATAAACACGTGAAGAGATGTCACAAGTGCCAGATCTACGCAGATAAGATCCATGTTCCACCAACTCTACTCAACGTTCTCTCATCTCCGTGGCCTTTCTCCATGTGGGGTATCGACATGATCGGAATGATCGAACCGAAAGCTTCAAACGGACATCGTTTCATCTTGGTAGCTATTGATTACTTCACCAAATGGGTCGAAGCAGCATCTTACGCCAATGTTACAAGACAAGTGGTTGTGAGGTTTATCAAGAATAACATCATTTGCCGATATGGTATTCCCAGCAAAATCATTACTGACAATGGTTCAAACTTGAACAATAAGATGATGAAAGAATTGTGTGAGGAATTCAAGATTGAGCATCATAACTCTTCTCCTTACAGACCAAAAATGAATGGCGCCGTCGAAGCTGCTAACAAGAACATTAAGAAGATCGTCCAGAAAATGGTCGTCACTTACAAAGACTGGCATGAAATGCTGCCATTTGCTTTACATGGGTACCGTACTTCAGTGCGTACTTCAACAGGGGCAACTCCCTTTTCTCTAGTATACGGCATGGAAGCTGTGCTCCCCGTAGAAGTCGAAATACCATCAATGAGAGTCCTCATGGAGACTAAGTTATCAGAGGCTGAATGGTGTCAAAGCAGATTCGATCAGTTGAATTTAATCGAAGAAAAACGTATGACTGCTCTATGCCATGGACAGTTATACCAAGCAAGGATGAAACAAGCCTTCAACAAAAAGGTTCGACCTCGTGAATTTCAAGAAGGCGACCTCGTGCTTAAAAAGATCTTGTCCTTTCAACCAGATTCTAGGGGCAAATGGTCTCCTAATTACGAAGGCCCGTATGTTGTCAAAAGAACATTTTCTGGCGGCGCCATGACTCTTGCAACCATGGATGGTGACGAACTCCCACGTCCTGTCAATGCTGATGCAGTCAAGAAATACTTTGTCTAAAAAAGAACAAAAGAACAGCTCGGTAAGTCGAAAACCCGCAAAGGGCGACTTAGGCAAAAATGAGCGTCTCGGTGGACTGAAAACCCGAAAGGGCGGTCCAGGCAAAAATTAGAGACAATAAACAGAAAAATTCATCCTGGTAGATTGAAAACCTGAAAGGGCAATCTAGGCAAAAATTAGGGATTATGACAAAGTAACTGCATCAGTCCGTACTTCGTCATCTGGGGAGTCTTTTTCATCAAAGGATCTTCAAACAAATCATCGCCAGTCTGAAGCGACAAGCACAGTTGGAACTCAAAGTTGTTAGAGGGAATAGTGGTTATTGCTTTCAATGTAGCCTTTTCCGCATAATTACCATTTCCAACTTTTGTAAATACTCCATGGAATCACGCCTTTAGCTGATTTCCATCCTATTAAATAAATTTGAGCCTTGTGCCCATTTGTTTGCAATCTCTAATTTCTTTTAGCTTACAAAATGACGCTTTAATTGTGTTATTCACTTTTGAAAAGAAAAAAGAAAAAAAGAGTTTTAAATGAATTTACTTTCCTTTTTCAAAATAAAAGCGAAATTTTCCTTTGAGTTGTGAACAACAGAAGGAACATCAACAGCTATCTCCATAGGATGAATCAAAGATTATGATAGGAAAAGCTCTTCTATCCCCAGTGAAGAAGCTCTTTTATCCCCAGTGACGAAGATTTTCCATCTCCAGTGAAGAGGTTCTTCCATCTCAATGAGAAAAGATGCTCATCTTCCCCAGAGAAGTTTAAAACATGCAGCACATTCATCACCCGTGTTATCTACACCGTGTTGAAGAACATTTGCTAAGTATCTGGTTGTATTGCGACGTCGGTCCTTCTCCAGTATATACTTCTTTGTCTGTCAGTATTGTCAGTATGCATGCTACATTCATGACATTCATCATTCATACATATTTGCATCATTTATGCATTCTTGCATTTTTCAATATTTGCTTCATATTCACTTGCTCAGGATATATCTATCCCAAAAAAAAGAAAAAAAGAAGAAAAAGAAAAAGAAGAACAGGTATGGGCGTGTCATCTCTCTAGTAGGTTGTCCCCATAAGCAGAAATAACATCTTCTTTCTCCAGCTCCCCACTGAGATCATTCCTCGTGGAAGAAGGTTGCTTTAGTTTCTCCTCTCAAAATAAAGGAGAAAATCCCCATTCGAGTTCATTCCTCATGGGTACAAAGTATTGTTTGACTATTTCTTTCCAATTAATTCTTGGTTAGAACCTTGTCTTTACCAGAGATTCAAATTCCGATTCCTCAAACAGAGTCGTGAAAAACAGACAATAAGCAATAGTCTCATCATCCGAGCAGCTTATGTCTCTTCCAAAAGACTTTTCCTCTCTAGGAAATCAATCATGAAGACCATTTGACAATCAGGGCCTTATTACTGTTCACAAGGCTGAATAACCAGTAATTTCCCTAGCAAAGTCTCCAGGATCATTTTATCACTCGGCTGATAATTGATCACGTCTTCAAAACCGCTATCACGAGGCTGGTAGTCGGTAAACCTTTTGTTCTGGTTATATTATTTAACATGTCTATCACCAGGCTGATAGTCGGTAATATTAACCGAACCTTTGAAACTCTTTTTACCTTGTCAAGTCTATCACCATGCTGATAGTCGGTAATACAGTTTCATACCTTTCACCTTCGCATTATTAACAAGTCTATCCCAATGCACATAGTCGGTAATGTCGATAGGTAAGCTTTTCTTACCAAGCTATCATTCCCCGGTGAAGCATACACTTGCTTTCCCGAAAAGGAAAAAACGGATTATCTTCCTAAAACGGATTGAGACATCCTTCCCGATCTCTTCTCCCCAGTGGAGTCAGTTTTGATATCCCTCGGTAAAGATATCCTTGCATCATTCGCAATTTTGGTATCTTAGGTCCAAAATTCGCGTCTTCTGATATTTAAGTCTCTTCCACCCTATCAAAACGAAGATTTTCAATCTTCATGTCTCAGGTTGAAGAAACTTAAATAGGGGCATCTGTCATACCCCAATTTTTGACCTAAGATACCACCTCATATCATTGCATATGCATCATTTGCATCTCTAACAAATTGAATAGCCTGTGTTTGTTACTTGTGACTCAGCAGGATTTAAACAAGAAATCACTCATCAGTGCAAGCAACAATCAATTAGGGTTTTGTTCTCCCTTCATCTCAAAAGAATTATCTTCATCAACAAACAATATTTGGTCCTCAGAGATTCATTTCAACAAGCTCAAAGGCTCTGAATCAACCAGATTAGGGTTTTGACTAAAGTTAGCATACTCCTGACTTTTGCTCAGAATTTGATCTAATGACTTGGGACATGACCTCAAGACCCCAAATACATCATTTTGACCTAATCCATTGGCTCATAACATCTCCTACACAAGGATTGATCAACAGAGAAATTTCAAATCATCAGATTAGGGTTTTGAACTATCAGGGACTAAAATCAGGGATCACATTTGGGAAACCCTAAAAATCCCCAGGAAGTCAATCAAAGGTTTCAATCATCCTCAAATAATCCCTATGACAATATCCCATGGAAATTGCATCTCAATTCAAGATCCACAGTCATCAATTTCATCAGGTCGACAATTAGGGTTTTTGACCTAATTCACTGAACAACTGACTTTTTAATCAGGACATGGTGCCACAACTCAAACCATGGCTCAATATCCTCTAATGCCTCAATGTGATCCATTCATACCATTCATTTGGTGAGGATAGCCTGTTTCATTTGAAATCTCCAGAAACGCGATTCGTCTGAAAAAGTCAACTGTACAAGATCACCATTGACTTTTGGGGAATTTTGGTCAACCATGACTTTTGAAGTTTTAAATCATCAATATATGATATTAGAAGTCATTTGATCAAGAAAAATCAAGAAAATCAATCAAGAATCAAAAAGTCAAAAGTTTGACTTTCCATACTTAGAAAAATTTCTAAGTGTTTTTCATGGTTTTTTCCAAACTTTGGAAGGGAATTTCTCAAAATTTCACCTACAAACTGAAAAAAACTTCCAACATGAAAGTTGTAGATTTTGATCCAATGAACAACTTTGTCACATATAATTTTTTTTCATAAGATCAACCATTTAAGAGATATGGAGCTTCAAAGTTGGTATCTTTTGAAAACTTCACTTAAAACTTCATTTTCTTCAAAGTTCATGGATCTTTTTCACCCACTTCCTTAAGGATCTTGAAGAAACTTTCAACTAGGGTTTTGAAGTGTGTAATATGAGCTTTCCAAAATGTCCAAGAGCATGAAAAAATATGAAGTGTAGCTATGGTTTTGAATTTTGACATTAGTGAACTTTTTCACTTGAATTCTCACCATTTTTCACTAAGTTTCAAGACTACATGACCTATAATTCAAGCAATGATGCATAGAAGCAATAATTGAGAGATATTTTCTGATTAGAAGATCAGAATGGAAGAGGATAAGAAGCTAGAGTTTTAACCATGGTTTGGTCACTTTAACCATTTTGCATTAAATGTAAAAGATTCCTTTTTATCTCTTAAGCCAAATCACCAATTCTTGATCAACTTGCAAAGGTCTAAGTTCAGAACTCTTGGCCTATAAATAGAGGTGCAAATCACTCTTCAATTCACACCAAAACCTCACAATTATAGGTTTTCTCTCTTCTTTCTTGAATTGCAAGTTTCATAGTTTTCAAAGAGGTAGAAAACTCAACCTCCAAACCTTTGAATTTCTGGCCAAAGTGATGTTTCTAACAACTTCTAAACATCATATGTGATGTGTTTGATCCATCCACACACCCCAAAAACACTCAAATCTCAGAATCACTACCTCACTTCCACATGAACCAAAATTGAGCCTTATCATGCCAAAATCCATTCAAGATCATTTCTGTCCAAACTAACACTTCCAACACCTCATATATGTCACATATGAACTATCCCAACACTCATCATCAATCAAAAACTTCAGAATCATCAGGCTCGATTCACACTTGGTTCTACTGCAGATCGGGTTCCATGGAATGATCCAGATGTTTTTAATCCACTCCAAGCATCCAGACATGTTCTATAATCATCATTGAAGCTGTTCAGATCGAGCAACAACTTCTGTAACACCTCTACTGAAGAATTCAATCTCCACTTTGGCCGTTTTTGAAGGTAAGTCTCATGAACTTCAAACTCTATCATGCACGCATCATAAATGAAATATTGATATACCATCTTGTTTCTGCACACATGGGGATCATTAACCCTCAATCAATTGCATCATAACTTGCACATACATCATTTCACGATCAAATTCAGTTTTAGGGTTCTTCATGTTCATGTGAAAATTGATAACCTTAGAGCAAAAATAAATGAAATTAAAGGTCATCATCATGTTCCTCGTCCAAAACCGAGTGAGATAGACCCTTTGATCAATCAAAACAACACAGATTTGAAGAATTTCAAAATTCAGTTAGGGTTGTGTTCTTGGCGCGTTTTTTCGTTCAAAGAATTCAAATATTTGTTTTAAAATATAATGCATTGGAAGCGTATTATAAACAAGCCACAAGCGTGGCTCAGTTGGTCCATGTTTTGGTTAGCAAGCGTGGGTGCGTGGGTTCAAACCCTTGTGGAGACAAAACCAATTTTTTAGCACCTATTTTCTTTCATTTTTCTTCACAACTTTAATTAATCATTTAACTAACCAAATCAATTCATTTTTGCTTCATTTTTTAAACACTATTCATTTAATATATATATTTTAAGAATATCAAAAAAAATCATCAAAAAATATTTATTTGATACATTTTTAAATAGGTTTAAAATGACTTATTTTTAAGTATTTTTAATACTTTAAATATTGTTTTTTTCATTTAATTTTTAACCTAATCACTTGTAAATATTTTTTGAATAAACCCTAATCATCTAAGTGTTAATTGAAGACAATCTTTTTGTTTATCTTGATTAATTTGACTCCTTTCAAAATTCAAATCATTTTAAAACAAGCGATCACGATTCTTTTCAAAGACAATAAACCATTTCTTTTTGAAACTATTGATTAAATCTTTTTAATTGATCAATTGATTTTCAAAATGATGTGGGGCCTCTCGAATATTAGAGAGTATAAGTCCCTTTCCTCTTTCTTTTACAGTTTTTCTTTGTACAGAAAACTCTTTCAAAACAAACTTTTCAAACTGTTTTCAAAACAACAAACGACGCATCTTTTAGCAAAACAATCAACCATGTTTTATAAAATAAAACACGGGCCTCCACATAGGTATAAGTCCCATTCCCGTACATGAAATTAGGTATTTCATTGTACACCTTTTTGTACATACACCTTTTTGTACATATCTCGATCAATTTGTTTTTTAACTTTGTATAACAAATCAAAAAATGAAGGTTTTCTTTAAATCTTCCCAAAAATATCATGGGCCTCCATGTAGGTATAAGTCCCAAAGCCTCTTGTAAATACCTGTTCACATAAGCTTTGAATAAACTCAAAAGGGCCTCTCCCCGAGTATGAGTCCCGAGCCCCCGTGTATACAAATGGATCATGCTTACAGGTATATTTCCTTCATAAACTCCATTATATACACACTTTGTCATATATGTATAACTGTTCATATTTGTTTATGTACTTGTTCATATTTGTTCGTACTTGTTCATACTTGTGATTGTGTTATATATGCTTGTTCAACTTAGTACAACACTAGGTTCCCCATAGCCTCCTATTGGGCTTCGTGCAAAGAATCTCCCTAGTTTAGGTTAGGACATAGAGTATGGTTTCCCGGTGAAATCGCTCTAAGAGCTCAAACCAACTATGCCATGCCTCCCCTTGGGCTTTGTACAAACGAGTGACCCTCCCATAGCCTCCTCTTGGGCTTACAATGCAAGGACCCTGGATTGTCCCTCCCATAGCCTCCTCTTGGGCTTACAATGCAAGGACCCTCGGATAGCCTCCTCTTGGGCTTCGTACAAGGACCCACGGGCTTCTTATAAGCATCCCAAATATCCAAATCAAAATACCCTAGGAGATTAGACATTTTTCATCTCTATGCTAGGAGTATCTCTTCTATATCATCACAAACAATCAATCAATCAAACTTTTTTGCCACAAGGCTGGCTAATCAATCAAACTTTTTTGCCACAAGGCTGGCTAATCAATCAAACCGTTTTGCCACCGTACTGGCTGATTAATCAAAGTTTTTGTCACAAGGCTGACTTCATTGAAACTTTTGCCACGAGGCTGGCTGATTAATCAAAACTTTTTGTCACAAGGCTGACTTCATTGAAAGTTTTTGCCACAAGGCTGGTTAAACAAACAAAAATCAAACAGATGTATGTGATGATATAGATTAGATACATCTAGCATTTAGACGACATTTGTCTATTTTCCTTTGCTTCCACTAGCATAAGTGGGAACTACGATTGCTCTGACTTTCTCAACATCCCTTTGAGAATACGTAGGCACAAGGTCGATCCTTGGCGAGCAAAACTAAACAAAAAAAACCATTCAAACCTTAGCACCCGTAGACCCCGAGCTACAGATGCTCTGATTCCCTCTAAGGGATATGTATGCAGAGGATCGCGATGATCTTTGCGAGCATAATCAAACAAACACCTTAGGTCCCACCTATTTCACCAGAACCTCTCAACAACATGGAATGAAAAACAAAGAAAAGAAACCTATAGAGTACTATAGATACGTTGGGTGCTAATACCTTCCCTTCGTATAACCACCTCTTACCCAAAGATCTCTCCCCCCACTTTTAGGTTATTGCAGCTTTTTTCCTTTTCCTCCTTTGGAAATAATAAAAAGTTTGGTCCGTACAAAAGAAAAATCATTTTTTGAGCACTCGAGCCCAAAGAAGGCATCAGGTGTCTCATCCCGAAAAAGGACATACGATTTTTCCCCGCGACAACTGGTCTTGAACCTCCTTAGCCTTGTCTTGCTTATCCTTGAGATCCTTCATGAAGCTTAGCATTTGGGTCATTCATCCTTTGAGGTCATCAACAGTGCCTTTCAGTTGAGTCATTTCCTTACGAAGGGCGGCTTGATTTTGCTCTAGTTGTTCCATTGCTTTCTTCTTTTGAGATCTTGTTTGGTATGGTAGTCGAGTTGCAATGGCGTGACTGGAGATAAAGGCAGTTTTCCTTTTAATGCTTTGCGGAAAAATAGAAATGATATGCATGTTATGAATGTCATGTTTATGCTATGCTCATGTCTTATCCACATTGTTATTATAATATATATATATATATATATATATATATATATATATATATATATATGCTTATATGTGTGTGTATATATATATATATATATATATATATATTATTGCTTTTTTTCCTTTCCTTCTTTTTTTTAGTAAGACTCCTTTTTTTTCTTCTTTTTTTAATCCTTTTTGTTGAATAATTGCGAAGAAATTGAATAACGCGGAAATAAACACACTTTATTAATTCAAAAACTTAGATGAAAGTACAAATCAAATTGTTCATATTGCAAAAGGAAATAAACAAACAAAGAAATTAAACTTCCAACTAAATAAAATAGGAACTCAAAAAAACAACTAAGAACGCCTATGAATATCCTCCTTGAATTTGTCCACCATGTCTCTACAAAGCTCCATGAATTCTTTCACCGCTTCGGGAAGGATGATGGGAGAAGACTCCGCTTTTGCCAAACTTTTGGGAATATCTTGGATTAGATCATTGCACAAATAGACTAGCTTATCATAATCATCGCGGCATTTTTCGTAGTCTTCTAGCATCTTAGGAACCATGCTTACATGCTCATATGCGGTAGAAACAATTGTAAATTGCCTCCTCCAATAATCTCTAACATTCATGATTTCCCCATACATCTCCCTTTTCCTTATGAACACTTGCCTAAGTGAAGCCATAGCTAGAAGTGCTCTATTAACCTCATCGGTGCGCTGTAAAAGTGTTTGCTCTATGACCAACCTTTTTGCATGCTCCTCTTGGCCAAACTTGCGAGCTTCTTGAAGGTCATACTTAAGATCCCTTATTTCTACCTCTTGATCTTTAGTCCTATCAGTTAATTCAAAGACTACAACTTCTAAGTTTTTCTCGGACTCTTCTTTGTCATGGGAGGCCTTTTCATAACGTCTTCTCCACCTTGCAATTTCCAAGCTCGCTTGTTCCAAGTTCTCATTATTAGCAATTAAATTAGAATTGGCACTTAGAACACCTTCGGTAGCTCGCTTCCTCTTACCCCTTTGTCTATCATTTTCTTCCTTAACGGCTTGAAGCTCTTGGCTCTTTTCCTTAAGATCGAGGCGTAGCTGGCTCTTTTCGTTGGAAAGTCGATGTATGTCAAGCTCTAATTCTTCCTTTTCCTTATGGGACGCCTCTAGGGCAGCCTTGATTCCTTCTATCTCTTCGATGGATAGAGAAACTGGATTAGGAGTATCGGGCTTGTATTCAGGATCCACAACAAAAGGAAGCAAAATCTTTCCAACCCTTTCTTGAACCCATTTAGTGTAAGGTTCCTTAGCAATAATATTTTTTGGTCCATAATTCTTTGTTTGAACATGCTTCCAAGCTTGAATTATTTTCTTTAATGTTCTTGGATTTCCCTTCCCATTGTCATGCAAAATTAACTCTTCCACTTGTTGGTCGGAAGGCTCACAATCCATAGAATGACCCAATTGGTGCAATGCTAACACGGGGTTGTAATTAATGCAACCCAAAGTTCCCATTAAAGGCACATTCTTGAATTCCCCACATTTATAGATAATTCTTTCAGAATTCAATTTCCTTGCAAACCAAAAGATAGAATCCGCCTTGAGAGCTCTTAATTTCTGAGACCATTCATGCCTAGTCAAATCTTTGATAAAGTAGTTGGCTTTGTAAAGATGAGAAGTCAACCAAGAATACAATAAATGAACACAATAGAATATCGTTCCCCTTTACTTTTTATATCGATCATGGATAGTGTAATAAATATTAGCAAGAATAGTAGGAGTTGGATCCTCATTTGAATTTCTGAAGGCGGTAAACACATGAATAGCAGCATCATCAACATAATCCGCCTTATTAGGCATTAAAATAACATCAAAAATCAAGAGAGCTAGAAAATGTCCACAAATGTCCCATTGCTTCTTTTGAGCATAACACATAGCTTGAGCCTCTAGATAAGTTCTCCTAATTCCTTGTATTTTACCCTCAATCTTGTGATTAGCTTCTAAATTCGCAAAGGACACTCCTAAAGCTTTGGCCAAATCAGAAATCTCAACTCTCTTTCCAGCACATGTGTAGTATTCCTTTTTAACCCTTGAAAACCCAAGCATGGCATCTGTTTCTTCCAAAGTAGGAGCCAACTGAAAATCCTGAAATGTGAAACACCTAAACGGAGGATCATAGAACTGAATCAAAGCAGTGATAGCCTCTTCTTGAACCTTAACCTTGAGCAAATCCAAGATATCACCATAACGGCCCACAAACCTATTCAAAGTAGTTAATGACATTTTGTCCCTAATATTTCTCAATTTCTTGATGTCAGGTACTGAGACGGTGAGGTGGAGAATAGACTTCTTAGCATTCATTTTCCTGAATTTTCACCAAAAAGAATTATTATTATTTTTTATTCTTCTTTTTTTTTCTCCTCTTTTTTTTACCTGTAGATAAGACATGATAAAAAAATGCAAATGATGTATGATGCATGCAAACAGTTATACACAAAAAACAAAATAAAATAATAATAATAATAAGCACATATTCAGCATATAATCACATAGGCCCTAGGTTCGTAGGTTCGACGTAATGGCTCGGGAGCCTACCCTTCCCATGGGAATGTTCTAGAAGGTCTCATGAGGTCGTTCGTAGCCGCCGAGACTTTTTATCTCTTTGGATTTTAGAACAGCTCATTTTATCCATGAGGTTCGAATTTTAGGGGTTGGTTCCCAGAGAGATCAGCTAAATACCTAGTCCAGCCCTCAACAAGGTCGAGCCTCGTATCAGACCTTTCCGAATATTTAACCCACTCTGAGTGGAATTATAATAAGACTCATAGGCGATGTAATTCCCCTCTGGTCTTAAATATAATTCCCACGCTTAGGCTTAACAACAATAATATATATAACCCAACAATGCAAATTATAACAATTAAACATTTTAATGCAGATATGGCAAATAAACATTTAATGGAAATAAAACAAAATAAATAAATAAAACGAAAATTAAATATTTATTAAAAAGGATAAACCCTCCCCCAAACCCTAAAAATGGCAAATTTGCCAAAGCCTAAAATTCGCCAAAACCTACACCATTGACAAAAACCTAAACCTCTCAAACCTTAGGAGTCTATAATTCACCATTAAAGTGTATCCCTAACAGAGTTGCCAGCTGTAGCAACCTGCCCTAAAAATTAAGACTTATAGTCGCCACCTATTCTGAAGGGCGAATAGAAAACCCTACGCAATTTAGAGATTCGGGATAAGTTATTATAATCAGGTCGAGGGAAGGTGTTAGGCACCCTCAACCCTTTCCTAAGGTTTTATGTTAAGGCAAAGGTTTTATGGTTAAAATTTAGATTCAATAGCTAAAGAAATGAATAGGGCGAAAATTGAGATTTGAGTGAATTGAGATTTTAGGGGGGGAGACTCGCCTTGTTACCAAGTGCCTACGTATCTCCTTATGGAGAATCAGAGTCAACTTAGTTCGGGCACAGGGTTGTACGCCTTTGAATTAGTATGAGGTTGTTTGTAATTTGTTTGGAGGCTTTTTGAGTGGCCTATCGCAGTTTTGAGTTTGTTTTGAAGATGAAAGTGTTTTGAAGTTTGGCATACAACCCTGATTTGATTTGTCACCACTAGATGCGATGATCAATAGATTTGATCAGTATAGCTAACGGATTATGGGGTATTGCTGGTTACTCTGATCGATAAATCCGATCGTCGCGGGCAGCATATTAAAAGTGTTTTGATTTTTATGTATTTTTATCTCTCGTCTAATGCGACTAATAGATTTAGTCGGGTCGAAGAGAAAATTAAACAAAGGATTTTTACCATTTTATCATATCTCGTCTTTGCGACTAATAGTTTTAGTCGGGTCGAGGAGAGAATTAAATCAAAGTTATTTGGATTATTAACAAACATATTAATTAAATCATTATTAATAAATAAATTAAATTGATCCAAATTATTTCTCGCCTAATGCGACTAATAGGTATAGTCGGTTTGGGGAGGAAATCAAATTGACTTATAAAAAAAACAATTAAACAATTATTAAAATTATCAAATAAAAAAAATTAATTAGTTTTTTTAATTAAATTTTTTTAGGAGCAGGGGGATGTACTTTGTTCAGGGTAGCAATTATGCGGTGTGTGAATAGTAACTGGGCTAAGCCTACTAAAGCTTTTTCTCTTGCGCAGGGGGGTGCATTCTGCTAAGGGGTAGTAAATTGAGGTGTGAATAGTGATTAGGTTAGGCCCACTAAAGGTTTGATCCACTGGTTTGAGTGAGGACGTGTTCATGGCGCTATGGCGTGTGCTCGGGTTTGGAGCGTTGGATCTAGATCTTAGCAGATCAAAGGGCCTGCATGTGTCGTTAGTGTGAGGTGTATGGTAGGAGTACGCAGCGAATCATCACCACTTGTACAAACATGTGGCCATCAAGGGGGCTACATGTCACTCATCGGACGGCCACTAGGGGGGTTATCCGAACCCCTTCCCCAGTCATCCCCTCATTTCCCTTCCTTCTTTCTCTCTCTAACCTCTCTCTTCCTCTCTTCGCTCACACAACAACAACAACGAAAACCCAGCAACAGCCCCAGAATCCACCGTCGGCCACCACAAAACCCCACCCTCCGATGAAGATTCATCGGAATCTTCATCATCCCCATAATCCAACCTTCAATCACCCGGTAACCAACCTACGGCCGCCGTGAGCCGCCCTCCCAACCACCGTAAGCCCCCTAGTTTTTGATGAAGATCACCATGATCTTCATCTCCCTCGGCCCCCATCTTCATATCCCAACCCAGAAAACCCAGAAACCCTTCACAAAACCCATGAACCCTAACAATTTCCAAGAACCCTAACCCTAGGGTTATTAACATGAACCATAATCTTAATCAATCTCCAGAAATCCAAACCCACACCATACATGCATTCAATCAACAAGCTTAAGCTAAGTGTGGAGATTACGATTTACCTTTTATCTTGATTTTCTGGTACGTGTACGCTCCGAGTCTCCTCTCTAATCTCCTTTCCTCTGTGTGATTGCAGGTAACCAGATGAAGACTCGAACTTGAAGAGTTTGTTCGCGGCGGCTTAGGGTCCTTCGCTCCAAAAACTCCCGTCCCCCTTCCCCTTCTGATTATGTTTTTTTATATAGTTAGGTTTAAATCTTAGTTAGGAAATATTGTATTTAGATTTAGGATTTGATTTAAATTTCCGGATTCGATTCGATGTAATCTTGTTTGAATTAGTGAAAATTTTATTTTATTTAAGTTTGATTCGATTTTCTGTCATGATTTGATTTAGTTAAGATTTGATTATGTTATTGATTGAGATTGACGTTTTGATCCATGGGCCTGGGCGAGGGAAGTTTGATTAGGGTTTGTTTGAGGTTGCAGCGGCCGCCGCTAGGTGGACTAGGCTAGGGATTCGTTTGGGAAGGGAAGATGAACAGTGGCCGGGTCGGTTTGACCCGGTCCACTCCATGATCCATACGCGGCCCAGCGCATTAGGCCCAGTGACTAGTTTTTTTTCTGCATTGCTTTGTGGCCCAAAAATGACAAAAATCAACAACAAAAAAAACACTAGCTTCACTTAATTTATTTAATTTAATTAATCAATTAATCAGTAAAAATAAACTAATTAATTAATAATATTCTTCTAATAATAACCCAATTAAGATGCTAGATAATAATATAATTGACACCCATTAACAACACTAATAATATTAATGATTAAAATCAATAAAAAATCCTAATAAAAATGATTAATCTTAATAGTGATATTAATATAACTTAACTCCTATTTATCTAGAAACAACATTATACAATAATCCTACCAATAATAATCAAAGTAGTAATTAATAATAATAATAATAATATTATTTAGTAGAAATGAAAAAAGATAATAAAAACGAGTAAACGACCAGAAACAAATGGGCCCAAAATAAATTGGACCTTAAATATTTGCTATTCACACCTCTACTTATTTTAAACCAATTTATACGGGAATTTTATAGGAGAGCGAGTTTAATAATAGGTATATTAAACCCTATGACTCCTAATTTTTAATGCCCTTAATATCGGCTAAATTTTGGGGTATGATATATATATATATATATATATATATATATATATATATATATATATATATATATATATATATATATATATATATATATATATATATATATATATATATATATATATATATATATATATATATATATATATATATATGAGGAGGGATCAAATTACACCCTTAAGTTACACTAATAGTTACACTTCTTTATGACCTTTGATTTTATTTTAATCTAACGGTTATTAAATAACTTTTAAACTCACATGATTATTACTAAAAATAGATTCCTCCACTTTTGGTAATAAATAAACACATGATTCTTTTAAATATTTCTTAAAAAATAATCAGAATTCTCAAATATTTTTCATGATTCTTAATAAAAAATAGTTTCTTATTATTTTCAAAATAATATATTAAAATTTTGATTTTAATTTAAAAAGACTTTTCATAAAATGATCACTTTATGAATATATTTTTGGATTTACAACATAATTATTATGCACATTGCTCGTTAATTTTATTTTTTCTTTAATATTTTTAATACAATTTTCTAATATATGTAAAACATTATAAATTTTATAGTGTAGTTTAATTGAATATAATATTACTTTATTTAAGTAAAAAAAATTAAAAAAATTGTTTAATATTGAGAGGAAAGAAACTTTTTATTAAAAATAAAAATTATTATTAATAAATAAGTACTAGTTTCATTATTTTGTACAAAATAGTATTGAACAAAATAATATTCAAATTATGTGAAAAAAATTAAATTGCAAGTAAAGAGTATATAATAATTTAGTTTTGAATAAAAGAGATAAAAAAAATATAAAATGAATTTTTATAAAATGATCACTTTAAATTATTTTATAATATAGTTTAATAATTTTTATATATAATAATTTTTAATTTTAATAAAAAGTTTCTTTCCTCTCAATTATATATAATAATTGTTTATAATATAGTTTAAACAATTTTAAACAATTTTAAAAAGTAAAAAAAATAAAAATATAGTTTAATATATTTTTTGATGTTGCAAACATCAGGTATCTCAGTTTTAATATGGAAAGGCAAAGGGAGGGAGCCCAGTGTTTGATAAATTCATTCACTTCGGGTAGATCAACATTGATGTGGAGTTTGGTCACATTGTATGTTTGTCACAGCTAGTTGATATTTGCCTACATAGAGAAAAAAATATTAACACACAATAATATACAATAGTATAGTGTATGATAATAATGTTTGAATTATTAGTTGCAGTGAACCTTCCTTCTTCACAGAAATCATTAATTTTAACATTGGGTTTCGAGGAATAATTAATTTTTTGTCTGTAGTCAAAGAAATCAATTGCTTATCCTTCCTAGACTGTTGTAACACGGTGAACTGACTTTTTTAATAATCGAAAATGTCGCGGTAAAGCATGAGTCGCCATCGACTTTTATTTTATCCAAAATATCATAAAGGCTAAAAGAAACAGAAAAAAAACCTTTTAAGAGAAAACGGGTTCGGGGGGTAATTTATGCAAAGGGAAGATGTAAGGCACCCTTTACATCCATGGTTATCCATAGGCTCTTAATTGCTTTGCTCGTTTGAAAAGAAAAGAAGAAAAGAAATCTCAGGGACTTTAGCTCGTAAATGAGCGTAGCCTTGAGAGTGTTGTTTAGAAAAAGATGAAAAAGAGAGTTTAATCCAGAGCAAGGCAATTAGGAGCAATTACCTTATAGTTGATAAAAATATTCTTTTAGCCTTTCAGGATGAAAGGGTCTATTCGTGCCATAAGAGGACAGAAAACCTTTCGTTTGGATGTATTCGGGTTATCGAACATCGTTCGCCATAAGACTGTCCCATGCCATAGAGAGGTAGGTAGTCTAAAGGGAAGGATCAGAATAGCCTTTTCGTAGGCAGCCAGAAGATACCTCAGCCTTTCGTAGGCAACTTCCGAGGGACGAGGTCATATTGGTGTATCGAAGGCAGCATCTTTAGGGTCTTATGACCTTTGTATTTATCGAGGCAACATGGCTTAGGTATCCTCATATTCGAGGGACATGGCTATTATGCAAAAAAACACAAGGCAACAGGCAACAGGCAACAAGGCAACAAAGAGGTTACCCAAAAAGTGTGCGTGGGTGCAACATCCACGTGATTCGATTCAGATATTTATCTTATAATTAATTATTCTAAGTTGATTACAAGCTTGCACTCCCTAGAATTACTAACCACAACAATTAATATTAACAATTAAAGCAATAATGGGGAAAGGGAAAATGAAACCGGCGGGGGAAAGGGAAAATGAAACCAGCGGGATAAATAGAACAATAAGTCTGAACAAGTAATAATTAAAATCAGGGTTTAGAGTTACCGACTATTTGAAGCTTTGGCAATTGGCAAACCCTGAAAAGGTGGGAAAAATAGGAAACAAGATATACGTGAATGCATTATCAGTTCAGGTATTATATACATTTAACCCTAATCAATAAAAGTAAAAATACAAGAAAAGGGGTAAAACACTTAGCTTCGATTGGTGGAGGTTGATGGGCAAAGGTTTGCCTTGAGCATTAACTCTGATTATCTGAGAGTTGACAAAAAATAATAGAAAAGGTAAGTGTAGGAGGAGTTCCATTGACAAGGGAATTAAACCCTCTTTAAATAAAATAAAAAGGCAAAAAAATATTTGAATAAGGAAGGTTAGAACTTAGCTTTAAATTTGACGTGGCGCGTAGTCGGAGTGTATTGGAAGAGCAACCCTGAAAAAAAGGCACAGAAAAAAAACAAATATTTCAGTGTATGGAATGATCGTCGTAAACCCTGATTAGGGTACGAATTGAATCAGATAATGTAAGCGATTTAATTAATTATTGGTCTCGCGACCTAATTAATTAAATCGAGAAGAGAAAATAAAATCAGACATACAGGTATTTTTTATGAATTTTTAGAGTTAAAACGAAATATATATGAATTTTTGAAAGTATATAAGTAATTAAATATAATTTAAATAAACTAAATAAATAAGTATATAGTTAAAATAAATATATATATGATTTTAAATATTATATATAAATAAATAAATAAGTGAGAAAATGAGAAAATAAATATAATGTAGTAATAAATAATAATTATAAGTAAAGAAAAATAAATAAGATAAATATTAAATAAAATAAATAGATTATTAATATTAATTATATAAAATAAATTTTGAAAAAAAAAACATATGATAGTTTTTTATAGTGGAAAAGAAAAATATGTAAAACAATATATATATATATATATATATATATATATATATATATATATTATAAATAAAATAAAATAGGCTATGTAATTAAAAATAAAAAAAAATTGCAAAAAACATAACTTGCAATCAGGTGTGGCTCACGCGTGTGGACTATGGTACACCCTCATGCTTGGAAGCGTTGGATTGAGAGAGAGAGATGCATCTGATGGCTCTGATGACGAGGGAACATGGTAGTGCGTACGTCTTAAAGTGCTGGATCCACCTGGCTTTTGAAAACCAAACGCGCGCGCAAACCAGCGAATCAGGAAGCGCCACGCAAGCGTCTTCAACCTCTGTCCGTCGTCTTAGCTCTGTAAATGGGCTTTACCAACGGACATGCTTCGTAGCCATAGCCTGCAAGTTACGAATAACACCAAAACACCACAAAAATATTTCGCGAGACCATGGATGGCTTCGTATAGGTCTCACGAGTTCAGCCATGGCCTTTATTTGACCTAATTTTTCCTGTATAAAGAAACCCTAATTGGAACTAAAGAACCCTAGCAATGGTGATCTATGGCAAACGCAAACTAAAACACAATTAAACATCCAGAAATACTCAGAGCATTACCACAAACCATAATATGCAATCAAATTACTCAATGGATGCATGAATTTGTCATAGTCGATTCAAAAAGAAAGTGACATACCGTGAGGTTATTGGAGGTAATTCTGGGGGTGTTGTTTGCGTGTGAGTATCCAAACAGCTTCAGAAACCTCCAAGGAATGTGTTCGAATGGTCAAAGTCTCCTGAATTACTCTGCAACTTGGAAACCGAATTGAGTTTTTCTTGGATTTTTTGCACTTGGCTCTAGGGTTCTTCTTGCAGAATTTCGTAACCCTTGGCATTTGGATTTGTTGCATACTTAAAGGTGTGTGATTAGGGTTGATAAAATTGAAGAAAATCTCTTTAAATCTTGAGATTGAATTTGATTGAAATATGCATCCAAATCTTTCTAAAATTTGATTTTCTTGGGCTCCAAGCATCATGAACGAAATTGGCATTATTTGTGGGTGAGATCTGATATATTTCTTGGCTTAAAATTGAAGCACAATCAAATCTTGCATTATTTTTATATTTTATATAATTAAATCATGATTTTAATGAATTAAAACCATAAAATAATTAATAAAAATAGTAAAAATAAAAAAACCTTTGTTTTCAGCATGTGGATGGGCCTATAATAAGGTTTGGATGAAAATAATATAGGCTCATTTGGAACATATTCATTTTTCAAACCTTTTTCTTCACACTTTCCCTCCAAAATTAACCCAACTTTGACAAGGACTCTCTCTCTCTCTCTCTCTCTCTCTCTCTCAATTTTTAGGGTATGGAAGTGTTCTAGGAATTTTTGGAAACCTTAGAGAGTCCTCTAACCAGTGTCTTTGGTCTCACATCAAAATTATTTTCCATGCTCCTTATATATACTTTTGAAAAAAGTGTCTTTTTGTTGACTTTTGAAAAGGACCTATAATGTTTTAGTCCATATCTCTCAAATGAAGCATTTCTAGACTTGGCATGTGAGAGACAAAATTGTAGAGGATCAAATTTCCTTCAAAATGAGCTTTGGATGGAAAATTTTGGATGTTCCATGTGAGAGTTATGGCTGGTCAAAGTTCAGTTGACTTTCTCCCATGAAAACCCTAATTTAGAAACTTTTTGATTTGTTGATTTTTCATCTTTCCTTGATGAACCATGATCAATTTTTTATCAAATGGTGAATGATACTTAAATATGAGGATCTTGACAAAAAATCAGGAGTTTTGACTTTGCTTTGACCACAGTTGACTTTTAGGTTAACTTAGTCGACTGTTGATTTTCTGAACAATTGAGTGACCAATCTTTTGAGTTGAGACTTGATACTTGTCATAGAGGTAATGTGAAATATATTGAGCCATATGGGATGCCTTGGAGCCATTGATTCACTGATTTTCCTTTGAATAAATCAAACCCTAGTTTCTGAGCCTTGTATAGGAGAGTGTGTCCTGGAGCTTTGTGTGTTGATTTGAATTTGCATAAGAGAAAAAAGTATGGGTAAATTTTGGGGTATGACAACTGCCCCTGTTCAATTTTCTTAAATATGAATATGTAGAGTGGTATGTATGCTAGCCAGAATCTGAAGGTGGAAGATGATTGAACACTAGAATACCCAGAAATTTGCCTTTGTCGGAGAAGGACTTTAAGTAGAACTTGGAGAATCAGAACATGTCGTACGTTAGATTATTTCTAAAAGATAGGTTGAGTCGTGCGCTAGACTGAATTGAGTGTGCATCAGCAAATGATGTCTAGAAAACCATACGTTAGGTCGGAGAATATGTCATACGTTAGATCAAATCTCATTTGCATCCCTAGATGTCTGGAGGACCGTGCGTTTGGTCGAAGAATAAGTCATACATTAGACTAATCTCAATTGCATCCTTAGATGTCTGGAAAACCATGCGTCAGGTTTGAGGAATGAGTCATACGTTAGACTGAATTGCGTCCTCGGATGTTTGGAAAACCGTGTGTTAGGGTTGAAAGTAAGTCATACGTTAGACTGAATTGCATCCTCGGATGTTTGGAATGACATACGTTAGGCGTTGCTTTGAATAAGATTCGAATCTTCGTTTTGTACCTGTCAAATTTGTTAGTTCTTATGCAATGTTATGATGCATGAGCTATGTGTTTCTCAAAATAAATGAGGAACGTGTATGTGAAATGATGTATGTGATGTATATGCTTATGATTTATGAAGTATGAATATGATTTGCGTTTCTCGGAACATCTTGGTCGAGAGGATAGATCTTTTGTTGTTGATCTTATCTTGGAAATACTTGATTGGGGATTTAGGATTTGCTTGGGGATGAGAGATGTCAGAGAACCAGCAGCGTTTGAAGATGTAAACCTTTGTTGGGGAGCTACATCCTTTGTTGAAGATATCTTCTTGATGATTACTCTGTGGGGATTCCTTCAGATTATTGTCTTTGAAGAAGGATTTCTGGATTACCTTAGACATTGTCTCTTTGTTTTTTTCTATCTAAAGAACTAATAGACATCGATGCAAAATAAAAGATAAATGACAATCATGTTCATATGCATATGTTCATTCAAGATTATCATTGGACGTTTGCGTATTCGAAAAAAGAAAAGGAAAACTCGAAAGAGAGAAAAAGAACTTGTATTAAGAAAGCCATGAATAGGCAAAATAAAGAACATATTGTGTGTGTGTGTTTTTTTTTGAAAAAGGTATAAAACAAAGAAAAATAGCTATGTGGAAACAATCCTATTGAGTTTCAATTCTGCTATTGCTATTATGTCTTCGAGCATCTCATCCCTTGCTTGTTGGAGAAAGGTGATTGAATCGACCTGAGCCCTTCGAATTTGAAGTTGGAGATGTATTTGATGAATGATTTGAACGAGACATAGTCATACGCTTTAATCCTTAATTTTTGCCTAGGCCGCCCATTCAAGTTTTTAGCCTACCAGGATACCCTTTTTTGCCCAAGTCGCCCTTTCGGGTTTTCAACATGACGGGTGTACATCTTTTATATATATCCCTAACTGTGGACCTCCGTTTTTTAATCCGGGCCATACCTCTGTTCTGTAGAGATACGTGAACTGACTCTTTTTTATCGCTTAATGCTTTCGCATTTTTGAAAATTCACAGAGTCGCCACCGACCTTTTATTTTATCCAATTAAGGAAAGGTTTATAAAAGACACAGAAAAAAGACCTTTAAGAAATTCTGGGTAAGGGGGTAGGTTATACAAAGGGAAGGTGTTAGCACCCTTTGTATCCATGGTTATCCATGGGCTCTTAAGTTTGCTTAGCTCACTTGTTTTTCGATCACTTTTCAATTGCTTTAGAATGCTCATATGTGGTTTCAAATACTTTTGTAAATTGAATTTTGTAATGATCCGTGTGTGGATGTATACAAAATTCTTGTTTATCTTTCGAAAGATGTTTTTGAAAAGAACGTTAACTTTGTAATAATCCGTGTTTGGATGTATACAAAGTATTGCCTTTTTTGAAAGTTTTGAAAAATCAACAATGTATGAGAATTTTGTTGGTTTTGATTTGAGCAAGCAAACTAGGAGGTCTACCCTGAGTTGTAAGGTCTTTATCCTATTTCCTTTAAAAATCTATCCTTTCACCGGATATAAAAGCAAGGTTCGATTTTGTACTCAAAACAGTAGAATATGACTTTGATTTTGAAAGAATGAGAAGGGTATTACCTGAAGAGGTGCAAGTGTGATTGTGATTGGATTCAGATATTTATCTTTGAAGTTAGTGATCTAACGGTTCAATTTTATCTTTGACATACACGCAGTTTATATATATGCGGGAAATGTAAAGTGCGGAAAGTAAATCTACGCTATTACATCGATTGTGCAGGAAATGTAAACTAGCCTATTTACATGAATTTGACATCCTATACATTTATCTAGGAATTTAAATTGCAAAAAATAAAAGGGCATGTTTTTGGATTTTTTATGGTGGATTTTAATTATAATTAATGCATGATTAATTAAATTAAAATGAAGAAAAAAGATGAAAATAAATTTAAACCTAGAAATTTAAGTTTAAAATATGTACAAAATATTTGTCAATTAATTTTAAAACAAAACTAATTTTTTTGGAATTTTTGAAATTGATTTGAAATTGATTTAAGTTAATTAAAACATAATTATGCAAATAATTATACAAATAATTAAAACTTAAAGATAAAATTATTCAAAATATGTACAAAATTAGTTTATAATATATAAACAATATTTAATATAAAGAACACTTTTTTTTATGATTTTTTGATTGGTTAGAATAATTAAAAAGCAAATATATAAATATATACTAATTAATTATGCAAAATATTGAAATTTTGAAGAAAAATAAAATATTTTTATTTCAGAAAATAATATATTATTTTAGAAGTCTAAAAATATTTTTTGTGTATTTTTTGGATTTTTAAAACTATTTTTAATTAATTTAACAAAGAAATTAAAATAAAAATAAGAAATAAAAGGATACTGATCATGTGTGGTTGGATTGAGGGTCCATGATAAGGATTGTTTGATCTGGCGCGTTGGATGATTCATTAAATGAGATCAGATGGTCCAGAAATTGAGGCACATGGTTCACGTTACACCTGCAAAACACTTGATTAGTGGAAAGTTTAAAAAAAGTACGCGCGCTGCTGAACCAATGGGAGGAAGACACGTCTTCGTCTTCAACCTCCAGACAAGGCTTTTAACAGCGCTTTTGTAAAAAAGCGCTATAGTAGGTGAACCCTAATTCTGCAAAATAACGAATAGGGGTAAACAAGCAAATAAATTTGGCGCGATGGTACCATTCAACTCGTCTTGTCCATACGAATCTAATGGTACTATTTAGAACCTCTAATTTTGCCTATTTCAGAAAGCCCTAATTTTGAGATGAAGAACCCTAAAATGGTATATGCTACAAACAGCCATTAAAATCCAATTGAAGCTCTAGAAACGACCAGAGCTTCAAACCAAACACAATTATGCATCTACATCTTGTTAAATATGCGTGAGTTATGAGATATAAGTCGATTTTAGTTTGAACAAACCGTGGCCTAGTAGCTCGATTTATGAGGTTTCAAGACTTGGAAATGATTGAGATATGTTCAGTAATGCTTGAGGAAGGTGTTTAAGTGTTTAGTTTATATTGAAAATGGATTAAACTCAGAATTCGAATTTTGAATTTCTTTGAAATTTTCAAAGTGTTACAAGCATGGTACAAGCATAAGAATGGCTCTGAATTCGTGTCCCCCCAGTTACTGAAGTATGATAGTCTATATATAAGCATTGAGTGCTTAGAATTGAAGCTAAGAAGCATCTTAGTTGCCTTTGTGGAATTCTTGATTTTTTAATATTAAAAAGCTTTGAATTATTGACCAAGTCTCCTTGCCTTCAATGCACTTGCCTTGCTCTTCAATTCTCTGCAGAAAGGTAGAGATTCCTTGGGTGAGTCATGCTTGATTTGTAAGCTAACCATTATCCATCCATTTTCCTTTTAATTTTAATCTTAAAGTAAGATAAAATCAATCAAAAAATGAATAAAAATGGTGTGGGCTTAGCCTTGGTCGTGGGAGGCCCATAATAACATGGCAAAGATGTTTGAACCATAAAAACTTGGCCCCTTTTGGAAAAAATGCATTTTTGAACAATGTTGGTTTCATGCATTTTCCAAAATTTAGCCAACTTCAACAAGGTGTAAATCCCTCAATTTTTGTCATATGAAGAAGATCTTGCACTTTTTGGAAACCTCAAAGAGTCCTCTAACCAATGTCTTTGGTCTCATGTCAAAATGATTTTTGATGCTCCTTGTGTGTCCTTTTGAAAAAAGTGTCTTTTTGTTGACTTTGAAAATGACCTGTAATGTCTTTGATCATATTTTTCAAATGGTGAATCCAATGACCATGGGATCAATGGAATTTGAAAGATAATTGAATTTCCTTCAAAATGAGCTTTGGTTTGAATTTTTTTGATGAAGGATGAGAGAGTTATGATCAGTCAAAGTTGAGTTGACTTTTCAGGCAAAAACCCTAATTTTGAATCTTAGGGTTTTGTTGATTTTTGATCTTTACTTGATGAATTATGATCATCCAATGATCAAATGATGAATCCTTTGACAAAATATGGACTTTGACAGAAAATTTCATTTTTGACTGTCTGTTGACTTTTTGGTCAAACGGGTCGTCTGTTGACTGTTTGAGCTGCTGACGGTGCGTCTGAGTGAATTGAAGTTTGAAAATTTGTGTGATGGTACTTTGAGATATATGGATGTGTATGAAATCCATTTGAGCTCTCAAAACTTGTTTCTCCTGAAAAAACAAGAAAACCCTAGTCAGGGACTGTTTATGTAGGAGACAGTTAAGCGTACCTGATTTTTGTGCAGTGTTGAGTCTCTGCTAATCGCGTGATATTCAGAAGACTTCTAGAACAAAAATCTTGGAATTTTGAATTGTGAAAGATTGATTTGATTGATGGTACAAAACACTGAGAATTGTACTGCCAGCAGTTTGGCTGTCAACTGACTGTTCAGGTATTGACGTAGCAGTTAGAGTGAAAAATCAACAGTCAAAGTTAATTTTCTTTTTGCGCCTGCAAAAGATTTAGTCCTATACCAATTGTGTCAGTACTATTTATCTGTAAATAAATAAATAGCATGTGTGAAGTAATAGACAGTATTTGGCGTTTGCGTAAGAATAAATTCAACTGCAAGCCAAATTACTGTATAAGAAAAATTCTAAAAACTAAGTATTTCATATGTCAGGATATTTGTTGAAATAATCCATGATTATATGAGACTCTTAATTTTCAGATTGGAGTTTTCTTGAAAAAGATGTGGGCAAATTTTGGGGTATAACAGTTGCCCCTATTCAATCTTCTTAAACCTGGAGAGATTGTCTGAAATCTGAAGGTAGAAGATGATTGAATATTTAGATGCCCTGAAAATTTGCACTTACCTTGATCAGAAGAGATGTTGGAAGTTGCATTTGAATGTCGTCTGCGAAATGTTGTTGGCAGATTGAAACATTACTTGAGATGGGCTTTCAGATGCCACTTGGTAAATGTGTTGATGGTTTGTTCATCAGAATGAATCCATTGATTATATCTTGATGAAGGATTTGAAAGTCTTTGTGTTGACTGTTTCGGAACCGTCCAAGGTTACCGCTTTAAGTCTTGGAAGATAATCGTTACGGAACTTGTCCAAAGTTTTTCCGATTTAGATTTTGGAAGTTGATCATTGTGGAACCGTCTGAGGTATCGCTTTAGATCTGCAATGTTAGATCGTTCTGGAACCGTCTGAGGTATCGCTTTTAGATCTGCAATGTTAGATCGTTCTGGAACCGTCTGAGGTATCGCTTTAGATCTGCAATGCTAGATCGTTCTGGAACCGTCTGAGGTATCGCTTTAGATCTGCAATGTTAGATCGTTCTGGAACCGTCTAAGGTATCGCTTTGGATCTGTGATGCTTGTTTTTGAGTTGATAAGTGATCAGAATGAATCTTCAGCTTGATTATATCTGAGAGAACTGTTCATGGAGTTCAGGTGAACACTGCATGTGATTGAGAACATCTTTGTTGAAGATATCCGTCTACCTGAAAAATCAAGTTAGCGATATGCAATGTTTATGATGCATGTAATGTGAGATATTCCCGGAGAAATATGCATGGGATGTTATGTATGAATATGCGCATGATGCATGATGTATGAATATGCGTGTCAATCCTCTAGTTGGAAAAATAAATTCCCACTAGTCATCTGGACATGAATGTATTGTGATCGTTGATGATCTTTTGTCTTGTTTGAGTACCCTTGGCTGGGGAAGTTCTTTTGAGAATCCTGGTATTCTGTTGAAGGATCTTTGACTAAACACTTGGGAATGAAAGGTAGCTGGAAGTTCTGATGCCCTTTCAAATGGGAATGAGGAAGATGCATAATCCTCCGATGCACTATCTGACCAAGTCCGGGTGCGGGGATCACACCTTCTGAAGATAGTAATCTGGAATAAACCTGCTGGGGGATAAGACTTCTTTTGAAGAGAAAATCTTTTTGAGGAATTTGCTGAGAAATGCGTTTCTCTTGGGGATTTTCTTCTGATGGGATGATGTCCAGATAATTGGGACATTTCCTGAATGCCATTCCTGTTTTTCCTGGTAAACATCAATCATATTCAAATGCACATGCTCATTCAAAATTATCATTGGGACGCTTACGTATTTAAACAGAAAAAGTGAAAATGGTGATTTTTGAGCCGAAGCTGCATTGATTTTTGAAAAAGAGCCATGATAGGCTGGTTAGCACAGGGAGACAACAATCCTAGAAGTAGGAAACTGTCAGAAAGTTTTGGAAAATATTTATGAAGATAAATAGCTATGTGAAAACGATCCAGTCAAGTTTCAACTCTGCTATTGCCAATCTGTCTTCGAGCATCTCATCCCTCACTTGTTGGAAGAAAGTGATTGGACTGATCGGTGTCTTTGAGGTGTTGAATCTTGATGGTGAGTAGGCAGCTGAACGGAACACAGTTGTATGCTTCATTCCCTAACTTTTGCCTAGGCTGCCCTTTCAGGTTTTCAGCCTACCGGGATAGTATTTGTTTAGTCTCTAATTTTTGCCTGGACCGCCCTTTCGGGTTTTCAATCCACCGAGACGCTCATTTTTGCCTAAGTTGCCCTTTCAGGTTTTCAACTTAGCGAGCTGTTTTTTTTTATTTTAAGAGAAGTATTTTTTGACTATGTCAGCATTCACAGGATGTGGGAAATCCTCACCATCCATGGTGGTAAGCAACATGGCGCCGCCGGAGAATATTTTCTTGATTATGAATGGTCCCTCGTAGGTGGGAGTCCATTTGCCTCTGGGATCACCTTGTGGTAAGATGATGCGTTTGACAACCAAGCCACCAGTTTGGTATGCTTGACTTTTGACTTTTTTGTTGAAGGCTTTGATCATACGCTTTTGGTATAGCTGACCATGACAAATAGCTGCGAGCCTTTTCTCATCAATCAAGTTTATCTGGTCCAACCGTGTTTGAATCCAATCGTCTTCGTCTGGATTGGCTTCTTTCATAATCCTTAGGGAAGGAATCTGAATTTCAATTGGAAGAACTGCCTCCATACCATAGACTAAGGAGAATGGAGTTGCCCCTGTTGAAGTACGCGCAGATGTGCGATAACCATGAAGAGCAAAAGGCAACATCTCATGCCAGTCTTTGTAGGTTACTGTCATTTTTTTGTATGATTTTCTTGATGTTCTTGTTGGCAGCTTCCACCGCGCCGTTCATCTTTGGTCGATATGGAGAAGAATTATGATGTTTGATCTTGAACTGTGTGCAAAGTTCAGTAATCATTCTGTTGTTTAGATTTGTGCCATTGTCCGTGATGATCCTTTCAGGGATGCCATACCGACAGATGAGATTGTATTTGATGAACCGGGCCACCACATTCTTGGTAACAGAAGCAAATGAAGCTGCTTCTACCCACTTTGTGAAATAGTCAATAGCGACCAGGATAAAGCGATGTCCGTTGGAGGCAGTAGGTTTGATTTCTCCAATCATATCAATACCCGACATTGCAAAAGGCCAAGGAGCCGTCAGGACGCTTAATGGAACTGGAGGTACATGTACTTTGTCAGCGTATATCTGGCATTTGTGACATGTTCGGGAGTGATGATGGCAGTCTGTTTCCATGGTAGACCAGTAATAACCTGCTCTCAGGATCTTTTTAGCCATTGTATGTCCACTGGAATGAGTACCGGAGGCACCATTGTGTATTTCTTCCATGATCTGTTCTGCTTCCTTCTTGTTTACACAGCGAAGTAAAGTCGAGTCATGGTTGCATTTGTATAGGGTTCCATTGCTTAGAAAGAATTTGGCAGCAAATCTCCTTAGAAACTTTCTGTCGTTAATGGAGGCCCCTTCAGGGTACTCCTGAGCTTCGAGATATCTTTTTACTTCATGGAACCATGGTTTTTCCTCGGTTCCTTCGGTATTGATCTCATTGCAATAGGATGGTTCATCTTGCCTGTAAATGGTGATCATAGGCGCCTCGTTGTCCCACCTGACTTTGAACATGGATGACATGGTAGCTAAAGCATCAGCTAGTTGATTTTCCTCGCGTGGGATGTGTTCGAAAGTGATTTCTTCGAAGTAAAGAATCAAACTCAGCACATATTCTTTGTAAGGAATTAGATTTGGGTGCTTCGTGTCCCATTCCCCTTTGACTTGGTAGATTACCAAGGCCGAGTCTCCGTAGACTTCCAGGAATTTGATTCTTAGATCGATTGCAGCTTTGAGACCCAGAATACATGCTTCGTATTCGGCTATATTGTTAGTGCAATTGAAGCATAACCTGGCAGTGAACGGTGTGTAACTTCCTGTGGGGGAAATGATCACAGCTCCGATGCCATTGCCAAGTGCATTAGAAGCTCCGTCAAAAACCATAGTCCACCGGGATCCTGGCTCGGGTCCTTCTTCTGGTCCTGGTTGTTTGTAGTCATTGACTAGCATAACGTCTTCGTCTGGGAAGTCAAAGTTCAATGCTTGATAATCATCCACTGCTTGATGAGCCAGATGATCAGCTACCACACTTCCTTTGATTGCTTTTTGTGAAGTGTATTGAATGTCATATTCTGTTAAGATCATTTGCCATCTCGCTATTCTTCCAGAGAGAGCAGGTTTTTCGAACACGTATTTGATGGGATCCATCTTGGAGATTAGGAAAGTGGTGTGATTTAGCATGTACTGTCTTAGCCGGCGAGCTGCCCAAGCTAAGGCACAACAAGTTTTTTCGAGTAGTGAGTATCTTGTTTCACAATCGGCAAACTTTTTGCTAAGATAGTAAATTGCGTGCTCCTTTCGGCCGGATTCGTCATGTTGCCCTAGTACACACCCCATTGAGTCTTCTAACACAGTTAGGTACATTATCAGAGGTCTGCCTTCCACAGGTGGCAACAAGATTGGAGGTTTTTGGAGATATTCTTTGATTTTGTCAAAGGCTAACTGGCATTTGTCATTCCACCTTTCCACTTGATCTTTCTTCAACAGTTTGAAGATCGGCACACAAGTAGTAGTCATGTGGGCAATAAATCGGGCGATGTAATTTAGACGTCCCAAGAATCCTCTGACTTGTTTCTCGGTACGAGGTATAGGCATTTCTTGAATGGCTCTAACCTTGGCGGGATCAACCTCAATACCTTTGCTGCTGACGATGAAACCTAAGAGTTTGCCGGATCTTACTCCAAAGGTACACTTATTTGGGTTCAGTCGCAACTTGTATTTTTTGAGTCTGTCAAACAACTTGTGTAAATGACCCAGATGTTCTTCCTCGGTGTTGGATTTTGCAATCATGTCATCGACATACACCTCTATTTCTTGATGAATCATATCATGAAATAGCGCTACCATTGCACGTTGATAGGTTGCTCCTGCGTTTTTCAGACCAAAGGGCATTACTTTGTAACAAAAGGTTCCCCAGGGTGTTGTGAAGGTCGTTTTTTCCATGTCTTCGGGTGCCATCTTGATTTGATTGTACCCTGAGAATCCGTCCATAAAGGAGAATACCTTGCATTGTGCGGTATTGTCAACCAGTACATCGATGTGTGGTAGAGGGAAATCATCTTTGGGACTTGCCCGGTTCAGATCTCTGTAGTCCACGCACATTCTGACTTTCCCGTCTTTTTTAGGTACAGGGACGATGTTAGCTATCCAAGGAGGATAACTTACAACTTTTAGGAATCCGGCATTGAACTGTTTTTCAACCTCGTCTTTGATCTTTTTTGACATATCAGGCCTACTCCTTCGTAGTTTCTGTTTGACTGGAATGCTACCTTCTTTGATTGGCAGGCGATGAACTACGATGTCCGTGTCAAGGCCTGGCATATCCTCATAGGACCAGGCGAATATCTCGACGTAGTCTCGCAGCATTTGAATCAGTCTTTGCTTGACGCTCTGTTCTAAATCAGCCCCTATTTTGACTTCTTTCATTTCTTCGTTGCTGCCCAAGTTGATGACCTCAATTGGCTCCTCATGAGGCTGTATGGCCTTGTTTTCTTGTTCTAGCAGCCTTGCAAGTTCTCTTGGCACTTCACAATCTTCCTCACTTTCGTCCTCAGTTTGATAGATCGGATTTTCAAAGTCATGACGGGCAATAGCAGAATCGTTGTTGACTGGATCCAGAGTGTATGTGAATCTGCAAGTTAATTATGTGAGTATGTGTGAAGAAAAAACATAGCTATTAGAAAGCGAAGAAAGAAGGAAAAAGGATCACAAAATTTAAATATGCAAGCGTCCCATGATTTTATTGAATGCACATGATCATGATATGATAAGCCCTTATGGAAGGACCGGTGTGCTAAGGCACACGGCTTTCAAGCTCATGGTTCGATTGTTCAGGAACCACTTTTATCTTTGCACAATATACACAAAGAAAACAAGAAATGGCATTTACTCCTGGTCAAAGGAGATCACATCCTCAGCTTTCCAGTTGTTCAATCCACTGTTGTAAGCAGGGAGTATCCAGCTGTTCCAGTTGCAGTTGTCTTCTTCATCTTCCACAGCATTGATTTCATTAGTGGGAAAATGAGCCGGTGATCCTTCAGGATAAGGGATATACTCTGCTGGATACAAGAGCCCAGGCTGAGATATCTCTGTTGGCTGAGCAAGATGCTCGATAAGGCCGTCCCATGTAGTCGGGATGATTTTTTGAATAGAGACTTGTGCATCCTGATGAGGAGTGTATGCTGACAGAAAGCAACCCTCGTTATTTGGTATTTCCCTGGCTTCTTCGAAAGCGAAATTGTCATCGTAATGTTCACCCCATCCAGTTGGGACAATGTCTCTCATAGCAATTTGTGAGCTTGGAGGAGCGGAATATTTCACCATATAGTCATATTTGCCGCTGGGTTCTCCTAGCGTGTCCCATACTTCTTTGGGTGGATTTTGATATTGCTCAGTGACGGGACTTGTGAAACTTTCGCCATTTCCAATTTGATCACCCCATCCAGTCGGGGTAAGGTCCTCCATAGCAATATAAGAATTCTGAGGTGCGGCATACTGATAATTATACCCGCCGTTTGGTTCTTGAACAGCATCCCACATTCCCATGGAAATGGGTGGAATTTCATCTGGATATGGCTGAAGGATATGGTTCATGAACACTCCTTCATCTTCAATAGCGTTTACTTCTTGGCTGACGAAGTGTGACATTAATCCTCCAGAACGAGGACCTTGATCATTCTTTTGATTTTCACTATCATAGCCCAGGCCTAGCTTGTCAGATTTGTAGGGTGTAACACCCCTTTTATAACCCAAAATAAATAAGCATATAATCAGAGAATAAGCATGCATATAATTCAAAAGGGCGTCACATCGATGTTTTTAGAAGAACTAAAAACCTTTAAAAAAAAACTGACAGCATTTATCTTCACAGCGCAATACACCTGGTCATTTCAATAACACTTAATATGAAATCACAATTTAACTTGGATATGCATTCACAGCGGAAAATATGATACTCATGTGATTCATAATGATTCATGTCCCATACCATGATCATACCTCAACTAATAGTCTCAATTCAACATAAAGTATAATCAAAAGGTTTGGCTTATAAGCCTCTCAAAATGACTGTAACTGATAAATAAGTTCATAGGTCATAGCATAATACATACGCAAATATAACATGAGTTCAATACACCTAGTCTACCCAGTGTTACATGACCAGAGCATCGACTCACTACCTAGTCTCCGATAACCAAGGAAGAACCTCCGACTAAGGCACACGCGGCTACTAAACTCCAGAACCTGCATGTCGCCAAACGAGGGCAACATTAAAACAGAAGGGTGAGAATACGAATCATTATGAAGAAAGTATAACAGAATACAACGGTTAAATCGATACTTCAAGTAATTAGTCATACTATATAAAACGAGATATATAATAGTAATCAACGCATAAATCACATGTTATCGGGTATACGACAAGCTTAAATAGTATAATATTTCAATTCTACTATCATATTCCCAGATAAGTACACAGTCATGATTCTCACCTATTCACACATTTTAATCAAATATGTATTCACACTTCACTCGTTTCAATTATCAAACTCATACACATATCACAATCACATCAACTTCACATACTCAATTATCGCATAATTTTAATGTGACTCAATGCAAGATATGTGACACTATGCATGTGGTACCGAATTGTGAACCCAAAGTTTCACCGCTTTCCGATTCAATATCTAGAATCCAAGCCACGCTTCCGATCCGGACAAGACCAAAGCCCACCAAACGTAAACATATAGTTTACCGCTTCCGATTCACTTTAGAATCTAAGCCTCGCTTATGTTTCAAAGCAAACCACCTTTGTTTCAAGGCATCCATGATATGAATGTATGTACAATGTTAATCAACCATATGCAATTAAGATCATCTCTACCATCTTAATATTTAGCATATCACAATTAATTCACTCAATGAATTATTCCACAATATTGTACACAACATTCTCATCACATAAGCATTATTCACATATAATAATCAACACACAAATCCAATCCACCATTTTTAATTAATACTAGTCATTAATATTGTCATATACTAGCTCACAATTTCTCAATTGGATAAGATTTACTCTTTTAATAATAACCTAACAAGCCATTAGAATTATACTACTTAATTACTCATAGAAAATTCTACCTTAGAACAATACTAGAACATGACTATGGGTCATTTCTATTAGAAGTTCACTATTTTAATATAATAATTAATGTCACTAAACTATAATTATTTACTAATTAACCTATGAAATCTATCAATTAATCAAGATAAGATTTATCTCACACTTATTAACTACCATAATTATATGCACATATATATCACATTTCATGTTAGCTATATGTATACAAGAGTGTCCATTATTCTAACAGCAAATGGTATGTTCAGCAATTATTAATAGTAGTTGAAGTGAGACACATTTCCTATTGACTAAGTAAAATGGGTGCATCATGCTTCTTAGAATAAAAATAACCAAAACAGGGTAATAGAAAAAGGAGGGTCTATATTCATTCCTCATGAAATTATGCTACAGCAAAAGAAAGATATCAAGTGGTGTTCATTGGAAAAAGGTGGCAGACCCACGTTTTGACTCATTGCATTAATTAGTAGCAGCATGTTCTTTTATTCCTACATCAAGTGGCTGCGCTACAGTAAGTAAGCATAACCTCTATATATTGCCTTATCGCTACAGTGGATGAATGTTATCACATCACCATTTGATTTACTTGTCAGTAGTGGTATCACTACTATATAAAAGAAATAGAAGTCTATCTAGCAATTAATGTATCAGCTTATTAAATGAAATAAGGAAAATAATTAGTGAGGCATGTATGCTTTAGTGTATGGCCAGCCGCTAGTCTGTCATGAGTGTATGCTATCCGTAAAATTTGGGTGGTCATAATAACTACATGTGGTAATTATCGCTACAGTAAAATAACATGCTACAAGTGGTTCTTTTCTACGGTTCCCAATTCAACTTAGTGCCTACAGGGTTCTCACGGTTTCTAAATAATGCTAGGAGGATATGCAGCCACGTTCATTGGTCTAAGGCGCACTGTAGCGGAAAATGAGGAAATGTTGGTGACTCACGGTTACTCAGGTAGCTGTAGTGACACTTCATATTAAATTGAAATAACATACAGCCAAAAGTGATTCATTAAAGAAACAAGTAAATTGAAAACAAGTACCTACACAAATCAAATGAAAATAATGAAATGAACAGTATGTTTCGGATGATAGCTTAAGTTTCTAATTCGTTTTACAGATTTCTTCGATATAATGTTGGAAATCAAAACACCCATACCATAATATTTATTCATGAACAATTTATAAGGATAATCTACCAATTTACCCCATTATACTAGCCCATAATGATTAGGGATTCTCCCCCTTACCTCTTGTTTTCTCCTCCAAAACCCTAGCTTTCTCCTCTTGCTCTCTTCCTTCACTTCTATTTCTCCAAAACCAGAAAAATGAACTAATGATGCTTCTATCCCTTTTTTCCTCTCTTACTATCTTTATTTATCATATTGGCTTTAAAAATAAAAGCACCCCCCAATTGCTTATAACTCTAATAAATAGGCCCAATTAATAAAATAGAGTAGTCAAATAAATAATTATGCTCCAACAAATAATATTATTACCCTTAATATTATTTTCCGATTAATCCAATTAAATCCGACTTTATCTCAAATAAATAAAATCCAATAATAATATTATTTCTAATATTATTTCTCTACATACTCCACTTTATTAATTCTCCGATTAACCGAATAAATTCAAACTTCACTTAATAATCCGAACATGTTTCTCAATAACACCGACGATCCAATTAATTATCAAACTTCGTCCAAATTAAGTAAATAAATCCTTATTTAATTTAATTAGTCAGTTAACTAAATTCGGGCTGTTACAACTCTCCCCCACTTAAAAGATTTTCGTCCTCGAAAATTCCGTCGACGCAACCATCTCAACACCAAAACCACATCCACTCTCTCTCTCTCTCTCGATTCATACCGATACAAAAGATTCTACACTTACGTCTACACAAAGCTTCAAAAGATGTCATTCCAATATCTGAAGAAGATATCATGCAAATACACAATCTTTTCGATGCACAACTTAGTAAGTCTCTTCATCGAATAATTCATCTTTATCGGAATAAAACGAGCACATTTCGCCAACTATCCACACTGACCCAACTCACTTCACAATTACTCGATGTTCTCAGCAACCCGAAACAAAATTCATAGAGATATTATCTCACTTCCGCTCGAATAGAATAATTGTTGCACCAACTAAACGATTTCTGACATGTCCAACTCAAATACACGATTCCAGTATATCCCTCTTCATACTTTACCACTACACATTTCCTCAAATTTCGATACATCATTAACACCATAATTAATACTCAAATCATTACGATGTTCCTCATCCAAAATTCTCTTTGTCCGAATTCGAACCATCAGGAATACAAACTCGATCACAACATCTCATGACACCATTCTCGATAATCCAAAAGTTATCACTTTTTTCCTTGATTACTCAATATCATCTTGTCAACCAATTGCAAAATCCGATTTCTAACCTTAATCTTGTCAAAATATCACAAGTAGGCTTCAACATACCAACTTAACACACGAAGACGTCGCTCCCCAACTAAACTCAACTCTCTAAATCGTTCCAACGATTTCCAATTCTTGAATCCTCGACATAACTTATATAAAATTATTTCCTACTCGATGCATCGGCCACAACCTTCACTTTTCCAGGGTGGTAATTCAAACCAAAGATTAAAATCCTTCGAAATTCTACTCGTCTTGTTTCTCTCATATTCAACTCTTGTGATCACTCAACACATCAACCTTGATCCAAACAAGCAATGCCCCTTACATTCCAAAACAAACACAGCGGCAATCAACTTCAATACAAGCATCGAATAATTCCCCTTATGAACTTTAAGTTACCTTGAAGCATAAGCTACCACTTATCGATATCTGTATCAACACACCTCAACTCGAAATCCCATATCCAAGAAAATTCACTTCTTCCAACCAAAACTCACATTCAGAAAGCTTTACATAACCTTCTTCTCTTTCAGCACCGATAACACAATCCTTAAGTATTCAACATGATCATCGTCGCTCTTAGAATCAAATATCCTCAAGAAACATTACCTCATAGAACCTTCTTTCTTCTTATTCAACGAACAGGGTAACTCTACGACTATACACTCAGACAATTGAACCTCTTCTCAATAACTCCTCAAATCGACTCTCCAACTTCTCCTTAGCCGCTTTACACGCTACCAAGTTAGTAAGACAAGTCTATCTCGTTCAATACGATATCATCTCCTATCGACAATAGATTAAGGGTGATCAAGTCCTCAATTTGTCAATAGACAATCGAAAATCATAATGAAACATAAACTACCATTACTAAACTATAATAGTGTTCCTTCAGAACTCTCACTCGAAATCACTTAAAACACCAAGATTCATAATCTCCCCTTAAAGTTACAATTACTTGATTCAACTCCAAACAGTTCATACCAATTTCTCATCAAATGGGTCTAGCGGAAAACAAACTAATTTAATCCCAAAATCTCTACCAAGATGCTCAACGGATAATTCAAACACGTAAAGGAAATAGAAACAAAGCCACAACAGTTGTATCAATAACTACACTTCCATGCATAACAGATAAAACATGAATCCAATCTTATAGCACAATCCAAAAATGAAATAATGCGTTGCACCATTATCAATAATAAAGCACGTACCTCAGATTAACTTATCCTTAGAAGTAGTCTCAGCACCAGACAACGCAAATGCTTTTCCTTTCGCTTGATCCTTCCCTGGCTTATCGCACATGGCACAATTGTGTCCTTGCTCACCACAACTGTAGCAAATCCTACTCGAATCAACTCCACAATCAACAGTTTTGTGACCCGTCTCGCCACACCTGTAGCACTTAATCAGAGTAGAAGCTCCTCCCCCACTTGGCTTCTTACCAAGACCAGATTGTTCCCTCATGTCATCATACGATTTCTCACGGAACTGTTCTTCTCCTCGTTTCAACTGTAGAAACCTCACTTCTTTCTTTCCACGCACATCTTCTGGAAAATAGTTTCCCAAAAATGCATCACGGAAAAGAGTCCAAGTAACTTCAATACCTTCTATTTCAAATCTCCGTACAGTATTACTCCACCAAACGTCAGCTTCTTTTGTCAGCATGTGAGTACCAAACTGTACCTTCTGTACATCAGTACAACTCACGACTTGAAAGATCTTCTCAATCTCTCTCATCCATGCACGCGCTTTGTCCGGTCCATACCCTCCTTCAAAGATCGGCGGGTTGCACCTTTGAAAGTCTCCAAAAGCACGTAACTCATCCTTTCCTCCATAACCGACATTCTCTTGCGGCGCTTGTCCAATCGCACCAGTCCACCTCATCATTGCCTTAACATTAATGTCAACATTCCTTCCTGTAGCCATCGTCCTAAACAACCAAACAACCAGACAAAACAGTATCGATCGTGTCAGATACACGAATCAAATACAACAGGATAAAAGACATTAATAACCTTGACCAACTGGTCGACCATGCTCTGATACCACTAATGTAACACCCCTTTTATAACCCAAAATAAATAAGCATATAATCAGAGAATAAGCATGCATATAATTCAAAAGGGCGTCACATCGATGTTTTTAGAAGAACTAAAAACCTTTAAAAAAAAACTGACAGCATTTATCTTCACAGCGCAATACACCTGGTCATTTCAATAACACTTAATATGAAATCACAATTTAACTTGGATATGCATTCACAGCGGAAAATATGATACTCATGTGATTCATAATGATTCATGTCCCATACCATGATCATACCTCAACTAATAGTCTCAATTCAACATAAAGTATAATCAAAAGGTTTGGCTTATAAGCCTCTCAAAATGACTGTAACTGATAAATAAGTTCATAGGTCATAGCATAATACATACGCAAATATAACATGAGTTCAATACACCTAGTCTACCCAGTGTTACATGACCAGAGCATCGACTCACTACCTAGTCTCCGATAACCAAGGAAGAACCTCCGACTAAGGCACACGCGGCTACTAAACTCCAGAACCTGCATGTCGCCAAACGAGGGCAACATTAAAACAGAAGGGTGAGAATACGAATCATTATGAAGAAAGTATAACAGAATACAACGGTTAAATCGATACTTCAAGTAATTAGTCATACTATATAAAACGAGATATATAATAGTAATCAACGCATAAATCACATGTTATCGGGTATACGACAAGCTTAAATAGTATAATATTTCAATTCTACTATCATATTCCCAGATAAGTACACAGTCATGATTCTCACCTATTCACACATTTTAATCAAATATGTATTCACACTTCACTCGTTTCAATTATCAAACTCATACACATATCACAATCACATCAACTTCACATACTCAATTATCGCATAATTTTAATGTGACTCAATGCAAGATATGTGACACTATGCATGTGGTACCGAATTGTGAACCCAAAGTTTCACCGCTTTCCGATTCAATATCTAGAATCCAAGCCACGCTTCCGATCCGGACAAGACCAAAGCCCACCAAACGTAAACATATAGTTTACCGCTTCCGATTCACTTTAGAATCTAAGCCTCGCTTATGTTTCAAAGCAAACCACCTTTGTTTCAAGGCATCCATGATATGAATGTATGTACAATGTTAATCAACCATATGCAATTAAGATCATCTCTACCATCTTAATATTTAGCATATCACAATTAATTCACTCAATGAATTATTCCACAATATTGTACACAACATTCTCATCACATAAGCATTATTCACATATAATAATCAACACACAAATCCAATCCACCATTTTTAATTAATACTAGTCATTAATATTGTCATATACTAGCTCACAATTTCTCAATTGGATAAGATTTACTCTTTTAATAATAACCTAACAAGCCATTAGAATTATACTACTTAATTACTCATAGAAAATTCTACCTTAGAACAATACTAGAACATGACTATGGGTCATTTCTATTAGAAGTTCACTATTTTAATATAATAATTAATGTCACTAAACTATAATTATTTACTAATTAACCTATGAAATCTATCAATTAATCAAGATAAGATTTATCTCACACTTATTAACTACCATAATTATATGCACATATATATCACATTTCATGTTAGCTATATGTATACAAGAGTGTCCATTATTCTAACAGCAAATGGTATGTTCAGCAATTATTAATAGTAGTTGAAGTGAGACACATTTCCTATTGACTAAGTAAAATGGGTGCATCATGCTTCTTAGAATAAAAATAACCAAAACAGGGTAATAGAAAAAGGAGGGTCTATATTCATTCCTCATGAAATTATGCTACAGCAAAAGAAAGATATCAAGTGGTGTTCATTGGAAAAAGGTGGCAGACCCACGTTTTGACTCATTGCATTAATTAGTAGCAGCATGTTCTTTTATTCCTACATCAAGTGGCTGCGCTACAGTAAGTAAGCATAACCTCTATATATTGCCTTATCGCTACAGTGGATGAATGTTATCACATCACCATTTGATTTACTTGTCAGTAGTGGTATCACTACTATATAAAAGAAATAGAAGTCTATCTAGCAATTAATGTATCAGCTTATTAAATGAAATAAGGAAAATAATTAGTGAGGCATGTATGCTTTAGTGTATGGCCAGCCGCTAGTCTGTCATGAGTGTATGCTATCCGTAAAATTTGGGTGGTCATAATAACTACATGTGGTAATTATCGCTACAGTAAAATAACATGCTACAAGTGGTTCTTTTCTACGGTTCCCAATTCAACTTAGTGCCTACAGGGTTCTCACGGTTTCTAAATAATGCTAGGAGGATATGCAGCCACGTTCATTGGTCTAAGGCGCACTGTAGCGGAAAATGAGGAAATGTTGGTGACTCACGGTTACTCAGGTAGCTGTAGTGACACTTCATATTAAATTGAAATAACATACAGCCAAAAGTGATTCATTAAAGAAACAAGTAAATTGAAAACAAGTACCTACACAAATCAAATGAAAATAATGAAATGAACAGTATGTTTCGGATGATAGCTTAAGTTTCTAATTCGTTTTACAGATTTCTTCGATATAATGTTGGAAATCAAAACACCCATACCATAATATTTATTCATGAACAATTTATAAGGATAATCTACCAATTTACCCCATTATACTAGCCCATAATGATTAGGGATTCTCCCCCTTACCTCTTGTTTTCTCCTCCAAAACCCTAGCTTTCTCCTCTTGCTCTCTTCCTTCACTTCTATTTCTCCAAAACCAGAAAAATGAACTAATGATGCTTCTATCCCTTTTTTCCTCTCTTACTATCTTTATTTATCATATTGGCTTTAAAAATAAAAGCACCCCCCAATTGCTTATAACTCTAATAAATAGGCCCAATTAATAAAATAGAGTAGTCAAATAAATAATTATGCTCCAACAAATAATATTATTACCCTTAATATTATTTTCCGATTAATCCAATTAAATCCGACTTTATCTCAAATAAATAAAATCCAATAATAATATTATTTCTAATATTATTTCTCTACATACTCCACTTTATTAATTCTCCGATTAACCGAATAAATTCAAACTTCACTTAATAATCCGAACATGTTTCTCAATAACACCGACGATCCAATTAATTATCAAACTTCGTCCAAATTAAGTAAATAAATCCTTATTTAATTTAATTAGTCAGTTAACTAAATTCGGGCTGTTACATAGGGTATATCGGGAAGCTGTCCCCACACTGTGCAATCACCCTGTTCAATCACGGCTTTGGCATCTTTGAGAGAAGCCATAGTTGTAGTTGGAGTAGCAGGAATATGCTTGGTGGTAGAGACATCTGGAGAGACCACCTCAAATGATTGCCATGGAGTTTCGATGAATTCGTCCTCCAACTCAACATATTTGGAATTGCTTAGGTGACTAACCACATATTCCTCTTTGCCATAGACAGTGACAATCTTTCCTTTTACTGGATATTTTAACTTCTGATGCAAGGTAGAAGTTACAGCGTTTGCCCCATGTATCCAAGGGCGTCCAAGTAAACAGGAGTAGGCTGGGTGAATTTCCATTACGTAAAAGATAGAATCAAAGGTCTGAGAACCCACTCTGATTGGGAGATTCACTTTTCCGTATACCGTTCTGGTTGATCCGTCAAAGGCTCTTACCACAACATCACTTGGCTGTAACACAATTCCTTCGAAGTCAAGCTTTTCTAGTACTGTTTTCGGTAACACGTTCAGAGAAGAACCGTTATCTACTAGCACATGAGATAGAGTGGTGCCATTACATTCAATGGAGATATGTAAGGCTTTGTTGTGATTTTTCCCAGCAGGGGTCAGATCCACATCGGAGAAACCGAGACCATTGCTCACGGTTAGATTGGCAACACAATTCTCAAATTGGTCGACTGAGATCTCTTGAGGCACATGCGCAGCTTTCAGGAACTTCATCAGAGCTTTGGCATGAGCTTCTGAATATTTTAGCAGAGATAGCATTGAGATTTTTGAAGCAGTGTGCCCCAGTTGCTCAACAATATTGTAATCACTCTTGCAGATGATTTTCAATATTTCCTCCATTTCTTGCTTTGATGGATCCTCAGCAGTGATCTCCACCGGGGTTTGAATTTGTTCAACTTGTGGCTCTTTGCCGCGAGCGCTGTTATCTTGATTAGGAACTGGGACTCGGACTGTACCAGCAGCATCATTTGGAGAAATTTCTGGTGAAAAGATTCTTCCACTTCTCGTGATCTTGCTGGTACCCACAATATTACCCACAGTTGGAGTAGTTAACTTTGCGGCCTCTTCAGTCGAGGTACTCTGCTTAACTCCATGAACATAAACATTAGTGTCATATCCCCATGGGACAGCTTTGTCTGAGGAGTATGGAAATGGAGTTGGACTAGCAATGACTACTGATGCCACTTTGAGTGTAGCAGAAATTTTGAATGGAGCCTTGGCAGAGATTTTGAATGGTAAGCTGGAGATCACTGAGGCATCCTCTATTCTTATCCCGTTTGCAAAGACTTCGCACAGCACGTCCATAGAAGGGAGCCTTTCAAACATAATGATACGGCGATCCATCCACTTTTGAATTCCCATCCTTAGATTTTCACAACCATTGGGCCAGTATGAGCAATAAAAGCAGACGGGGTCACACCCTGAGAAGTAACCGGCTCGGATTAGCTTTCCTTTGACTTCGCAGAGTGGAGTTGATAATTCGTTCACATCATAGATGTAAACAGTGTCCAGGATAGCGTTAACAGTTTTGTCATGCTTTGGCATAGGTGCAGTGATGACATTTGGAGTTTCTGGAGGATCGAACTCAATTTCACCAGCATCTATCATATCTTGTATTTTATTTTTCAGGGCCCAGCAGTGATCTGCGTCATGTCCTGGACAGTTTGAGTGATAGGCACATGTCGCATCAGGGCGATAATTCGGAGAGGAAGTGTTGACACTCTTTGGAGGACCTCTTAATGTGATCAGATCTGCTAATAGCAAGTGCTGCAATGCCTGAGAGATTGGCATGTTGATTCTGGTGAAATTTCTTCTTGGTGCATCTGGTCAATGCGTATATTTTGGCTGTTGATCTTTTTGAGGTGCAGATGCGGAGATCAGAACTGCCCCTACAGATTGATGCTGCTCACTTTTGCGACTTTTCTGAATTTGTGTTGCATTGACCTCATTTCTCCCGTTGATGGGCCTTTTTGTAGTACCAGAGGAGGAACCTATTTGAATTTTTCCATTTTGAATGCCACTTTCGACACGTTCTCCGGTCAGTATCAGGTCAGTGAAACCTGATGATGAGCTTCCCAACAAATGGCTATAGAAAGGGCCAGTTAAAGTGCCCATGAACATGTCAACTAGTTCGCGATCAGATAAGGGTGGTTGAACCCTTCCAGCCATATCTCTCCACTTTTGTGCATACCCTTTGAAACTTTCTTTTGGTCCCACAGACATGCCCCTTAGTTGAGTACGGGTTGGTGCAAGATCAGCATTGTATTGGTACTGTTTGTAAAAAGCAGCAGCTAATTCTTCCCAAGTATGAACCTTGGTATTTTCCAGCTGGTAGTACCACTCGAGTTGTGTACCCGACAGACTTTCTTGGAAGAAGTGAATCCACAATTTGTTATCTATTGTATGAGGTTGTATCTTCCTCACATAGGATCTCAGATGTAGTTTCGGGCAAGAAACTCCATCATATTTTGCAAAGACTGGAACTTTGAATTTTGGAGGGATAACAACATCCGAGATGAGCCCTAGATCATTGAAATCTAAGCCAGGTATTTTTTGTATCTCCATAGCTTTCATACGGTCTTCCAGCTGTTGGTATTTTTCATCATCCGGTTCGTCCCCAGAATGATCATTTCCTTCATTTGAAGAGAGAGAGGGTTTAGCAGAACCCTGGTTGCTTTGATTGTCTTCTTGTTCATCATCACCGACTGTTTCAGGGATCGGTGGCTTTGTGAACTTTTTGACTGGAATTTTGATTTTTCTTCTCAGGTGACTCACACCTACAGATCCTTTGGGCTTCTTTTTCTTCTTGATTATCAGGGCTTTCAGTTCTTGTTGCCCCTTTTCCAGTTCCAGAATTGCCACTTGCACTTGGGCATTCTGTGCTTCGAGATTCTTGATGCTTGCCTCGGATTCCATCTCTTCTGACTGAAATAAACAGGGAGGAGATGAGAAATCCGTCATGAGAACCTGTTATGAAATGTGTATGACTGGATGCCATGTGTATGCAATGTATGAAATGTATGTGCAATGTATATGAATGCAATGTATGAAATGTATATGCAATGCATGAAGTGAAATGTGTGTGCAATGTTTCAAGGATCTTAGAGTTTAGATTTGTTAAAGAAGAAACAAACGTTAGTTAATCAATTTATTTCTCTTTTTTTTTTTGCTCTTTTTTTCTTTGCCTCATTTGGGCTTACAAGACAGAAATAAAATGAATGATCCTTCAGGTCTCCCGTGGACGCTTTCTCTTTGCCCCCAGGAATGTGTTGATCTGTTGTTCTTCTTGAAGCTGTCCGGTGAGTTCCAATATCCTTCTCTCGTAGTCTTGACAGTATGATTTGAAGGTGTCTCTTTCCTCTTTGAGTTGAACCCAAGATTTTTGCAACTCTTCTAGGTCAATTGGCATGTCCGGGTGTAGAATAACTTGAGGTTCATATCCTTCGACCTCTGGTTCAATAGTCACAGGTAGAACAGCAGGATATGGCATAAGGAGTTTCTGAGCATGAGTGCGGACCCATCTGAGGTAGGGTTCCATAGGAATAGAATTCCATTGCCCCAGAGTTTTGTTTTCTATTCTGTAGACACTGTCCCATGCCCGTATGAACCTTCGTCGGTGTCTATGAGAATCATTCTCGTAATCAAACACAATGCCATGGATAATCATGTCATGAGGACCGTTGCTCCTTGCATATCCGAATTGGCGTAGAGCTAAAGAGGGATTGTAAGTGATGCCTCCTTTGATGCCAAGGAGTGGCACATTAGGGTACTCTCCACAATGATCAATGATAGTAATGTCTCTTTGAAAGAAGTTGTTCCACCGGATATCTGAATGAGACAAAGACATAATCCTGTGAGACCATTGCGTTCTTTGTTCATTTCTCAACACTGATCGGGGAAGATGAAATGTAAACCACCTAGCCAGCAGTGGTATACAACACATGAGAGTTCCTCGTCTCTTCATGGTACGAGTGTGTAGAGAATGTAGAATGTCTCCCAGCAAGGTTGGTACCGGGTTACAGATTAGGAAATGGTTGATGATGTGTACACTTATGAACTGGTCGGGATTAGGGAATAAAACCAACCCATAGATCAAAAGTGCCATAACTTCCTCAAAAGCTGGATAACTTTTGTTTTCTAGCAGTAGTCGAGCCTTTTCCAACAAGAACTTGGCAAGCAAACCCTTAACTCCACTCTTTGTTTCCCAATTGGACTCGATTTCTGATTTCCGCAGATGTAAAGCAGCATCAATGACTTCAGGTTTTGGAATCCTTTCTAAACCAGTGAAAGGTAATTGATTTCGAACAGGCAATCCCATTAGTTCAGAGAATTCTTCCAAAGTGGGTACCAACTGGTAATCAGGAAAGGTAAAGCAATGATGTTCAGGGTCAAAGAATTGGAACAGGACCCGTATCATGTCTTCTTCAAATTTTGAGGTAACCAAATGGAGTAGGTGACCATGCCTTTCAGTGAATTGAACATTCCTGGGGAATTCTGACACTAAGTCTTTTAGTTCAGATGGTATCGTTGAGATGTTGATTCGGATGTAATCTTTGGTGGCGGGAGCCATTACCTGCAAAAACAAAGGTAAACTCTTTGATCTTTGAAGTGTTTGGTGCAAAAATGATATGCTTATGATGCAAACATGTGGCACACAAAAACAAATCAAACAATAGCCTTAGGTTTAAAGGCTTGCATGGAGCTGATAGGTGATACCCTCCCCACTGAAGTTGAGTTGGTTAAAACCTGTCCTAGAATAGTATTCGGGTTCTATGATCCTTGGAAGTAACATCTCAATACGGCGCTCGAGCGGCCGATCAAAATATTCCTCGAGGATAACTAACTTCGATCAATTTCAAAGCTAGCCACTTAATAGGCCATAAGTCAAGTTCAACTAAAAAGGTTCTAAGACAAATTAGTGTTTAATGACATTTCGGAAGCCTAATATACTCCTTGATCGTTTTCAAGGGATATCAGTATAAACCAAAGTATCGCACTAACGATGACTACCAGATCAACCGTATCGGTACATGCCGTACAGTTTCCTTGGTCTATTGTCATATACTTAAGGTATCTCGAGATTCGGGTTAGAATCTTTCACACAAGCAAAATACCCAAGCAAGCCTTTGAAAAATAGAACAATCAAGTCAAACAATTGAAAACATCGACCTATTCTCTTAAGGTAACCCCTTTTGAAAACATTTTGTTTTTGAAAGTATTTCCCCAGCAGAGTCGCCAGTTCTGTGGACCTCCGTTTTTTAATCCGGGCCATACCTCTGTTCTGTAGAGATACGTGAACTGACTCTTTTTTATCGCTTAATGCTTTCGCATTTTTGAAAATTCACAGAGTCGCCACCGACCTTTTATTTTATCCAATTAAGGAAAGGTTTATAAAAGACACAGAAAAAAGACCTTTAAGAAATTCTTGGTAAGGGGGTAGGTTATACAAAGGGAATGTGTTAGCACCCTTTGTATCCATGGTTATCCATGGGCTCTTAAGTTTGCTTAGCTCACTTGTTTTTCGATCACTTTTCAATTGCTTTAGAATGCTCATATGTGGTTTCAAATACTTTTGTAAATTGAATTTTGTAATGATCCGTGTGTGGATGTATACAAAATGCTTGTTTATCTTTCGAAAGATGTTTTTGAAAAGAACGTTAACTTTGTAATAATCCGTGTTTGGATGTATACAAAGTATTGCCTTTTTTGAAAGTTTTGAAAAATCAACAATGTATGAGAATTTTGTTGGTTTTGATTTGAGCAAGCAAACTAGGAGGTCTACCCTGAGTTGTAAGGTCTTTATCCTATTTCCTTTAAAAATCTATCCTTTCACCGGATATAAAAGCAAGGTTCGATTTTGTACTCAAAACAGTAGAATTTGACTTTGATTTTGAAAGAATGAGAAGGGTATTACCTGAAGAGGTGCAAGTGTGATTGTGATTGGATTCAGATATTTATCTTTGAAGTTAGTGATCTAACGGTTCAATTTTATCTTTGACATACACGCAGTTTATATATATGCGGGAAATTAAAATGCGGAAATGTAAAGTGCGGAAAGTAAATCTACGCTATTACATCGATTGTGCAGGAAATGTAAACTAGCCTATGTACATGAATTTGACATCCTATACATTTATCTAGAAATTTAAATTGCAAAAAATAAAAGGGCATGTTTTTGGATTTTTTATGGTGGATTTTAATTATAATTAATGCATGATTAATTAAATTAAAATGAAGAAAAAAGATGAAAATAAATTTAAACCTAGAAATTTAAGTTTAAAATATGTACAAAATATTTGTCAATTAATTTTAAAACAAAACTAATTTTTTTGGAATTTTTGAAATTGATTTGAAATTGATTTAAGTTAATTAAAACATAATTATGCAAATAATTATACAAATAATTAAAACTTAAAGATAAAATTATTCAAAATATGTACAAAATTAGTTTATAATATATAAACAATATTTAATATAAAGAACACTTTTTTTTATGATTTTTTGATTGGTTAGAATAATTAAAAAGCAAATATATAAATATATACTAATTAATTATGCAAAATATTGAAATTTTGAAGAAAAATAAAATATTTTTATTTCAGAAAATAATATATTATTTTAGAAGTCTAAAAATATTTTTTGTGTATTTTTTGGATTTTTAAAACTATTTTTAATTAATTTAACAAAGAAATTAAAATAAAAATAAGAAATAAAAGGATACTGATCATGTGTGGTTGGATTGAGGGTCCATGATAAGGATTGTTTGATCTGGCGCGTTGGATGATTCATTAAATGAGATCAGATGGTCCAGAAATTGAGGCACATGGTTCACGTTACACCTGCAAAACACTTGATTAGTGGAAAGTTTAAAAAAAGTACGCGCGCTGCTGAACCAATGGGAGGAAGACACGTCTTCGTCTTCAACCTCCAGACAAGGCTTTTAACAGCGCTTTTGTAAAAAAGCGCTATAGTAGGTGAACCCTAATTCTGCAAAATAACGAATAGGGGTAAACAAGCAAATAAATTTGGCGCGATGGTACCATTCAACTCGTCTTGTCCATACGAATCTAATGGTACTATTTAGAACCTCTAATTTTGCCTATTTCAGAAAGCCCTAATTTTGAGATGAAGAACCCTAAAATGGTATATGCTACAAACAGCCATTAAAATCCAATTGAAGCTCCAGAAACGACCAGAGCTTCAAACCAAACACAATTATGCATCTACATCTTGTTAAATATGCGTGAGTTATGAGATATAAGTCGATTTTAGTTTGAACAAACCGTGGCCTAGGTAGCTCGATTTATGAGGTTTCAAGACTTGGAAATGATTGAGATATGTTCAGTAATGCTTGAGGAAGGTGTTTAAGTGTTTAGTTTATATTGAAAATGGATTAAACTCAGAATTCGAATTTTGAATTTCTTTGAAATTTTCAAAGTGTTACAAGCATGGTACAAGCATAAGAATGGCTCTGAATTCGTGTCCCCCCAGTTACTGAAGTATGATAGTCTATATATAAGCATTGAGTGCTTAGAATTGAAGCTAAGAAGCATCTTAGTTGCCTTTGTGGAATTCTTGATTTTTTAATATTAAAAAGCTTTGAATTATTGACCAAGTCTCCTTGCCTTCAATGCACTTGCATTGCTCTTCAATTCTCTGCAGAAAGGTAGAGATTCCTTGGGTGAGTCATGCTTGATTTGTAAGCTAACCATTATCCATCCATTTTCCTTTTAATTTTAATCTTAAAGTAAGATAAAATCAATCAAAAAATGAATAAAAATGGTGTGGGCTTAGCCTTGGTCGTGGGAGGCCCATAATAACATGGCAAAGATGTTTGAACCATAAAAACTTGGCCCCTTTTGGAAAAAATGCATTTTTGAACAATGTTGGTTTCATGCATTTTCCAAAATTTAGCCAACTTCAACAAGCTGTAAATCCCTCAATTTTTGTCATATGAAGGAGATCTTGCACTTTTTGGAAACCTCAAAGAGTCCTCTAACCAATGTCTTTGGTCTCATGTCAAAATTATTTTTGATGCTCCTTGTGTGTCCTTTTGAAAAAAGTGTCTTTTTGTTGACTTTGAAAATGACCTGTAATGTCTTTGATCATATTTTTCAAATGGTGAATCCAATGACCATGGGATCAATGGCATTTGAAAGATAATTGAATTTCCTTCAAAATGAGCTTTGGTTTGAATTTTTTGATGAAGGATGAGAGAGTTATTGATCGGTCACCATTTCTAGTAAGTTTCCGCACCTTTTTCCGACTAAAAGTCATAATCTTGGTAATACTATGTGGCATTGTTATAGGTTTTGTTAGTAAGTTTCTTGTTTGTCGATTGTGTGATGTTGTTGCATGATTAGTGTGTTCTGAGTATTATTCAAGTGCCGTTTTATGCGTTGGTTGTTAGTTTGTGTGTGGCCAGGTTAATGCACGGGAGAGGTCGAAGTTTATGGCGCGCACGAGCGAGAAAAAGAAGCCAAAAGAGCCAAAACTGAGGTCAACACGGGCACCCGTGTGTGTGCACACGGGCGTGTCAAAAGATGGCTGGAAAGTTGGTTTTTGGATAGAAAAACAGAGGTTTCACACGGGCACCCGTGTTCCTGCACACGGTCCGTGTGAAAAGCTGCGCAGAAAGTGAATTTGTGGTGCTGAAGCAGTTGACCAACACGGGCACCCGTGTTCCTGCACACGGTCCGTGTTGGTAGGCGCGGGCAGATTTCCAACTTTTGATATTTTGAAAGCCTTGAACTCATTAAGGGTATTTTGGACCTTTCGGAGACGAGGGATGACTGCCAACACTACTAAAACCTAACAGGAAGAAGGAATCATGGATCTTGGATCATTGAGCATAGAGAATTACAGAGAAAGAAGAGTCAAGGGTTTTGGAAGAGATCTTCAAGAGCACTCGCGATTGGAGATCATATCAACCGATAATTTCTTGTAATGACTTCAATTACTCTTGTTATTTTCTTAAACATTATGAGTAGCTAAACTATTTTATGCTAGGGTGATGTCCCTAAATCTTTTCATGTAATGACTTGTTAAAACCGTTGTGATGAATTTGATGTTTTTATAATTTGAGTTTATGATTCAAAGATTTTCATGCTTCATTGTATTGGAAAATATTTTGTTGATCTATGATTAGGGTTAGGCTTGACACACCACTCTAATGCGTTTTGAATCAAAACATTACCGGTAAATCGCTTAGGAATAAGGATTTCACCATAGTGATCATCCATTCTAGAACACGATGCATAATGCCTTAATACTAAAATCAATTATTGAGGAATTGAAATTGACTTTTAAGTATTAAGAAGTTCTCCACTAAGGAATTAGGGAAAACTATTTTATAGAATTGATACTCAATTGTGGTCACATCTTTTCATGAACAACGGTGTTTTCAAGGGGTTACATAAGATTTATACATCAACCTTAGCATGCTTTCTCATTTGTGAACCAAATCATCATTTACTTATCATTTTTAATTATAAACAGTTAGTAGTTTCATCAAGCAAATCAAAAACCCAACAATAGCTTTTTGTTCAATTGAAATTTAGTACTGGCTTATACTTTATTCGCAGTCCTTGTGATCGATACTTGGATTCAACTCCATTTTAATAACTACATCGGTATCAAAAGTAGTACACTTGCTATTTTCCGATCAAGTTTTTGGCGCCGTTGCCGGGGACTGCCAAACTATAAGCCGAACTTTAAGTCAATTGAAATTTTGTTGCTCTGCGACCAAAATTTTATTTTTATCTGTTAATTTTAATTTCGTTGCAGTCTTGTATCTGTTCTAACTATTGTCTAACTGTTTATGCGAGGTCAGACCTCAGCTAAATTTTCCTTTGACACAGAACCAGAAAGAGCTCTGCACGAGAGACGCCGCAAGGCAAGACTTGAAAGACTGGCAGCACCAAGTGCAAGTCTTAGTGTTCCACATCAGGAAAGCGACGACGAAGTGTCTGTGCATTCGGAGCACAACGACTCTGACTTTGACAGGGAGGTAGTTCAGGAACCAGTTAACATGGCTGGAAATCAACCTCCTGCAGAAAGATTGTTAGGGGACTATGGAGGGGCAAATGCTCACCCCAACCGGATGACTATTGTTAATCAACCTGTGAATGTGGCACATTTTCAATTGTATCCGTCCACCATTCGCCAGTTAGACAGCAAGCCGTTCTCCGGAAGAATTAACGAGGATGCAAATAAGCATCTTCAGAGATTTCTCACTACGACAACTTCGTTGAAGATCGAAGGTCATTCAGAGGAGGCTAAGAGACTTGTTATGTTCCCGTTTACACTTACTGATGACGCAGAGGAGTGGTTTTACTCACTTCCGGCTGCAAGTATCACGACATGGCAAGAGATGGAAACGGCATTCCTCAATGAATATTTTCCTGCGTCGGTGTTTATCCGAAAAAGATACGATATTGTCAATTTCAAACAAAAAGAGGGGGAATCATTGGGGGATGCATACAAGAGGTTCAAAAGGTGTTTGACTGCATGTCCTACTCATAACATGGACGCTACCGAGCAAATGCAGAATTTCGTGAATGGGTTGCGACTAAAGACAAAGCAGCTTATTGATACCGCTGCTGGTGGTTCAACAAATTTTGCTACAGCCACAGTTATGAAAAGGATCATAGAGGCAATTGCTGCTAATGAGCATCTTGAGTTGTATGATCGAACCATGAGCCAACCGGAGGGCAAAATTGATTTGAAATTGCCAGAGCAGGTTGTTAAGATGGAGGATCAGATTGCTGCAGAGGTAGAGAGAAGGTTAAAAAAGATGAATATTGGAACTCAGACGGTAGCACAGGTGGAACCAGTTAAAGCGGTTCTTTGTGAAATATGTGGTGGACCGCACTTTGCTATGCATTGTGTGGCAACTCAAGAACAGGTTGAGCAGATTCATATGTTGAGGCAAAACAATCCTTATGCCAACACATATAATCCGGGGTGGAAAAATCATCCGAATTTCTCATGGAAAGACCAGCAAGGAAACGTCCAGAAGCCGATTCAAGGACAACAACCATATCAGCCTCAGACTCAACAATACCAACCACAGGGACAACAATATCGTCCGCAACAACAACCATACCAGCAACCTCAACAACAATACCAACCACAGGGTCCAAGAAAGGCGGAGTGGGAAATTGCCATTGAAAAGATGGCCGCTCAAAGCTCCCAGTTCCAAGAAGAGACACGTAGAAATTTAAGGAACACCGGAGCCTCAATCAAGAACCTTGAAGTACAAATGAGTCAAATTGCTCAACACCTTGCAATTCCGCAAGCACCAGGAGCCCTCCCAAGCGCAACTGTTACTAATCCTAAAGACAATAAAAAAATCAATGCTGTCACTACACGGAGAGGGAAACCACGTGAAGTGGTGGAAAAGGATTTGGAGAGTGAGGATCAATTGCTTGAGGTGGAGCTGGACATAAGAGAGAATGAGCAAGTGGAAGAAGAAGTGGTAACACCAGCACCCGTTACGAAAGAAAAAGTATTAACACCAACACCAGAAGTCAAGCTGCCTTACCCTCAAAGAAACAAGAAAAAGGGGCAGCAAGAAAAGAATTTTGAGAAGTTCCTGGAATTATTCAAAAAGTTGGAGCTGAACATTCCGTTGTTGGAGGCACTTGAGCAAATGCCCACCTATGCCAAATTCATGAAGGACATCATCGCTAAAAAGCGAACCATTGCAGACCACCCCATTATTCTAACAGAAACTTGTAGTGCTATTTTGCAGGGCATGAAGATACCAGTGAAAAAGAAGGATAGAGGAGCAGTTACTATCCCTTGCACTATTGGAGATAGATCTTTCAAGAGAGCTCTAATTGATCTGGGGGCAAGTATCAGTCTCATGCCTCTATCCATCTACAAAAAGTTGGGAATTGGTGCAATCCAAGACACTCGGATGACTCTCCAATTTGCAGATCATTCGGTCAAGCGACCTTACGGAGTAGTCCAAGACGTCCTTGTGAAAGTGGATAAGTTTGTGTTTCCGGTAGATTTTGTAATTCTGGAAATGCCAGAAGATGAAGAGATGCCGATAATTTTGGGACGACCATTCTTGGAAACGGGGAGAGTCATGATAGATATGGATGGGGGCACTCTGACTTTGAAGGTTTATGATGAAGAGTTAAAAATCAATGTTCATAATACCATGAAGCATAAAGAGGATATTGGCACTAGTAGCAATATACAAGTGCTCCAACAAGTGGTAGAAAGTGATCATGTGGAGAGTGTATTGCAATTACCTCTCGAAAAAGTTTTGAGCATGTCAATTTTTGGAGAAAATGAAGAAGCCGATGATAATGACTTGGAGGTGATATCAATGTTGGAAACTCAACCTATCTTTAAAGGTTCTCGAACTCATAGGTGGGAAGATCTAAGGCAACCAATAGCATTGGGTTGCAATGAAGAAAAGCCAAAAAGTTCAGAATTGAAACAGCTTCCGGAGAATCTTAAATATGTTTTCCTCGATTCTGAAGAAAAATGTCCCGCCATCATTAGCTCGAGCTTGAAAAATATACAAGAAGACAAGTTAATTGAAGTTCTGAAAAAGTTCAAGGGGGCTATGGGTTGGAAGATTGAAGACCTCAAGGGAATAAGTCCTACGATGTGCATGCACAAAATTCTCATGGAAGAAGATCACAAACCGGTGGTGCAGCCTCAAAGGAGATTGAACCCAGTTATGAAGGAGGTAGTGAGAAAGGAAGTTGTGAAGCTGTTAGATGCAGGTCTTATTTACCCGATATCGGACAGTTCATGGGTGAGCCCTGTTCACGTGGTACCTAAAAAAGGAGGTACAACGGTGATAGCTAATGAAAAGAATGAGTTGATTCCTACCAGAACGGTCACTGGGTGGCGAGTGTGCATAGACTACAGAAGACTAAATCTGGCCACAAGAAAAGATCACTTTCCATTGCCATTCATTGACCAAATGTTAGAAAGATTGGCTGGGCATGACTATTATTGTTTTCTGGATGGGTACTCTGGATACAACCAAATTGCGGTTGCACCGGAGGATCAAGAGAAAACAGCCTTTACTTGCCCATACGGTATCTTCGCTTATAGAAGGATGCCGTTCGGGTTGTGTAATGCCCCAGCGACTTTCCAAAGATGCATGACTTCTATTTTTGCTGATATGCTTGAAAAGCATATGGAAGTCTTCATGGATGACTTCTCGGTTTTTGGTTCCTCCTTTGATAATTGTTTGGCTAACCTTTCACTTGTTTTGCAGCGATGTCAAGAAAGTAATCTGATCCTAAACTGGGAGAAGTGCCATTTCATGGTACGAGAAGGCATTGTTCTTGGTCACAAGATCTCCCACAGGGGAATCGAAGTTGATCAAGCTAAGGTGGAGGTTATCTCAAAATTACCACCACCTGTGAATGAGAAAGGTATTCGAAGTTTCCTTGGCCATGCGGGATTCTACCGCAGGTTCATAAGGGATTTTTCAAAGATAGCCAAACCGCTGACCACTTTGTTGGTTAAAGACAGGACTTTTGTATTCGATAAAGAGTGTGCCGATGCATTTGAGACACTGAAAAATAAACTAGTGTCGGCACCCATTGTGATTGCCCCTGATTGGTCTCTACCCTTTGAGATCATGTGCGATGCTAGCGACATTGCAGTGGGGGCTGTACTTGGACAGCGGAGAGAAAAATTGCTTCATGTTATTTATTATGCCAGTCACGTTTTGAACCCTGCACAGATCAATTATGCAACCACCGAGAAGGAGTTGCTAGCTGTTGTGTATGCCTTTGATAAATTCAGGCAATATCTGTTGGGTTCAAAAGTGATTGTTTACACTGACCATGCTGCTTTAAAATATCTCTTTGCCAAGCAGGATTCGAAACCCAGACTTCTGAGGTGGATTTTACTTCTCCAAGAGTTCGATGTAGAGATTCGCGACAAGAAAGGGTGTGAAAACACTGTTGCAGATCACCTTTCGCGAATGTCACCCATTGAGGAGACAGAAGAGCGGCGTCCAATAAAGGATGAGTTTGCTGATGAACACATCCTAGCTGTTATTGGAGTGCCTTGGTTTGCTGATTACGCAAACTACCTTGTTGGCGGTGTAATACCTGACGATTTTGATTCTAACCGCAAGAAAAAGTTTGTTCATGATTGCAGGTTCTATCTATGGGATGACCCATACCTATACAAGAGAGGAGTAGATGGGCTGATAAGACGATGTGTGCCTGAGGAGGAGCAAAAGGATGTGTTGAGAGCATGTCATGACTCGGAATATGGAGGGCATTTTAGTGGGGATCGTACTGCCTCCAAAGTCTTGCAGTCAGGATTGTACTGGCCATCATTGTTCAAAGATTCCCAGGAAATGGTAAAAGAATGTGATAAGTGTCAGCGTACTGGGAACATTTCAAAAAGAAATCAAATGCCCCAGAATTTCATGTTAGAGGTGGAGCTATTCGATGTTTGGGGAATTGACTTCATGGGTCCGTTTCCACCATCATTCGGGAAGAATTACATCTTAGTTGTAGTGGACTATGTCTCAAAATGGGTGGAGGCGGTAGCTTTACCAACTAATGATGCAAAGGTGGTAGTCAAGTTCTTGAGGGAGAACATATTTGCTAGGTTTGGAGTACCGAGAGCACTTATTAGTGATGAAGGAACGCACTTCCTAAATCACCTCATGGAGAAACTCCTGCAGAAATACAATGTGAAGCATCGGATAGCCACCCCTTATCACCCTCAAACAAGTGGTCAGGTAGAGGTGTCTAATAGACAGCTCAAACAAATTCTCGAGAAGACAGTGAGTTCGTCGAGAAAGGATTGGGCAACAAAGCTAGATGATGCGTTATGGGCTTACCGAACGGCGTTCAAAACACCCATCGGGATGTCACCATACCAACTTGTTTATGGAAAAGCATGTCACTTGCCTTTAGAGCTTGAACACAAGGCATTTTGGGCAACTAAATTTTTGAACATGGACTTGTCTCTAGCAGGAAATTCTAGAATCTTACAGTTGCATGAATTAGAAGAGTTCCGGAATCGTGCGTACGAAAATGCCAAGGTTTACAAGGAACAAACCAAGAAGTGGCACGATAGGAGGATTCAGAAAAAAGAGTTTTGGGAAGGACAGCTGGTCCTTCTGTACAATTCCCGTTTGAAGCTTTTTCCGGGAAAATTGAGATCCAAATGGTCGGGACCATTTGTGGTTCATAAGGTGTTTCCTTACGGTGCAGTTGAAATAAAAAATCAAGCTAATGGAGACATCTTTAAAGTTAATGGGCAGAGATTAAAGCCATATTTCCAAGGTCAACCAGTTGGACAGGTTGATGTCATTCGTCTTGCTTAGTAGGACGATGGACCGTCGAGCCATGCGACGTTAAACGCAGCGCTCCGTGGGAGGCAACCCACGTTTGTTTCCGTTAACTTTCATTTTCTTTGTTTTATTTCGTTTCTTTTGTAGGTGGTAGAGTTTGGACCGGTAGACGCAACTAGAGTACAAAGGCACGGAGAGTGTCCATTTTTGGTGCATTGAAAGCCATCAACACGGGCACCCGTGTGCAGCAACACGGCCCGTGTTGAAAACTGCCTGAAAAGAAGAAATAAAAAATTTAAAAAAAGTGGCTTCAGCACTTGCAACACGGGCACCCGTGTGCAGCAACACGGCCCGTGTTGCCCTCAGCACGCCCCAAAATTTCAATCCAGCTTTTTCACACGGCCGCCCGTGTGCAGGGACACGGACCGTGTGAACAGTGCGGGGCAGAATTTTTCAAATTTTTTTTAAAACCCCATGTGGGGCCCATCTCCATTATAACCAATCTTCTTCTTCTTTCCATTCATTCTCCCACTTTTCTTTCTCATCCTCCATTAAACCCTAGCCTCCACCTTCACTAAACTCATCATACCACCATCAACCACCCATCAAAACACCATAGTGCTTTCACAAAAGTTGTTCTACTCTCCATCCTCTTCACTTCTATCGGTTCAGATTTTTGATTTCGTGCAATTTTATTTTTCCGAATTTTTCCTTGTGTTATTTGTGTGTTTTTGTTAACTTTTTCTTGCAGAGCTATTACAATGCCTCCCCGAAAGACAACCACACGCCGTAATGTTCGGGATGATTTTGCCGAACCCTCCCAACCGAGGCAGCGGGTCCGTCGCGCTCCAAGTCGGGCAACCGTTCGTAGAGGGGACCAAGAAGAGAATGCCCATGGCATTACGTTTGCACTTCCTGAACACAAAGCTAGGTATGATATTTTAGTGCAACGTAAATTGCTACCGACTAGATATATTTGTGATGATACTCTTACCAAGTTAGGCCTCAAAGATGAAGTCTACCGGATGTTTCACAACATCGGTATGTTGCCTTTTATGCTGTTTGAGGCACCGACTTATGAGGGCCTAACTTTGGAATTCCTGAGCACTGTAGATTTCAAATTGAGACACAAATGGAATGGCTCCGAAATGGAGTACTTTGGTGATCTAGAGTTTTATATGTTTGGGCATAAGCATGTGTTGTCTGTGGAAGAGGTAGGGGAGGCACTGAAATTACCGTCCTCTGGACCAGGGGCTGCCCCTGAAACTTTTCCTGCTTGTGAATTCTGGGAAGCCATTACTGGTGCAGCTGGGTACAATCCAAGCAAGGCTAAGGCCTCGGGGATTCATAACCCTTGTTTCCGTTATGCTCAGAAAGGTTTGGCTTTTACCTTGTTTGGGAGGGGGGATAGTACAGGGGTCTGTGCGAAAAGAGAGCTATTTTTGTTGCATAACATGATTGAGGTAAGTCGGGTGAATGTCGCTGCTTTTGCTGCTAACCACCTGAAGCAAGTTGGTAATTCTTCTTGTGGAGAGATTTCAGTTGGGGGAATGATCTCTCAATTAGCTGAGCACTTGGATTATGGTCACCTGTTGAATGATGAGCCTTCATTACCGGGTAAGAAAATTGATTTGCAAACTCTTGTAAATCAGAGGATGATTATAGTAAAACCTGGGTATTACTCACTAACTGTCCATGGACAGCATGTTATAGCACTACCTGCACCTGATTCTGTTTCTATTGCAAATCGTGCTAACTGGTTATATGTAGCAACAGGTGAGTTTATGGGTGAAAGCCCTCCACATGACCATGATTTTGTAGGTGACGACATGGAGGATGACCTCCCCGCTCAAGATCGCCCTGTCCCGCCTCCTCGACAGTTTTTCCAGCACACTGTTGGATCATCTTCCATGACTCAGGATCAATGGGGGTGGGTACAAACGGAGATTGGCGCTCTCCGCACCGAGCAAACACGGCAGGGTGTTGAGTTGTTCAGACAAGGAGCAGTGGTGGATGATGTCCAGGAGATGATGCGACGCCTCATGTTGCAATTTCCTCAGGACCCTCCTCCTCCACCGCCTTATCAGTGAGATTGGTAATCTCCGTCACACTGGAATTAAAACATTGAGACAATGTTTAGTTCAAGTGTGGGGGAGGATCTATTTTGCTTTGCTTTCTGTTTAGTTTGTTTAATTTGAATTTTTTTTCTTTTGTCTTTCTGTTTTCATGTTTATTTCGAGTTTGCAGTGCTGCCATTGTGTTACCAGGTTGGATACAAGTCGGAGGGGGGCGAATGATTAGATAGTGGTTGAACAACACATCTCACACTTGATCTCTACAGGCACCGCGGAAGTTGACACAATCAAAGAAAAGAAGGTTGGACGCAATGAGGAAAACACTGAACCAAGAGAGAGTATGGTGAACTTTGGAGGAAAGGAAATGGCAGAACACCTAGAGCACTTTGAAGCATGCAAGCTTAACCTACCCGGTGAGATGTCAGAGCCAAATTTATAACATCCTTATGAGAGCTAAGTCAGGTATGGCACTATTCACTTTGATTTTGCGTATTTTCTCATAACACAAGCACACTAAGAAAGCACCCACTGAGGCAAGTTTCTTCTCCGTAACCCCGAGCCTTTCTAACCATCCCGTATGCATGTTATCCATCGTTAACCCCCTTTGAGCCATAATAGTTGTTTTGTTCATTGTGTTAGTCTGTTTATCACCCGTTATCTCATTGTTCATGTCATCGCTCGGCATTCTTGATTAATCACTTGTAAGACACTAAAAGGATCTAAGTGTGGGGTTGTGAACCATTGAAAAGGGGGGCAAGAAAAAAAAAGAATATCAAGAAAAAAAAAAGAGAAAAAGATGAATATGATCTTGTGAAAACCAACAAAAAGAGGTTTAAATTTCAAAGCAGAATAAGATATTTGCCCCGGTCCACTTTTAATCTGAAAAAGGTTCAAACCCCATTCTTATGATTCAGATCAAAATGAGTAGAGAAGTGAATCCTATGTAATGCCGAGCACCTAAACCATTTGTTACCTCGTTCCTTGTTTACCCACCAAACCAAAGCCACGTTACATCCCTAAGACCTCATAAAGTGTGTGTAATCTCTGTGTGTAGTGATTTGAGAATTTATTCAAAGTTGAAAGTAATATGCATGCCTTGATTCTATGAGTGTAGACACTTTAACCCGGAGAGATGTTGTGAGAATGTGAAAAGCTTGCAGGTAAAAAGCGTGTTCGAAAGTGGGAATGCCATTGATAGTCTGAAGAAGGAAACTTTACACTCGATTGCTAAGTGTAGGAATTTTGCGAAAAACCTGGTTGTGTTGTGGAGAAAAGAGTCTCGTCGGTGACCTTTGTTTTGACTCGATACATCACTTGAGGACAAGCAATGAGATAAGTGTGGGGTTGTGATCGGTCACCATTTCTAGTAAGTTTCCGCACCTTTTTCCGACTAAAAGTCATAATCTTGGTAATACTATGTGGCGTTGTTATAGGTTTTGTTAGTAAGTTTCTTGTTTGTCGATTGTGTGATGTTGTTGCATGATTAGTGTGTTCTGAGTATTATTCAAGTGCCGTTTTATGCGTTGGTTGTTAGTTTGTGTGTGGCCAGGTTAATGCACGGGAGAGGTCGAAGTTTATGGCGCGCACGAGCGAGAAAAAGAAGCCAAAAGAGCCAAAACTGAGGTCAACACGGGCACCCGTGTGTGTGCACACGGGCGTGTCAAAAGATGGCTGGAAAGTTGGTTTTTGGATAGAAAAACAGAGGTTTCACACGGGCACCCGTGTTCCTGCACACGGTCCGTGTGAAAAGCTGCGCAGAAAGTGAATTTGTGGTGCTGAAGCAATTGACCAACACGGGCACCCGTGTTCCTGCACACGGTCCGTGTTGGTAGGCGCGGGCAGATTTCCAACTTTTGATATTTTGAAAGCCTTGAACTCATTAAGGGTATTTTGGACCTTTCGGAGACGAGGGATGACTGCCAACACTACTAAAACCTAACAGGAAGAAGGAATCATGGATCTTGGATCATTGAGCATAGAGAATTACAGAAAAAGAAGAGTCAAGGGTTTTGGAAGAGATCTTCAAGAGCACTCGCGATTGGAGATCATATCAACCGATAATTTCTTGTAATGACTTCAATTACTCTTGTTATTTTCTTAAACATTATGAGTAGCTAAACTATTTTATGCTAGGGTGATGTCCCTAAATCTTTTCATGTAATGACTTGTTAAAACCGTTGTGATGAATTTGATGTTTTTATAATTTGAGTTTATGATTCAAAGATTTTCATGCTTCATTGTATTGGAAAATATTTTGTTGATCTATGATTAGGGTTAGGCTTGACACACCACTCTAATGCGTTTTGAATCAAAACATTACCGGTAAATCGCTTAGGAATAAGGATTTCACCATAGTGATCATCCATTCTAGAACACGATGCATAATGCCTTAATACTAAAATCAATTATTGAGGAATTGAAATTGACTTTTAAGTATTAAGAAGTTCTCCACTAAGGAATTAGGGAAAACTATTTTATAGAATTGATACTCAATTGTGGTCACATCTTTTCATGAACAACGTTGTTTTCAAGGGGTTACATAAGATTTATACATCAACCTTAGCATGCTTTCTCATTTGTGAACCAAATCATCATTTACTTATCATTTTTAATTATAAACAGTTAGTAGTTTCATCAAGCAAATCAAAAACCCAACAATAGCTTTTTGTTCAATTGAAATTTAGTACTGGCTTATACTTTATTCGCAGTCCTTGTGATCGATACTTGGATTCAACTCCATTTTAATAACTACATCGGTATCAAAAGTAGTACACTTGCTATTTTCCGATCAGTTATGATCAGTCAAAGTTGAGTTGACTTTTCAGGCAAAAACCCTAATTTTGAATCTTAGGGTTTTGTTGATTTTTGATCTTTCCTTGATGAATTATGATCATCCAATGATCAAATGATGAATCCTTTGACAAAATATGGACTTTGACAAAAAATTTCATTTTTGACTGTCTGTTGACTTTTTGGTCAAACGGGTCGTCTGTTGACTGTTTGAGCTGCTGACGGTGCGTTTGAGTGAATTGAAGTTTGAAAATTTGTGTGATGGTACTTTGAGATATATGGATGTGTATGAAATCCATTTGAGCTCTCAAAACTTGTTTCTCCTGAAAAAACAAGAAAACCCTAGTCAGGGACTGTTTATGTAGGAGACAGTTAAGCGTACCTGATTTTTGTGCAGTGTTGAGTCTCTGCTAATCGCGTGACATTCAGAAGATTTCTAGAACAAAAATCTTGGAATTTTGAATTGTGAAAGATTGATTTGATTGATGGTACAAAACACTGAGAATTGTACTGCCAGCAGTTTGGCTGTCAACTGACTATTCAGGTATTGACGTAGCAGTTAGAGTGAAAAATCAATAGTCAAAGTTAATTTTCTTTTTGCGCCTGCAAAAGATTTAGTCCTATACCAATTGTGTCAGTACTATTTATCTGTAAATAAATAAATAGCATGTGTGAAGTAATAGACAGTATTTGGCGTTTGCGTAAGAATAAATTCAACTGCAAGCCAAATTACTGTATAAGAAAAATTCTAAAAACTAAGTATTTCATATGTCAGGATATTTGTTGAAATAATCCATGATTATATGAGACTCTTAATTTTCAGATTGGAGTTTTCTTGAAAAAGATGTGGGCAAATTTTGGGGTATAACACTAACTTTTGCCCAAACCCTTTTGGTTTGTCGGGATGCCCTTACTTTTGCCTAGGTACGTCGACCTAGCGAGTCTTTTTTATGCGTAGTATTTTTTTACTATGTCAGCATTCACGGGATGCGGAAACTTCGCCATCCATGGTAGTAAGTATCATTGCTCCTCTAGAGAACATTTTCTTGATCACGAATGGTCCTTCATACGTAGGCGTCCACTTCCCCCTAAGATCACCTTGTGATAGAATGATTCTCTTTATGACCAAGTCACCAATTTGGTAGACTTGTTGTTTGACTCTTTTGTTAAATGCTTTGATCATACGCTTTTGATACAATTGTCCATGACAAACGGCCGCAAGCCTCTTTTCATCAATCAGGTTTATCTGATCCAGTCGAGTTTGAATCCATTCGTCTCCATCTAACTCTGCTTCTTTCATTATCCTTAAGGATGGAATTTGAACTTCGATTGGTAGCACGGCTTCCATACCATAGACTAGTGAGAAAGGGGTTGCCCCAGTTGATGTGCGTGCAGAAGTACGGTAACCATGAAGAGCAAACGGCAACATCTCATGCCAATCTTTATAAGTCACAACCATTTTCTGCACAATCTTCTTTATATTCTTGTTGGCGGCCTCCACAACGCCATTCATCTTAGGTCTATAAGGAGAAGAACTGTGATGCTTGATATTGAATTGTGTGCAGAGCTCAGTAATCATCTTGTTATTCAAATTGGTACCATTATCAATGATAATCCTTTCGGGGATGCCATACCGACAAATGAGATTGTGTTTAATGAATCGAGCCACCACATTCTTGGTTACGGAAGCAAACGAAGCAGCCTCTACCCATTTGGTGAAGTAATCAATGGCCACGAGGATGAAATGGTGTCCATTGGAAGTGGTAGGTTTAATCTCTCCGATCATATTGATGCCCCACATTGCAAACGGCCAAGGAGCAGTTAGAACATTTAGAGGAACAGAAGGTACGTGTACTTTGCTGGCGTATATCTGACACTTGTGGCATGTTCTAGAATGTTGGTGACAATCAGTTTCCATAGTGGACCAATAGTAACTGGCTCTTAGAATCTTTTTAGCCATAGTGTGCCCACTAGAGTGGGTTCCAAAAGTGCCATCATGCATGTCTTCCATGATTTCCTCAGCTTCCTTCTTGTTCACACAGTGAAGCAAAGTTGAATCATGGTTTCGCTTGTATAAGGTTCCATTGCTCAGAAAGAATTTGGAGGCGAACCTTATTAAGAATTTCTTATCATTGATGGATGCCCCTTCAGGGTACTCTTGAGCTTCGAGATATCTTTTTACTTCGTAAAACCATGGCTTTTCTTCGACCTCATTAGTAACTATCATGTAACAGTGTGCAGGTTCGTCATGTCTTCTTATAATAACTATGGGAGCTTCGTTGTCCCATCTGACTTTGAACATGGATGACATGGTAGCCAATGCATCAGCTAATTGATTCTCTTCTCGGGGAATATGCTCGAAAGTAATCTCTTCGAAGTATGTAATTAGGGATAGCACCAACTCTTTGTAGGGCACGAGATTAGAATGCTTTGTGTCCCATTATCCTTTGACTTGGCTGATGACCAAAGCGGAATCCCCATACACGGCCTAAGATACATGCTTCATACTCGTCCATATTGTTGGTACAATCAAAACACAACCTTGCGGTGAATGGAGTGTGTCCACCTTCGGGAGAGATAATCACAGCGCCAATACCATTACCAAGTGCATTTGAAGCTCCATCAAAAACCATAGTCCATCGGGATCCAGGTTCAGGTCCTTCATCCGGACCAGGCTCTTCACAATCAGTAACAAACATAACGTCTTCATCGGGAAATTCAAAACTCATGGATTGATAGTCTTCCACAGCTTGTTGTGCCAAATGATCTGCCACTATGCTTCCTTTGATTTCTTTTTGAGTTGTATATTGGATGTCGTACTCGGTTAATATCATTTGCCATCTTGCTATTTGTCCAGAGAGAGCAGACTTTTTGAACACATACTTGATAGGATCCATTCTAGAGATCAATAAAGTGGTATGGTTCAACATATACTGTCTAAGTCGGCGAGCAACCCATGCCAAAGCACAGCAAGTTTTCTCGAGCAGTGAGTATCTTGTTTCACAATCGGTAAACTTTTTGCTAAGGTAGTATATTGCATGCTCTTTTCGACCAGACTCGTCATGTTGCCCCAGTACGCACCCCATTGAGTTCTCTAGCACGGTTAAGTACATAATTAGAGGTCTTCCTTCAACAGGTGGTATCATGATCGGAGGTTCTTGTAGGTATTCCTTTATTTTGTCAAAGGCTTCTTGACATTGGTCATTCCATTTCACTACTTGATCTTTCCTCAATAATTTGAAGATTGGCTCACAAGTAACGGTCAGATGGAAGATAAATCTAGCAATGTAGTTCAGGCGTCCCAGAAATCCTCTAACTTCTTTCTCGTTTCGTGGAGCAGGCATCTCTTGTATGGCTTTTACCTTTGCAGGATCGACTTCAATACCTTTACTACTAACAACAAAATCCAGCAGTTTACCAGACCTCACGCTAAAGGTGCATTTGTTTGGATTTAGTCTCAGCTTGTATTTCTTCAACCTATCAAACAACTTTTGCAGATGGTTTAGATGTTCTTCTTCAGTGTTGGACTTTGCGATCATATCATCGACATAAACTTCTATTTCTTTGTGGATCATATCATGTAATAGAGCTACCATTGCACGTTGGTATGTTGCCCCAGCATTCTTCAACCCAAACGGCATGACCTTGTAACAGAAAGTACCCCAAGGCGTAGTGAAGGTTGTCTTTTCCATGTCTTCGGGTGCCATCTTGATTTGATTGTAACCTGAGAAACCATCCATGAAAGAGAACACTTTGCATTGTGCAGTACTATCAACCAGAATATCTATGTGCGGTAGGGGAAAATCATCTTTCGGACTCGCTCGATTCAGATCTCTATAGTCTATGCACATTCTGACCTTTCCATCCTTCTTAGGTACATGTACTATATTGGCAATCCATGGCGGATAACTCACCACTTTCAGGAACTCAGCATTGAATTGTTTCTCGACTTCTTCTTTGATTTTCTGAGCCATGTCAGGTCTATTTCTTCGTAATTTATGTTTAATCGGAGGACTATTTTCTTTGATAGGTAGACGATGGACCACAATATCAGTATCGAGCCCATGCATATCTTCATAGGACCAAGAAAAGATTTCAACATTGTCTCCTAACATTTGAAATAATCTTTGTTTGACGCCTTCTTCTAATTCAGCCCCTATCTTAATCTCTTTCTTTTCCTCTTCAGTACCTATGTTCACAGTCTCAATTGGCTTTTCGTGCGGTTGTATTGTCTTTTCTTCTTGCTCTAGTAATCTGACAATTTCTCGAGGCACTTCACAATCTTCCTCACCTTCATTCTCAGCTTGGTCAATCGGATTTTCAAAGTCATATTTAGCAATAGCAGAGTCGTTATCAATAGGATCCAGAGTGGATGTGAATCTGCAGTGCAGTTATGTGGGTGTGTGGAAGAAAACATAGCTATAGAAATAAAGAAAGCAAAATAAAAGCAAACACACAATTTGAATACGAAACGTCCAATGCTTTATTGAATGAAAATATGCTTATGAAATGACAAGCCCTAACAATGGACCATTGTGCCTCGGGTAGGACACACGGCTTTGAAGTTTATAGTTTATAGGAATACAAAAATTTAAATTGGAAATAATAAAGAAAATCAAGAACTAAGAACGATAATTACTCCTCACTATAGGGATAGAAACAATGTCCTCGGTCTTCCAGTTGTCCAGCCCTTTGTCTGATGTAGGGAAGATCCATTTGTCCAAGTTGTAGTTGTATTCATCTTCACTAATGGTGTTGACCCCTTTGCTAATGAAATGACTCTTCAAACCTTTGGGACAAGGATGTTTTACTCCTTTGTGATCCTTAGCAGTACAGCCTAGACCCCACTTGTCGGACTTGTACGGAATATCAGGAAGTTGCCCCTAGATAGTGCAGCCACCTTCTTCTACCACAGCCCTAGCATCTTTCAAAGAAGCCATTGTCGGAGGAATTCTAGTAACTTTAGGAACAGTCTTGACAGGCTTAGTTTCAGAAATTACTTGAGGGACCAACTCGAACGCTTGACGGGGAGTCTCAAAGCCTTCTATGGTGAACTCAACATACTTGGTTTCATCCATGAAGCTTACCACATACTCTTCTTCGCCATGAACGGTGACAATCTAGCCTTTTGCAGGATATTTCAGCTTTTGATGAAGGGTTGACGTCATAGCATTTGCCCCATGTATCCAAGGACGCCCAAGCAAACAGGAATAAGCGGGATGAATATCCATCACATAGAAAACAGTATTGAAAGTTTGGGAACCAACTCTGATCGGGAGCTCAATTTCACCATGTACAGTGCTCATTGATCCATCGAAAGCTTTTACAATCATATCACTAGATTTTAACACAGCTCCTTCAGGTCGGAGTTTGTCTAACACCATCTTGGGTAGCACATTCAGAGATGAACCATTATCCACTAGAACATGGGCCAGAGTGGTGCCCCCACATTCAATGGATATATGAAATGCTTTGTTATGGTTCTTTCCACTAGGACTCAGATCAGCATCAGAGAAACCAAGGTAATTCTCAGTGGTCAAGTTTGCAATGCACTTCTCGAGTTGATTGACATAAATCTCTTGAGGGACATGAGCAGCTTCTAGGAACTTCATCATGGCTTTGGCGTGAGTTTTGGAACAACTCAAGAGTGACAACATAGATATCTTAGAAGGAGTATGCCCCATTTGTTCGACAATGTCATAATCACTCTTGCGAATGATCTTCAGGAACTCATTCGTATCTTCAGACGATGTATTTTCAATGCCAGCCTCAGGTTCATGCAACGGTCCTTTACCACGAGCTCAGCACTCGGAGTAATGGTAACAATAGGTGAAGTAGTGCTTGGAGAAATTTCTGGATAAAACACTCTTCCACTCCTTGTAACTTTACTTGTCCCAACAATATTACCTACATCAAAATTGACGTCTTCAGAAACCTTATCGGTCGCAAGCTCTTGCTTGACTCCTTGGATGTAAACCTCAGCACCATAATTCCACGGAATGGCTTTATCGGAAGAGTATGGCCTTGGACCAGGTTTGGTGATGATAATCGGAGCCACACGGGGTTCAGCAGAAATCTTGAAGGGATCCTTGGCAGGAATTTTCAATGGCACTTTAGAAACCACTAGGACGTCCTCCATCTTCATCCCATTTGAAAAGCCTTCGCACAAATCGTCTACAGAAGGAATCTTCTCGAACATAATAGTACGACGATCCATCCACTTTTGGATGCCTCTCTTCAGATTTTCACAACCATTGGGTAGGCATGCACAATAATAACAGTCAGGATCACAACCAGGAAATAAACCAACTCGTATAAGTTTTCTTTTGATTTCAAGGAGTGGAGTTGATAGCTCTCTCACATCAAGAATATAAGCAGTATCCATGATGGCATTAATAGTCTTGCCATGTTTTGGCATAGGCGCAGTGATGACATTCGGAGTTTCGGGAGCGTCGAACTTTATCTCACCAGCTTCTATCATATCTTGGACTTTGTTTCTCAAGGCCCAACAGTTATCTACATTGTGCCCAGTAGCATTGGAGTGATAAGCACATGTAGCTTTAGGATCATAGTTTGGACTTGCGGTGTTGATAAACTTCAGAGGATCTTTCAAGGTGACCAATTTTGCCTTCAGTAAATGTTGTAGAGCTTGAGATAAAGGCATGTTGATCGGAGTGAATTGTCTCCTTGGCCTATCAGTCTTGCGTTGATACTCTTGTCTAGGAGCTTGTTTAGAAGTTGGAGTGGAAATGAGCACAGCACCAACAGATTGGTTTTGATCATTCTTACCACGACCCCTCTGACTATGTGTTGCACCCCAAAATTTTCCCTCTTTATTTGAGCTATAAGTTAATAACGACGTTTAATCCTTCGTTCAAAAATTGAAGAAAAGTAATAAAAGAGTTCTTATGGTTTCGAAGAAGCGCGACGTGAAAATGGTTTAAACAGTGGAAATACGAGAAAATTCACAAGTCTTATTATGATAGTGATATGAGCTGAATTCCCGCATTGGCCAGACCGTTTCGACGATATCTACAATCTTCGTGTTTGGCTCGGAAGCCAATTATTTGAGGAGGGTTGTCAGATTTGCAAATTACTCGAGAATTCATGGTGGAAAATAGTGCTGAATGTAGGGTTTCGTGCCTCAGAAAATTCATATCTCATGACCCGTTGGTCGGATTCGCTTGAAAATTTAACTGGAGCTTTGTGCCATCATTACCCAGATTTCATATGTTCGGACCATCGGCCAATTATGCACCGAAAGTGCTCAGCATTTTAAGAATCGTCGCGTCGTTTCGGTAAAAAGTGTAATTTCGAATGTGTCGCACCGAGTTTGAAAATTCATAATTTCTTTGATTTTTATTGTATGAAGTCTATTCCGGCAGCATTTTCTCGGAAATTTCGTTAGCTTTGTTTCTTCGTCACACGTGTCAGGTCAGATTTTGAGCCGAAGATAGGGTTTGATTGAGTTCTTTAAGCGGTGCGCGCAAAATTCTGCACAGCCGTGTCAGATGAATCGACGTTTCTCGTCATTCAAACGCGCGTAATTTCTTCGTTGCTCGTCCGATTAAGACGATTCTCGAGGCTATGATCTACAATTTTCGTCATCTTCGATTGGACGTTGGTTTCGTTCTGAAATTCAGAGCCGAACCGAGTTTCCTTAAAAACGAGCCAAAATAAGACGCACCGAGGGCAATTTGGACATTTCACGTTGACAATATATAAACTTTTGCTCTTCACAAATCGAAGGGGGGAATCTGATAATTTCAATTCACCAAAAATTCATAATTACTTTCTCTCAATTCTCTCTCAATTTTCTTGAATCAAAACCACAAATTACATAAAACTTTCATCAAAAACTCATCAATCTTCATCAAGATCAAGAACATGGATTGAAGAATCAAGATTCGGTTCAAGTGGTAGCAGGAATTGCTATGAATATGTACTTAACCCATAGGTACATGGTTCGATTCCTGCGGGAGGCAAAAACAATATTTCCTGGGCAGCCGATAAGCGGACCTAGGGGGGATTATTGATTAAGCCGGTAACATGCTCGGTTGGCCGACACGGTTGATGCGTGCAGCGGATATCGGGGTGTTACAATCGGCGTTTATTGTTCGAGTGTTCCGCTTCACTTGCGGACACAATCCTATTCATTTGTATCGTGTTCTCATCCGGGAGACACAATCCTTTTACTTTATGTCTGCTTGTTTGGTTTGCTTGTTCCTCTTGCAGGTGTATTGTGATTATGCTCGACGCGCGTGCCGACGTTTGTGTGCTTTCGTGGCTAATTGGTGTGCTGACTATTTGCTTTTGCTTTGCTAGCTCGCTCGCGGGATCCTAGTTTCTTCGCTTCGCTTTAGTTTACGGATCATCATCCGTTTGGTATTGATTCCGTTTCATTTTACTATTTCTCGCACTTAATCGCATTCTCGCATCATCCTTTAACATGAGAAGTAGGACTTAGACATGCATCTTGCCAAGTCCTCGAAAGAGGCTCTGTTTTTGTTGGTGTGTTTATATTTGTGCTTTGCGGCAGGGAGTCACGGTGTAATAAGTCCTATATGGCACTCCGTTAAGTCCTCATGGAAGGCACGCGGGAAGGGTTAGCAATTAACTCCCGCCTAGTCTCATTGAGTCCGTTCGATATGCGCACGCTACGCGTTGCTCCCTTCTGAACATGCACAAGATCTTGTTATCGAGTATGTCAGGAAAAAGGTTCATGTAGCCGGACCCCCGCCTTTCTTATAGCTCGCGTCGCTCGACGTTGATGCTCGGTGTACGCACGCACCGTTTTCCTTTACGACCCGTGACGGCTTGGTTGCTGAGAGGGACTCGCTCCTCTTGTCTATGGCCCGATCATTTTCGCGAGGTATGATGCTTGGTTGACTTGGGTTGAGCTTCTCCCCTTGGCTATGGCGGGACCGCCTTTCTACCATTCGGCCAGTTCCGTTGGTTTGTTTGCTTTACGAGCGGATGCACGTTTGTGTGCTATTTGTTTGCTTTCGCTTGTCCCCCGTAGGTTGATAGTTTAGTTTAGACTGGTACCCTTTGTATGCTAACATTAGGTAGCAAGCTTTCCCCCCTTAGCTTAGGTCTTCCTCATGCATCTTTTAAAACACAAACCACACTCTTTGATTTTCTTTTCTTAAGAACTTGTTATTTCCGCTCCATTCCCAAGCGTAAGTCTCCAAAGGTCGAGCAGCGGAGTGTGAATGTAACTCATTCACCTAAAAAACACAAAACAAACTGAAATTAGTTAGCCGAGCTACGGTACCTCTGATTTCGCAAAACGGATACGTAGGCAGCGGGGTAGGGCCCGTGGGAGTATAACTCTTTCTTTTCCCTGCATTTTGCATGCATTTTAGTCCAGATTAGCGCAATTTGCTTACACACCCATATTTTTTAGACACAGGCGTGGATACCATCGAGTACGATGGGCGCGTGGGGTGCTAACACCTTCCTCTCGCGTAACCGACTCCCTTACCCTTTTTCTCTGGTCGTGAGACCGTTGTTTTGTTTTGTGGTTTGCTGGCATTCCCTTCCTTTTCAGGATAAATATGTTAGTGGCGACTCTGTTAATTTTCGCGGTAGCAACACTATGAACAACATTTGACTCGTTCTTCCCTTGATAAGGCTTCTTTGCAGTGCCAGAAGATGTGCCTACTTGAATCTTTCCACTTCGAATACCACTTTCAACACGTTCTCCAGTTAGTATGAGTTCAGTGAAACCAGATGAAGAGCTACCCAGCAAGTGACTATAGAATGGTCCAGTTAGTGTACCTATGAACATGTCCACCAATTCCCTATCACTCAGGGCAGGTCGGACTCTTCCAGCAAGAACTCTCCATTTCTGGGCATACTCCTTAAAACTTTCCTTAGGTCCCATCGACATGTTTTGTAATTGCGTCCGAGTAGGTGCAAGATCAGAATTATACTCATATTTCCTAAAGAAGGAAGTAGCCATGTCCTCCCATGTACGGATGTTGGCACTCTCCAGTTGGTAGTACCACTCTAATTGAGTCCCAAATAGACTTTCTTGGAAGAAGTGAATTGTTGAAAGTATTTTTGGGTAAATATTTTCGGTAATATATCGTATCCACAGGGATTGGTTAATATCACTGCCGTTCTATAGTTGTTTATTTTGAGTTAGGAAAATTGAGTTTGGTTTGTTTTATACTTCTAATAATATCAAAAGCAAATAATAAAATAAAAGCAAGTAAAGGACTTTGTGTTAACAAATAAAGAAAGATGTTGAGCCTTTAGGGTTCATCAACCTAATCCTATGCAATTATCAATTAATTCACAATAGAACAATCCTTTGAATCATTATCTTCACTTATCCTCAAATAAGATTCCATGTCTGCAAATCAAATTAGATAAACTTTTACCGGTATGAGATTCGATCTCTCCAAATATCAATATCGATAATAGTAATTAAGAACGATAATTATGAAAACCCAATCACAATTCCATCTCTGCAAATTATAATTGAATCAATATAGTAACCTAGGGCAAAAGTAAAAATCCTCTCTTTCGATCGAAGATTCAACAATGATGTAAATTAAAAGCAAGGTTTCTTATTGATAATAAATTCAAACAATTGTTCACAGGAATTAATCAATGGTAATGTATATTCATAGGTTAACTACTACCTTAGACTCAACAAGAGGGATTTAGCTCTCCATAGACATGAAGAACACACAAGAATTAATAGAGGGATTCATCTTCATCAATGGAATGTTTTCAATTGGTAAAGAATTGGCCTTCAATTGTTGTTCTTGATTGCAAACTCAGAATGCTCTCCTAATTTCGCTCTTCACAAAGTTCTCTAACCACCTTGGAAGCTAGGGCTTTTAAATAGAAGTTTTGGGCTTTTAACGCCGAGGCCGCGGCGCGGCATCGGACTGGCGCGGCGCGCTTCAAAACAGAGATATTTTCGCGGCGCGCTCTAGAAACTCTCGCGGCGCGCCCTTTGCAATTTCCATCTTTTTCCTCTGCCTTTGAGACTTCAAGCCCTCTACCCTCCTCATGTTCTTCTTAAGTTCCAATTCAGCTCAAAACCTGCAACAATAACACCCACAAGTGATTCGATTTGCTTTATTCATGAACTAAACTTATTCAGTTCAATTCTTCATAAAAACCTATGAATTCATCACATTTTGCATTGGTTTGGAGACTAAATCACTTCTATTAACACATGAATTTACCATTAATTTACTCCTAACAAACTCTCCCCAACTTAGAGTTTTGTTTGTCCCTAAACAAAATTACTTACCTCCAGCAAAGTTTACCGACAATCATGCAACAAGTTTTTCAAAAAGTTTTTCTCAAGTGGTTCAATCTAGTAACTAAGTCAAATACTCCTCTTCTACCAGCAAACTCAGAATATACACATGAAACAAACTTTGAAAGCAAATTACCTCCAGAAGTTCAAAACACTACACAATTGTAATTGAATGAGCACTAATCACTCTCATCAAAAAGTATGATGAATAAAAGAGGGGTTAAACACTCATCCACACAATTAAATCAACAAAGATCCATATCATACGTTCACCGAATTGTTAGCATCAAGTACTGTGGAATCTGAGAATCAAAAGGTCTTTCTAGGGTTGTAATGCGGTTTAGATTCAAAGAAAAGAAGATAATCAAGGGTTGTTCCTAATATAGGGAAGCATCCAATTCATAACTCATTCCTTCTCCTCTATAAATTTTAATTCTCTCACCCGTTCATCTTTTTCCATTCGTAGCTTGGTTTTTCTTTTTCATCTTTTTTTTTTCAACAACCGTTATATTCAAAACGGTGTTCTTTTTCCAAATTTTTTTTTTTCAAGCTACGACTTCTTTTATCTTTCACCGATTACCACATGTACTTACTCTTCTTTTGAATGTGACTCTCCCCAACTTGGAGATCAACCTGTATTTAGATTATATGAATGCTCCCCTACTTTCTAAAAAAAGGTCAAAGAGACAACACATCACCAAATTTTATGGTTGATGGTCCAAAACAAAAATTTTATTGAGATCAAAACTCACCAGATATTTTCCTTGGTGTATATTATAATGCTTATCTTGACCTCAGGCTCAAAGAATGGTTAGCAAAGGATCACACTCTCACAGAAGAAAATAAGTTGTGCATTAGAATAGGCTAAAAGAACTCTCATATTCAAACAAGTGCCTAAATCACTTTCACCGATTTCCACAGACGATGCAACAAATGGTTTAGCATGATACAACAAGTCAAAACAATTGATGGTCTCCTGCATATAGTAAACAATGGAATGCTTTCCTCACAATGGTTAAGGCTAAACCAATCCAATACAATAGTGTACCATAAAGAACTTCTGACAGTATTTACTAACACCTTAAGTTTCATTGCACACATTAAGAGTTTGAGTTTGAAAATTCATACCTGCTTTGTTACTTATTGAAAAAGAGAGTGAAACTGAAAAATTTTGAACATTCACTTCCTACCACTTTCATACATGTTGCTTCATTGTTGATACTTCGCTTGAGATTCTCGTTTTGTTATGGGACTACTTACTCTAACTGGGAGCAAATAACAAACATAAAAGTATAAAATTGAAAAATGCAAAAGAATAAATCCACCCCCAAACTTGAACTAAACATTGACCTCAATGTTTCGTAACAAACCCGAGAGGGTTGACTCACAGAGGGTATTACAATATCAATTGCCTCTTCCTAGCTTTCACCAGAAAGGTTCCCTTATTATTTCCTGAAATAAAAATAAACAAAACAACATAAAACATTAGAAGTGTGGGTTACCTCCCACGAAGTGCTTCGTTTAACGTCGCATGGCTCGACGGTTCATGCTTTCAAGGAACTAAAAATGGTGCATGTTGCTCCACTCCCCCGAAGAAATCTTTTAACCGTTTTCCATTAACGGTTCTCCTCTCTTTTGTCAGTGGATTCTCTACCATAATGGCACCGTGGTCGCATATATCTTTTACTATCAGTGGTCCAGACCATTTTGTTGTTGCTTTACCCGAGAGACATCTTAGTTTTGACTTGCACAGGAGTACCTCTTGTCCAACTTGGAAGTAACTCGGAGGTTGATTTTTGTCTTCCTTGGTTGATCCCTTAGTTGTATCGATTTGGAAGATATCAATCTTGTTCTTAAGATGCTTCTTGGCCTTGAACAGAGTAAACTTTACCTCTTCATCTTGCACCCTTATTTTCATGATCCCTTCATCTAGATCAATCATCATCCGAGCGGTTTTCATGAATGGCCTTCCTAGAATCACAGGTACCTCATGATCTTCTTCCATGTCAACAACCACAAAGTCTACCGGGAAAAAGAATTTGTCTACTTTAATTAGCAGATCCTGAATCACTCCATAGGGTGAAGTGATAGACTTGTCGGCCAATTGTAAAGTCATACTAGTGGGCTTCATCACAATATTCCCTAGCTTCTTGACAATGGATAAAGGGATTAGGTTGATGCTCGACCCCAGATCAATTAACCCATCGCCAGTGAAATTACCTCCAATATTTAATGGTAGGGTTACTCGCCCCGGATCGGATTCCTTTCTTGGAGTAGTTCTTTGGATTATAGCACTACATTGAGCATCAAGCACCACAATTTCTTCATCGGTGCATCCCTTTTTCTTTGTGAGCATGTGCTTCATAAATTTAGCATATTTAGGCATTTGCTCTAATGCTTCGGCAAATGGTATGTTTATGTGGAGTTGTTTGAAGATGCTCATAAACCTGGTATATTGCCTGGCATTGTCCTTCTTTGACGGAGCGTGGGGGTATGGTAGATGTTGGCTTGGTATCACATGATCTAATTTCTTTTTCTTAGAACTTCTTCTTTTCTCTGTCATCCCTCTTTCTTTCTTGGTCTCATCTATTTCTCCTTCAACATCTTTGCTCATGGTGCTCACTATGATTTCATTCTCCTCATCTTCCGCAGCCTGATTATTATCCTCTTTCTCGGTATCATTGATTTCAACTTCTTTCTCATCGCCTTTCTGACTGGTTCTAGTTACCACTGCGTTACAATACTCTTTAGGATTATCTTGAGTGTTGGCGGAGAATGTTTCCTTTGATTGAGTGGCTGCAATTTGTTTAGCCAGTTGACCCACTTGAGTTTCCAGATTTTTAATTGCAGCTTCGTGGTTCTTCTGATTTGTTATTGACGTTTGAATGAACTGATTCACGGTCTCCTCCAACTTGGATTGTCCTTCTTGTTGCTGTTGTGGTGGTTGAGTGTAAGGTTGAAATGCTTGTTGTTGATACCCTTGATTTGGTGGCCTTTGTTGGTAACCCTGGTTGTTATGTCTCGGTGGGTACCCTTGTTGGTATGGCTGATTTTGGTATTGATTCTGCCTTGGTCCTTGAGTGTTGTTCATGTAGTTTACTTCTTCTTCTAGGACTGGTGGACAGAATCCTGTTTGATGATTGCCCTTGCACAATTCACACTTCGCAACTTGATACGAATTGGATATCCCGTTCAGCTCCTTAAGTTGTTGTGGTAGTTTGGACATTTGTTGTGTCAAAATTTCCACTTGTGAAGTTAGCAATTTATTCTGAGCAAGTAGAGCATCACTGTTGTTCAGCTCCAACAATCCGGGTTTCTTATCTCTTACCGTTCGATCATGATTGCCTTGACGATCATTTAGAGCCATTCGCTCTATTATCTGAGTAGCTTCTTCAGGTGTTTTGGACATGAGAGAACCACCAGCTGTGGCGTCCAAAAGTGTCTTGTTTGTAGCTGTGAGACCGTTACGGAACATATGGATTTGATCAACGTCTGTAAAACTATGTCCTTTGCACTTTCTCAACATAGCTTTATACCTTTCCCATGCTTCATTCAAAGATTCATTACTACCTTGAGAAAAGACTGCTATTGCTGTTTTTGCTTCGAAGAATCGGTTTTGAGAGTAAAACCTTTCCAGAAATTTTTCTTCCTATGTGTTCCAATTAGTCATCACTGCTTCGGGTTGATCCAGATACCAATCTTTTGCCTTAGATAGCAAAGAGTGTGGGAACAACCTCTTAAATAATGCTTCCTCATCAGCTTGAGCGACACCCGTAGTACCCGCTAACTCATAGAATCGAGTAAGATGCGTGTACGGGTCTTCATGGTCCAATCCGGCGAAAGGACTTGCACAAATCAATTGTATGATACCGGTCTTCAGTTCTGTCGGTCGCCCGTTGGCGGAAGTTCTAGCGAACTGAGGATTGAGTCTTGGACTATTAGCACATGGACCATTAGCAGCCATGTTGACAACAGTAGGTTGTATAAAAACTTCCTGTTCTTCCTCCGTGAATAGTTCGTGAAAGAAGAATCCTTCTTGCGACTCGTCAATAGTTTCAAGTTGTTGTGACGATGTCGCGGTTGCGTTGTCTCTTGTTCTTGCTATGTTTGCTCTTCTTCGTGCTTTGCTCTTTAGCCTCCTAGCGGTCCTTTCGATCTCGGGGTCAAAAAGAAGTTGGTCACTGGGAACTTTGCTGCGCATACACGAATTTCTGCACACTAGCAAACACGTGAAACAACCAAATAGAGAAAATAAAAATTAAGACTCAAAATAAGAACTATTGCAATGCGTGCAATATTGACACCAATCCCCGGCAACGGCGCCAATTTGTTGAAAGTATTTTTGGGTAAATATTTTCGGTAATATATCGTATCCACAGGGATTGGTTAATATCACTGTCGTTCTATAGTTGTTTATTTTGAGTTAGGAAAATTGAGTTTGGTTTGTTTTATACTTCTAATAATATCAAAAGCAAATAATAAAATAAAAGCAAGTAAAGGACTTTGTGTTAACAAATAAAGAAAGATGTTGAGCCTTTAGGGTTCATCAACCTAATCCTATGCAATTATCAATTAATTCACAATAGAACAATCCTTTGAATCATTATCTTCACTTATCCTCAAATAAGATTCCATGTCTGCAAATCAAATTAGATAAACTTTTACCGGTATGAGATTCGATCTCTCCAAATATCAATATCGATAATAGTAATTAAGAACGATAATTATGAAAACCCAATCACAATTCCATCTCTGCAAATTATAATTGAATCAATATAGTAACCTAGGGCAAAAGTAAAAATCCTCTCTTTCGATCGAAGATTCAACAATGATGTAAATTAAAAGCAAGGTTTCTTATTGATAATAAATTCAAACAATTGTTCACAGGAATTAATCAATGGTAATGTATATTCATAGGTTAACTACTACCTTAGACTCAACAAGAGGGATTTAGCTCTCCATAGACATGAAGAACACACAAGAATTAATAGAGGGATTCATCTTCATCAATGGAATGTTTTCAATTGGTAAAGAATTGGCCTTCAATTGTTGTTCTTGATTGCAAACTCAGAATGCTCTCCTAATTTCGCTCTTCACAAAGTTCTCTAACCACCTTGGAAGCTAGGGCTTTTAAATAGAAGTTTTGGGCTTTTAACGCCGAGGCCGCGGCGCGGCATCGGACTGGCGCGGCGCGCTTCAAAACAGAGATATTTTCGCGGCGCGCTCTAGAAACTCTCGCGGCGCGCCCTTTGCAATTTCCATCTTTTTCCTCTGCCTTTGAGACTTCAAGCCCTCTATCCTCCTCATGTTCTTCTTAAGTTCCAATTCAGCTCAAAACCTGCAACAATAACACCCACAAGTGATTCGATTTGCTTTATTCATGAACTAAACTTATTCAGTTCAATTCTTCATAAAAACCTATGGATTCATCACATTTTGCATTGGTTTGGAGACTAAATCACTTCTATTAACACATGAATTTACCATTAATTTACTCCTAACATGAATCCACAGTTTCTTGTCTTCGGTGTGAGGTTGAATCTTCCTTGTGTATGCCCTTAAGTGCAACTTCGGACAAGATATCCCATCATACTTAGCAAAGGCGGGAATCTTGAACTTCAGAGGAATAACAACTCCAGGAATGAGACCCATTTCATCAAAATCCAGTCCAGGTACTTTCTGAATTTCCATGTTCCTCAGGCGTTCTTCCAGTAGCTTGTATTTCTCATCAGAGTCATCCTCGTCATAAGGCTCTTCTTCTTCTTCATCCTCTTGACCATCAGAACCAACTTGACTTCCATGGTTGTGATTTCCTTCTTCATCATCTTCATCCTTGAGAATTCCAGCTTCTTCGGGTCTCTGAAGATGACCTTTGAACCTTCTTCCCACGTTGAGCACCCCTTTGATCTTCTTAGTCTTCGTCTTCTTAGTTAGGAGAGCTTTCAGTTCATCTTGCCCCTTGGCTAAGTTCAGGATTACAGTTTGAAATCCAGCTTTCTGAGCTTGAAGATCCTTGATGGATTGTTCGAGATTCATCTTTTCTCACTGAAATAAACAGCGGAAAGATGAAACATTTGTTTTTATGAAACCTGTTATGCGATGTTTATGAATGAATGATATGTTTATGCATATGCAATGTTTTCAAGGACTTTGAAATTTAAATTTGTTTAAACAAAGAAAGAAAGAACAAATTTAATAATAATAATAATAATCAAATTGTACTTAATTATGGTTCTTTGCCAATCTTAGGCTTACAAAAGAAAACAAATAAGAATAAAAGGGACAACTAAAATAGAACTCCTTCAAGCATCCCATGGACGTTTCCTCTTTGATCCAATGAAGTTATTGATACCTTGCTCCGCATGAAGTAGTCTTGTGAGTTCTAACACTTGTTTCTCTTTAGCACGAAATTGAGCTTCAAAAGTATCTCTTTCTTCTTTCAATTGCACCCATGATTTTTGTAACTCTTCTAGGTCGGTGGGCATATCTGGGTGGAGAATAACCAAAGGGACCTTTTCTTCACATTGAGGTTCCACAATCACAGGTCTAAAATAGGGATATGGCATGACGAAACGTTGAGCGCGATTGCGCACCCATCTGAGATAAGGCTCGGAAGGGAGAGAGTTCTTTTGCCCCCAACTCTTGCTATCTACCTTGTACACTTTATTCCAAGCGCGTGTGAACTCTCGACGTTGGTTTCGAACATCTTCTTCATAGTTGAAAACAACCCCTTCAATAATCAAGCGGTGAGGACCATCTCGACGAGCATAACCAAACTGTCGCAAGGCCAATGAAGGATTGTAGGTAATTCCCCCTCTAATGCCAAGGAGTGGCACATTAGGGAATTTCCCACAATGATCAATAATAGTGACATACTCTTGAGATATGACATGTCAACGGATATCTGAATGAGAAAGTGACATAATCCTTCGAGACCATTGCATTTTTTGATCATTTCTTAGCACGGATCGAGGAAGGTGTGAAATAAACCACCTAGCTAATAGAGGAGTGCAGCACATAAGAGTCCCTCGTTTCTTCATAATGCGAGAGTGAAGAGAGTGTAGAATATCTCCAAGCAATGTAGGTACAGGATTGTGGGTCAAAAAGATCTTGATTGCATGCACATCAATGAATTGATCAGAATTAGGAAACAAGACCAAACTATATATCAATAAAGCCAAAACATCTTCAAAGGCATGGTAACTCATGGCTTTCAGGAATTGTCGAGCTTTCCCAAATAAGAACTTGGTGGAGATTCCTTCAACCCCATTCTTAGTGTCTCAGTTAGAAGCAATGTCTGATCTCTTTAAGTGTAACGCAGCAGCAATAGTCTCGGGCTTTGGGGTGTCCTCTAAACCAGTGAAAGGAAAATGGTCAGAGATGGGTATACCAAGTAAATCTGAAAACTCCTCCAAAGTAGGTACCAATTGGTAATCGGGGAATGTGAAGCAATGGTGCTCAAGATCAAAGAACTGGCATAGGACTCTCATCATATCTTCTTCAAACGGAGAAGTAACCAATCGGAGTAGATAACCATGTCTTTCTGCGAACTTAGAATCTCCAGGAACACTTAAGGCAAGTTCCTTAAGCTCAGAAGGTACCCCCATAAAGTTGAGTCGTACATAATCTCTAGTAGCAAAGGCCATGTCCTACAAAACAAATACAAAGATAAATTTCTAGGTCCTTGAAATCGTTAGTGGATATGATATGCTATGATGTCATGATGTCATGATGCCAATTAGATAATAATCAAACAAGTCACACAATTGTCTTAAGGTCAGGCTTGCATGAAGTTCATGGGTGTATACCCTCCTTCCTTTCGTTCAGTTGGTTCAACCTGTCCTAAATAGTAACCAGGTTCTATGGTGCTCATATCCATGATCTTTCTCGTGGGCATTGTCTCAACATAGCGCACAATCGGCCAGCCAAAAGCATCCCTTGAGCCTAATCTCAATGAGTGTAGTATCGAGTATCAACCAGCTTCAGTCGAGAATCCAAAGCCAGCCATCTCACTACTTCTTATAAGTCAAAGTCAAGTTCAACTAAGGTTCTAAAGGAAAATTAGTGCTTGTGACACCACGCGGTAGCCAAACGTCTCCTCGATCAGATTCAAGGGCCATCAGGACAAGCCAAAGTGTCGCACTAACGGTGACCACCAGTTCTACCATAACGATACATGTCGTAAAACCTCCCTGGTCTATGGCCACATACTTAAGGTACACTAGATCCGGGTGTAGGACCTTTCACACAGCAAAATACCCAATACAGCCTTGAAAAATAAAGCAAGCAAAACATACAATAGAAAACATTTAAGTGAATCCTAAACTTTTTAAGGTAACCCCTCTTTTATCGAAAAAATCCCCAGCAGAGTCGTCAGTTCTGTAACACGGTGAACTGACTTTTTTAATAATCGAAAATGTCGCGGTAAAGCATGAGTCGCCGTCGACTTTTATTTTATCCAAAATATCATAAAGGCTAAAAGAAATAGAAAAAAACCTTTTAAGAGAAAACGGGTTCGGGGGGTAATTTATGCAAAGGGAAAGTGTAAGGCACCCTTTACATCCATGGTTATCCATGGGCTCTTAATTGCTTTGCTCGTTTGAAAAGAAAAGAAGAAAAGAAATCTCAGGGACTTTAGCTCGTAAATGAGCGTAGCCTTGAAAGTGTTGTTTAGAAAAAGATGAAAAAGAGAGTTTAATCCAGAGCAAGGCAATTAGGAGCAATTACCTTATAGTTGATAAAAAGATTCTTTTAGCCTTTCAAGATGAAAGGGTCTATTCGTGCCATAAGAGGGCATAGAGCAATTACCTTATCGTTCGCCATAAGACTGTCCCATGCCATAGAGAGGCAGGTAGTCTAAAGGGAAGGATCAGAATAGCCTTTTCGTAGGCAGCCAGAAGATACCTCAGCCTTTCGTAGGCAACTTCCGAGGGACGAGGTCATATTGGTGTATCGAAGGCAGCATCTTTAGGGTCTTATGACCTTTGTATTTATCGAGGCAACATGGATGAGGTATCCTCGTATTCGAGGGACATGGCTATTAAGCAAAAAAACACAAGGCAACAGGCAACAAGGCATCAAAGAGGTTACCCAAAAAGTGTGCGTGGGTGCAACAATCACGTGATTCGATTAAGATATTTATCTTATAATTAATTATTCTAAGTTGATTACAAGCTTGCACTCCCTAGAATTACTAACCACAACAATTAATATTAACAATTAAAGCAATAATGGGGAAAGGGAAAATGAAATCAGCGGGGGAAAGGGAAAATGAAACCAACGGGATAATTAGAACAATAAGTCTGAACAAGTAATAATTGAAATCAGGGTTTAGGGTTACCGACTATTCGAAGCTTTGGCAATTGGCAAACCCTGAAAAGGTGGGAAAAATAGGAAACAAGATATACGTGAGTGCATTATCAGTTCAGGTATTATATACATTTAACCCTAATCAATAAAAGTAAAAATACAAGAAAAGGGGTAAAACACTTAGCTTCGATTGGTGGAGGTTGATGGGCAAAGGTTTGCCTTGAGCAGTGACTCTGATTATCTGAGAGTTGACAAAAAATAATAGAAAAGGTAAGTGTAGAAGGAGTTCCATTGACAAGGGAATTAAACCCTCTTTAAATAAAATAAAAAAGGCAAAAAAATATTTGAATAAGGAAGGTTAGAACTTAGCTTTGAATTTGACGTGGTGCGTAGTCAGAGTGTATTGGAAGAGCAACACAGAAAAAAAAGGCATAGAAAAAAACAAATATTTCAGTGTATGGAATGATCGTCGTAAACCCTGATTAGGATACGAATTGAATCAGATAATGTAAACGATTTAATCAATTTTTGGTCTCGCGACCTAATTAATTAAATCGAGAAGAGAAAATAAAATCAGACATACAAGTATTTTTTATGAATTTTTAGAGTTAAAACGAAATATATATGAATTTTTGAAAGTATATAAGTAATTAAATATAATTTAAATAAATTAAATAAATAAGTATATAGTTAAAATAAATATATATGATTTTAAATATTATATATAAATAAATAAATGAGAAAATAAATATAATGTAATAATAAATAATAATTATAAGTAAAGAAAAATAAATAAGATAAATATTAAAAAAAATAAATAGATTATTAATATTAATTATATAAAATAAATTTTGAAAATAAAAATTAAAAAAACATATGATAGTTTTTTATATATAATAGAAAAGAAAAATATGTAAAACAATATATATATATATATATATATATATATATATATATATATATATATATATATATATATATATATATATATATATAACTTGCGATCAGGTGTGGCTCACACGCGTAGACTACGGTACACCCTCATGCCTGGAAACGTTGGATTGAGAGAGAGATGCATCTGATGGCTCTGATGACGAGGGAACATGGTAATGCGTACGTCTTAAAGTGCTGGATCCACCTGGCTTTTGAAAACCAAACGCGCGCGCAAACCAGCGAATCAGGAAGCGCCACGCAAGCGTCTTCAACCTCTGTCTGTCGTCTTAGCTCTGTAAATGGGCTTTACCAACGGACATGCTTCGTAACCATAGCCTGCAAGTTATGAATAACACCAAAACACCACAAAAATATTTCGTGAGACCATGGATGGCTTCGTCTTGGTCTCACGAGTTCAGCCCTGGCCTTGTTTGACCTAATTTTTCCTGTATAAAGAAACCCTAATTGGAACTAAAGAACCCTGGCAATGGTGATCTATGGCAAACGCGAACTAAAACATAATTAAACATCCATAAATACTCAGAGCATTACCACAAACCATAATATGCAATCAAATTACTCAATGGATGCATGAATTTGTCATAGTCGATTCAAAAAGAAAGTGACATACCGTGAAGTTATTGGAGGTAATTCTGGGGTGTTGTTTGCGTGTGAGTATCCAAACAGCTTCAGAAACCTCCAAGGAATGTGTTTGAATGGTCAAAGTCTCCTGAATTACTCTGCAACTTGGAAACCGAATTGAGTTTTTCTTGGATTTTTTGCACTTGGCTCTAGGGTTCTTCTTGCAGAATTTCGTAACCCTTGGCATTTGGATTTGTTGCATACTTAAAGGTGTGTGATTAGGGTTGATAAAATTGAAGAAAATCTCTTTGAATCTTGAGATTGAATTTGATTGAAATATGCATCCAAATCTTTCTAAAATTTGATTTTCTTGGGCTCCAAGCATCATGAAAGAAATTGGAATTATTTGTGGGTGAGATCTGATATATTTCTTGGCTTAAAATTGAAGCACAATCAAATCTTGCATTATTTTTATATTTTATATAATTAAATCATGATTTTAATGAATTAAAACCATAAAATAATTAATAAAAATAGTAAAAATAAAAAACCTTTGTTTTCAGCACGTGGATGGGCCTATAATAAGGTTTGGATGAAAATAATATGGGCTCATTTGGAACGTACTCATTTTTGAAACCTTTTTCTTCACACTTTCCCTCCAAAATTAACCCAACTTTGACAAGGTCTATCTCTCTCAATTTTTAGGGTATGGAAGTGTTCTAGGACTTTTTGGAAACCTTAGAGAGTCCTCTAACCAGTGTATTTGGTCTCACATCAAAATTATTTTCCATGATCCTTATATATCCTTTTGAAAAAAGTGTCTTTTTGTTGACTTTTGAAAAGGACCTATAATGTTTTAGTCCATATCTATCAAATGAAGCGTTTCTAGACTTGGCATGTGAGAGACAAAATTGTAGAGGATCCAATTTCCTTCAAAATGAGCTTTTGATGGAAAATTTTGGATGTTCCATGTGAGAGTTATGGCTGGTCAAAGTTCAGTTGACTTTCTCCCATGAAAACCCTAATTTAGAAACTTTTTGATTTGTTGATTTTTTATCTTTCCTTGATGAACCATGATCAATTTTTGATCAAATGGTGAATGAAACTTCAATATGAGGATCTTGACAAAAAATCAGGAGTTTTGACTTTGCTTTGACCACAATTGACTTTTAGGTTAACTTAGTCGACTGTCGATTTTCTGAACAATTGAGTGACCAATCTTTTGAGTTGAGACTTGATACTTGTCATAGAGGTAATGTGAAATATATTGAGCCATATGGGATGCCTTGGACCCATTGATTCACTAATTTTCCTTTGAATAAACCAAACCCTAGTTTCTGAGTCGTGTGTCTTGGAGCTTTGTGTGTTGATTTGAATTTGCATAAGAGAAAAAAGTATGGGTAAATTTTGGGGTATGACAACTGTACAGTTCAGCGTGTTGTCGCTTCAGTTTAAAATGGAGTCGGTTTGTGATCACAATAAAGAGAAAGCATTAAAGGTTATTGAAACCCTAAATGTAATAGATAAACATTCATACATCAAATCTCGCAAAAGCAGGTTGACTTGGGGTTTTTTTCCTTCAGTTAAACATTGAGTGTATCCATCATCATTAACAACGCCAATAATATCTACAATGAAAGAAAATGTCATTGAAATTGATAATAATCCGTTAAAAGAAAAGAAAACACATATTTTCATTAGTTAAATCACAATACCACGAAGAATGTTCTTCTACCACTTCCCTGATTTAATATCGGCGAACAGGGTTAAGCTGAGTGGTTTATCTGATATATCATGTTTCCCAATATCCTCAATAGTTGTACCCTTATTGAATTTGAGGAGAAATTTATGGTTAGTTGGTTTTAACATTAATTCATTTGGTTCAACCTGAAATTTCGACATGGTACATGTACTATTGTCCATCATCATGGAATCAAAAGTTTGTTTGAAGATCGTCGGAATAACCATATGAATGACACATCCCTGAAAGTTAATGATAAATCAAATAACATTAGGAACCAAAAAGGAAAACATGAAAACATTAACAAAGAAATAGTCTCTTGTGAAAATCTCGAAACCCTAATAAATCAGAATATTATGGTGCTTCAAAAGGTCAAGGATTTCGGGTGGCATTTGTTAGATAGGTTGCCCACAAGGGACCTTATTCTTATTAGAGGGATTTCTATTTCATCTTTAGATTCTTGTTGCATGTGTGGGTTGGAGAAGGAATCTTTGCATCACTTGTTATTTAGTTGTAAGGTTTCTTTGTTGATTTGGAAAGAAGTGGCTCTGTAGGTTGGTTTTGAAGATTATAAGTATGAGGATATTTGGAGGAGTTTTTTGGATAGGCACAATTTTTATATAGTCCACATGGTTAGATCCGGTAGGGAAGGGACATTATGGTTGACAATTTGTTGGTCTATTTCGAAGGTTAGGAATGGTATCATCTTCCGAAATGAATCTTGGAGTGTTTCCAATATTATTTGGAGCATTAAGGAACTTTTTTGGAGGTGGTTCTTCATCGGGAAAATTACCCGCACCAATTATAATTTCTATGAATTTACAAATGCCCCTTTATTGTATTTTTGAAAAACAATATGATAAGAGAACATTAAATCAATGGATCATTTGGAAGTGGTCTTTTTGTGGGAATATTACCCATCCCAAATATTCTTTTTACAGAGGCCCGTTTTCCTGTTACATTTTTCAATGTTTTTGAATGGTAGGGAACAACATTATGGTATGCCAATATCAGTCATGGAAAGCCTTCAACCTACCACGTCCATGTTCTAAGATAATGCAATTAACATCATATTCCCTAGTAATCCATATTTACCACAAGAGTTTCATTTTCCCGTTACATTTTTCAATGTTTTTTAATGGTAGGGGAACAACATTATGGTCTGCCAACATCAGTCATGGCAAGCCTTCAACCTAACACATCTGTGAGATATTGGATCGAACTCTAGTATGGTCGAAGGTTAGCTTCTTGGTTTGACAATTCGACAGGGTTAAGCATGACTTCGAAGGTTGCTCACATGCTGGTGTCGAAGTATGCATGCTGTAGTCGAAGATGGGTCGAGCATGCAGGTGTCGAAGATGCTAAGGTTGTTAGCATGTTAAATTAGGTTTTAGTGTTTAAACCCTAATTTGTTAAGTTAGTTTGTTTATTAAGTTTGCTTGTGTAACGGGCCTTGCTGAAAAAGCTCATTAGTTAGTATGTTAGGTTTTATTATAAATAGCATACTAGTCTCTCATCATTAAAAAAGCTGCAAATCCTAATTTAGGGTGAGAGAGGTTATTTGTTACTCTTGTAAACTTGTAATCTTATTTTAAGAGAAAGTAAAAGAATAGCAGTTATAACCAATTCTTGTGTTCTTCTTACCTTCCCTAATTCCTATTATATTTTGTTCTTGACATCGTTTTTCACAACAAATTGGTGCGGTGAGCGTGGAGAAGATGCCTTCAACAAAGTATGAGATTGAAAAGTTCACCGGAGTGAATGATTTCGGTCTTTGGCGCTTGAATATGAAAGCCCTATTGGTACAGCAGGGTTGTTTGGAAGCGTTGAAGGGAGAGACAACCATGAATGCTGCATTAACGGCAACGGAGAAGACGACTATGATCGAGAAGGCACACATCGCAATTTTGTTGAGCCTTGGTGATAAGGTTCTCAGACAGGTATCAAAGGAGACAACGACATTTAGGTTATGGGTAAAACTTGAAAGTTTGTATATGACCAAATCGCTGGTAAACCGACTCTACCTGAAGCAGGCTTTGTATTCATTCAAGATGGTTAAAGACAAAGTGTTGGCTAAGCAATTGGATATGTTCAACAAGCTGATTCTTGATCTTGAAAATATTAATGTAAAGATCGATGATGGAGATCAAGCGCTGTTACTATTGTGCGCTTTGCCTCGATCACATGCTCACTTCAAAGAAACTCTCCTGTATGGAAGGGAGTCCATGTCCTTTGAAGAAGTTTAATCTGCCCTGTATTCAAAGGACATGAATGAACGAAAGGAGCATAAACCTTCGACTGTTGGTGAAGGTTTGGACGTTAAATGAAAACTCTTAGGAAAGGATGGTATGTTTGACAAGAAAAAGGGCAAAAGCCATTCGAAGTCTTATAGTGGCGAAGCATCTGGTATTCGATGCTATCATTGTAAGAAGGAATGTCACACGAGAAAGGTGTGCCCTGAACGCCTGAAAGATCGTGGAGGTAAGGATAATGGCAATGCAACCATTGTTCAAGATGATTTCGAATCATCTGATGTTCTTGTGGTTTCAAGCAGTGACTCGAGAAGAGAGTGGATTATGGATTCAGGTTACACTTGGCACATGACTCCAAACAAAGACTTGTTCGAGGAATTATGTGATCAAGATGGTGGATCAGTATTGCTGGGAAATAACAAGGCTTGCAAGATTGCAGGTTTGGATCTGTGAGGTTCAAACTCCATGACGAGTCAATAAGATTGTTGACTGAAGTCAGGTATGTTCCTGATTTAAAGAGAAATCTACTTTCTGTTGGTGAATTCGAAAAGAAAGGATATGTTTTCCAAGGAGAGAAAAGTATCCTAAGAGTCATGAAGGGTTCGACGGAAGTCCTGAGAGGCGTGAAGAAACAAGGCTTGTATACCCTTGAGGCTGAAGTTGTAAGTGGTTTGACAAATGTTGCATCCATGAAACCTTTGTCGAAAACAGAAATCTGGCACATGAGATTGGGTCATGTCAGTGAAAGGGGTATGGTCGAATTAGGGAAACAAAATCTGCTTGGTGGAGACAAAGTTGAAAAGCTGATGTTTTGTGAACCCTGTGTATTTAGAAAATCTTGCAGAGTGAAGTTCAACAAAGGTAAACAAAGAACACATGGATCCCTTGACTACATCCATGTTGATCTTTGGGGACCTGCAAGGTGTGCATCACATTCTGGGGCAAGGTATTTCCTATCCATAGTAGATGATTATTCCAAAAAATTATGGGTATTCATCCAGAAGACTAAGGATGAAACTTTTGAGAATTTCAAAAGTTGGAAGACTCTGGTTGAAAATCAGACTGGCAGGAAGGTCAAGAGGTTGAGAACCGAAATGGCCTTGAATTTTGCAATGAAGCGTTCGATAACTTTTGTGCTGACTTTGGTATTGCAAGGCACATAACTACTGCAGGTACTCCACAACAAAATGGTTTGGCAGAAAGGTTTAATCGAACTATTTTGGAGAGAGTCACATGCATGTTGACTAGTGTGGAGTTAAAGAAGGTGTTATGGGCTGAGGCTGTTTCGACAGCAACATATCTGATAAACAGATGTCCTTCGACATCGTTGGATATGAAGACACCTGAAGAAGTTTGGTCGGGAAATCCACCAGATCTCGATAAACTGAGAGTATTTGGCTGTGTAGCCTATGCTCATATTAGGCAAGACAAGGTCGAACCTAGAGCTCTGAAATGTATGTTCATGGGATACCCTGAAGGAGTCAAAGCTTATAGGCTATGGTTCCTAGAGCCAGGTCATAGGAGGTGTATCACCAGTCGAGATGTAGTTTTCAATGAAGCTGAAATGACTTTTAAGAAAACTGTTGATGTTGGTCGAAGTACAGAAACATCTGATGAAGAGCTGGAACAGGTAGAGATTCCTATTGAGGTGGAGCATGTTGATACTGAATTGCATATCCTTGATGAAGTCGAAGAAGAAGCAGAAGATGCTGAGGAAATTAAGGAAACTGTCGATGACTACCTATTGTCAAGAGATAGGTCGAAAAGAGCCCTCAAGCCACCTCAGAGACTTGGATATGCAAATCTTATAGCTTATGCCTTAATCTCTGCAAGTGAGGTTCTAGACGAAGAACCTAGAGACTACAAGGAAGTTATGAGGAGTCGAAATAAGACTGAATGGATGAAAGCCATGGATGATGAGATGAAATCTCTTCATGATAATCATACTTGGGAACTGATCAAGAAACCTGTTGGGGCAAAGTTAGTCAGCTGTAAATGGATTTTTAAAGTTAAGGAAGGAATTGAAGGAGTGACGTCGAAAAGATACAAGGCAAGGTTAGTTGCAACAGTTTTCACTCAGAAAGAAGGTGTCGACTTCAATGACGTGTTTTATCCTGTTGTGAAGCATAAGTCCATTCGAATGTTGCTTGCCATGGTGGCACAGTTCGATCTTGAAATAGAATATATGGATGTGAAGACTGCGTTCTTGTATGGTGATCTAGATGAAACGATCCTGATGAGGTAACCTGAAGGGTATGTCAAAAACGGAAAGGAAGATTATGTGTGCAAGTTAAAGAGATTTCTGTATGGGCTGAAACAATCTCCTCGATAGTGGAATAGGAGATTCGACAAGTTCATGGCACGCATAAGTTTCATTAGAAGTCAGTTTGACTACTTCGTTTACTCCAGATTTCGACCTGGTAATTCATTTGTTATTTTGTTGCTTTATGTGGATGATATTCTCATAGCAAGCAACAATGTTGAAGATGTGACGAGGGTGAAGGCTGAAATTAATAAGGAGTACGATATGAAGGATCTGGGAGATGCTTCCAAGATTCTTAGAATTGACATTCGAAGAGATACAAAGAAGTCGAAGTTATGCTTATCTCAAGAGGCATATCTACGGAAGATTCTCGAAAAGTTTGGTATGTCGAATTCGAAGCCAGTTGTGACTCCAACAAACCTTCAATTCAAGCTGAGTATTGATCAGTGTTCCAGTACTGATGTTGAAAGAACCTATATGAATAGCATCCCATATGCTAATATAGTTGGTTCTTTGATGTATGTTATAGTCTGTACTAGACCTGACATATCATATGCAGTAAGTCTTGTAAGCAGGTACATGGCGAATCCTGGAAAGGCTCACTGGCAAGCATTGAAGTGGATTTTAAGGTACATAAATGGGTCTCTGAACAGAGTCCTAATTTATGGTGGAGCCTTGGGTGAAGATAGTAAAGCAGCAATTGAAGGATATGTCAACTCTGATTATGCAGGTTATACGGATTCCTGAAAATCTATTTCTGGATATGTTTTCACTATGTTTGGCACTGCAATTAGTTAGAAAGCAACACTTCAGAAGGTTGTTGCTCTATCAACCACTAAAGCGGAGTATATTTCCCTAACTGAAGTTGTGAAACAAGCATTGTGGCTTGAAGGTTGTGCAAAGGAGCTTAAACTTCAAGGTCGAGGTATCACTGTTTAATGTGATAGTCAAAGTGCAACACTCCTGTCGAAGAACTCAGCATATCATGAGCGAACTAAGCACATTGATGTGAGGCTGCATTTCTTCAGAGGAGTAATCGAGCGTGGAGAAGTCCAAGTGCTGAAGGTTTCGACTGAAGACAATGTTGCCGATATGATCACAAAGACATTGCCGAATTGCAAGTTTTTCCACTATATGCAGTTGATAAAGCTGCATGAAGAAAGCTAGTTTATTCCCTTGACGTTGTAGAGTTAGGTCCAAGGTGGAGATCTGTGAGATATTGGATCGAACTCTAGTATGGTCGAATGGTAGCTTATTGGTTTGACAGTTCGACAAGGTTAAGCATGACGTCGAAGGTTGCTCACATGCTGGTGTCGAAGTGTGCATGTTGTAGTCGAAGATGGGTCGAGCATGCAGGTGTCGAAGATGCTAAGGTTGTTAGCATGTTAAATTAGGTTTTAGTGTTTAAACCTTAATTTGTTAAGTTAGTTTATTTATTAAGTTGGTTTGTGTAATGGACCTCGCTGAAAAAGTCCATTAGTTAGTATGTTAGGTTTTATTATAAGTAGCATACTAGTCTCTCATCATTAAAAAAGCTGCAAATCCTAATTTAGGGTGAGAGAGGTTATTTGTTATTCTTGTAAACTTATAATCTTGTTTTAAGAGAAAGTAAAAGAATAGCAGTTATAACCAATTCTTGTGTTCTTCTTACCTTCCATAATTCCTATTATATTTTGTTCTTGACATCGTTTTTCACAAGAACATCCATGTTTGGAGATAATCCAATGAACATCATATCCCCTAGTAATCCTTATTTACCACCAGAGTCAGTAGTGAATTATCCTGGTCGAGCGACGCCACTGTTTGGAGGACCTATTTTTCCTCCTACGAGGCTGTAAACTTTCACCATTAACACTCTCCAATATGTGAAAGGAAATAATTAAATCTTCCTTTCATCAACAACACCATTCTCCAAATCAATCTCACCCTTCATGAAAACTATCTATCTTTTATACGATGACTCAATTTTTGAAAAACAATATGATAAGAGAACATTAAATCAATGGCTCACCAAATTAAACTTGGCAGCGTGTAGTTTATTTTGTATTGCTATAAAAACCTTAAAGAAATATTAATTTTTAAATCAAAGACACTTGTTAAAAAACCTCTTAAACAGAATATTTGTGTTAGAAAAACTTAAACTCTAAATATTGTTTAAAAAATATATAATTTGTTATGTAAAAAAATCTAAAATTAATTATTATTTAGTTGTGATTTAAGGTACAAGAGATACAATTATTATATGATTTTCAAGAATTCCTTTGCAAAGTATTTCTGATTTTTAATCAGTTTGTTTTTCAAATCAACTGACGTAGGAAATCTAATTGTGATAAACAATATTTTTTACTCAAATTCTTTATTAAAATAATTATATTTATATAAAAAATAGCATAGTTCATATTATATAGGGTTAAATAAGTTTTTGTTCCCTATAAATATTATAGTTTTCATTTTTAGTCTCTCCTTGCCTTTAGGCAACGATTTTAAAAAAAAAAAAACTGTTACCAAAACCAGCTAAAACTCAGAGGAGACTAAAAATGAACCTACAATATTTATAGGAAACAAAAATTTAATTAACTCTATTATATATAAGCCTAATAAACATCATAACAAATAAAATATTAGATTTGTTAGACAACCAACATATATAATCCAATCAATCCACTACATTAAGTCTTCTTTTAATCTTTACATTCTAGTTCTTAAATGCTTATTTATTAATATATATTTCTTGTAGTAATAATTCCATGAAATCATAGACTAAAATTTGTCGACATAAGAAATATGATTGATACTATATCAAGCTTATGTAAAACTGAGAGATAAAAAATTACATTTTATACTTCTCCACTTATATAATAAACTCATATGAGTATACAGCGGGAGGAACTTCTAATGTATACTTAGTTAGCCAAAATAGTTGCAAGGAGTTTGCTACTTAACAACTTCTAGAGTATTGATGTTGATGATTGAATTAGAGGGTTGGAATCACGTAACTATGGATTGATTTAACAATTGAATATCATCGTCAGAGCCTTGCATGCCCGGGTCTTCTTGTTGCATTTGATTCTGACCCACACGCTGAATTTCTTATTATTAACACATCATTATGATAGGCCTAGTCTCTCTGGATTGATGTAGACACCGACTTGCTAGCCCCATCACAAGATTTATCATTTTCTCTACATTGGAATACAAATCGTAACCAAGGGAACTGTCCACAAGGTCATGCATTATTTGATTTTGGATTATCTTCATAGCCATGTCAGGAAGATTTTCATCAATCTTCCCACTTCATAAGTAGATAGAGATGTTATCAGCTCAATGAGTACTACTCCAAGTTTTCATGAATTGATCATCTCCGCAATTGTCATGAAACTTTTTCTCTGCAATGTAACCCCCATCAATCAACTCTACTAAATAAGAAATATTATATGAATGAAAATATTTGATTAGAATATTGAAACTAAATAATGGAAATATTACAATAAACAAAAAATTACTTAATTTCCCATGCGATAGTGACACACGATTACTGTAGTCAGTTTGTATCAATCGTTAGGTAGAGACCGGACAACTAACATCATAAATTTGATCAATTGAAAATTTATAGGCTTAAATATTTGATTCTCATCAAATGAGGATGAGATCACTGACTACGATGACTGTTGACCTTAAAGACTCTATTTTGACTATTAAAAGATGTTAGGTTATACCATAAAATACATTCCCACCGGCCCCGTCTCCTATTTCCTTTGAGAATTCATTTGTGGATTCTTTAAGATCATCACGTGTAAAGTTATGAACCTGAAACTTCTGAATTATATCCATTTGTTGACTTTCTTGTCTCGACGGATAAGAAGTGGGTCCTACCAATTGTACATATTATTCAACATAGTTAGTATTGACTCTTATAGAGATATATGATTACAATCACAAGGAGTGTTGCCAACATAACATAAATAACACCTTTCAATGAAATATAATGTAAATCACTGTATTGTGTTTATAACAAATCTACAAGGAAAAATGTGAAAAATATCGATGAAAAAATGAATTTATTATCAAAAAATGTGGCTTACATGTATCACAAATAAATCCACGACACTAAAAGGTCTATCCAATATAATATTCTATGTGAATATTGTAGTATAGTATTATCTTTAAATTATCACAATGCAAACTCATATTTTCTTTCATAACTAGTTGTTGGACTAGGGTTGAATTCAAAAATGAAATTCCATATTGGTAATAAATTTATTTTTTCCTTGATATTTTACCTCATTTTTCTAGTAGATTAGTTATAAACACAATATAATGTTTTACACTTTGTTTCTTTAAAATGTGTTATTTATGTTTTGTTGGCAACACTCCTAGTAAATGTAATCATATATCTCTATAGGAGTCAATACAATAATAACTATATTGAATCATATGTACAATCTGTGGGATTATCTTCTTATCCATTGAGACAACAAAGTCAGAGATTAGATATAATCCAAAAGTTTGGGGTTCATAACTTTACATGTGATGATCTAATTGAAGGAGTTTTATGATTTTGTCTAAAATTTGGAAAGAGTTTGCTGATTTTGTTAACAGTTTAATTTGGTTCAATTTGCTGAGTAACATGTATTGAGAAACACTACTGCATAATTGGGAAATAACCAAAAGCACAAATGTGCATAATTCAAAATCATATATAAATAACACTAATGCATACTTGATTCATTACCAATAGCACAAATGTGCATAATTCAGTTACTACAAAAAGCACAAATGTGTATCATTCAGAAAACCACTTAAACCACAAATGTGCATAATTCAGTCAATACAAAAAGCACCAAAGTGCATAATTCAGAAAACCGTCAAAAGCACAAATGTGCATAATTAGTTCATTACAAAAAGCACCAAATTGTGCAAAAGACATAGTAAACTAGTAACACCAAATTACAAGTCATTGATAGACTTCTTCTTTGGGGTCTTCTTTAAATTCTTCTTAGGAGTAGTCTTCATCTTCCTTTGTGATACATTGTTATCTTCTTCTTCTGTCAAGCATAATGGCTGTTCTGGTGCAGACCTAGGACATGTGTAAGGTTTTGGTTTTTTAAACCAATTTTCCTTAATTCTCTCACAGACCCTCTTTCTCACTGGTTTCGCCTGAGCCTTTCCTTTGTTTTTGGTACTGACTTCAGATGGAGTTGGTTTGGCTTTACTTGTCTTCACTTCACTTGGTTTGACTTCACTTGGATTGACTTCTCTTGGCTCGCCTTCACATGGATTGCCTTCTCTTGCCTTACCTTCACGTGTCTTGACCTCATTTGGATTGACCTCATTTGTGTTGACCTCATTTGTGTTGACCTCATTTGTGTTGACTGCACTAGCAATTGGAGTGTCTGCACTTGCATTAGTAGCAGTTCTCAATTGTCCTTTTTTCTGCAACATTATTACATTATCAATATTTAATTTAAAGTAAAAAGCAATATCAATATCCATTAATGACATACCTTTCTTTTCAAGGCACTTGGATCTTGCACCTTGCTCTTGCATGACTTAATATTATGCCCAATCTTGTCACATTTAGTGCACCTGTAAGACACACCAGGTAGCCTCCTCCTAGCACCTTCCTTTCCAGTCTCCCTAATCCTCAATTTCCTTGGTCTACCAGGACCCTTTTTGAAGTCAGGAGGCAAGAGGTCTTCACTTTCAACCATAGGTCACATGTCTTGTCCATTTATAGGACTAATAGTAAAACCATAGCATAAAGCATATTTTTCCCTGCTATAACATTCATGAACAAACATTTCTAGATTTTGCAGGCTAAAGCCTAGGGCAGCAACAATATGCCTACAGGGAATACCAACTAGCTGCCAAAAATTACATGAGCATGACCTTTTAGCTATGTCAACTATAAATTTTTGGCTGTTATAAGAATGTGTGACTTGAAATTTTTCCCCCATTGCCCAAGTTGGTAACCACTAACCACTCATAGCTACCTTTATTAGACGCTGGCCTGAGGATCTAGAGGGGGGGTGAATAGATCTCACGAAGTTTTTACGGAATTATTTCGAACTAGAGCGAAAGCGGTTCTGAATCGACTTGCGTCTATTCCGGACCGCTATTGCAAGGGTCGTATATGTGACAAACCACAAGATAATTGAGATTAACGATGAAGTAATATGATGTCGAATCAATATGTTTCACAGCTGAAAATCAATTAACTTCTAAATTGACGAACTTTGGTTTGCAATGCAGTAATAGTGGAATAAGCAAAAGGACAAACACTTGGTGATAATGTTCAAATTGATGATGATTCAAGATGTGGTGAATTGTGATGTTTATGCAGAACTTTAATTCACAATTTTAACACTTGAATCGTTAATCAATTTTGCAATTATAACCAATTATGAACAGAATATAAATGAAAAGGTAAAAGCGACAAGAACACGATATTTGTTCAGGCAGTTCGTCGATCGTCCTCGCTACGACTACGTCTGCCCCCAATTCCAAATTGAAATTGGGAAATCTTTCATTAATGTTGAAAGCAGTTTATACAAAGAAGATAACAAAGCGATAAACGATAAACCAATTATGTCGATCCTTTGAATCTTCTTCCCCCTTAATCTTGAGCAAGATCAAGGTGATCCAAGAGTTTCACTTTGATTCCTTTCTGCAGTGTCTTGGATTGCTTGAACCCTTGTTCCTCAGTCGTCACACTCAGCCGAATCCTCGATGAAAACCTCTTGATAAAAACCCCCAAGAACCACCTGTCGTGGAGGACAAAACCCGCAGATTTTATTCACCAAAAACCCCACAAATCTTCACCCACTAGGAATCTTCAATTCCGTTCCATGGACGTTATCGAACTCATCACTAACCCTCAACGCAAGAATGATTATGTGTAATTATGTTGGAGATGATGAAGAACGAAGATGAGAAGCCTTTGTGTATCTTTCAGTCTGTGGTGTTGAATGCAATGATGATCAGTTGATAGTATATATGAGTGCATATCAGTTGGAGCCAAGAAGAACAGAAATTTTGGCATTTTTGATCAGTTAGGTCGACCTCTTGTAGAGCTTAGGTCGACCTAACAGAGCTGCATATCTTTTGGATGTCATTTGTTCCCAGTTAGGTCGACCTGTTAAAGAAGTAGGTCGACCAGAATCCACTTCAGATGCGTTTTGGGGACCTTTCCTCAGATTAGATCGACCTAGTTGTTGTGTAGGTCGACCTAGCAGAATGATATGGAAATTTCTTCATTTTAGGTCGACCTGTGTTAGGAGTAGGTCGACCTGACTGCTGTTTTTCTGAGTTCCTCTTATTTTGCTTGTGTTGAGTCGACCTATATGCATAGTAGGTCGACCTGCTCTGTCATAAGTGATCAATGCTTGCTTTTCTTTGAGTTCTTCTGCTAGTATGCTTGTTGAGTTTGCCATGAATCAAAAACATCTTTGTGAGTGTGATCTTCTTGTATTCACATACTCCCCCTTTTTGATGATGGCAAACCGGTAGTAGAAGCTTTGGCATAAAAGGCTCCCCCGTACACTCAGCTGATCTCCCCTGTACGCTCAGCATCTATCTCCCCCTTGGACAACATCAAAAGAGAAACAACGAAACAGAAGGGGAGAGTAACGAGAGAAACAAAAAAAAAAGCATTCATAGTATAATAGATAAAAGGTAGATAGTGAAACCATGAGAACCAAACATGTTTAAAGGTACACTACAACATACATAATAATCCAAGAGTTTAACAAAAAAAACAAGTACGACAACATATAGGAATTTAACATAATGATAATGAAATGAAATGCAATGATATGATGATATGATGGAGAATGCATCCTAACGCCTGCCCCTTCTTCCTCGTCCTCTCTGAAATGTATGAGGGCGATCTTCTTCAACTTGTTCCAACAGATCCAGCACAGATAGGTTGAGAGTGTTGAAGCTTTGGCTTATGTTGGCATGACGATTCAGAGCAGTTTCTTCAAACTGATTCTGTCTTAGAGTCGAGTTGGATGCAAATGTCTCAAAATCACTCTTGTGGTCTTGAACCAAGCTGTATAGCGATTGATATTGACGTTGTTGTTCATCATATCTATCTTGTTGAAGCTGCTGCATGGTTTGGAACTGGAGCTGTTGTGTTTCGAAATGTTGTTGTTGTTGGAGTTGCATAGCTTCAAGCATGGAGATGATGTTGGACTGATCCGGAGGAGGTGGAGCCGTGTATCCCCAAGGAATTTCTTCCTCTTGAGGGGGTACATATCGCCAATTTGAATCCGTGTCATGAGCTACATCTTCCATGGTGTGATCCTCATCATTGGCTATTTCTTGATCATTTCCTTCTTCTTCATTACCTGCATTGTTTCCAAACTCCGAGGGATCATCATAATTGTAGATAACCTTCCCGGTTCCCTTTTGAATGAGATAGTAGGTTTTCCTAACTGGATTCCAATGGTATCCCATAAGAGTCAAGGTGGTTTGTGAGAATTCTTGAGATTGGTGGATGCTGATGTAGTGTAAGTGATCAAGCCGCATGCCGAAATGATTTACAATTGTTTGAATGATTGATCCATAACACAGGGCTGTAGTTTTCTGTTAGACCTCATGAAACTTAGCAGCTAGGAAGTAAGGCCAATGTATACGCGTTCTGTTCTGCAGCAGATACATGAGCACAACTTCATTCCTTTCAATTCTTGAGTACCCTCCTGCTCTTGGTCGAATGATTCTTGAGATGACCCAATTTAGGAGCCTAGGATCTCGCTTCAGGTGACCGGCTGTTATTGTTTCATTAGGTTTGTCCAAGACGGAAGGATCTTTGAGGATAGACTTCATGTAGGCCACATGGTCATAGTTTCCCTGTATATCCCCGTCTTCCATACAGAATTCATCACCTACAATTTTGAGACCAAAGATACTAATCCAAGCCCGTTTGTCAACAACATGCGACCTAGAGCCCATTTTGAATCGGAAATTACAACCATCCCCTTTTGTAAATCCTGCATAGAAAGCCCTGACGGTATTTTCACAGTACGGAGTATCACATTGCACTAAGGGATGAATATTTTGATGTTCAATCAAAGTGGAGGCATGGTTGTTGAGTAGTAAAGTGATAGAGAGATGGTCTTTGACACTTTTTGAACTTGAGGAATTAGGGTTGGCCGTACACAATGATATGAGAATGAGTGGGAATGAAAAGAGGAATGATTATGAATGAATGGGGATGGGTCGGGTCGACCAACATACCTAATTTTGGAAAAATAACAGCAGTAGGTCGACCTAAATGAAGAATGGGTCGACCTGACAGAAGTAATGAGAAAAATGATCAATTTAGGTCGACCTAAAATGTGGGTAGGTCGACGTAACTGAGCATTTTTGATTTCTGCTGAAAATTTTCTTCTGTAGGTCGACTCAGATGCAGGGTAGGTCGACCTAAGTTGCTTTAAATGTTTGAAATGCCTTAGAAATGTTACTATATGATGCATTATGCCTAGTTACTTGTTTGTATGCCCAAAACATGATATATTATGAATGGAGATGATAGACACATATATAATTGAGATATATGGATAAACATACATGAAGTCACTATAAACATATTGATTGATAGCATATTATAGTATCAATAAAATTTTTGGAAGTGAACAATAAACATGTTACCGCTTTCTCAATGTGTAGGTGTTTTGTCATCATTATGTGGGATCTTCTTGTCAGTGTGCCACAATCCTAGACTTGATGATGAATTTGTCTTGATAGAATGTTTCATGTCTTGGTTTCTTGATTTTGCGAAAAACTCATCTAGTGTTGATTACTTGATGTTCTCCCGGATGTGGGACGGGGTCCCAAACATTATTCTGCTTAGAATAGGTTTAAATTTCCTTGCAATGCAATTTGCCAATTGCTCATCAAGTAATGCGTCCTTTGTGTTTTTCGGGTTAACTTGTATTTGTGATGTATCTTATACATTAGTGGTGACCAGGTCACCTACATTCTCTTTGCCAAGTATAGTTCTTCGATTTGCTGTCTTCATAGATGACATACCAAGAGTGATATGTCTTCCTTTATGTGTCTTGAGCATCAGCTATCAAGGGACCACCACCTTTCGGCGATGTCAAAACACTTTTCCTGCAAAGATTAATTTAGATTGGAAGGTCCCCAATCTTCATTGGGTCCTAGATGGTGAGTACAGACATTGTTGCACTTAGGCAACCATTGAAATACGCCTTTAGGAACTAAGATTCTCCTAAACTTGCATTTTTCAATGGTATGTCCCTTTTTGCAACAATAGTGACATGTAATATGAGGAGAATATACCGTTTTACCGGTTGATGCTTTAGGTACGAAGGTGTATTTGCTATATGGAGGAGTATAAGATCTCTTGAATTTGTTTGGATCAACCGCAAAGGTCACTTTTGGTTGTAGAGCCTTGTCTAATTTGGCTTTTAGATCTCTCACTTCTTTTTGCCAAATGTGACATGTCTCACAACCAAACCATGATGTAGGATCGATTTCAACTTTATCCTTTTGAATGTCTAGCATAGATTGTTTTAAAGCTTCCATGTCCTTTTCGGTCTTCTCAACTTTTGATTCAAGGTATGAAAAAAATTTCTTATTTGAGGCCAAAAGTTTGAAAGCTTCAATTGCATCTCTATGTAGTTTTTCAAAAGCTAATTTTAATTGAGCATGAGATACCTTATCTACAAGTTCAGGTTTAAGATGACTTACAGCTTTCTTTTTCTTGTGTTGATGAGCCATAAAACATAAGTTTGCTAATTCTTCTTCATCGCTTGATGAGCTTTCACTAGATGAATCACTTTCCCATGCTATGTAGGCTCTTTTAGATTTGTTATGACCTTTGCTTTGGTTCTTCTCTTTTTCCTTCTTAAGGTATGGACAATCCGGTTTGTAGTGACCGGCTTTCCCACAATTAAAGCAAGGCCCTTTGATTTTTCCCTTGTTGTTGTCATCTTTTTTGAACTTGTTTGATTGCTTTCTATAGTTGATCAAGCCTTTGTCAGAATGCTTTGCTCCAATTTTCTTTAGATATTTGTTGTATCTTCGCACAAACAGTCCCATTTCCTCATCATCGGAGTCTTCGTCATCACTTGTATCACTATCCTCTAGCTCTTGTCTTGAGGTCTTGGAGCTTGAAGCTTTTAGAGCTATTGACTTCTTCTCTACCTCTTTCTCCATGTTCTTTTCTTTCTTTGCCCTTTTCTCAAGCATGTCAAGGCATTTAAGATGTTGTTCATGTTCCTCTAGTTTACCAAAGAGAGTGGTAATGTCTAAAGTGTTTAGATCATTTACTTCCTTTATTGCTGTAACCTTGGGTTGCCATTCCCTGTTCAACCATCTTAAGATTTTGTTAGTAGCAACTGCATTGGAAACAGGTCTATCAAGAGAATTTAACCGATTTTTCAGGTGAACGAATCTCTTCTGCATGTTTTCGATGGATTCACCATCTTCCATGTGGAACAGTTCGAACTCTTGAGTTAACTTATTGATCCTAGCTAGTTTGACATCATCCGTTCCCTCGTGGGCAACTTGCAATGTGTCCCACATAGCTTTAGCGGATCTACAATGGGAAACGCGATAGTATTCATCAACTCCTAGAGCTGAGATTAGAATGTTTCTCGCTTTCCAATCGTATGCATATCTCTTTTCATCTTCAGCATCCCAAGTATTTTCTGGTTTAGGAACAACTGCACCAGCTGCATTTGTTATGGTGATCTGAAAAGGACCATTAACAATAGCTGTCCAGATGTTCCTATCAATTGCATTGATGTGGACACACATACAATCCTTCCAATAGCCGTAGTTTTCACCGTTGAAAACTGGAGCTCTATTATGAGCCCCTTTAGGTCCGGAAGCCATCTTTCCAATAAGTGTTTCACGTAGCACGGAATTAACCAAGCTCTGATACCACTTGTTAGACGCTGGCCTGAGGATCTAGAGGGGGGGTGAATTGATCTCACGAAGTTTTTACGGAATTATTTCAAACTAGAGCGAAAGCGGTTCTGAATCGACTTGCGTCTATTCCGGACCGCTATTGCAAGGGTCGTATATGTGACAAACCACAAGATAATTGAGATTAACGATGAAGTGATATGATGTCGAATCAATACGTTTCACAGCTGAAAATCAATTAACTTCTAAATTGACGAACTTTGGTTTGCAATGCAGTAATAGTGGAATAAGCAAAAGGACAAACACTTGGTGATAATGTTCAAATTGATGATGATTCAAGATGTGGTGAATTGTGATGTTTATGCAGAACTTTAATTCACAATTTTAACACTTGAATCGTTAATCAATTTTGCAATTATAACCAATTATGAACAGAATATAAATGAAAAGATAAAAGCGACAAGAACACGATATTTGTTCAGGCAGTTCGTCGATCGTCCTCGCTACGACTACGTCTGCCCCCAATTCCAAATTGAAATTGGGAAATCTTTCATTAATGTTGAAAACACTTTATACAAAGAAGATAACAAAGCGATAAATGATAAACCAATTATGTCGATCCTTTGAATCTTCTTCCCCCTTAATCTTGAGCAAGATCAAGGTGATCCAAGAGTTTCACTTTGATTCCTTTCTGCAGTGTCTTGGATTGCTTGAACCCTTGTTCCTCAATCGTCACACTCAGCCGAATCCTCGATGAAAACCTCTTGATAAAAACCCCCAAGAACCACCTGTCGTGGAGGACAAAACCCGCATATTTTATTCACCAAAAACCCCACAAATCTTCACCCACTAGGAATCTTCAATTCCGTTCCATGGACGTTATCGAACTCATCACTAACCCTCAACGCAAGAATGATTATGTGTAATTGTGTTGGAGATGATGAAGAACGAAGGTGAGAAGCCTTTGTGTATCTTTCAGTCTTTGGTGTTGAATGCAATGATGATCAGTTGATAGTATATATGAGTGCATATCAGTTGGAGCCAAGAAGAATAGAAATTTTGGCATTTTTGATTAGTTAGGTCGACCTCTTGTAGAGCTTAGGTCGACCTAACAGAGTTGCATATCTTTTGGATGTCATTTGTTCCCATTTAGGTCGACCTGTTAAAGAAGTAGGTCGACCATAATCCACTTCAGATGCGTTTTGGGGACCTTTCCTCAGATTAGGTCGACCTAGTTGTTGTGTAGGTCGACCTAGCAGAATGATATGGAAATTTCTTCATTTTAGGTCGACCTGTGTTGGGAGTAGGTCGACCTGACTGCTGTTTTTCTGAGTTCCTCTTATTTTGCTTGTGTTGAGTCGACCTGTATGCATAGTAGGTCGACCTGCTCTGTCATAAGTGATCAATGCTTGCTTTTCTTTGAGTTCTTCTGCTTGTATGCTTGTTGAGTTTGCCATGAATCAAAAACATCTTTGTGAGTGTGATCTTGTTGTATTCACAACCTCAGCATCTAATCTCCTCCTAGGGATTGGCATAATTTTGTGTGGCCATTTATCAAGTTTCAAAGTAGATTGGCTACACCTATTCATTAGATGTTTCCTAATCCACCCACACATTGTCATTATGGATTTATCTATAGCACATAGATTGTTGCATTAAAGGACTCAGAGATATTATTCATCAAAACATCACACTTAGGATAAAAGCTAAAAGCACGCTTACACCAAGATTTAGTAGGCACTCCCATTAGCCATGTCCAAGCTTGTGGATCTACTGCCTTTAATGCAGTCATCTTCTGCAAGAATGCTTGATGGTATGTTGCCTTGGATGCTCCCATCATTAGATCTCTTATAAGTGCTCCTCCACCAAACTTTTTCTTGAAATTTGAATATAAATGCCTCAAGCAAAGTCTGTGCTCAATTCTCTCAAACATTTCTTCAAATACTGCCACCAAACCCTGCAACAATGATAAATAACACATAATTAGTTTAAATACAAAACAACGATATATAATTAAATGTTGGAGGCAATACCTTTTGCTAGTCTGAGATAAATACATATCTATTCTCTATTCCAATATCTTCCATTAACAACTGTATAAACCACTTCCAAGTATCTTTTGTTTCTGTTTCAACAACCCCAAAGGCCAGTGGAAAATATTGATCATTGGGGTCCCTCCCCACTACTATCAACAACTGGCCTCCATATTTAGTCTTTCGATGACACCCATCCACCCCAATAAAATATCTACAACCATTTATGAACCCTTTTTTACATCCCTCAAAACCGAAATAGAAAGAACCAACCTTGGTTGGATGGAAGGTGATGGTCTCTCAATGTTGATCTTTACAGTGTTTCCAGCACTCGCCCTATGCAGTTCAGCTGCATATCTCCACAAATTTGAATATTGCTTGTCTGCATCCCCTTCTATCATTTGTCTTGCAATCATTTTTGCTTTTCATGCCCTGCCCACAGTGATACCCACTCCATAATTTTGCCTCATATTTTGAATAATATCACAGATCCTCAAGTTGTCACAAGTCTGCATTTTCTTTACCACTGCCTTGGCCACCCACTTTGAATTTGCAGTTTTGTTATCCAAACTTCTAGCACATGTGTGTGTCCTTTATAGTCTTAATTGCATAAGTGTGCTTGTGGCCCACTTTGGATTAAAGCATTAAAAAACCACACTTGGCCTTACATTCAACTCTCACCCTATATCCCTCATTTTTTACAAATGTTATTTCCCTCCCATTTATAATTTTCCACTCACGTATAGCCTCCCTAAAGTCATCTAGGGAAGTGAACTGCATACCCCACTTAAACCTAAAATCCTTTGTAAGTTGTTCTTTCTTAAACTTCTCAAACTTAGGCTTTTTGTCATCTTCTGAGTTATCAGGGTCAGAACTATTAAGCTCTTCACTAAGGTTCTCCTTCTCCTCATCATCATTAAATTTCTTCTTCTTTGGACATGGTAACAAATCTGCAATGACTGGACCCTCCCTAATTGGTACAGTGACATCAATACCATCAAGCTCATCAAACCCATCAACAATGGCAGTTGTCCTTTCATCCTCACTAGCATTAAAACCTTCAACAACCTCTTCATCACTAACCTCTAAATCAGACACAAACTTAGGGGTTCTACCAATTACACTTGGATCATGTTCCCCAAAATTTCCCCATCCACTTGCATCGCACAACCATAGGCAGCAAAATCATAGGCATCCCCATCATTTCTAATCTGAAAGTAATTAGGGTCTATGTCAACTATTTTGGTCCACAACCTAAAAAACCCTTCTAAGTACCCCCATCCAGTTACTAAGTTAAGAACATGATGCATTGTCCACTCATCTATATGTTCCCCAGAAATCAGAGTAGAAACACCACCCTTGTAAATCGTTTCACCATCATTATTATCAATAAACTCTCCTCCATGTCGAAACACAACATTAAACAGTACATTATTTTGAAATGTTAAACGTAATGTAAGAAAAAAGTTTACAAAACCATGGTAGAACCAAGTTACAGACATCGATTAAGGGAACTAACCTCTGAACATTCGCTGTTGCCGTCCATGGATTCGTCTTCCTCCACTGTGTAACACCCCATTTCTACCCGACAAATATATATAAATTAGAGTTTTCAAAAATTTCTCAATAAACAAATGAGGCGTCACATAATAAAAACAAAACAAATCAACTCGTAGCATAAAGCGGATACATAGCACCTTTGAAACAGAATAACTTATTTTATTAAAACACAGCGGAATCGCTTAAGAATGTATTCAATAAAATATCCTCAGTTAACTTATCATTTTGTTCAACCAAGATAACACAATTAAACAACAACATCATGAATGACATAAATCGTTCCCCCCAGAGTGCTACGTATCAGAGCAACAACCGATTCGAGTAACGACAACTAAATCTTCATACTTGAATACCTGCACGTTACCAATATAAAGGCAACGGCGAAACAAGAGAAAAGGGTGAGATATCAAATCATATAAGTGGGCGCATGATAAATTGCATGCTAGGATTCAGACATATAAAATCATCACATCACAAGTATCAATAGCTACTATACACATCATACTTCTACAGTTCATTAACCTCACATACTTTTCATCATACAACAAGTCATAATCATGTAAATAGTATCATCTAATAAATTTCACATATTCAAGTAAGCACAAAATTCAATAGTATAATACTCAAAAGATTCAACACTATTATCCCAAATATATACACAATCCATCATTATCACATATTCACACGTTTAACCAATTATATATCAAAACATCACCAATTTCAATTACCACATCTCATGTGCACATGACAATCACATAAATGCATATATTCAAACATCACTTAACCTCAATGTGACTCAATGCAAGACATGTGACTCCATGCATGTGGTACCCAATGTGGACCCAAAGTTCCACCGCTTCCGATTCATATAGAATCTAGCCACGCTTCAGATCCGGACAAGATCAAAGCCACCAAATGTAAACATATAGTTTACCGCTTCCGATTCACTTTAGAATCTAAGCCTCGCTTATGTTTCAAAGCAAACCACCTTTGTTTCAAGGCATCCATGATATGAATGTATGTACAATGTTAATCAAACATATGCAATTAAGATCATTTCTACCATCTTAATATTTAGCATATCACAATAATTCAACTCGATGAATTATCCACCAATTGTACACAACATTCACAACACATACATATCATTCACATATAAAAGGTCAATTAATCAATTACGATTCACAAAATCCAATTAACACTAGTAACCATACTATCTCATGTTAATTCTCATTTTGCCAATTATATATGAACATACACATTTAAAATCAAGCAATTAATCATTAAAATTAATGCTATCCAACTACCCACAGAGAATCAATATCAAAACAACATCATTGACATAATAATATATATTTCTCAACATACATATTCAATCAAAACACAATTACGGATAAATTCTCAAAATATCGTAATTTACCGACAAACCAAATAGTTAATCTAGTTCCAGAATATATTCTAATCAATTAAACACATTGAAATTAATTCAACTATTAATTTAACCAATTAATATCAAACTATATTAATTTAATTCACTTCAATTTCTACTCCATTTCCAATTTCTAGCATTCTATTGCTCAAGACCATTTTTATTGAAAAGAATATCACGCTAGCTTTCTAACGCCTCGAACGGAGACTCAAACGGAGTTACGGTTCAAAACATATGAATTGTTAAAGTTCCAATAAAAAAACAAACACCGACGTTATACACTGACAACTCTAAACATGTCAGAATTACTCAAAACAAATAAAAATACTACTCTTAATAATTCAAAACAACTCTGACAACTTATTATCGACTCTAACAACTCTATTGACAACTCTAACAACTCTATTGACAATTCTATTAAATTATTATAATTTATTTATAAAGAATATTTAAACCAAACACAATTTCAGTCGATTCGTAAAATATCACAATTTCAACAAAATAACACCACCATGTTAATCTACTCATTAAATTTAGCTACCACGTAAATTTTCATCAAATTCTGGATAATTAATTATACCGCTAAATTCGCATATTCCGTCACAAGGAGTGACCTTGCCGCCCCATTTCATTTCACTTTATGTATTTTTCAACACTCACAGTTTTAATACGAACAGCAACAACCAATAATGTCCAAATATTAATACAAACAGAGATGACAAACTTCAATTTCCGGAATAAGTTGACATGGCAATTTCAAACAACAACCACAACAATTAAGAGAAAACAATATCTTATAGATTTCTTATTTTCCAGCAATAATCAACACAAGTAAAAGTAATAAATCTACACATCCAATCCCCACATACAATTGTTCATGAGCCCCATTATAGGAAGAGAACCCCACCCTTACCTTATCAATTGAAGCAACTCAATGGGTCTCTAATTGCATCTTTACTTGACACCATGGATGAAAAATCTTCAAGCTTCTTCTTCTTCTTCTCCATAGTCTTGCCTCTTTCTCTTCTATTCTTGCCTCTTCATTATGACAACCCCCTCTTTCCAAAATCTCTAAAACCCTAATATAAAACCAATTGGGCTTAGTGTTTAAATCCTCTCTTTTTATTTAATATCCTCCAAAATCAATTTAGGCCCAATAAGAGATATAACTCAATAACCAAAATATCACTTGTAATAATAATTCCTTCAATATAATAATTCCGACTTATAAATAATATTATTCCTAATATTATTTTCCGAATATCCGTCTTCAATTTATATAATTCCAAATACGCCCTTAAATAACACCGACAATCCAAATTCGACTAAATCAATTATTTAAATCCTTCAATAATTTAATTACCCAATTTAATTAAATTCGGGGTGTTACAACTCTCCCCCACTTAGAATATTTTCGTCCTCGAAAATTCGCTCAACACCATCCAAACACAAACCTCGTGTCCAAATCTCAAATCTCCAAATCGCGCATGGTAACACTTCGATCACTACCTCTTTCTCAGAACAACGGTTCTCATGAACACAAACACATTACAGTTCTTACCAGTTTCTTAATAATCAACGACTCAATGCAGTATTCCTGGCGTATCACACTTATTCCAACAGTCCATTAATTTAAACATCAAAATAACTCATATTTACCGACTTCTTGCATATAGTTTCGTACTCCCTCAAGTCTTACAATAACAGTGTCACCTAAGGCTTCCGCTGCTCAACTCTGATAATTCTCTTTTAAATCACTATCCTCAAAAAAAAAATTGTCAACTTATATGGTTCACAATTCTCAATCCAATACAGACTTTCCTCAATACTCATCCTCACATCGTTGTTCACTTGATATTTCCAATCTTTCACTTTGCGACACTCGCTTGCATAAAACGTACCACACCGATTGTTAATCTCATCTAATTCTTACTCAGCGATTCCTCTTACCAAGCTACACCAACTGATGAGCGACTAACTTCACGATAAAAATATAAAAATCTTTCCACACTATTAGGACAACAAGACAAATCTATAACATCCAACACGATTTTCGTTTACCATTAACAATAGATTGAGGGTGATCAGTTCCCCAATTTGTCAATTAGTATCCGACAACCATAGTGGAGTATAAATCGTTGTTACATCATAAGAGCGTTTTTTTCCGAATTTCCACTTAAATCCAATAACACGACATAATCCAATAATTCACTTTGGGTTTTCACAATTCCTATAACTTCTTACTCAATCGATCTTGTCGATGAGACACCAACGTCCAAACATAATACCAAATCTGATTCACAATTACTTAGCAACACACAATCGTCAAACATCTTTAATACCAACATCTCGTATTCTCATTTTAATCATCAACAACAAGTTCTGCTTAACTTCACTTCAGACATTTGCGGTAACAACCATTCTTATTAAACAGGCTTACACATTTCCATAAAGGTAGAATACAACTTCACCTCTTCGTAGGTTCAAACGGTACGTCCAATTGATACTCGAAACTCAAGATACGAATATCTGACGTTATCCAAATTGCAAACATCGACATCAAGCATCGACAATTTTTATGTTATCTCCCAAACTCCTCAAATAACTTCGACAACAACTGCACCCCATCCCAACATCATCACGTCAACTCAATCTATTACGGCTGCGACAATCATTCTTATAATACATTTCATCTCGTTATCTTTCTGACACTTCAAACGGAGTTCAAATCAGATATCCGAAACTTAAGCTACGTGCATTCTCGAGTTCCAACTAGGGTTCACGATTCACAACACTTCATACCTCGATTATGTCCGTTAATCACTTATACGAGTCTAGCATAAGGTCTACCGCAACTTTATCAATTGCCAAACACCGGCATCAGACTCAAAGGTTAAACACACTGACAAGTTCTCAGTCCTCGACTGTGCTGAACATCGCCACTCTCTAACTTCTGTCTCCCAAAATTATCCTTAACTTCACATCATCTTCGACTCTGGGTAACATCCAAAACTCTCAACAACACTTGCATCTTCGCTTGCCAACAACATACCTGACCATCCCTTACAACACAAACATCTTTGAAAAGTAAAACTTCTCCCCCACTTGCAATCAAACCAATCCCTGCAACAAAGTAACCAAGTACCGACAGTGTTTCACACACATGTCACGTACTAAGGAATAAAACACTAACAGCATTCAACTGTCACACAACTCAACTGACTCGACAACTTGGCCGGACGGACCGACCTGCTCTGATACCACTATTGTAACACCCCATTTCTACTCGACAAATATATATAAATCAGAGTTTTCAAAAATTTCTCAATAAACAAATGAGGCGTCACATAATAAAAACAAAACAAATCAACTCGTCGCATAAAGTGGATACATAGCACCTTTGAAACAGAATAACTTATTTTATTAAAACACAGCGGAATCGCTTAAGAATGTATTCAATAAAATATCCTCAGTTAACTTATCATTTTGTTCAACCACGATAACACAATTAAACAACAACATCATGAATGACATAAATCGTTCCCCCCAGAGTACTACGTATCAGAGCGACAACCGATTCGAGTAACGACAACTAAATCTTCATACTTGAATACCTGCACGTTACCAATATAAAGGCAACGGCGAAACAAGAGAAAAGGGTGAGATATCAAATCATATAAGTGGGCGCATGATAAATTGCATGCTAGGATTCAGACATATAAAATCATCACATCACAAGTATCAATAGCTACTATACACATCATACTTCTACAGTTCATTAACCTCACATACTTTTCATCACACAACAAGTCATAATCATGTAAATAGTATCATCTAATAAATTTCACATATTCAAGTAAGCACAAAATTCAATAGTATAATACTCAAAAGATTCAACACTATTATCCCAAATATATACACAATCCATCATTATCACATATTCACACGTTTAACCAATTATATATCAAAACATCACCAATTTCAATTATCACATCTCATGTGCACATGACAATCACATAAATGCATATATTCAAACATCACTTAACCTCAATGTGACTCAATGCAAGACATGTGACTCCATGCATGTGGTACCCAATGTGGACCCAAAGTTCCACCGCTTCCGATTCATATAGAATCTAGCCACGCTTCAGATTCGGACAAGATCAAAGCCACCAAATGTAAACATATAGTTTACCACTTCCGATTCACTTTAGAATCTAAGCCTCGCTTATGTTTCAAAGCAAACCACCTTTGTTTCAAGGCATCCATGATATGAATGTATGTACAATGTTAATCAAACATATGCAATTAAGATCATCTCTACCATCTTAATATTTAGCATATCACAATAATTCAACTCGATGAATTATCCACCAATTGTACACAACATTCACAACACATACATATCATTCACATATAAAAGGTCAATTAATCAATTACGATTCACAAAATCCAATTAACACTAGTAACCATACTATCTCATGTTAATTCTCATTTTGCCAATTATATATGAACATACACATTTAAAATCGAGCAATTAATCATTAAAATTAATGCTATCCAACTACCCACAGAGAATCAATATCAAAACAACATCATTGACATAATAATATATATTTCTCAACATACATATTCAATCAAAACACAATTACGGATAAATTCTCAAAATATCGTAATTTACCGACAAACCAAATAGTTAATCTATTTCTAAATTATATTCTAATCAATTAAACACATTGAAATTAATTCAACTATTAATTTAACCAATTAATATCAAACTATATTAATTTAATTCACTTCAATTTCTACTCCATTTCCAATTTCTAGCATTCTATTGCTTAAGACCATTTTTATTGAAAAGAATATCACGCTAGCTTTCTAACGCCTCGAACGGAGACTCAAACGGAGTTACGGTTCAAAAGATATGAATTGTTAAAGTTCCAATAAAAAAACAAACACCGACTTTATACACTGACAACTCTAAACATGTCAGAATTACTCAAAACAAATAAAAACACTACTCTTAATAAATCAAAACAACTCTGACAACTTATTATCGACTCTAACAACTCTATTGACAATTCTATTAAATTATTATAATTTATTTATAAAGAATATTTAAACCAAACACAATTTCAGTCGATTCGTAAAATATCACAATTTCAACAAAATAACACCACCATTTTAATCTACTAATTAAATTTAGCTACCACGTAAATTTTCATCAAATTCTGGACAATTAATTATACCGCTAAATTCGCATATTCCGATCCAATGGGACTATTTATTAATTCTATAATTAGAATTGTTTCTAATCATGTGATTCATCAAGTTACGTCATTACATTTCATATTGTTTCTGTTTTTCTATTAATTATTACTAACTCATATAGTTTCATCACCAAAACCACTCTTATCCTATTACGTATTATACAAGGAGCAATAAAAGAGAACATAATTGATGGAACAGGGTAATAATGAAATCATGCATTAGTAGAGTGGAGCGGCCATCTCCACATGGAGGCCCGCGTCCCTAAGCAAGACAAACCACATTACCAATTACTATGCTAAATGAAGAAAATAATGGAACAACAAGAAAATGACACACACATCGTACATGGTTGCCAGCCGTCACAAGGAGTGACCTTGCCGCCCCATTTCATTTCACTTTATGTATTTTTCAACACTCACAGTTTTAATACGAACAGCAACAACCAGTAATGTCCAAATATTAACACAAACAGAGATGACAAACTTCAATTTCCGGAATAAGTTAACATGGCAATTTCAAACAACAACCACAACAATTAAGAGAAAGCAATATCTTATAGATTTCTAATTTTCCAGCAATAATCAACACAAGTAAAAGCAATAAATCTACACATCCAATCCCCACATACAATTGTTCATGAGCCCCATTATAGGAAGAGAACTCCACCCTTACCTTATCAATTGAAGCAACTCAATGGGTCTCTAATTGCATCTTTACTTGACACCATGGATGAAAAATCTTCAAGCTTCTTCTTCTTCTTCTCCAAAGTCTTGCCTCTTTCTCCTCTATTCTTACCTCTTCATTATGACAACTCCCTCTTTCCAAAATCTCTAAAACCCTAATATAAAACCAATTGGGCTTAGTGTTTAAATCCTCTCTTTTTATTTAATATCCTCCAAAATCAATTTAGGCCCAATAAGAGATATAACTCAATAACCAAAATATCACTTGTAATAATAATTCCTTCAATATAATAATTCCGACTTATAAATAATATTATTCCTAATATTATTTTCCGAATATCCGTCTTCAGTTTATATAATTCCAAATACGCCCTTAAATAACACCGACAATCCAAATTCGACTAAATCAATTATTTAAATCCTTCAATAATTTAATTAACCAATTTAATTAAATTCGGGGTGCTACACACTGCGTTGCGCTTTCAAGTCGTCTTCTCCAACCCAAACAATGAAACCTAGCTTTTCTAATTCACGGGGGTAAACCTAACAAAAAAGGATTCTTCTTCAATTTTATTTTTTAAAATTATTCCTTTGCCATGTCAGTCATTCAGTCAATGCCCAGTCATCATGAGTAGTAAAAGGGTGTGGTGAATTTGGCTTTACACTTTTATAAGAGTGTCTTCTTAAAAAAAAAGATTCACGGGACAAATCTAAAACACGCCCTAATGGCAGGGAGTGAATTGCATTTAACCCTTAATAATAATTAATATTGTGAAATTAGATAATTATCACAGTATTAATTTTCTTATTGTAGTCTTATTTACTCTGTAGTATTAATTACACTGTAGTTTATTTTAAATTTTATTTACTCTTTTAAGATTTTGAATGATTTATTTTAAAAACAAAATCTTTCCTTACTCTTATTAGAACTAAATTGAAGACTATTTAAATCATTACCTGAAAAAAGAGCTTTTTGGTTTATGAATAGTCACCAAAAAATTTTATACACAATATCATACTTCATACAATAAACATGCTATGAGAAGGTATGGTAAATGCAGAGCTAGACTATATGTAAAATTAGAATTTATTTGAAATATATGATTTAACTCTAAAAAATTCACACTACCTAATACACAATGATAGATTTAGAACATTTTCACTATCACATTTTATTTTCTCTGTCTCTATCAAAGTTTAACTTTTCACATATTATCCATTTTTGAATATAAATATTTTTATTATAGCTTTCTAGCTCATACCTATTTTTATTATAACTCCACTCAATGTTGGCCACTTTCTCTTTAAAAAAGATTCCATTCAATTCAACATGGACAATTGATGGTGGTGAACAGCTTGGTTGCTCTTATATTTGAATCTTCTCGTATTCGAATTGAATACTAATACAAAAAAGTTTTTATTTTGTAAACAAATTAGAACTACATACTCTTCTAGAATTGAAGTTAAGCTACATACTCATTAAATCACTAGATAATCTCCATAAAATATGTTGTTCTTTATGCAGGAAACCTAATTTATTAGTATTTTTTAAAAATTATACTCTATAGTCTTATCACAGTATTAATAATAATTAATATTGTAAAGATATTTGTGTAGTTTATGTGACGCATACTTTAATTTACATATTAATATTAACTCCTATTTTAAAATATATTTATATAACGTTATATTATTAGGAAATTATAAGGAATCTTATTCTTCATTTATATAAGATCGTTGTATTTATATTAAAAAATAATATAAATATTTGTTTTAATAAAAAAACTTGATTGTCTATTGTGTGTGGAAAAAAATCAAGAGTCATCATTTTTACGTTCTTTTCAAAATGGCTATTTCTCAGTATTCTGATATTTTGAAATCAACTATAAGTTCCAAATTTAAATAGACAATAATTATCCAATTAATTATTTTATTTATTTTTTTACTAAAATAGACATTTTCGGCGAGTTGAGATTACTTAATTTATATATCTTTTATATATGTTTCTTAACCATCACTATACTATATTTATTTATTATTTATAACGACATTATACGATCGTGTAAACGCACGGATAGATGACTACTTAATTATTTCATTTATTCTTTTTACCAAAACATTTATTTTTTACTAAAAGAAACTACTTATTTTGTATATTTTTTATATACTATTATTAGTCATTATATTTATTTATTATTTATAATTACATTGAAGGAAATACAAATTTAGTTTCCTCGTATTTATTTGAGTTTTATTTTTAAGCAGATTGATGAAATGTAAATTCTAGCGTCATACAAAAATATTGTTACATGAAGTCTATATAGGCTAGGTTGCTATATACAAACAAACATTTGCAATATACTTTTATGTACCAAAAGTATATCAATTTGTGAAAGTTTCTTTTAATAAATTACTTCATCACATGTTAATATAAGTCCTCTTATAAAATAACTTTTTATTTTAGCTCATTTTTCATAAACACGGATCGACTAAAATAAAATGATTAAAATAAATGAAATCATTTTATTAACGAAAGAGTAACATATGATTTTAAGAAAAATCCTAATTTCAATCTTAACTTATTAAAAATACGACTTGGATATGTGGCTTTAAAAAATCAAAAAATGTAGTTACATGAATCACAAATAGATCCACGACACTAAAAGGTCTATCCAATATAATATTCTATGTGAATATTTTAGTATAGTATTATCTTTAAATTATCACAATGCAAACTCATATTTTCTTTCATAACTAGTTGTTGGACTAGGGTTGAATTCAAAAATGAAATTCCTTATTGGTAATAAATTTATTTTTCATTGATATTTTACCTCATTTTTCTAGTAGATTAGTTATAAACACAATATAATGTTTTACACTTTGTTTCTTTAAAATGTGTTATTTATGTTTTGTTGGCAACACTCCTAGTAAATGTAATCATATATCTCTAAAGGAGCCAATACAATAATAACTATGTTGAATCATATGTACAATCTTTGGGATTATCTTCTTATCCATTGAGACAACAAAGTCAAAGATTAGATATAATCCAAAAGTTTGGGGTTCATAACTTTACATGTGATGATCTAAAGGTAGCCACAAATGATTTCTCAAACGAAATAGGAGATAAGGCTGATGGGGTTTGATTGTTGGTTTTATTTACAATTTCATGTAATTTGTCTAATTTAGTTAGGGTTGAATGATGTAATTTTCAATGATGTGTAATATACTTGGATAAAAGCTATTAATTGAAGGAGTTTTATGATTTTGTCTAAAATTTGGAAAGAGCTTGCTGATTTTGTTAACAGTTTAATTTGGTTCAATTTGCTGAGTAACATGTATTGAGAAACACTACTGCATAATTGAGAAATAACCAAAAGCACAAATGTGCATAATTCAAAATCATATATAAATAACACTAATGCATACTTGATTCATTACCAATAGCACAAATGTGCATAATTCAGTTACTACAAAAAGCACAAATGTGTATCATTCAGAAAACCACTTAAAGCACAAATGTGCATAATTTAGTCAATACAAAAAGCACCAAAGTGCATAATTCAGAAAATCGTCAAAAGCACGAATGTGCATAATTAGTTCATTACAAAAAGCACCAAATTGTGCAAAAGACATAGTAAACTAGTAACACCAAATTACAAGTCATTGATAGACTTCTTCTTTGGGGTCTTCTTTAAATTCTTCTTAGGAGTAGTCTTCATCTTCCTTTGTGATACATTGTTATCTTCTTCTTCCTTCAAGCATAATGGCTGTTATGGTGCAGACCCAGGACCTGTGTAAGGTTTTGGTTTTTTAAACCAATTTTCCTTAATTCTCTCACTTGCCCTCTTTCTCACTGGTTTCGCCTGAGCCTTTCCTTTGTTTTTGGCACTGACTTCAGATGGAGTTGGTTTGGCTTTACTTGTCTTCACTTCACTTGGTTTGACATCACTTGGATTGACTTCTCTTGGCTCGCCTTCACTTGGATTGCCTTCTCTTGCCTTGCCTTCACGTGAGTTGACCTCATTTGGATTGACCTCATTTGTGTTGACTGCACTAGCACTTGGAGTGTCTGCACTTGCATTAGTAGCAGTTCTCAATTGTCCTTTTTTTCTGCAACATTATTACATTATCAATATATAATTTAAAGTAAAAAGCAATATCAATATCCATTAATGACATACCTTTCTTTTCAAGGCACTTGGATCTTGCACCTTGCTCTTGCATGACTTAATATTATGCCCAATCTTGTCACATTTAGTGCACCTGTAAGACACACCAGGTAGCCTCCTCCTAGCACCTTCCTTTCCAGTCTCCCTAATCCTCAATTTCCTTGGTCTACCAGGACCCTTTTTGAAGTCAGGAGGCAAGAAATCTTCACTTTCAACCATAGGTCACATGTCTTGTCCATTTATAGGACTAATAGTAAAACCATAGCATAAAGCATATTTTTCCCTGCTATAACATTCATGAACAAACATTTCTAGATTTTGCTGTCTAAAGCCTAGGGCAGCAACAATATGCCTACAGGGAATACTGTAATACGGTGAACTGACTTTTATAATTGAAAATGTCGCGGTAAGCAAGAGTCGCCACCGACTTTTATTTTATTTAAATATTAGAAAGGCTAAAAAGAACAGAAAAAAACCTTTAAAAGAAATTTTGAGTTCGGGGGGTAATTTATGCAAAGGGAAGGTGTAAGGCACCCTTTGCATCCATGGTTTTCTATGGGCTCTTAATTGCTTTGCTCTTTGCTTTCAGAAATGTAGAAGAAAAAGAATATGGACTTTAGCTCGTAAATGAGCGTAGTCATTTTGAAGATTTATGAGAAAGAATATGAAAAAATAGTTTTAGAGCAAGGCAAAGCAATTAGGGGCAATTACCTTATTGTTTGAAAAAGAAGTTCTTTTAGCCTTTCAGGGCGAAAGGGTCTATCCTTGCCATAAGAGGGCAGGAAGCCTTTCATTTGGAGGTTGAAGGGTCGTCGTAATGCCGTTCGCCATAAGACTGTCCCACGCCATAGAGAGGCAGGTAGTCTAAGGGAAGGACCAGAATAACCTTTTCGTAGGCAGCCATAGGATACGTCAGCCTTTTCGTAGGCAACTTCCGAGGGTCGAGGTCATATTAGTGTATCGAAGGCAGCATCATTAGGGTCTTATGACCTTTATATTTATCGAGGCAGCATGGCTGGGGTATCCTCGAATACGAGGGACATGGCTATTCTGCAAAAAAAATACACAAGGCAACAAAGAGGTTACCCCAAAAGAGTGCGTGGGTGCAGCAATCACGTGATTATATTCAGTTATATTATCTTGTAAATTTAAGTGATGCTAATTCAGTTCAGAGTTACACTCCCTAAAATTACTAACCACAACAATTAATATTAACAGTGATAATGGGTGAAGGGAAATTGCAACCAGCGGAGGAGAGGGGAATTGAAACTAGCGGGGTAAAATAAAGCTAATAGGTTTGAAACAAGTAATTATTGAAACCAGGGTTTAGGGTTACCGATATTCGTAGCTTTGGCAATTTGAAAAACCCTGAAAAGGTGGGAAAAATAATCAAACAAAAATAGGATGAGTGCATTATCGGTTCGGAGGCAAACAAAGCTAACCCTAAAAAACAAGAGGATAAAAGAAATTAAAATAAACAAATAAATAAATAGGCACTTAGCTTTGAATTTGATCTGACATGGTTGGCGGTCGGAGGAAGCCTCGGAGTTAACCCTGAAAAATGGCAAGGCAAAGGCAGAACAGTAGGTGAATGTACGCACAGTTCAAAAGAGGTTTAAAGGGTAAACCCTAAAAATAAAAGGAAACCAAATAGACTTTGAAATTTAATTGAATACTTAGCTTCGAATTTTGAAGGCTCATAGTCGGAAGGGATCTGAAAAGTCAACCCTGAAAAGGCACAGAAAAGCAAGTGTCTCAGTGTATGGCATGATCTTCGTAGATCCTCATTAGGGTACGAATTGGATAAAAACATGAATGATTTAATTAATTATTGGTCTCGCGACCTAATTAATTAAATCGAGAAGAGAAAATAAAATCGGACGCAAAAGTATATATTTTTTTTTATGAATTTTTTTAGAATAAAAATACAATAAATATGAATTATTGAAAATATATAAATAAATAATCTATTTAAAATAAATAAATAAAAACAATTAAAATATAATTAAAACAAAATATATTATGATTACTTATTATGTTTTTTAGAAAAAAAGAATTAGAAAAAAAAATGAAAAGAAATTTTATATAAATAAGATATAAGTATTATTGAATAAATAAAAAATAAAAATAATATGAAAATTTAGAAAACTCAGCTTTTATTCAGTGTGATGAGGCCTAGAAGTCCCATGGTGGAGCTGCAAACTTGTAGGCGTTGGATCCAATTCTGGTGTGATCGTAACGTTGTTAACATAACCAACGTTAAGCATAATATATAAAAAAAAGATCATTCAGAAATTCAAATAGAATTCGCGCCTTGCCCTGTTCATCTTCTTCGTGGAGACTGGGACTTTTGCCCACGGTTTCAGGTTACTTTAACCTACGGATTTCCGCCATGGCTAAAACCTGCGAGCTTAAAACTCAACATATAGACCAGATAAACATCAAATAAAAGTCCAAGATAATTAAAGGTCGGTCTATGAACACAAAATCGCCCTTAATTTGGATCAATTTTGCACCTAACTTGCAATCCCTAATTCATGGCGTATAAACCCTAACCATGGTAAAATTCTCAAAACGCAACCAAAATCAAATTAATTATCCAGAACGATCGTAAACATCAATGTAAACACAAATATGCAATTGAAATTAGTTTATGATGCGTGGTTCGGTATAATTGGACTCGAAAATTTTGATGCAAACCGTGAGTTCTTTCGTGGGGATTCCAGATGCTTCGATCGTTAGGAGTGATATGGTTAGGTTCAGAGAATCACGGGGAAGTGTTTTGGATGCGTGGGAGGGCTTGAATTGGCCTCAAAATCCGTTTGCTATGGCACTTGAATCCACGGTTTTTTTGAGCTCTCCTTTGGTTCTTGCTGCGGCCAAAATCCTCCCACACCTTATGGATACATTATGTACTTATAGTACAAGGTTTTAGGTTAACAATACTCAACTAAATCTTCTTGGATCAAAGATTGGAGATTTGATGGAAATATGGTGTTAAAGCTTCCAAAAATGTCACAATTTCAATCTAATCTTATTAATATGATTTTGCACGAATTTGGAATGATTGTGGAGTGTAATTGATGATTGGAATTAGTTGATAATTTAAAATTAAATCAAATCTCTCCATAATTTCTTTAAATCTTTGATTTTCATCAATTTTTAATGAATAAAATTCACTAAAAAATCAAATAATAATCAAAATTTCGTGGCATAGAGATTAGAGCTTCTATATGACTTGTATAGCAAGATTGGATCATAAAATATTGGGCCTCTTTGCAAAGAAATCCATTTTTAAGCCTTTTACTTCACATTTTTTCCCTTCAAATTGACCAACTTTGACAAGGCATATCTCCCTCAAATTTTAAGATATGGAGGAGTTCTAGGACTTTTTGGAAACCTCAAGATGTCCTCTTCAAGCCACTTTGGAAGCTTTTTTCCATTTGAAGAATTTATCTTGATGATATTGGCTTTGACAAAAAACTGCTTTCGGTTGACTTTCAAAAAGGACCTATAATCTTTTGATCCATATTTCTCAAATGAAGCATTTCTGGACTTGGCATGTGAAATACAAAATTGTAGAGAATTCAATTTCCTTCAAGATGAGCTTTGGATGGAAAATTTCTGATGTTCCATGTGGGAGTTATGGCTGGTCAAAGTTTAGTTGACTTTTCCTATACAAACCCTAATTTAGAAACTTTTGATTTGTTGATTTTTGATCTTTCCTTGATGAACCATGATCAGTTCTTGATCAAATGGTGAATGATACTTCAATATGAGGATCTTGACAAAAAATCAGGAGTTTTGACTTTACTTTGACCACAGTTGACTTTTAGGTTAACTTAGTCGACTGTTGATTTTCTGAATAATTGAGTGACCAATCCTTTGAGATGAGACTTGATACTTGTCATGGGGATATATTGAGCCATATGAGATGCCTTGGAGCCATTGATTTACTTATTTTCCTTTGAATAAGCCAATTCTAGTCTCAGAGCCTTGTATAGGAGAGTGTGTCTTGGAGCTTGTTTATCTGCTTGTTCTTGTGTCCTGAAAAAGTAGAGTTAGTCTTTATGCAATGTTATGATGCATGTATTATGAGTTTCTTAAAATAAATGAGAAACTTGCATATGAGGTAATGTATGCAATGTATGAATATGTTCATGACTTATGATGCATGACTATGATTTGTGCTTATTCGATTATCTTGATTGAGAGGATAGATCTTTCTGTTGTTGATCTTATCTTGGAAACGCTTGACTATGGATTTATGATTTTTGTTTGGGGATGATCAGTAACTTGATGTATCCTGATTGGGGATGAGAGATGTCGGAGAACCGGTAATGTTGAAGATGTAAATCTCTGTCGGGGAGCTATGTCCTTTGTTGAGAGTATTTGAAGGTATTTTCTTGAGGATTGCTCTATGGGGATATGATCTTGTGAGATCGAAATTGCGGGAAGGCATGGATGCTTTGAATATTGCCCCCAGTATTATAGTAACTACCATTCCTGGATTTGATTAGGACATGTCACTGAGTATTGATCCAGATGTCAAACTGGACTTGTATAGATTTGCCCCTACTAGTGGGAACCTTGGAAAGATTTGCCTCGCGAGGACTTTGTGAGATGTGTACTATGGGCGACATGCCCCTAGTACTTAGTATGACGCCCCTGATTGTTTTGGCATCCTTGAGAGATTCTTGGAATCTTGACTGGATTGCCCCAGATTGATTGGGCAAAACGTGCCATGCCCTTTGTATACGTAGGAGACATTGCTTCTTGGAGTAATTTGTGTTGGTCGGGATAACTTCGAGTCATTAGACATACCCTGTGCAAATTCATTCTGATGCTAACATTTGAAATTATGTAGCAGAATATGTTTAATAATGAATTCATGAGATGCAATGCATACATTTGTCTTGAGTTTTATTGAGAAACATTAAAGCAGGAGATGTAAAAGCGCGATATTTGTAAAAACATGATATTTGTAACAACGTGATGTTTGTAAAAATGAAATATCGACTCAGCATATTTGGTAAACCTTAAGGAGTCAGGATACCTTTTTGGTGACAGTATGCTTTCAAACTAACCATGCTTCAATTAGGATTTTCAAAGGTTGTAACGTGGCTTGGTTCACGGTTTAAGAAACAAAGGATAAAGGCTCAAAGTTTATATGTACCCATCCCGATCTTCATGATGTTCTTCAGTCCTAAGCTCAGTTAATTCGAGTTATGCATTCAGGTTCCAAGAGACTTTTGGATTTGCACCTTTGATAATGATGATGGTTCATGAGCAAAAAGAACTTTTTGAGATGGTAATCACTTCTTCCTTTTGGTAGTCACAACATTGTGTTGTTCAAGAATTTATTGACTTATCTTTTTGATATCCCTAACTTTTGCCTGAACTGTCTATTTTGAGCTTACAGTCAGCGGGATGCCTTGATTTTTGCCTAAGTCTTCTTTTTTATTTTTGACTTAGCAGGCTTTTCTTTGTATATATGTTTTTTCATTTTTTTTGAAAGATATTGACTGCCTTGCTTAATGATTGATGAACTATCATTGGCTTTTGATTGACATCTCCAACACTTCTTTGATGTGTGCGGATGAACGTTTGTGATTGAAACCTTTGTTGAAAGGTGTACTGAATGATTCTCTTAAAATATAATGCACAGCCAAATTAATTGAGAACTACCCTGCCCCAGGTTATAATCAAGGGTTTTAATTAGTACAAGAAAGAAACTTCTACTTCTTAGGATCAAAGGGGTTGACGAGGGATTAACATCCTTATATCTCCACTGTTTAGGAATTGAAACAATGCATGTTTATCGTCAGCATAGTCCACTCAAAAGCATACTGTATGAGGTTGCGGTATCGTTTTCGTCATCCTCCCTTTAAAAGGCTTACATCTTAGCAGGAGTTGAATATCATAAAACATATGTAAAGTAAAGACATAGTTTAAAATGAGTGATAACGAAATAATTTATTCAAGACAAACATATGCAATGCACTGATGATGATTATTAAAACAAATAATGTCTATCATAATTCGAATGTTTAAACAAACAGGAAAAGAGATTTGCAACTGAAAGTAAAACTAATGATCTTAAAGTCCACCCTTCTAGCCATCCACATTATTAGCAGTTACATTAGGAGTCTCAGGAGGATCAAACTCAACTTCCCCAGCATCGATCATATCTTGGATTTTGTTCCTCAATGTCCAGCAGCTATTCGTATCATGACCAGGACTATCAAAGTGGTATGCACACCTCATATTAGGATTATAGCTTCCAGCAGAAGTACTAGGATTCTTAGGGGGGTCCTTTAGAGTGATCAACTCTAACTTCAATAGGTGTTGTAGTGCTTGAGCTAGTGACATATTGATCTTTGTGAACTGACGCCTAGGCGTGTTTTGACGACTTCTCTGAGGTGTCGGTGTGGAGATCAAAACTGCCCCAACAGATTGGCTATGGTTATTATTTGAATCTGACTTCCCACTAAGAGGCTTCTTTGTAACATTTGAGGACGTAGCAGCTTGAATCTTACCACTTCGGATGCCATTCTCAACGTGTTCCCCAGTCAGTATAAGCTCAGTGAATCCAGATGATGAACTTCCCAGCAAATGACTATAGAAAGGGCCAGTCAGTGTATTCATAAACATATCTACCAACTCTCTGTCAGCCAAGGAAGGTTTGACTCTTCCAGCTAGATCTCTCCATTTCTGAGTATACTCCTTGAAACTTTCCTTAGGTCCCATAGACATGGTTTGTAGTTGCATGCGAGTTGGTGCGAGATCGGAATTATATTGGTATTGCTTATAGAAAGCAACAACTAAATCTTCCCAATTCGAGTTGAGTTCCAGACAGGCTTTCTTGGAAGAAGTGGATCCATAGCTTCTTATCAGTAGTATGAGCTTGAATCTTTCTTACATAGGACCTCAAGTGCAGTTTAGGACAAGAGACTCCATCGTATTTTTCAAAAGTTGGAATCTTGAATTTCGGAGGTATAACAACTCCAAAGACGAGTCCTAGTTCCTCAAAATCCAATCCAGGTATCTTCTGAATTTCCATGGCTTTCATGCGTTCTTCCAGCAACTTGTATTTGTCATCAGGATGTTCATCCTCATGGTGATAGTCCTCTTCTTCTTCAGAGGGTTTGGCAGAATCATGGTTACTTTTTGCATCAGTTTTGATACTAGCATCATCATCTTGCTCATCATCTTGCTCATCTTCATCACTGTCTTCAGAGGTTTCGGCATCCTTGAGTTGCAAGATCGGTCTAAGCTTTTTCACTTGAGTCTTCTTACCATTCTTCTTCTTCTTTTTAGTCAGCATGGCTTTCAGCTCTTCTTGCCCCTTGGAAAAATTCAGAATCAAGGCTTGGAACTCAGTGTTTTGAGCTTGGAGATCCTTAACTGATTGTTCGAGATTCATGATGCTGAAATAAATAGTGAGGACGAATGAGAGACCTATTATAAGAAACCTGTTATGCGATGTGATGAATGCAAATGCAGTGTTTTCAAGGATCTTTAGGATTTTAGCTAGCAACATCAGAAAATGATTTGGTCGCGTCTTTGTCTGAAGAAATCTGAATTTTGTCTTTGAATGTCTTTCTTTGAGAATCAAGCTCACCATATCGAGTGGGTCATCGCCTCTGATTCGGGATACTTCTCAATTTGAAAGTATATGGCTAGAGGAAAATAAATCCTCTTGCCCCTTGATAGGTATGATGTCTTTAAACTGGAAAGCAAATGGCCAGAGGAAAATATATCCTCTTGCCCCTTGATAGGAATTTAGTCCTTGATAAGAGCACCTAAAATTGCGCGTCCTAAATCCCTAAGATCCTTGAAAGAGTTAGTTAAATCATGTTACGCTTATGATGTCATGATGTTATGCGAATGCAGTTCGTTAGGCTTAGTGCGAGATGGTAAGGACAAACAAGCCGTTTCAACAAAACCTGCAAGGAAATGAAGGTTAGTAGTAAACACAAACAAGTCACACCAATCACGCAAGTCACACAAGTCACACAATTTTTGGCTTAAGGCTTGCATGAAGTCTGATCAGGTGTCCTTCCCAAGGGTATTTCTATGGATAAAGATATTTCAACAACGAGTTCTACCAAGTGACTCAGAATTGTCAGCCCCCTCTAAAGCACCCTCGAACATGGTACATGCATACCACGCAATGATACTTTAGGAAGAAACCTATCTGAGTTGTAGTATCGGGTAGCGACCATAACTTGGCATGCACCAAGAATAGCCCTCCCACTACGTTCCTAAAAGTCAGGATGGGTTAAAGGTGACTAAAGATCCTTGAGCTCCGACGCACCCAAAGATACATGCATAAACCTCTCTCATGCCAAAGAGGTACACAATAACCGGTGGAGGTCTAACTCAAGCGCGAACTTCATTTTGACCAACCCCAAGCATGCACAAGGGGGGTCTCCATGACTATGCCGCTCCTAATCTTAAGTATTCTTGAATCCGGGAATAGGATTCGTCCTTCAATTTTCCCAAAACAGCCCTGAAAAATAAAACAACCAAAGCAAACAATAGAAAACATTTAAGTGATTCCTAAACTTTTAAGGTAACCCCTCTTTTTATCGTAAATCCCCAGCAGAGTCGCCAGTTCTGTAATACGGTGAACTGACTTTTATAATCGAAAATGTCGCGGTAAGCAAGAGTCGCCACCGACTTTTATTTTATCCAAATATTAGAAAGGCTAAAAAGAACAGAAAAAAACCTTTAAAAGAAATTTTGAGTTCGGGGGGGGTAATTTATGCAAAGGGAAGGTGTAAGGCACCCTTTGCATCCATGGTTTTCTATGGGCTCTTAATTGCTTTGCTCTTTGTTTTCAGAAATGTAGAAGAAAAAGAATATGGACTTTAGCTCGTAAATGAGCGTAGTCATTTTGAAGATTTATGAGAAAGAATATGAAAAAAAAGTTTTAGAGCAAGGCAAAGCAATTAGGGGCAATTACCTTATAGTTTGAAAAAGAAGTTCTTTTAGCCTTTCAGGGCGAAAGGGTCTATCCTTGCCATAAGAGGGCAGGAAGCCTTTCATTTGGAGGTTGAAGGGTCGTCGTAATGTCGTTCGCCATAAGACTGTCCCATGCCATAGAGAGGCAGGTAGTCTAAGGGAAGGACCAGAATAACCTTTTCGTAGGCAGCCAGAGGATACCTCAGCCTTTTCGTAGGCAACTTCCGAGGGTCGAGGTCATATTAGTGTATCGAAGGCAGCATCATTAGGGTCTTATGACCTTTATATTTATCGAGGCAGCATGGCTGAGGTATCCTCGAATTCGAGGGACATGGCTATTCTGCAAAAAAAAAATACACAAGGCAACAAGGCAACAAAGAGGTTACCCCAAAAGAGTGCGTGGGTGCAGCAATCACGTGATTATATTCAGTTATATTATCTTGTAAATTTAAGTGATGCTAATTCAGTTCAGAGTTACACTCCTTCAAATTACTAACCACAACAATTAATATTAACTGTGATAATGGGGGAAGGGAAATTGCAACCAGCGGAGGAGAGGGGAATTGAAACCAGCGGGGTAAAATAAAGCAAATAGGTTTGAACAAGTAATAATTGAGACCAGGGTTTAGGGTTACCGATATTCTTAGCTTTGGCAATTTGACAAACCCTGAAAAGGTGGGAAAAATAATCAAACAAAAATAGGGTGAGTGCATTATCGCTTCGGAGGCAAACAAAGCTAACCCTAAAAAACAAGAGGATAAAAGAAATTAAAATAAACAAATAAATAAATAGGCACTTAGCTTTGAATTTGATCTGACATGGTTGGCGGTCGGAGGAAGCCTCGGGGTTAACCCTGAAAAATGGCAAGGCAAAGGCAGAACAGTAGGTGAATGTACGCACAGTTCAAAAGAGGTTTAAAGGGTAAACCCTAAAAATAAAAGGAAACCAAATAGACTTTGAAATTTAATTGAATACTTAGCATCGGATTTTGAAGGCTCATAGTCGGAAGGGATCTGAAAAGTCAACCCTGAAAAGGCACAGAAAAGCAAGTATCTCAGTGTATGGCATGATCTTCGTAGATCCTGATTAGGGTACGAATTGGATAAAAACATGAATGATTTAATTAATTATTGGTCTCGCGACCTAATTAATTAAATCGAGAAGAGAAAATAAAATCGGACGCAAAAGTATATATTTTTTTATGAATTTTTTTAGAATAAAAATAAATTAAATAGGAATTATTGAAAATATATAAATAAATAATCTACTTAATATAAATAATCTATTTAAAATAAATAAATAAAAACAATTAAAATATAATTAAAACAAAATATATTATGATTACTTATTATGTTTTTTAGAAAAAAAGAATTAGAAAAAAAATGAAAAGAAATTTTATATAAATAAGATATAAGTATTGTTGAATAAATAAAAAGTAAAAATAATAAGAAAATTTAGAAAACTCAGCTTTTATTCAGTGTGATGAGGCCTGGAAGTCCCATGGTGGAGCAGCAAACCTGTAGGCGTTAGATCCAATTCTGGTGTGATCGTAAGGCCTTGAGGCGAGGCTGTATCATGGACTCACGTATGCTGGCACCATGGGATCTGCGTACTAATGTTCGAAAAAAAAGAAAGGTTTGCTTCCTACAGGGATCGAACCCCTGACGTTCAGCACAGACCTTGGGACGCACCTCCTCACCACTAAGCCAATTTTTGCTTGTTGTTAACATAACCAACGTTAAGCATAATATATAAAAAAAAGAACATTCAGAAATTCAAACAGAATTCGCGCCTTGCCCTGTTCATCTTCTTCGTGGAGACTGGGACTTTTGCCCACGGTTTCAGGTTACTTTTACCTACGGATTTCCGCCATGGCTAAAACCTGCGAGCTTAAAACTCAACATATAGACCAGATAAACATCAAATAAAAGTCCAGAATAATTAAAGGTCGGTCTATGAACAAAAAATCGCCCTTAATTTGGATCAATTTTGCACCTAACTTGCAATCCCCAATTCATGGCGTATAAACCCGAACCATGGTAAAATTCTCAAAACGCAACCAAAATCAAATTAATTATCCAGAACGATCGTAAACATCAATGTAAACACAAATATGCAATTGAAATTAGTTTATGATGCGTGGTTCGGTATAATTGGACTCGAAAATTTTGATGCAAACCGTGAGTTCTTTCATGGGGATTCCAGATGCTTCGATCGATAGGAGTGATATGGTTAGCTTCAGAGAATCACGGGGAAGTGTTTTGGATGCGTGGGAGGGCTTGAACTGGCCTCAAAATCCGTTTGCTATGGCACTTGAATCCACGGTTTTTTTAGCTCTCCTTTGGTTCTTGCTGCGGCCAAAATCCTCCCACACCTTATGGATACATTATGTACTTATAGTACAAGGTTTTAGGTTAACAATACTCAACTAAATCTTCTTGGATCAAAGATTGGAGATTTGATGGAAATATGGTGTTAAAGCTTCCAAAAATGTCACAATTTCAATCTAATCTTATTAATATGATTTTGCACGAATTTGGAATGATTGTGGAGTGTAATTGATGATTGGAATTAGTTGATAATTTAAAATTAAATCAAATCTCCATAATTTCTTTAAATCTTTGATTTTCATCAATTTTTAATGAATAAAATTCACTAAAAAATCAAATAATAATCAAAATTTCGTGGCATAGAGATTAGAGCTTCTAGATGACTTGTATAGCAATATTGGATCATAAAATATTGGGCCTCTTTGCAAAGAAATCCATTATTAAGCCTTTTACTTCACATTTTTTCCCTTCAAATTGACCAACTTTGACAAGGCATATCTCCCTCAAATTTTAAGATATGGAGGATTTCTAGGACTTTTTGGAAACCTCAAGATGTCCTCTTCAATCCACTTTGGAAGCTTTTTTCCATTTGAAGAATTTATCTTGATGATATTGGCTTTGACAAAAAACTGCTTTCGGTTGACTTTCAAAAAGGACCTATAATCTTTTGATCCATATTTCTCAAATGAAGCATTTCTGGACTTGGCATGTGAAATACAAAATTGTAGAGAATTCATTTTCCTTCAAGATGAGCTTTGGATGGAAAATTTCTGATGTTCCATGTGGGAGTTATGGCTGGTCAAAGTTCAGTTGACTTTTCCTATACAAACCCTAATTTAGAAACTTTTGATTTGTTGATTTTTGATCTTTCCTTGATGAACCATGATCACATCTTGATCAAATGGTGAATGATACTTCAATATGAGGATCTTGACAAAAAATCAGGAGTTTTGACTTTACTTTGACCACAGTTGACTTTTAGGTTAACTTAGTCGACTATTGATTTTCTGAACAATTGAGTGACCAATCCTTTGAGATGAGACTTGATACTTGTCATGGGGATATATTGAGCCATATGAGATGCCTTGGAGCCATTGATTTACTTATTTTCCTTTGAATAAGCCAATTCTAGTCTCAGAGCCTTGTATAGGAGAGTGTGTCTTGGAGCTTTGTGTGATGATTTAAATTTGTACAAGAGAAATGGCGTGGGCAAATTTTGGGGTATGACAGATGCCCTTGTTCAATTTTCTCAAACCTGAAGATATAGAGTGGTATGTATGCCAATCGAAATCTGAAGGTTGAAGAGGATTGAACACTAGAATACCCAGGAATTTGCCCTAGCTGATGATGAAGGGACTTTTGTCGGAGATGGGCTTGAAGATGCCATCCAGATGGGAGTATGAAGTGAATTAATCGTAGTTACTCTATTGTCATGATTGTTTCTGAACTGAATACCGGGATTAGATGTGTGACTTACTCGTTGTGACTCCATTGTCGTGACTTCATTGTTGTCGTGATTCCTTTATCGTGACTCGGTTGTCGTGATTCCTTTATCGTGACTTGGTTGTCGGGATTCCATTATCGTGACTCATTTGTCGTGATTCCATTATCGTGACTCAGTCGTCGTGATTCCATTATCGTGACTCAGTTGTCGTGATTCCTTTATCGTGACTCAGTTGTCGTGATTCCATTATCGTGACTCAGTTGTCGTGACTCCTTTATCGTGACTCAGTTCTCGTGATTCCTTTATCGTGACTCAGTTGTCGTGATTCCATTATCGTGACTCAGTTGTCGTGATTCCATTATCGTGACTCAGTTGTCGTGATTCCATTATCGTGACTCAGTTGTCGTGATTCCTTTATCGTGACTCAGTTGTCGTGATTCCTTTATCGTGACTCGGTTGTCGTGATTCCATTATCGTGACTCAGTTGTCGTGATTCCTTTATCGTGACTCAGTTGTCGTGATTCCTTTATCGTGACTCAGTTGTCGTGATTTTTCTGAATGGAGTGTCATGATTAAGTATGGTTCTTTCTTTTGTCAACACCATTCGTGGTGGCCGAATTAGGTCTTAGAGAGATGATCGTGTCAGTACCGTTCGTAGTAACTGAATTGGATATTGTTTATCTGCTTGTTCTTGTGTCCTGAAAAAGTAGAGTTAGTCTTTATGCAATGTTATGATGCATGTATTATGAGTTTCTTAAAATAAATGAGAAACTTGCATATGAGGTAATGTATGCAATGTATGAATATGTTCATGACTTATGATGTATGACTATGATTTGTGCTTATTCGATTATCTTGATTGAGAGGATAGATCTTTCTGTTGTTGATCTTATCTTAGAAACGCTTGACTATGGATTTATGATTTTTGTTTGGGGATGATTAGTAACTTGCTGTACCCTGATTGGGGATGAGAGATGTCGGAAAACCGGTAATGTTGAAGATGTAAATCTCTGTCGGGGAGCTATGTCCTTTGTTGAGAGTATTTGAAGGTATTTTCTTGAGGATTGCTCTGTGGGAAGATGATCTTGTGAGATCGAAACTGCTATCAACAACTGGCCTCCATATTTAGTATTTAGATGACAGCCATTCACCCCAATAAAGGGTATACAACCATTATGAACCCTTTTTTACATCCCTCAAAACAGAAATAGAAAGAACCAACCTTGGTTGGATGGAAGGTGATGGTCTCTCAATGTTGATCTTTACAGTGTTTCCAGCACTCACCCTATGCAGTTCAGCTTCATATCTCCACAAATTTGAATATTGCTTGTCTGCATCCCCTTCTATCATTTGTCTTGCAATCATTTTTGCTTTCCATGCCCTGCCCACAGTGATACCCACTCCATAATTTTGCCTCATATCTTGAATAATATCACAGATCCTCAAGTTGTCACAAGTCTGCATTTTCTTTACCACTGCCTTGGCCACCCACTTTGAATTTGCAGTTTTGTTATCCAAACTCCTAGCACATGTGTGAGTGTCCTTTATAGTCTTAATTGCATAAGTGTGCTTGTGGCCCACTTTGAATTAAAGCATTAAAAAACCACACTTGGCCTTACATTCAACTCTCACCCTATATCCCTCATTTTCTATAAATGTTATTTCCCTCCCATTTAAAATTGTCCACTCACGTATAACCTCCCTAAAGTCATCTAGGGAAGTGAGTTGCATACCCCACTTAAACTTAAAATCCTTTGTAAGTTGTTCTTTCTTAAACTTCTCAAACTTAGGCTTTTTGTCATCTTCTGAGTGATTAGGGTCAGAACTATTAAGCTCTTCACTAAGGTACTTCTCCTCCTCATCATCATAAAATTTCTTCTTCTTTGGACATGGTAACAAACCTGCAATGACTGGGCCCTCCCTAATTGGTACACTGACATCAATACCATCAAGCTCATCAAACCCATCAACAATGGCAGTTTTCCTTTCATCCTCACTAGCATTAAAACCTTCAACAACCTCTTCATCACTAACCTCTAAATCATACACAAACTTAGGGGTTCTACCAATTACACTTGGATCATGTTCCCCAAAATTTCCGCATCCGCTTGCGTCGCACAACCATAGGCAGCAAAATCATAGGCATCCCCATCATTTCTAATCTGAAAGTAATTAGGGTCTTTGTCAACTATTTTGGTCCATAACCTAAAAAAACCTTCTAAGTACCCCCCATCCAGTTACTAAGTTAAGAACATGATGCATTGTCCACTCATCTATATGTTCCCCAGAAATCAGAGTAGAAACACCACATTTGTAAATCGTTTCACCATCATTATTATCCATAAACTCTCCTCCGTGTCGAAACACAACATTAAACAGTACATTGTTTTGAAATGTTAAACATAATGTAAGAAACAAGTTTACAAAACCATGGTAGAATCAAGTTACAGACATCGATTAAGAGAACAAACCTCTGAACATTCGCCGTTGTCGTCCATGGATTCGTTTTCCTCCACTGCGTTGCGCTTTCAAGTCGTCTTTGTTAGACGCTGGCCTTAGGATCTAGAGGGGGGGGTGAATAGATCCCACTAAGTTTTTACGGATTTTTCTACTAACTAGAGCGAAAGCGGTTCTGAATCGACTTGCGTCTATTCCGGACCGCTATTGCAAAGGTCGTATGTGTTTCAAAACCAAAATATAAGTGGAATTAATGGTGAAGTAATATGATGGCTAACCAATACGTTTAACAACTGAAAAAACCAATTAACTTCTAGATTGACAACTTTGATTTGCAATGCAGTAAGATTGGATTAAGCAAAAACACAAACACTTGGTGATATGTTCAAATTGATAGTGATTCAAGTTGTGGTGAATTGTGATGTTTGTGCAGAACTTTAATTCACAATATTAACACTTGAATCGTTGATCAATTTTGCACTTATAACCAATTATGAACAGAAAGTAAAAGAGAAAGTAAAAACGACAAGAACACGATATTTGTTTAGGCAGTTCGTCGATCGTCCTCGCTACGACTACGTCTGCCCCCAATTCCAAATTGAAATTGGGTAATCTTTCATTAATGTTGAAAGTAGTATATACAAAGAAGATAACAAAGCGATAAACGATAAACCAATTATGTCGATCCTTTGAATCTTCTTCCCCCTTAATCTTGAGCCAGATCAAGGTTATCCAAGAGCTTCACTTTGATTCCCTTCTGCAGTGTCTTGATTCCTTGAACTCCCCGTTCCTCAATCGTTACACTCAGCCGAATCCTCAATGAACGCCTCTTGATAAAAACCCCCAAGAACCACCCGTCGTGGAGGACAAAACCCGCAGATTTTATTCACCAACAAACCCCACAAACCTTCACCCACTAGGAATCTTCAATTCCGTTCCATGGACGTTATCGAACTCATCACTAACCCGCAACGCAAGAATGATTATGTGTAATTGTGTTGGAGATGATGAAGAACGAAGATGAGAAGCGTTTGTGTATCTTTCAGTCGTTGGTGTTTTTTTGAATAATTACCCTTGCATAATATATATGATTGCATAACAGTTAGAACCAAGAAAAACTGATTTTTGAACTTTCTTGATCAGTTAGGTCGACCACTTGTAGTGCTTAGGTCGACCTAACAGAGCTTGCAGAATTTTGCTCCCAGTTAGGTCGACCTGTTGAAGGAGTAGGTCGACCAGAATCCTCTTCTGATGCATTCTGGGGACATTTTCACAGATTAGGTCGACCTAGTTGATGTGTAGGTCGACCTAACAGGCTGGTATGTAGAATTCATCAATTTAGGTCGACCTAAATGATGTGTGAGTCGACCTAGCAGGGGTATATGAATTTTTCTCCATTTTAGGTCGACCTGGGTTGATGGTAGGTCGACCTAACTGCTGTTTTTCTGCATTCTTCTTGTTTTGCTTGTGTTGAGACAACCTATAAACATATAAACATAATGGGTTGACCTATGAGTGATCAATGCTTGCTTTTCTTTAAGTTTTCTGCTTCCGTCTTGTTGTTTGAATGCTTATTTGAGTTTGCCATGAATCAAAAACATCTTTGAGTGTAATCTTGTATTCACATACTCCCCCTTTTTGATGATGGCAAACCATTCGTCTAAGCTTTGGTAGTAAATGATAAAGACTCAACAGAGCTCCCCCGTACATCCAGCATCTATCTCTCAACAGGGCAATCTCTCAACAAAGCTCCCCCGTACATCCAGCATCTATCTCCCCCTTTGTCAACATCAAAAAGAGAAAACAGGAGAATAGGAGAGTAACAAGAGAACCATAGATAATAATGCTAGCATGTACAGTATAGTAGGTAAAAGGTAGTTAATGATAGAATGAGACACATATGTGAGCAGGAGCAGTTTTTATGCATGAAGTCACTATAAGCATGTTAATTGATAGCATATTATAGTATCAATAATATTTTTGGAAGTGAACAACAATTACGTTACCGCTTTTTCAATATGACGCCTGGCTTGATGATGAACTACCTTTACGCTAAGAAAAATGTTAGCAAGACAAATAGATATATACATAAAGTAAAGAAATAATATTAAGAGAAAACAAACGTAATTAGCCCAAATTAGAGATATCGAGTATCCCTAATTCCCTACGAATGTTGAAATATTGCTCCGTTGCTAGAGGTTTGGTGAAGATGTCAGCTAGTTGCTTCTTGCTTTCTACATGTTCAAAAGTAACGTCTCCTTTCTCTACATGATCTCGTAGAAAGTGATGCCTTATTTCAATATGTTTGGTACGTGAGTGTAAGACAGGATTTTTACTCAAGTTTATGGCGCTTGTGTTGTCGCACATGATAGGTATGTGATCAAGCTTAATACCAAAGTCAAGAAGTTGTTGCTTGAGCCATAATATTTGTGCACAGCAGCTTCCAGCAGCTACATATTCTGCCTCAGCAGTGGATAATGCAACCGATACTTGTTTCTTACTATGCCAACTTATTAATGAGTTTGAGAATAGATGACACGTTCCACTAGTGCTTTTTCTATCGGATTTGCAGCCAGCAAAATCTGAATCGGAGAATCCTACCAAATGACACTCATTTCCTTTTGGATACCATAGGCCATATGTAGTAGTTCCACGTAAGTATCGCAGAATTCTTTTGACAGCTTTCAAGTGAGATTCTTTTGGACAAGATTGATATCTTGCACACATACACACACTAAACATAATGTCTGGTCTTGAGGCAGTAAGATACAATAGTGAACCTATCATACCTCGGTATAATTTCACGTCAACCTCTTTACCTTTCTCATCTTTGTCTAGATTTGTATTTGTTGCCATAGGTGTGTCAATTTCCTTTGCTTCACTCATTCCAAATCTTTTGAGCAGCTCCGTACAATATTTAGTTTGATTCACAAACGTTCCATGACTGAGTTGCTTGATTTGTAGGCCAAGGAAGAAATTTAGCTCACCCATGAGACTCATCTCAAATTCACTCTGCATAAGCTTAGAAAAGTCTTTGACAAGTTTTGCATTAGTGGACCCAAATATAATATCATCTACATAAATTTGGACTAAGAGAATATCCTTATCTTTTCTTTTAATAAAGAGAGTAGTATCAACTTTACCTCTAGAGTACCCTTGACTAAGGAGAAATTTGCTCAAACGTTCGTACCAAGCCCGAGGGGCTTGTTTAAGACCGTATAGAGCACGTTTCAGCTTATAAACATGAGTTGGATACATGTAATTCTCAAAGCCGGGTGGCTGAGCAACATAGACTTCTTCATTTATATAGCCATTTAGAAAGGCACTCTTAACATCCATTTGGAATAGTTTGAAGTCTTTAGAACAAGCATAAGCAAGTAAGAGGCGAATAGCTTCGAGACGTGCTACAGGAGCGTATGTCTCTTCATAATCAATACCTTCCTCTTGATTGTAACCTTGGGCAACTAATCTAGCTTTGTTTCTAGTAATAACACCGTTTTCATCAAGTTTGTTACGAAAAACCCATCTAGTGCCTATTACTTGATGATCTCCCGGATGAGGGACTAAGTCCCAAACATCATTCCGTTTAAATTGGTTTAATTCTTCTTGCATGGCCATTAGCCAATGCTCATCAAGTAATGCATCCTTAGCGTTTTTCGGCTCAACTTGTGAAACAAAAGCAAAATGATGGCAGAAGTTACTTATCTTTGAGCGTGTTGTAACGCCCCTTGAGATGTCTCCTATTATATTGTCAATTGGATGGTCTTTCACGTTTGTCCAGGCCTTGGGAAGTTCTTCATTGTTTGAGATGCTTTCTTTTTCATTTTCATTGTGAGACTCATCTTTCTCTCTCTCAGCATCTTTCTTTACAATACTTTCATCCTCATCTTCCTTATCCTTGACAATGTCTTCAGTGGATGGGCCTGCACCATTAAATGAAAGACCTTTCTCGACATATTTTGCATAAGATTCATCAAAAGAAACGTGTACTGACTCTTCTACTATAAGTAATCTCTTATTATATATTCGATATGCTTTGCTAGATTGTGAGTAACCAAGGAATATGCCCTCATCAGCTTTAGCATCGAATTTGCCAAGATTATCCTTACCATTGTTCAAAACAAAACACTTGCAACCGAATACATGGAGATGAGATACATTTGGTTTTCTACCTTTTAGTAATTCATAGGGAGTTTTGTTCAGTATAGGACGTATTGTTATCCTATTCAAAACATAACATGCTGTACTAATCGCGTCAGCCCAGAAATACTTTGGTAGATTACCCTCATTCAGCATTGTTCTTGCCAGCTCCTCTAGAACTCGATTTTTACGTTCAACTACTCCGTTTTGTTGAGGTGTTCTAGGAGCTGAAAAGTTATGCTCAATTCCATGTTTATCACAGTATTTTTCAAAAAGAATGTTTTCAAATTCTCCACCGTGATCACTTCGAATTGCAACTATTTTGTTGTTCATTTTGTTTTGACATAATCTTGCAAATTGTGTAAAAGCTGGAAAAGTTTGATCCTTACTAGGTAAAAAGATTGTCCAACAAAATCTCGAGTAATCATCGACAATGACAAAACCATAGGTGTTTCCACCTATGCTTTTAGTCCTTGAAGGGCCAAAGAGATCCATGTGAAGTAGTTCAAGAGGGCGTGATGTTGAAACCACGTTCTTTGATTTAAAAGAGATTTTTGTTTGCTTTCCCTTTTGACAAGCATCACATAGATGATCTTTTGAAAACTTCATTTTGGGTAAGCCGATTACTAAATCTTTTGAGACAACTTTATTTAGTAAGTCAAAATTTATGTGGGCGAGACGTCTATGCCAAAGCCATGAGTCATCGCCTAGAGCAACTAGACATTTGGTACTAGACTTAGATACCTCATCCAAGTTTAGCATGTAGATGTTGTTTACTCTTAAGCCCTTAAACATAATGTCTCTTTTCTTAGTATGTTCTATTGTGCATCCAGAATTTGTAAACATTACTTTAAAATCTTTGTCGCACAATTGACTTATACTTAAAAGATTATGTTTAAGACCTTCTACTAGCAGCACATCAGTTATAGTAGTGGTAGAAGGGTTACCTACACTTCCTTTACCAAGTATGGCTCCCCGATTGTTATCTCCATAGGTGACATACCCCTTTTTCTTTGCTTGAAACTCAACGAAAAGAGATAGGTCTCCAGTCATGTGTCTTGAACATCCGCTATCAAGGAACCACAACCTTTCGGCAATGTCAAGACACTTTTCCTGCAAGATTAATTTAAAGAGGGAGGTCCCCAATTTTCATTGGGTCCTTGGTAGTGAGTACACAATTTGTTGCACTTAGGCAACCATTGAAATACTCCTTTAGGAACTAAAATTCTCCTAAATTTGCATTTTTCAATGGTATGTCCCTTTTTGCAACAATAATGACAGGTAATATGATGAGAATATGGAGTTTTGCTAGTTGATACTTTTGGTACAAAAGTGTATTTACTATATAAAGGAGTATACGATCTTTTGAACTTGTTTGGATCAACCGCAAAAGTCACTTTTGGTTGTAGAGCCTTGTCTAACTTGGCTTTTAGATCTCTCACTTCTTTTTGCCAAATGTGACATGTCTCACAACCAAACCATGATGTAGGATCTATTTCAACTTTGTCCTTTTGAATGTCTAGCATAGATTGTTTTAAAGCTTCCATATCCCTTTCGGTTTTCTCAACTTTTGATTCAAGATATGAAAATATTTTCTTATTTGAGGCCAAAAGTTTGAAAGCTTTAATTGCATCTCTATGTAATTCTTCAAAAGCAAGTTTTAGTTGAGAATGAGATACCTTATCTACGAGTTCAGGTTTAAGATGACTTACAGCTTTCTTTTTCTTGTTTTGATGAGCCATGAAACATAGGTTTGCTGATTCTTCTTCATCGCTTGACGAGCTTTCACTAGATGAATCACTTTCCCATGCTATGTAAGCTCTTTTAGATTTGTTATGACCTTTGCTTTGGTTCTTCTCCTTTTCTTTCTTAAGGTATGGACAATCCGGTTTGTAGTGACCGGCTTTCCCACAATTGAAGCAAAGACCTTTGATCTTTCCTTTGTTGTCGTCATCTTGTTTGAACATGTTTGATTGCTTTCTATAGTTGATCAATCCTTTGTCGGAATGTTTTGCTCCATTTTTCTTTAGATATTTGTTGTATCTTCGCACAAACAGTCCCATTTCCTCATCATCGGAGTCTTCGTCATCACTTGTGTCACTATCCTTTGGCTCTCGTTTTGAGGTCTTGGAGCTCGAAGCTTTTAGAGCTATTGACTTCTTCTCTACCTCTTTCTCCATGTTCTTTTCTTTCTTTGTCCTCTTCTCATGCATGTCAAGGCATTTAAGATGCTGTTCATGTTCCTCTAGTTTACCAAAGAGAGTGGTAATGTCTAAAGTGTTGAGATCATTTGCTTCCTTAATTGCTGTAACTTTGGGTTGCCATTCCCTGTTCAAACACCTTAAGATTTTGTTAGTAGCAACTGCATTGGAAACAGGTCTATCAAGAGAATTTAATCGATTTTTCAGGTGAACGAATCTTTTCTGCATGCTTTCGATGGTTTCACCATCTTCCATGTGGAAAAGTTCGAACTCTTGAGTTAACGTATTGATCCTAGCTAGTTTGACATCATCCGTTCCCTCGTGGGCAACTTGCAATGTGTCCCACATAGCTTTAGCTGATCTACAATGGGAAACGCGATAGTATTCATCAACTCCTAGAGCTGAGATTAGAATGTTTCTCGCTTTCCAATCGTATGCATATCTCTTTTCATCTTCAGCATTCCAAGTATCTTCTGGTTTTGGAACAACTGCACCAGCTGCATTTGTCATGGTGATCTGAAATGGACCATTGACAATAGCTGTCCAGATGTTCCTATCAATTGCATTGATATGGACACACATACAATCCTTCCAATAGCCGTAGTTTTCGCCGTTGAAAACTGGAGCTCTATTATGAGCCCCTTTAGGTCCGGAAGCCATCTTTCCAATAAGTGTTTCACGTAGCACGGAATAAACCAGAGCTCTTGATGCCACTTGTTAGACGCTGGCCTTAGGATCTAGAGGGGGGGTGAATAGATCTCACTAAGTTTTTACGGATTTTTCTACTAACTCGAGCGAAAGCGGTTCTGAATCGACTTGCGTCTATTCCGGACCGCTATTGCAAAGGTCGTATGTGTTTCAAAACCAAAAAGTAAGTGGAATTAATGGTGAAGTAATATGATGGCTAACCAATACGTTTAACAACTGAAAAAACCAATTAACTTCTAGATTGACAACTTTGATTTGCAATGCAGTAAGATTGGATTAAGCAAAAACACAAACACTTGGTGATACGTTCAAATTGATAGTGATTCAAGTTGTGGTGAATTGTGATGTTTGTGCAGAACTTTAATTCACAATTTTAACACTTGAATCGTTGATCAATTTTGCACTTATAACCAATTATGAACAGAAAGTAAAAGAGAAAGTAAAAGCGACAAGAACACGATATTTGTTTAGGCAGTTCGTCGATCGTCCTCGCTACGACTACGTCTGCCCCCAATTCCAAATTGAAATTGGGTAATCTTTCATTAATGTTGAAAGTAGTATATACAAAGAAGATAACAAAGCGATAAACGATAAACCAATTATGTCGATCCTTTGAATCTTCTTCCCCCTTAATCTTGAGCCAGATCAAGGTTATCCAAGAGCTTCACTTTGATTCCCTTCTGCAGTGTCTTGATTCCTTGAACTCCCCGTTCCTCAATCGTTACACTCAGCCGAATCCTCAATGAACGCCTCTTGATAAAAACCCCCAAGAACCACCCGTCGTGGAGGACAAAACCCGCAGATTTTATTCACCAACAAACCCCACAAACCTTCACCCACTAGGAATCTTCAATTCCGTTCCATGGACGTTATCGAACTCATCACTAACCCGCAACGCAAGAATGATTATGTGTAATTGTGTTGGAGATGATGAAGAACGAAGATGAGAAGCGTTTGTGTATCTTTCAGTCGTTGGTGTTGCTTGAATAATTACCCTTGCACAATATATATGATTGCATAACAGTTAGAACCAAGAAAAACTGATTTTTGAACTTTCTTGATCAGTTAGGTCGACCACTTGTAGTGCTTAGGTCGACCTAACAGAGCTTGCAGAATTTTGCTCCCAGTTAGGTCGACCTGTTGAAGGAGTAGGTCGACCAGAATCCTCTTCTGATGCATTCTGGGGACATTTTCACAGATTAGGTCGACCTAGTTGATGTGTAGGTCGACCTAACAGGCTGGTATGTAGAATTCATCAATTTAGGTCGACCTAAATGATGTGTGAGTCGACCTAGCAGGGATATATGAATTTTTCTCCATTTTAGGTCGACCTGGGTTGATGGTAGGTCGACCTAACTGCTGTTTTTCTGCATTCTTCTTGTTTTGCTTGTGTTGAGGCAACCTATAAACATATAAACATAATGGGTTGACCTATGAGTGATCAATGCTTGCTTTTCTTTAAGTTTTCTGCTTCCGTCTTGTTGTTTGAATGCTTATTTGAGTTTGCCATGAATCAAAAACATCTTTGAGTGTAATCTTGTATTCACATACTCCCCCTTTTTGATGATGGCAAACCATTCGTCTAAGCTTTGGTAGTAAATGATAAAGACTCAACAGAGCTCCCCCGTACATCCAGCATCTATCTCTCAACAGGGCAATCTCTCAACAAAGCTCCCCCGTACATCCAGCATCTATCTCCCCCTTTGTCAACATCAAAAAGAGAAAACAGGAGAATAGGAGAGTAACAAGAGAACCATAGATAATAATGCTAGCATGTACAGTATAGTAGGTAAAAGGTAGTTAATGATAGAATGAGACACATATGTGAGCAGGAGCAGTTTTTATGCATGAAGTCACTATAAGCATGTTAATTGATAGCATATTATAGTATCAATAATATTTTTGGAAGTGAACAACAATTACGTTACCGCTTTTTCAATATGACGCCTGGCTTGATGATGAACTACCTTTACGCTAAGAAAAATGTTAGCAAGACAAATAGATATATACATAAAGTAAAGAAATAATATTAAGAGAAAACAAACGTAATTAGCCCAAATTAGAGATATCGAGTATCCCTAATTCCCTACGAATGTTGAAATATTGCTCCGTTGCTAGAGGTTTGGTGAAGATGTCAGCTAGTTGCTTCTTGCTTTCTACATGTTCAAAAGTAACGTCTCCTTTCTCTACATGATCTCGTAGAAAGTGATGCCTTATTTCAATATGTTTGGTACGTGAGTGTAAGACAGGATTTTTACTCAAGTTTATGGCGCTTGTGTTGTCGCACATGATAGGTATGTGATCAAGCTTAATACCAAAGTCAAGAAGTTGTTGCTTGAGCCATAATATTTGTGCACAGCAGCTTCCAGCAGCTACATATTCTGCCTCAGCAGTGGATAATGCAACCGATACTTGTTTCTTACTATGCCAACTTATTAATGAGTTTGAGAATAGATGACACGTTCCACTAGTGCTTTTTCTATCGGATTTGCAGCCAGCAAAATCTGAATCGGAGAATCCTACCAAATGACACTCATTTCCTTTTGGATACCATAGGCCATATGTAGTAGTTCCACGTAAGTATCGCAGAATTCTTTTGACAGCTTTCAAGTGAGATTCTTTTGGACAAGATTGATATCTTGCACACATACACACACTAAACATAATGTCTGGTCTTGAGGCAGTAAGATACAATAGTGAACCTATCATACCTCGGTATAATTTCACGTCAACCTCTTTACCTTTCTCATCTTTGTCTAGATTTGTATTTGTTGCCATAGGTGTGTCAATTTCCTTTGCTTCACTCATTCCAAATCTTTTGAGCAGCTCCGTACAATATTTAGTTTGATTCACAAACGTTCCATGACTGAGTTGCTTGATTTGTAGGCCAAGGAAGAAATTTAGCTCACCCATGAGACTCATCTCAAATTCACTCTGCATAAGCTTAGAAAAGTCTTTGACAAGTTTTGCATTAGTGGACCCAAATATAATATCATCTACATAAATTTGGACTAAGAGAATATCCTTATCTTTTCTTTTAATAAAGAGAGTAGTATCAACTTTACCTCTAGAGTACCCTTGACTAAGGAGAAATTTGCTCAAACGTTCGTACCAAGCCCGAGGGGCTTGTTTAAGACCGTATAGAGCACGTTTCAGCTTATAAACATGAGTTGGATACATGTAATTCTCAAAGCCGGGTGGCTGAGCAACATAGACTTCTTCATTTATATAGCCATTTAGAAAGGCACTCTTAACATCCATTTGGAATAGTTTGAAGTCTTTAGAACAAGCATAAGCAAGTAAGAGGCGAATAGCTTCGAGACGTGCTACAGGAGCGTATGTCTCTTCATAATCAATACCTTCCTCTTGATTGTAACCTTGGGCAACTAATCTAGCTTTGTTTCTAGTAATAACACCGTTTTCATCAAGTTTGTTACGAAAAACCCATCTAGTGCCTATTACTTGATGATCTCCCGGATGAGGGACTAAGTCCCAAACATCATTCCGTTTAAATTGGTTTAATTCTTCTTGCATGGCCATTAGCCAATGCTCATCAAGTAATGCATCCTTAGCGTTTTTCGGCTCAACTTGTGAAACAAAAGCAAAATGATGGCAGAAGTTACTTATCTTTGAGCGTGTTGTAACGCCCCTTGAGATGTCTCCTATTATATTGTCAATTGGATGGTCTTTCACGTTTGTCCAGGCCTTGGGAAGTTCTTCATTGTTTGAGATGCTTTCTTTTTCATTTTCATTGTGAGACTCATCTTTCTCTCTCTCAGCATCTTTCTTTACAATACTTTCATCCTCATCTTCCTTATCCTTGACAATGTCTTCAGTGGATGGGCCTGCACCATTAAATGAAAGACCTTTCTCGACATATTTTGCATAAGATTCATCAAAAGAAACGTGTACTGACTCTTCTACTATAAGTAATCTCTTATTATATATTCGATATGCTTTGCTAGATTGTGAGTAACCAAGGAATATGCCCTCATCAGCTTTAGCATCGAATTTGCCAAGATTATCCTTACCATTGTTCAAAACAAAACACTTGCAACCGAATACATGGAGATGAGATACATTTGGTTTTCTACCCTTTAGTAATTCATAGGGAGTTTTGTTCAGTATAGGACGTATTGTTATCCTATTCAAAACATAACATGCTGTACTAATCGCGTCAGCCCAGAAATACTTTGGTAGATTACCCTCATTCAGCATTGTTCTTGCCAGCTCCTCTAGAACTCGATTTTTACGTTCAACTACTCCGTTTTGTTGAGGTGTTCTAGGAGCTGAAAAGTTATGCTCAATTCCATGTTTATCACAGTATTTTTCAAAAAGAATGTTTTCAAATTCTCCACCGTGATCACTTCGAATTGCAACTATTTTGTTGTTCATTTTGTTTTGACATAATCTTGCAAATTGTGTAAAAGCTGGAAAAGTTTGATCCTTACTAGGTAAAAAGATTGTCCAACAAAATCTCGAGTAATCATCGACAATGACAAAACCATAGGTGTTTCCACCTATGCTTTTAGTCCTTGAAGGGCCAAAGAGATCCATGTGAAGTAGTTCAAGAGGGCGTGATGTTGAAACCACGTTCTTTGATTTAAAAGAGATTTTTGTTTGCTTTCCCTTTTGACAAGCATCACATAGATGATCTTTTGAAAACTTCATTTTGGGTAAGCCGATTACTAAATCTTTTGAGACAACTTTATTTAGTAAGTCAAAATTTATGTGGGCGAGACGTCTATGCCAAAGCCATGAGTCATCGCCTAGAGCAACTAGACATTTGGTACTAGACTTAGATACCTCATCCAAGTTTAGCATGTAGATGTTGTTTACTCTTAAGCCCTTAAACATAATGTCTCTTTTCTTAGTATGTTCTATTGTGCATCCAGAATTTGTAAACATTACTTTAAAATCTTTGTCGCACAATTGACTTATACTTAAAAGATTATGTTTAAGACCTTCTACTAGCAGCACATCAGTTATAGTAGTGGTAGAAGGGTTACCTACACTTCCTTTACCAAGTATGGCTCCCCGATTGTTATCTCCATAGGTGACATACCCCTTTTTCTTTGCTTGAAACTCAACGAAAAGAGATAGGTCTCCAGTCATGTGTCTTGAACATCCGCTATCAAGGAACCACAACCTTTCGGCAATGTCAAGACACTTTTCCTGCAAGATTAATTTAAAGAGGGAGGTCCCCAATTTTCATTGGGTCCTTGGTAGTGAGTACACAATTTGTTGCACTTAGGCAACCATTGAAATACTCCTTTAGGAACTAAAATTCTCCTAAATTTGCATTTTTCAATGGTATGTCCCTTTTTGCAACAATAATGACAGGTAATATGATGAGAATATGGAGTTTTGCTAGTTGATACTTTTGGTACAAAAGTGTATTTACTATATAAAGGAGTATACGATCTTTTGAACTTGTTTGGATCAACCGCAAAAGTCACTTTTGGTTGTAGAGCCTTGTCTAACTTGGCTTTTAGATCTCTTACTTCTTTTTGCCAAATGTGACATGTCTCACAACCAAACCATGATGTAGGATCTATTTCAACTTTGTCCTTTTGAATGTCTAGCATAGATTGTTTTAAAGCTTCCATATCCCTTTCGGTTTTCTCAACTTTTGATTCAAGATATGAAAATATTTTCTTATTTGAGGCCAAAAGTTTGAAAGCTTTAATTGCATCTCTATGTAATTCTTCAAAAGCAAGTTTTAGTTGAGAATGAGATACCTTATCTACGAGTTCAGGTTTAAGATGACTTACAGCTTTCTTTTTCTTGTTTTGATGAGCCATGAAACATAGGTTTGCTGATTCTTCTTCATCGCTTGACGAGCTTTCACTAGATGAATCACTTTCCCATGCTATGTAAGCTCTTTTAGATTTGTTATGACCTTTGCTTTGGTTCTTCTCCTTTTCTTTCTTAAGGTATGGACAATCCGGTTTGTAGTGACCGGCTTTCCCACAATTGAAGCAAAGACCTTTGGTCTTTCCTTTGTTGTCGTCATCTTGTTTGAACATGTTTGATTGCTTTCTATAGTTGATCAATCCTTTGTCGGAATGTTTTGCTCCATTTTTCTTTAGATATTTGTTGTATCTTCGCACAAACAGTCCCATTTCCTCATCATCGGAGTCTTCGTCATCACTTGTGTCACTATCCTTTGGCTCTCGTTTTGAGGTCTTGGAGCTCGAAGCTTTTAGAGCTATTGACTTCTTCTCTACCTCTTTCTCCATGTTCTTTTCTTTCTTTGTCCTCTTCTCATGCATGTCAAGGCATTTAAGATGCTGTTCATGTTCCTCTAGTTTACCAAAGAGAGTGGTAATGTCTAAAGTGTTGAGATCATTTGCTTCCTTAATTGCTGTAACTTTGGGCTGCCATTCCCTGTTCAAACACCTTAAGATTTTGTTAGTAGCAACTGCATTGGAAACAGGTCTATCAAGAGAATTTAATCGATTTTTCAGGTGAACGAATCTTTTCTGCATGCTTTCGATGGTTTCACCATCTTCCATGTGGAAAAGTTCGAACTCTTGAGTTAACGTATTGATCCTAGCTAGTTTGACATCATCCGTTCCCTCGTGGGCAACTTGCAATGTGTCCCACATAGCTTTAGCTGATCTACAATGGGAAACACGATAGTATTCATCAACTCCTAGAGCTGAGATTAGAATGTTTCTCGCTTTCCAATCGTATGCATATTTCTTTTCATCTTCAGCATTCCAAGTATCTTCTGGTTTTGGAACAACTGCACCAGCTGCATTTGTCATAGTGATCTGAAATGGACCATTGACAATAGATGTCCAGATGTTCCTATCAATTGCATTGATATGGACACACATACAATCCTTCCAATAGCCGTAGTTTTCTCCGTTGAAAATTGGAGCTCTATTATGAGCCCCTTTAGGTCCGGAAGCCATCTTTCCAATAAGTGTTTCACGTAGCACGGAATAAACCAGGCTCTGATACCACTTGTTAGACGCTGGCCTAAAGATCTAGAGGGGGGGTGAATAGATCTCACTAAGTTTTTACGGATTTTTCTACTGACTCGAGCGAAAGCGGTTCTGAATCGACTTGCGTCTATTCCGGACCGCTATTGCAAAGGTCGTATGTGTTTTAAAACCAAAAAGTAAGTGGAATTGATGGTGAAGTAATATGATGGCTAACCAATACGTTTAACAACTGAAAACCAATTAACTTCTAGATTGACAACTTTGATTTGCAATGCAGTAAGATTGGATTAAGCAAAAACACAAACACTTGGTGATGCGTTCAAATTGATAGTGATTCAAGTTGTGGTGAATTGTGATGTTTGTGCAGAACTTTAATTCACAATTTTAACACTTGAATCGTTGATCAATTTTGCACTTATAACCAATTATGAACAGAAAGTAAAAGAGAAAGTAAAAGCGACAAGAACACGATATTTGTTTAGGCAGTTCGTCGATCGTCCTCGCTACGACTACGTCTGCCCCCAATTCCAAATTGAAATTGGGTAATCTTTCATTAATGTTGAAAGTAGTATATACAAAGAAGATAACAAAGCGATAAACGATAAACCAATTATGTCGATCCTTTGAATCTTCTTCCCCCTTAATCTTGAGCCAGATCAAGGTTATCCAAGAGCTTCACTTTGATTCCCTTCTGCAGTGTCTTGATTCCTTGAACTCCCCGTTCCTCAATCGTTACACTCATCCGAATCCTCAATGAACGCCTCTTGATAAAAACCCCCAAGAACCACCCGTCGTGGAGGACAAAACCCGCAAATTTTATTCACCAACAAACCCCACAAACCTTCACCCACTAGGAATCTTCAATTCCGTTCCATGGACGTTATCGAACTCATCACTAACCCGCAACGCAAGAATGATTATGTGTAATTGTGTTGGAGATGATGAAGAATGAAGATGAGAAGCGTTTGTGTATCTTTCAGTCGTTGGTGTTGATTGAATAATTGCCCTTGCACAATATATATGATTGCATAACAGTTAGAACCAAGAAAAACTGATTTTTGAACTTTCTTGATCAGTTAGGTCGACCACTTGTAGTGCTTAGGTCGACCTAACAGAGCTTGCAGAATTTTGCTCCCAGTTAGGTCGACCTGTTGAAGGAGTAGGTCGACCAGAATCCTCTTCTGATGCATTCTGGGGACATTTTCACAGATTAGGTCGACCTAGTTGATGTGTAGGTCGACCTAACAGGCTGGTATGTAGAATTCATCAATTTAGGTCGACCTAAATGATGTGTGAGTCGACCTAGCAGGGATATATGAGTTTTTCTCCATTTTAGGTCGACCTGGGTTGATGGTAGGTCGACCTAACTGCTGTTTTTCTGCATTCTTCTTGTTTTGCTTGTGTTGAGGCAACCTATAAACATATAAACATAATGGGTTGACCTATGAGAGATCAAAGCTTGCTTTTCTTTAAGTTTTCTGCTTCCGTCTTGTTGTTTGAATGCTTATTTGAGTTTGCCATGAATCAAAAACATCTTTGAGTGTAATCTTGTATTCACAGTTACAACTCTACCCCACTAAAAGAGTTTTCGTCCTTGAAAACATACCTTAGGTAAAGAGCTCTGGATAAGAATCCTTCATATGACTCTCTAGCTCCCAGGTAACATTTCCCTCAGCAGGTCCTCCCCAAGCTACTCTGACTAAAGCTATTTCCTTGCCACGCAATTGCTTCAGCCTTCGATCCTCAATCCTCACAGGTAAAGTCTCAACCGTCAAGTTATCTTTCACCTGTATATCATCTACTTGGATCACATGGGACGGATCTGAAATGTATTTCCTCAACTGAGACACATGAAATACATCATGTAAATTTGCAAGCATCGGCGGTAAAGCGATACGATAAGCCACTTCTCCCACTCTTTCAGAAATTTGGAATGGTCCGATAAAACGCGGAGTCAACTTCTTCGACTTCAATGCCCGACCAATCCCTGTCATAGGAGTAACTCTCATAAACACATGATCTCCCTCTTGAAACTCAAGTGTTTTCCTCCTCTTGTCATGATAGCTCTTCTGACGACTCTGAGAAGCCTTCATCTTCTCTTGAATTATTTTAATCTTCTCTGTAGTCTGTTGTACAATTTCTGGACCAATCACAGCACTCTCACCAGATTCGTACCAACACAACGACGTCCTACATCTCCTACCATACAAAGCCTCAAACGGAGCCATACCGATACTCGAATGAAAACTGTTGTTGTAGGTAAACTCAATCAAAGGGAGATAACTATCCCAAGTACCTCCTTTTTCCAACACACAAGCACGCAACAAATCCTCTAACGACTGAATCGTTCTCTCAGTTTGTCCATCAGTCTGCGGATGGTAAGCAGAACTCAATCTCAGCTTAGTACCCAAAGCTTTCTGCAAACCTTCCCAGAACTTAGATGTAAACCTCGGATCTCTGTCTGACACGATACTTGAAGGAATACCATGAAGACTAACTATCTTCTCAATATACAACTGAGCTAGCTTCTCCATCGGATAATCCATTCTCACCGGTATAAAATGTGCAGACTTCGTCAACCTGTCTACCACGACCCAGATAGCTTCACAATTTCTGACAGTTCTCGGCAAACCCGAAACAAAATCCATTGATATGCTATCCCACTTCCACTCAGGAATAAACATCGGTTGCATAAACCCAGATGGTTTCTGATGCTCAATCTTTGACTTCTGGCAAGTCAAACAAGAGTACACAAACTCAGCAATCTCCTTCTTCATTCCAGGCCACCAAAACAACTTTTTCAAATCATGGTATATCTTGGTAGCACCAGGATGAATACTCAACCCACTACGGTGTCCTTCTTCCAAAATACGTTTTCGGAGTTCATCAACGTCAGGAACACAAAATCTGTCACCAAACTTCAGTATACCATTCTCATCCACTCTGAATTCACCACTCTTGCCTTGGTTAATCAAGGTCAACTTATCAACCAATCCAACATCAGCTTTCTGACCTTCTCTGATTTCTTCGAGAATACCGCTAGTCAACTTCAGCATACCCAATTTAACACTAGTAGGAGTACTTTCGCACACTAAACTCAAGTCTCTGAATTGTTCAATCAAGTCCAATTCCTTCACCATTAGCTTAGACATATGCACGGTCTTCCTACTCAATGCATCAGCAACCACGTTTGCCTTACCCGGATGGTAATTCAAACCAAAATCATAATCTTTCAGAAATTCTAACCACCTTCTCTGTCTCATATTCAGCTCTTTCTGATCGAAGAGATACTTCAGGCTTTTATGGTCACTGAATACCTCAAATCTCGAACCATACAAATAGTGTCGCCACAACTTCAAAACAAACACCACAGCTGCCAACTTCAAATCATGAGTCGGATAATTCCTTTCATGCACTTTGAGTTGTCTCGACGCATAAGCGACCACTTGTTGATTCTGCATCAATACACCACCTAAACCCATCAATGATGCGTCACAATAAACTACAAATGATTCTGTCGGATTCGGCAAAATCAAGATAAGAGCACTAGTCAACCTCCTCTTCAACTCTTGGAATCCTTCTTCACACTTGGCATCCCAAATAAAAGCTTGTCCCTTCCTGGTTAATTTAGTTAACGGCAATGCTAACTTTGAAAATCCTTCAATGAACTTTCTATAATAACCTGCGAGACCCAGAAAACTACGAATCTCTGACACTGACTTCGGAGCTTCCCACTGAGATACAGCTTCTATCTTTGTAGGATCAACAGCAATACCATCCTTAGAAATCACATGTCCAAGAAAACTGACTTCCTCTAACCAGAATTCACACTTCGACAGTTGGCAAAAAGTTGCTTCTCTTTCAACAGCTCTAACACAGTTCTGAGATGTTCCGCATGTTCTTCCTCATTCTTAGAATATATCAGGATATCATCTATAAATACCACCACGAACTTATCGAGATAAGGATGAAAGATCCTGTTCATATATTCCATAAAAACACCAGGTGCATTAGTAACCCCAAACGGCATTACAAAATACTCATAATGTCCATACCTCGTTCTAAAAGCAGTCTTCTGAATATCGTCATCTTTCACACGTATCTGATGATACCCAGACCTCAGATCAATATTACTAAATACACATGCCCCAACCAATTGATCCATCAAATCATCAATCCTCGGCAATGGATACCGATTCTTGATAGTGACCTTGTTCAATTGTCTGTAATCTACACACAGCCTCATTGAACCCTCTTTCTTCTTTACCAGTAACACAGGCACACCCCACGGCGAAACACTAGGACGAATAAATTTCTTCTCAAGCAATTCCTCTAACTGCTTCTTCATTTCAGCCAATTCAGACGGCAACATACGGTACGGTGCCATCGACACTGGACTAGTTCCCGGAACCAATTCAATAGAAAACTCCACTTCTCTTTCCGGTGGTAATTCATTCACATCTTCTGGAAAGACTTCTGGGAACTCACACACCACAGGCAATTCGCCACTCGCCACTTTCTCCTTCACATTCATCAATGCGAACAACATAAACACTGTTGCTCCATCTCCGATGGCTTCATTCACTTGTCTAGCTGTCATTTCCAGATCATCATTACTAACCTCTTCAGGAAAAATTACCGTCTTCGTAAAACAGTTGATATGAACACGGTTGAATTCCAACCAGTTCATTCCCAGGATTACATCAAGTTGTTTCAACGGAAGGCACACTAAGTCCATCCCGAATTCTCTACCAAAAATGTCAACCGGACAATTCAAGCATGCAGACGTAGTAGTTACTGAACCCGACGCAGGAGTGTCAATAACCATACTTCCATTTATATCCGATATCTCAAGATTCAACCTCATAGCACAATCCAAATAAATAAAAGAATGCGTTGCTCCGGTATCAATAATTGCAACTAAAGGTGTGCCATGAATGAAACACGTACCTTTAATCAACCTGTCCTCTAGAGTAGTCTCTGACCCGGTCAAAGCAAAAACCTTTCCTCCCGATTGGTTCTTCTTCGGCTTAGGACAATTAGGACTGATGTGACCCTCTTCACCACAGTTGTAGCAAGTCACAACCCTCTTCTTGCAGTCAGCAGCAATATGACCCACTTGGTTACACTTGTAACACTTCTTCTGATCAAGCTTGCAATCATTCCTACGATGCCTCATCTCACCACAATTGTAACATCTGATACGAGCACTGGAATCTCCCCCACTGGGTTTCTTCCAATCGACAGGTTTACCTCTACCATATGGCTTACCTCTATCCATAGGCTTCTTACCCTTTCTGTCAACCAACTCGCGAGAGTGAGATGACTTCAGCTTGATGCTATCTTCCTCAAAAATCCTGCTACAATCTACCAGGTCAACAAATCTCCGGATTCTCTGGTACCTGATACCCTGTTTGATCTCATCACGTAGACCATTCTCAAACTTGACACACTTTGAGAACTCACTGGCTTCGTCGTTGTTGTAGTGCACATAGTACTTTGCCAGTTCCACAAACTTGGCAGCATACTCTGGTACCGTCATGTTACCTTGCACCAGCTCTAGAAACTCAACTTCCTTTCTGCCTCTGACATCTTCAGGAAAATACCTCCTCAGAAATTCCCTCTTAAATATAGCCCAAGTAATTGCTATACCACCAGCGTCCAGTTCAGCTCTGGTCGCTAACCACCAGTCATCAGCCTCCTCAGATAACATGTGAGTGCTAAACCTCACCTTGAGATTTTCAACACAGTCAATGACTCGGAAAATCCTCTCGATCTCCTTGAGCCATTTCTGAGCACCCTCTGGATCATGCGTGCCTTTGAACAATGGAGGATTGTTCCTCTGAAAATTCCCCAGTTGCCTATCAGCACCAATCCCTGCTCCTACAGTCCCTCCTCCAAGCACACCAGCAATCATGCCCAGAGCCTCAGCGAGAGCATCATCGTTTCTTCCTCCTCTTCCAGCCATTGTTCTGCTTACACAAACAATCCAGTCAGAACAAAAGTATCGACAAATAACTCGTATTAGTCGCATACACAGCAAGACTGACACTAAGACTCTGGTCACAACGACCGACTATGCTCTGATACAACTATTGTAACACCCCTCTAATAACCCGCGGCAGTTAAATAATTATTAATCAGAGTAAACAAGCAAGAGGTGTCACAATTCATAAAATGAAGAAACCACACGTCAGTACATATCATGCACCCACTGAAAACATCTGTAATTATAACTCATTAAGCAAAACATGTTTACACAGCGGAATTAATTCATCAAGTCAACATTCATCAATAATGTATCAGACTTCAAACATCATAAACAAATACAAATAGAGTTATAATCAGAACTCTAAAAACAAAGCGTTCCAAGTGTTACATCTATCAGAGCATGACACCGACACAATACTAAAAACCGACTTATGAGCTAATCCTCACCAAGTCACGCCGCTATCCTCAATCTGAAAAATGACAACAAGTAAGGGTGAGTCTCATCACAGTTAACCAATGTTATTGCATCATAAATAATAACATTTCATAGTTATATCATTCACCCAATTATTTCATATCCAGACAAAACGTCATTCACACATCCACAGATAAAAAGACAAGTCATCATATAACATATATCATCATGCTATAAACAAATCATGCACATGTATGAAACTGACACTATGCATGTGGTACCAAATCATCACCAGTGGAAATCATCCACCGACCGATCTATCATCATCCAGAGACGGCCCTGCCAGCACAAATTCCACACAATAGGAATTCTGCCATTCATTGAAATCCTCTCATCATCTAGGATTCAGTTCTCATCAATGTTTATGAATGCATGTAACATATATATAACATACTTTCATCATCATACTATGAGTAGCATCATCTATACTCATTTCATCATCATCATCATCATCATCATTATTAAGCATGTTCATATATACATTCACATCATTCAAATACAATTAAGCCATCAGTAAACCAAACTATCACACTATAAGGTTCACTCATCCTCAAACGGCACACAAAACAGGCCTACAGATCGAAAGTTATGCGTCATTAAACTTTCCAGAAAAATCACAAAACAGGAATTTGCACTCACAGCGACCATACGCGTATCATAATGCCCATACGCATCTATACGCGTATCTCTATGTTCCATACGCGTATCATACGCATTTCAACAAACCAGGTTTTGCCCAAAAGCAACCTCATACGCGTATCAGTCTTGCCATACGCGTATCACCAGAATAATTTTCCTCTTTCAAAATTTCCATACGCGTATCATACGCATTTCAATAGCACAGGGTGTTTGGGACAGGGCAGCTGCGTATCATACGCGTATAGCCCCTTGGGAGTGTCCCCCATACGCGTATGACCTCATCCCATACGCGTACGGCACTGTTTCATACGCGAAACACCAGAAAATGCCCAGCACCTGCAACTTCGTAACAGTCCAAAACCCACTCGTTTCTACTCATACCAGTCCACGATTTTGAGTCTAAAAACCAGAAAATTCACATCTAAACAGCATACGAATTCATCCACAACCACGGTGTATAATGTAACGCCCGAAAATTCGATTATTCTCTTAATCTAGACGTTCGGAGTGTTTAGTGAAGTTTTCGTATTTTGAGACGATTTAGTCGGTATTAGTTCGGGATAGCGGGTCGATATTTAATCAAGAGTTTTGATATTTTCAGTATTAGAAATATTATTGGAATAATATTTGAAGTTTTGGGAATTTTCTGAGTAATTAAGATTAGACCGGAAATATGATATATTGGTCGAATTTGTATTGTCGGTGTTATTTAAGGGCACATTTGGAATTATTAAATTGAAGTCGGAAAATAATATTAAGAATAATATTATTTATTACAAGTCGGAATTTATTATATCGACGGAATATTATAAAGTGATGTGTTGGTTATTTCGGGTCATTTATGTTATTGGGCCTAAATTGGTTGTGAAGAATTGTTATCTAAGCCCAATTGAAATGATAAATTAGGGTTTTAGAGAGGAGAAAGAATAGTTGTCATTTTTGGAGAAAAGAAGAATAGAAGAGAAAGAGGCAAGTTTGAAGGAGAAGAACAAAGCTTAGAAACTTCCATCCATGGTGTCAAATTGGAGACCCATTGAGTTGCTTCAATTGATAAGGTAAGGGTGGGGTTCTCTTCTTATAATGGGGCCTATGCAACCTTGTATGTGGGAATTTGGGATTTAAGTTATTGACATTGTTTGTGTTAATTTCTTGCTGAAAGTTGAAATGTTGCTAAAAAAAAAAATATATATGAATTTATATTGCTGTGTTAAATTAATGTTGAAAATTGAAAACCTAAATTTTGCCGTTGCTATTTGAGTTTGAATAAATCTGCTAGTGTCTGGAATGGAATTGACGAATGGCATTTCAACAAGGGTCAAGGATGATGATGACGTTGGGCATGGTACCCAGAATACGGACCGTCGGCAGCCACCACGGCTTGTGCCTTTTGTTTTGTTTTTTTGTTGTTGTTGCCGTTTTGTTGTTTTGTTCTTTGGTGTTTCTATTTTCTCATGTGCTTGTTTCCATGTTTGCCTCACTTAATGAATTATGGTTTTAGAAGGAAATGAATTGAACACAGTAGGAACAATAATTTGAAAACAATAACAACTATATAAATAAAATATTTTATGAAAGAATCACGTTTTGGAATTATATGAGTTTAGTCACTAGAAATTATATAATGTAAAACAGACCCATTTGATCGAAATAGCCGAATTAAGCGGTATAATTAGTTGACCGGAATTTGATGAAAATTTACGTGGTAGCTAAGTTTAATTAGTACATTAACGTGGTGGTGTTCTTTTGTCGAAATTATGAAAATAATCGGTCGATTAAATTAATAGTTGAATTAATTTTTAATAAGCCTATTTAATTAGAATAAATTGAACTTAGATTAACTATTCGGTTTAGCGGTAAATTATGACATCTTGAGAATCTAACCGAACGAATAGATTAACCGGTAAAGAATAGAATTGTATCCGAATTAACCGGTTGAGTTGTGTTTTTGGTGATTTGGAAGTGTAACCCGAAGACTAATAAAGTCGTGAATATTAAGAATTTTAACCGGAACTTAGATAACCGATAGTGACGTAGAATATATATATAATTAATTAGAGAATATTAAGTGAATGATTTTGGTTAGTTTATAGCGGGTTAGTGAGTTGATTTAACGACTAATTTATAGAGAATTATGAGACTAATGTGAATTGACTCAATGTGTTGATTTGTTGTGATATACCGAAACATGATGATATTGTGATGACTTTGTTAATGTTTGACGTTATATGTTTGTTGTGATGTGTCGAAACTTGGCGATGTTTGTGATGAATGGTAATGCGTGATGTTGTATATATTCGTGATGATAATTTTGTGACTATGTGAAGATGAAATATTATGGTGACGTGAATTACCTCGTATAATGGTAATTGATTGTGATATAGGCTTATGCATCGTGACGATATGTGATTGTGATGAGTATGCTGTGTTGTCTTGTTTGTCGAGTCACATTTCATATGCATACTCTGTGACGGCCTGGATTGGCAAATTAGTGACGAAGGCTTATGCCTTGTGCCTCAGATTCGGGCAATTGGTGACGGGGGCTGAAGCTCCGATTGGTACCACATGCATATACATGAGTCATGTCTCATGTGTCTTATGTGATTCGTAGTTGTGACGTTTTATGAATATATTGTGATTGTATTTGGTGACTTGTTAAATGATGGAAGTATGTGAAAATGTGAATTGATGATTTTATGAATAGTATGATGATATCAATACATGTGAGTGCAATTAACTGAATATGTCTGGGTGACTTATATGTGATATTTTTGTGACTAGATGTATGACTTATATGCGGTGATGTTTTAGGATTAGAATTGTGATTTATACTTATGATGAATTGTGACTTGGCTTGCAAAGTAAATGAAGTATATATATAATTGATATGAATATGAAGTGTTGTGACTTGTTGTGAGATTTGTGAAAGCATGAAGTGTATAGCAATATTAATACTTGCGATGTGATAACTATATATTCCTGGATCCTATTATACAATTTATCATGCGCCCACTTATATGATTTGATATCTCACCCTTTTCTCTTGTTCGTCGTTGCCTTTATATTGGTAACGTGCAGGTATTCAAGTATGAAGATTTAGTTACCATTAATCGAGTCAGTTGTCGCTCTGATACGTAGCACTCGGGGGAACGATTTATGATGTTATGATGTTGTTGTTTATTGTTTTATCTTAGCTGAATAAGATGTTATTGATTTAAAGATTGAGAACTATGATTCCACCATGTTCTAATGAAAGAAGTTATTTTGTTTTGAAAAGTATTATATGTTGAGTATTTGTTGATTCATTAAAGAAAGTGCTATGTATCCGCTAAATGCGATGATGTGATTTATTGTTGAATGAATATGTGACGCCTCATTTGTTTGTCCAGAAATTTTTAAATACTCTGATATTTTCCGCATTATAACTGCCGAGTAGAAATGGGGTGTTACATATAATCCCATAATCTATTTCATTTATCATTCCCTAAATCTATCAGTTATTAGGGATTAACAGTCCAAAACTCAATGATGAACACAGATGAAAATTCAGAATATAGAATCAATGGATCCAATCATACTCCTAATCCATACTATCACCTATAATACGATAAAAGAGATTAAACGAAGAGTCTCCCCTTACCTCAGATAAAAGTCTTGGTTCTTGGTCTCTCCCTCTACAGTTCTCCTTCACGTTCCTTGTTCCCAATTCTGTTCTTTCACGTCCTTTCTTTCTTTCCCAATTCCCAACTTTGATTATTTTATGAAAAATAATATTAAATTAGTAAGGGCTTTACTACACCACACCCCCTTCTTCTTACTAATCTCACACATGGCCCAAATGCCATCAACCATCATTTTCCCATTATTTTCATAAAATCCATAATAATAATTATTATTAATCTAATATTCAAATTAAATTAAAAAATTAAAATTATACGGGTGTTACACCAATCCATAAAATTTGACAAGCTCTCTTCCTCCCCTATCCCATCTTTTCCTATCCAAAATGCAATATCCCTCCAAATACGCTTTACAAAAGGGCAAGCAAAAAAGGAATGATCCCGATTTTCCGGTTCAATCCTACAAAAAGAGCATTTTAAATTATCAAAAGGAATAGGAATACCTCTTAACACCGAGAGATCTTTTGTTGGAAGCCTATTTGCAAGGAGTCTCCAACCAAATTCCTTAATCTTAAAAGGAACATCTGATTTCCAAACCAAAGATTTTGCCTCAAAGAATCTACCAAGCGGACCAAAAGGAGTACGTTTACAAGCATACGCCTCATAATAAGAAGCAACCGAAAACCCATCATCCCCATTTAAGACCCATTCCACCCCATCCTTATGAACACCCAACGCTCCAAAATCCTCCAAGGTTTTCCGGAGAACCCCCATTCGGCCGCCACCAAAGGATGTTGCAACCGTTCTTCTAAAATACCACACTCCCCCCACGCCCACTTATTCTCCACCCAACCTCCCATCGCCACTACCGAAACCCCTTTCAAGCAAGAAACTTCAAAAAGACTCGGAAATTCTTCCTTCAAAACAATCCCATTCAGCCACTTTACTTCCCAAAATGGAATATTATACCCATTATGAATTATGAACCTACAAAAAGAAAAAAATGGGTCAATAAAATAATTTTCCTCCAACTTCAATATATCCTTCCACCAAAAGGAATCCCCACCCTTATCTTTGAAGGAAGTGGCACCACCCATTATCTTCACCACTAAATCACCATAACGCGCCTTTAAAATATTTTGACATAAAGACTCCTCCCCTTGAAGAATCTTCCACCTCCACTTACTCAAAAGAGTCAAATTAAAATCCACAATGAAGGTGTTTTGCATGTTGGCTGCATTATTGGTAAAACATACCTGGTTGATTGTGTTTATGCAGGTTGCATATATGTGTGGAGCTAATACAGGTTTTGTAATGAATGTCATGATCGATGTCATGACATCCATGTGTGACAGCAGAAGCTGTTATTATTTGTTATTTGTGTTTCCTGATTTATCCTTTTAATCAATTTAGGAAACTTTTTATTGAGTGCTGCAGATTTCGTCCAGAAGATCCTATTGACAGCACATTGTGTAAGAAGCAGTGGCGTGTGAATTAGGTTAACTTTTTTAACCCAAATGTGTTTCTAAAAAGGCCCAAGGCCCAAGACTGCTTATGAAAAGACCTGCAATCCTAATTTGGAACACAAACAGAAGATTATATTTGTGAAGAACGGATGTTCTGTAAGTGTCTCTTGTGATCCACGCTTTTATCTTTGATGATTGCGTTGGAACTAGTTTATGTTTTAGTTGTGTCACTCTAAGCTTTTAAGCACGAGTGTATGTCTCTTGATTGAAGCTTTTAAGCAGATTGTAACTCGGTGAACTGACTTTTATTTTTAAGCAAGCAATGTTGCGTTGAGCATGAGTCGCCACCGACTTTTATTTTGTCCAATTTTAGGAAAGGTAAAAAGTACAGAAAAAGACCTTTTAAAAAAGAAACGGGCTCGGGGGGTAAGTTATGAAAAGGGAAGGTGTTAACACCCTTTTCATCCGTAGTTATCTACGGGCTCTTAATTTACTTAGCTCATGTTTGTTTTGTTTGACTTGAGTTGAAAAGGGACATAAGGACTTTAGCGTAAATGCGTAGCCTTAGTCTTTGAAAAAGTATTGAAAAGATGTTTTTTAATCGAGCTAGGCATATTAAGAGCACTACCCTAAATTGGTCTTTTTCTATGCTTTTTATTCTTCTAAGAAAGGGATAGGGCTATCCTTACCATTTAGGGTAGGTAGTCCTATTGTTTGGACGTTTGGGACAATCGAAGGGTCATCGAGGTCGTTAAAAGCAACAGGTAGAGGTACCTTTAGCAATATTCGAAGGGACAATCATCGTTTCGTAGGCAACCATTCGAGGGACTAGATCATATATTTTCGTAGGCAACTTTAAGGGTCATCGAGGGACTTATGATCTTTACGATGATTTCTTGACCGTTAGGACTTTTGCTAGTAGGTACCTCCACATTCGAGGGACACGACCATTATTATTCGTAAGGCAACCAAGAGGGGCGTACCCTAGGGATGAGTGTGTGCAGCAATCAAGTGTGTTATGTTCAGATAAATTAATCTTTGAGTTAGTGAGCTAGCGTTCGATTAAGTTATCTTGCCATACACGCCCTAATTACTAGCAGTTAAATATGTACAGAAAATAAAGTGCGGAATGTAAAGTTCCTACGCTATTACAGGGCTTCGGGATGGGGGAGTTACAATAAAAACCAACGGGGATAAAATTATTATAGATCCCAAATGAAAGTAAAAATATATGAGAATTAAGTGAAGTTGTAAATGTCCATGATAACAGTCCAGTGTTTCAAAGTGTACCTCACAAAAAACAAGAAAACGTTAGCGACAGATATAAGTATAATGAATGATGCATGAATAAATGACAAAAATATTAACAAACATTAATCAAGAAGATTGACTAAAGAAAAATCTAAAAACAAGCATATTAAAATCTGAAAGAAAAATAAAATCAAAATAAACTATATTTTTGATATTTTTAATATGAGAAATTAAAGTAACATATTTTGTATTTTTAATATGAGCAATTAAACTAACATTTTTGTGTATTAAATAAAATGGACTAAAACTAAATTTAATTAAAACAAAATACCATGGTTAAGAAATTAGATTAACTAAATGACAAAAGTATGGTGTTAAAATGGGTTTGAATGAATGTGATAATATTACTAATGATAATAATTGTTAAGTAAACAAAAGAAAATTTGAGTACATGATGATGCTGTAACGTTGAAAAATATATACATATATACATGAGATAAAAATTAAATAGTTTAACATTTGCCAATATAGAGACAAGTAATGATAAAGAAATGTGTTGCTTTCTCGGTGCCAAAAAAAAAAAAAAGAACAACCAATTAACACAAACCAGTGAACAAAAATAAAACTATAAAATAGAGATAAAAAGAAAAGAAAACAATTCAATCCCTAATAAACCTCTTTCATCTCTCTCGAAGAACAAAACGGCAGTGGCTCTCTCTGCACACGTTTCTTTCAAACAACATATTTAGAAAAAGAAGATCAAACCTCATACAAAACAAACAACCAAATCTCGCAAATTTAAACAAACAACAAACATCTATGAATCAACTAAAGCAAACAGTAGAAAAGTAACAAGAAAGAAGATTACCCAAGGCGTTATCCGACAGCGGTAGTGGTCGTAAGAGCGGAGGGTGTGTGTCGTGTCCGAATCCGGTGATGGTTGAGCGCTGGCTGCAAGTTGATTTTGTTGGAGCTTCGGCTGGGATGTGCGCGTGAGGTGATGTTAGACGACGCTCGTCGATGTGGATGTGGTGGCCGCTCTGAGGTGGTTGTCAAGGCTATTCCGATTGCGATTTGTGGTATTAACGGTAGCTTTCCAATTTGATTGTTTTCACCTCTGTTTTGTCCACTGTTGATGAGAAATTTCTGCAAAAATAAGAGAAACAGAACACTATTGTTGTAAAGTTAGAATTAGTGTATGTTATCATTTTTTCATATTGGAATTTTTACATTAATATGTGAAGAAGATTATAGTTTGTATTTTAACAAAAAAAAAAAAAGAGATTTTGAATGGTGGATTTTGATGAAGATCATAATATGAAAAGAAAAAAAAAAGTTAATAGTTTTTTTTTTTTTTTTTAGTGATGATACGAAGGTGAGATAGTTTACATGTTATTAAAAAGAAGGATTTTGGTGGCAAAAAGATTTATTTGTAGTATTGAATTTTGGTATGTTCAAGGCCACACAAAAATAAGGGTTAAAGCGTTAAAAGTATGTAAATGAAGGGAAAAAAGAAAAATTATGAAAGAAAAATTACGAATGAAAAGTGGCCTCCGGTAAAAATATACACTGAATAGAAAATTGGTCTCCAAAAAAAACAAAGGTTTCAAAAATATATTCCATCAGACAGTATTCATCATATCGTCAAAACAACTTAGAGATAAAACGAGTTAAAAAAATAAAATTGGGGTCTCATATGAAAATCATCGGCAAAAAATAATGTTTAAAATGCCTTAAAAATATTTGTGTAAAAAAACTTTAAAAAGTGTGAGTGAGATTGTGAGAATGATTAGAAAATTCTTGATGACAAGAAGAGAGTGGAGAACCTTTTGTACTCGTGACCTTTTGTTTACAAGCCTTTAATTCTTACCAATTGTGCTATGTTATTTTTTTGAAATAATAAGCCAATTGAAAGTGTATGAAGCATAAGCCAACATTTTCTATTTATTAAAACATAACCCAAAAGCCAAGAGTAAACTACTATATTTTAAAATAGATTTTAAATCGAATATTTATAAAATTCAGGATATCAATGTAAATGAATCCAAGATTTTATAAAAATCGAATTTCAAAAATTTTTATCACTAAAAAGTGTGGGCAAATTTTGGGGTATGACACAGAACAAGGTGTGTTTTTGAAGAATGTCTTCTATCTGTAATTGTTTTTTATGTATGTGTTATCACTGCTGTGATTGAGGGGGAGTGGAATGGAGATATTCCATATCTAGGTAGAACCTAGGGTAGTGATTAAGTGAGGAGTTGTAAACTGAGAGTTTAGCTCTGAATTGATACTGCTAATAGTGGACTTCATCCCTGCCTTGGTAGCCCCCAGAGTAGGTTGTTTGAACCGAACTGGGTAAACAATTTTGTGTGTTCTTTACTACTTTATGTTGTTTATTATTATTGTCTGTGTTGCGTATTTATGGATGTCATAACATCCAGTTTGACATTGAGCGTGTGTTACTAGAATTTTCAATTGGCATCAGAGCAGGCACCCTGCCTGTTTACATCTGGGTGAGATCTAGGGATAACAAAATTCTGGTACTATGGAGAAGGAACTGTTAGTGTTTGGGAACAGACCACCTATCCTGGATGGCTCTAACTATGACTACTGGAAACCTCGTATGGTAGCAGTTATTAAGTCAGTGGACAGCAGGGCCTGAAGAGCTGTTGAAAGTGGATGGAAACATCCTGAGAAGATTCTGGAAGCTGGAACCACTGTTCTAATTCTTGAAACTCAATGGAGCAAATCTGAAGAAGAGTTAGCGTTGGGAAACTCCAAGGCCCTAAGTGCCCTGTTCAATGCTATTGGCAAAAACATCTTCAGACTTGTACAACACTGTGAGCTGGGTAAAGAAGCTTGGGATATTCTCAAAACAGCACACGAACGAAGGTACGTCCAAGGTAAAAATGTCGAGACTTCAAATACTTACCACTAAGTTTGAAAATCTCAAGATGAAAGAGGATGAAACCATCTATGAGTTTTACATGAATGTCTGAGAGATTTCAAATAACTCTGCAGCCTTAGGTGAGCAAATGACTGAAGAAAAACTAGTAAGGAGGATTCTCAAATCACTTCCTAAGCGATTTCATATGAAGGTAACTGCCATAGAGGAAGCTCAAGACATCAGCAACAAGAAGCTGGATGAACTTCTTGGTTCTCTTCAAACCTTTGAGTCAAGCATCTATGAGCCTGTTGAAAAGAAGAAAAAAAGCATTGCGTTTGTCACCAACACATGTGATGATTCAAAAGAAAGCAATGGTGTAAGTGATGAGAATTTATCAGACGCCATAGCCATGCTTGGAAAACAATTCAACAGACTTATTAAAAGAGTTGATCAGAAGTCCAGACCCAATGTCAAGAACACTTCCTATGACATCATTTAGACATATGACTCAAGCAAAAGATTCAAAGTTGAGGAGAAGCCCTATCTAGGGAAAGGGGTTCAATGTCATGGATGTGAAGGATTCGGACACATTAGAGCTGAATGTCCTACCTACCACAAGGAGCAAAATAAAGGATTGACTGTTACTTGGTCTGACGAAGACTTAGATTCATAAAAGGAAACTGCAAAGCATGTCACAGTTTCAACAAGAATCTATGAATATGATGATGATTCCAGTGATGATGAGCTAACCTTTGATGAACTAGCTGCCTCGTACAAGAAGTTGTGTAGGGAAAATGCTGAAGTCTGCAAACAAGTGGAGAAGCAAGAGGTGATCATAAGAGATCTAGAATCTGAAAAGATTAAACATCTTGCAACCATAGACTCCCTCAGTAGTGAATTAAGCATGTTGAACCACAAACTTGATCAAATGACCAAGTCGTTCAAAATGCTGAACAATGGATCTGATACTCTAGAAGAAATTCAAGAATTTGAACAAAGATCGAAAGACATGTCTGGAGTGGGATTCGTGGCTAAAGAAGAATTAATCTTTAAACTCAGGAGGAGAGAATCCAAGACGTGTGTGACTAAGCAAATGTCAATCCAAATGTCACAACATCAAGGAAACAGAAGAAGGAGGCTCTCAAAGAAAAGGTTCCAGAAATGGAGGTGTCATCACTGTGGAAGATTTTGTCACATAAATCCGTTCTGTTTCAGACTGTTTGGATATCCAGATCAATCTCAACAAGTCAAACTTGATCATGATACCTGTAATAGAAAGCAATCAGGGATAGTTAAGAATGTTGCTCTAGTAGCACAGACTTCTCTAAGGAGGCCAACAAAAGAAGATTGGTAGAAAGAGCTCTCTAGTACATCTCAAACTAGAAGGAAACAACTATGTAACCCTGGGTGATGGAGAAAGAAGAGAAGTCTAAGGTGTTGGAAAGACAGAAGGAGTGGGTATTCCCAATCTAAACAATGTGTTACTTGTGCAAGGACTGGCTGCAAATCTTATAAGCATCAGTCAGTTGTGTGATGAAGGATTTAATGCTAGGTTCACCAAAAATGAGTGCATCGTCACTAATGAAGAAAATGACGAAGTCATGAAGGGATTTAGATATAAGGATAATTGCTATCTATGGAATCCTGACACACCTGTCCACCCCTCTGTCTACTCCATGATCAAATATGAATTAAAAAATCATCGACACGAATCTGATGAGTCTGATGAACCTGATGAAGAATCCTATCTTGGAGAACTCACCAAACTTGAAATTTCTACTGGCTACTCTGAGACATGTGTAATGAATGAGAAACTGTGTGCAAAAGGTAGGGAATACAGAAGTATCAATAGATTTCTGCTAGAAGAAAGAGTAAGCCTTGTGATGGACATTGTAGATCGGGAAAGAAGACTGGAAAAGTCAAATGTGAGCAAAGATCCTAAAGGACTGTCTGAAAGCAATGCCACAGAGAATGTTGCGTGTTGCACCCCAAAATTTGCCCTCTTTCTCTGTGCTATAAGTTATGAAAGGACGTTTATTTCGTCGTTTAAAATCAAGAAAAGTAATAAAGAGTTTCATGGTTTCAAGACGATTCGGTTCAACTGAGTATGTGCGCTGCAAATCATGATCATATGAGTTTCTCTATAATGATCCTTTTATGGCATTGAAATCCCCTCCAATAATCCACTCACCATCTTTGAAGTTCTCCTTCAACCTCAACAAATCATCCCACAACCTTTTCTTCTTTTCCAAAGCACATGAAGAGTAAACATTTATAACATAATACCAATGATTTTCCCACTTTTCCTTGATGCCTAGAAAACCTTCCCCTCTAAAGCTATTAACAACCTCCACATTTCCATCCTTCCAAAGAATTAATAAACCACCCGAAGCTCCCAAAGAATTTGAGAAGGAACATCCAATATCTTGACCACTCCAAAAACTCTTAGCAAAATAGTCCTTAAAATCTTTAATTTTTGTTTCTTGAATCATGAAAATATCCGCTTTCCCGTTCTTTATGATAGAGTTCACCCTCCTTCTCTTTAAAGAACTACCTCCTCCTCTAATGTTCATTGAGCCAATAATCATTTCAAACAAATTGATAACTCCTTCCTACCCTCCATTATGACATTCCCTACTTTCTCAAGATTTTAAATCCTACTCCTCAATTTTTCCCTTCCCTCCGCATCCACCACCCCCAAAGAAACAATCGCCGACAACAATTTCCTTCCCACATATCCTTCCAAAAAATGCCATTGTCTATTATTGCACCTTTGAATGTCCGAGTCCTCTTTGTGGTTTCCGTAAAAAACCGATCCTTCTCCACTAAAAGAATGAATCGAATCTGAGTTGGAAATATTTGTGTTCACTACCTTCACCATTTTCCCCTTAAGCTTCTTGACTTTTTGAACACAACTACTGCCTCTTCCTGGGAACCCCCTGCCCTTTTTCTGTTTCGCAACCAAACCCCTGTCCCTGCCAATATCCTGAAGTTTCCTAAACCGGACCCTTTTTGAAACACCAGCCCCATATCCCGCTGCCAGCACCCGGGTTTCACCATTCAAACCGGCTACTTGCGCAACAGCCTCACTGCTACTGCCAAAAACAAAGCGTTGCTGCCCCTTACCGATTGTCTCTCCATCCTCCAAGAATTCCTTAAAACCTTCCTTACCCTCATCCACTGATTTGGCACCATTTATACCCTGCAACTCCTTCACAGCCGCATCAAAAGAGATTTGGTTTGGAATAAAGAGGTCCTGATCGGGACAATTAAAATTTCCAGAATCAGGAACCAAAGATACACTAGAATCCATCGCTGCTCCACACTTCTTCTGTTTGAGACAATTATTATGATCATCCAAAATTCCATCCCTCTCATATTCCCCACCCTCGGTGCTAACAGGAACACACTGTTCTAAAGAATTCTTACAATTTAGACCAAACAAAGAAGCAGTCACCGAAACATCATTAACATTTTCAACAGCATCATTATCATATAAATAGTTTACAGACCAATCATCCTCAGATTCCACATACTCAGACACAGAGGAAAGAGGTTTTCGAGTACCTGTAGAATTACGCATCGAACCAATCGCATCCTCCTTCAAGAAGAGTGTGAATTCCTTTCCGTCAATTTGAACCAACACCTTTTTTCCAGCACATGGTCTAAGTGAACCCTTTCCATGAATCTCGCTGTGTCGAAATTGGACCTATCCGCCGTTGACTCGTCCAGACAAATGAACCTTCCCATCGAATTTGCTAACACAACAAAAAAGTTGGCATTCCAGGCATGGATTGGAACCCCGTAAACACTAACCCAAATGACTCTCCCTTCGTCGTGATCGAATTCATTCCACCTCCTAATCACTGTGAACCACTGCTTCCACCATATTTCGCCCACCCCGATTAAATAATCGATAACTCCTCCCTCCACTTCTTCCAAAAGGCATAAATTTCCCCTATCGGTGTAACTTTAACTTGGAAGTAACCCTCCATTTCGAAGTGCGATTGAATGTTATACGTCGAACCTGGAATCAAAACATACCCCACATAAGCTCTTTCCAGCCTTCTTCTATCTTCCTCACTAGACGCGTAACAAAGCACAGGCCTTTGAGCTTCGTTTCTGCTGCCTCCTTCCCCATCATTTACCACATCTGCATATGACCTGTTTGAATTGCTGCTCTTCCCGACATTCAACTCCTCTCCCTTCGTCCCAACCTTCTCTACCTTCTGAAACTGATTCCTTTTCCCCTGAAATGGACTCACCCCTGACTTTCCTTCGAAACCCAAGCTAGAGTGGTCGAACCTAGGCAGATTAGCGTATATCTTTTTCCCCAGAATCATCATGTTGTCACACCAGATGGCTAACATCCTTCTGTCCTCTACATCCTCAAACCTGACGAAACCAAATTTCCTTCCGAAACTGTTCTTCCTAGGTGAGATAACCACCTCCACCACTTTCCTTATGCATGCAAACAGTTCGAAGAAATGTTTCGCCGAATACTCGTCTGGGAAACGCGAGAAATAGATAGAGGTGATTTGCGCGTTGCTGCTTATGGAAATTCCACCTCCCCAAGGAAACACGTCCCATCGTGGAGCATAATACCTAAAATTTCTTCTCTTAGCAACCTCCCAATCTCCGCCCTGCCGACGTCCACCCACGGCCATCGGAAAAAACCAAAAGATAAACCCTACCCACTTCTAGAGAGAGGGAAGAGAGAACATCGAGGAGAGAGAATGTTAGAATTTCGTGATCTTTCTGTTAGCTTATTGTTATGCATTGTACAAAAATGTTTGGAAGAAGTTGTTAAAGCTTTATTATGTATAATGTTGTTTTGTTGTTAATGGGCATGGTAGCTAAATTTATACGTTTTATTACTAACTCATATGTTTTGTAACTTATTTAAATGAATAGTTGCAATAATATGATTTTATTAAATAATGAATTTTGAAAATGTTTGATGGGTACACCCAATAGTTTATAAGTATTTGTTAATATAATTTATTATGGCTTTTATAATTCAAATTAAATATGGATGTTATAATATAAATACAATATAGGGCGATTAATACCTTTGGGGATATAAATATGTATCTCAAAGCTGATTGAATCACAAATTGTGTTATTAGTATTTATTGCAAGATGAATACAATGTATATTTTCATTCATTGAATAGTCTTATTGAGTCTGGTTATAATAAATGGAGAAAACTGGAACCCTCATTCATTGCAAGCAGATTGAAAATGAACACAAATAATGCTGAAACTTTAGAGTTAAGCAAAAATATGTTTATTATTCCAAAAATAAGGGCATTACAAAATTACAATGAAATCCTAATTATCAAAACGATATCTCCTTCCTGACATAAAGTTGGACCAATCCCATGCTTTTTCATCTTCATCCGAAGAACTGATCACCTCATGTTTGGTTACTCTCCTTTTTCTTTGTCTTATCTTCCTCTTCCTATTTTGTCTTCTTTCAGCAGACGTGGCTGCCTCATGTGGGACCTGACCAACTACTTCTGGATGAGGAAGTGGTGTCACAACTGCATCTCCATTGTTAACAGTTGGCTAGGCAGTTTGATGATGAGAACCATGTTGAACAAAACCTATGGCAAAGTCAAACTAATTAACAGTTTCAGTGATAGGAGGCTCTTATTTCTGCTCCATTTTTGTTATACTTGTTCGTGGTTCCATTCTTTGTGGAAGTTGCTTTATAATATATCTGATATTAGGTTGTGTAAGGATAATGAACACTGATAATGTATATATAAAGGTTGTTTTGAAGGTTTTGTCATTTGGAAAGTCGGAAGGTCTTATGTAATGACATTTTTAATATCAAGAATTATACATTGGAATGTGATGTATTATGGAAAGTAGAAAGGTGGATATTTACGACGGTTTAAATTTAGTGTAAGTTGAAAGAAACTACTACTAAATATAATTAACCATATCTATTAAATAAATAATTGGCAAATGATGCGAGATTGAATATAAAACTCACTGCATTAAAAGTAATAATCCATAATCATAATTGCAAAGCAATCAAGTAGTCACCATGACTCAACATAAAGACAGGTGTCATACACTCCACTAACATAAGTCGAATTACACCAGATCCAAGTATAATAACACACATGGAAAGAAACTGACAAAAAGTTAATAAAACACAAATTAATGACAATTGTCGAAAGAAAATCAGACTAAAACAACTCAACACATAGAACAAACTGTTGCAACTACTAATCTATTTTTTCTACTTTGATAACTTTTTGGAGCTTGTTAGATGAGAGCTCTCCATCAAAAAATTCATCCGATGTTGTTGACTCACTTGATGCACCTGGAAACTGTCTTTCTCCAGTAGAAGTAATAGGATATGGGGTGTTCTAGGAAGTGATTTCATGATCCTGTTATGCAATTCACTACGCCAAATTTAAGCTGTAGCAGCGCAGCTACTAAAGCGCTTTTAGCAAAAGCGCTCTCGTAGGGCTCGCTAAAAACAAAATTAATAAACAAGGAAAAATGATGCAAAAAAAGCGCTCTGGTAGGGGGAGTTATGAGAGCGCTTTTAAAAAGCGCTCTGGTAGGGGGGGGGGGTATGAGAGTGCTTTTAAAAAGCGCTCTGGTAGGAGGGGTTATGAAAGCGCTTTTAAAAGCGCTCTTATAGGGTGGGTGCTACGAAAGCGCTTTTGGGATAAAAGCGCTCTGGTAGGGGGTGTTATTAAAGCGCTTTTGAAAAGCGCTCTGGTAGCCCATTTAAAAAATTATATATTTTACAAACACAAGCGTTTTGTTTCAGATCTTTCTTCTTCCTTCGTTGCTCCGCCGTCCTCTCTCCGAAACCCTAGCAACCTCCGCCGTTCTTCTTCCTTTCAGATCCAAAACACACGAGTTTATGGTGAGTTGAGGTTCGTGTTGTTGCTGAGTTCGGTTTCGATTCTGAATCTACAAACCAAAACCGGGTGAGACCTTTCTGAGTTTATTTCTTATTCTCTCTTCCTCTCTCAAATTTCTGAAGGGTTTGTTTGATTAGGAAAGTGATGAACAAATGTTTGGGTTTGATGAATGTTTGTCTGGTTATGTTTGATGATGATTTGTGAATGGTTTTGTTTCTGATGAATGGTTTGCGTGTATGAGAAAGATGAACAATTAGGGTTTTGGTTAGTGTTTGCGGCTGTGTATTGTGATTGTTGTTGGATGAATATGAACAATGTATTTACAGTTTCTGGATAGGTTTTTCGAAGATGATGAACATAATTTTTTTTAGGGTTTTTGGTTGTTGGCTCTACGGCTCTACGGCTGATTTTTTTTAGGGTTTTTGGTTGTTGGCTCAATTGACTTGTTCTTTTATCAAAAACTATTTTTATGTGCATGTGGTTGTTAATTGATTTCTTATAAATTGGTTTCTGTTCTGGTATAGCACTATTTTTATTAACTATTTTGTCTTTTGTTCGGAGATGAGGAAATTTTTGGTTGATAGAGAAAATATTGAGAATGTGAATGTTGTGTAAATAATCACGTTTTTCTATTGTAGGTTGAGCTTCAAACAGTGGATGGACTGGTAAAGGATAGAACACAATGTGCCCCTGCCGATTATGTTCCACAGAATATGAATCAAGTAATGTACCCCGAAGTCTTCTGTGGCAGGATTGTTCGGGGTACAGTTATTTGATTCATATTCTGTGACACAATACAACATAGCTCAGGTGACTACTGGTTCTCCACTAAAGCATCAATACAACATAGATCCAGATAATACAGGAAGCGTACATTAGTTGCATAAGAACTCGGAAGTTGTTTCCCATTTAGTTGTTTTGGTTTAGAAATGTGTGAATTGGTTTAGTTGTTTTGGTTTAGAAATATGTATATATGTATTTTGATTTACATTAATGGTATATAATATAATACTTTTTTTGTATATAATCGATATCGATTATAATGGTATATATCGATTTGAAATGATAAATTATAGGTTCATGAAAAAATACTGCCAAAAAATAGTAAATTACAGGTTCTAAAATATTGCTGCCAAAAGTGCAGGTTTAGAAATAATAAAAAGCATAAAAAAAAAACGCAACATACGAAAGCGCTTTTGAAAAAAGCGCTCTTATAGGGGTGCCTACCAGAGCGCTTTTTCCTGAAAAGCGCTCTTAAAGGGGGGCCTACAAGAGCGCTTTTTCCAGAAAAGCGCTCTTATAGGGGGGGCCTACCAGAGCGCTTTTAAAAGCGCTTTCGTAGCCTATGCCAGCGCTGGCTTTGGCAGCGCTTTAAAGCGCTGTTAAAGGCCAAAAAAAGCGCTTTTAAAAGCCTTGCGCGTTGTAGTGATTTCAAAAAGATCAATATATATATATATTCCATTTCAATTCATGCAGATGTTGAAATGGTAAATGAAGGTTCCATATCCAAATCAGAATTTTTTTTTTGAATAACCATTTTTTTAAAAAAAATTTCAGAAATAACCAAGATTTCAAAAAATTACACAAATGTCATTTTTTTTTTAAAAAACACACGTTGTCGCCAGGGGGGGTGGCGACAACACTGGGCCTGCAATGCAGTCGCCAGTGGGCCTGGCGCCCATGTGTTGATTTTAGGTGTTGTCGCCACCCCCCCTGGCGACAACACCCCCCCTTATTTTTTTTTTCTTTTTTTTTTTGTAATTTTTTTTTCTTTAACATATTGTCCTCCTAATTTTTTTCAGTATTTTTTTTTTAATAACTACAATGTTTTAATAATTTTTGTTAGTTTTTTTTTTAACAACAATTTTTCAATAAATTTTTTATATTGTTTTTTTTATCTATCTTGTTAAAATTATTTTTGGAATATAAATGTTAATTAACTTATTTATAATTTAGTTTCTGAACATGGTTAATAATATATATTTTATTGGTCAATGAAGTAGTGGAAGTAGTTAATGAATTATAAGTAAAATAATTAATCAATAACTTATATTTTTGTGGTTAATATAGTTGTGAAGTTGGTTAGTAAAACAATGTTATATTTATATTATAAAATAAATTTTAAGATTATATAATATTGAAAAAAATTAATATTATTTTAAAAAATATTAAATACATTAAAATCCAAGTTGGACATTCGTTAAAATAATTATATATTAAGATACAATAACGATACATTGACGATAGAAATACATTAAAATTAAAGACATTTCAAAAAACATTAACGATACAAATACATTATAATTAAAAACATTACAAAATACATTCAAGATACAAATAAAAATCTTATTGCGCGCCACGTGGACCATGGTACGATCCACACTGAGGTTGTCGAATGGGTCGTGTAGATGGGTCACGAGTTGGTAATGCCCCCCTATTCCCGCGACGACGCCCCCCTCTATTTGGTACGTCTTGTGCCATAGTCGACGGTCCCTGAATGAAACCTGGGTCTTCAACATCTTGACCTATAGAATTCCCTCCATATGATAGGCGGGTGCCCGCGGCGCTGTCGAAGCTGTGTCTAGGCGGGTTAAAATTTCTCCTAGTGGGTGCAGCCTGGAAGTTTTGGAAGTCGGTGGTGGATCCGGTTTGGTTAAAATACAATGGTTGTGGCGGTGTGTTGAAGTCAAATTGTTGGCTGGGGTACTGTGATGTGTGTTGGTCGAATGTGGTGTATTGCGGGTATTCTTCTTCTATGCCCATGTCGGGGGTCATTGGTGGTGATCTTGAAGAGCCCCCCGCATGGAATTCCTGAAAATGTGATCTAGAAGAGCTCCCTGCATGGAATTCTTGATTTTGTGGTTGAGTTTGGGATGAAAAAAACGGGTGGAGTTGTTGGGAATGTTGTTGGTAAAAAGGTGTTTGTAGTTGCATTGGTTGTTGGTGGTAACTTTGTTGTTGTTGTTGTTGTTGGTGTTGTTGTGGGTAATGTTGTTGTTGGTAATTTGGTGGTGGTTGTTGTTGTTGTTGGTAATTTGGTGGCGGTGGGTGTTGTTGTTGTTGGTGGTAATTTGGTGGTGGTTGTTGTTGTCCTCCAAAATATGGAGGTTGTGCTCGCGGGTCAGCTAAATAGAAAGGGGCAGACACAATCATTTCTGGATTTGTGACGGTCCTGTACCAGTTTACATACTCAACAGTTGGCTTCATTTCTCCCGGCGCCACAGGAAATTCTAGAACCGTTTTTGATCGACGAGCCCATATTTTACGCTGCTCTATGGCAAAGGACTTGTAATTTTGTACGTACCACTGTTCGCTAACCTTCGCAAGATGCCAACGTCCCAAACAGTCAGGCTCAGGTGGGTCAGGGATACCTTGATGCATGCCGAATTGGAGCTTCACACGGTCACTCGGGTGCATCTCCACAGTGGTGAACCGTATGATGGGTGATTTTGCTGTCCAAATAGCCGCCTCGTCAAGGTCGGGTACGTGGTCCAATTCCAAGTAAGGACGCCAAATAAACTGCAAAGCAAATAATATTAATTTCAGAATATAGAAGATAGTTATTTTTAAAAATATATTTAGAAAATGGACATTTTTAGAGGTATTACTTCTTGGGGTCCTAGTCGATCTAATAGCTGGCGGTAGAAAATGATTTTGGAATCAGGCGTTTTGGACCAATCCATTCCGAGTGCATTGAACCTAAACACATTAAAAGATATAAATCAATATAGTTACAATGATGATGGAATAAAAAGCAATAATTAAAATAAGATCCAAACGTTACCTTGAAGCGTAAGGGAAGGCGTAACTGTTTGGATTTGCAGGGGCCAATATCGGCATCCTCCACCATGCCCATGTTTGTAGCAAGAATGCACATCCACTAAATGTACAAACATCCTTTTTTGCACATTTGCATAAGGAACTATATAGGTATGCCAACACAGCCGAACCCCAGCTATATGTCTTTATTGCATCAATGTCCCCAAGTAAACACAAGTACATAAAATTAACACTATTTCCCGTGCCTTCGGGAAATAGAAACCTACCAAACAACAACATAATATACATCCTAGTTTTCCGCAGTATAGTTTCTTCGTCAGAAAACTGATCCAATTGAATCCCAACATAAGCTTCCTGAAGGCCAGCAAGCTTTATACCTTGGCCCCTACCCCTTTGTTGCCCCTCACCCTCTATTAAATCCACACCCAACAATTCGACGCATAGGGCGTTTGGTTGTTGGACATTTCCATACACTGCCTTTCCATTTGTTCTGAGACCCAACAACATGTACACGTCCTCTAGAGTGACGGTACATTCACCCATTGGAAGGTGAAAAGTATGAGTCTCAGGCCTCCAACGCTCACACAATGCTAATATAAACTTCATATCAACTGAGGTATGTGTTAAGTTCATTACCTCACCAAATCCCGCACGTTTAACGTAGTCCACAATCAAAGGGTCAGGAGCAATCATCTTACCAGCACGGGTCCTAAATCTCGTGACATCCTATAAAAAAAACACCTCCCATAAGTATTTGAAATTAGTAAATTTAAGTAAAAAAAATTAAGTGTTTACTAAAACTTACATAGGTCGCAATGTTTGCAATGGTGCCTCGGTGCTCTTGACCCATAGTTAGGAGAGACATGTTTGTTGATGATGAAACACAAAGTTGCTCTGATGCTAAGTTGCTCTGATGATAGTATAAGAGGTGATGAAGAAAATGAACAAGTTTGGGAACATATTTATAGCCAAAATGCATAGGTTATTACGAGATTCCCTGCAGAGTCTTGTCACTTCATGTCGGTGGTGGGGACGAGATTCCCTGCAGAGTCTTGTCACTTTATGTCTGTGGTGGGGACGAGATTCCCTGCAGAGCCTTGTCCCGTCAAGTCTGTGGTGGGGACCAGATTCCCTGCAGAGTCTTGTCACTTCATGTCGGTGGTGGGGACGAGATTCCCTGCAGAGTCTTGTCACGTCATATACAGTGACTTGTGCAGAATTATTGGTTCATTTCTTGCATGCATTAGCCTTGTGTAATAGGTGGGGACGAGGTTCTCTTATGGCGTGCATTAGTCTGGTCTCTTCATATTTATGTTACATTTTGAAAATGTTATGTTATAATAGATTTTAATTCCATATCATAATTTGTGACATGCATTATCATTAGTGTGAATTCATTTAAAACATACAACTATAATAGCTTTTGAGACTTTTATATTAAAATAGTGCAGATATATATATGTTATGGAAAACATTAATTCATTCATTAATTAAAAAGGTACATTGACAATAACCAGCACAGAAACTAAAAACATCTAAGAAAATAACACATAACAACTTGTAGTACACGCTCGATCATTGCAACAAACACAACAACACTTAATCTAAACTACTCGAGTATCACTGCAAGAACAAGTGGATCTTCAACGCCTCGGTTAACCTCTCCACTATGTGTCCAAAACATTAGATCCACGTCCACATCGTCTTTCACGCGGTCCCAATAATACATGTAGGTGCCTTCTGGATTATTATCCGTCAACGTAATGTATGGACAACGGTAATCTATCTGTTTAACTTTTCTGGTCGGACCATCTAGTTGACGAAACCCGGTGTTGATGGCTCTAACAATTCTCTGGAAATTCCAATGGGGGTTAAGGCAGACACGCATGTGACTACCTTCCTCAAAAAAAACGACAGCCCAAACTGAGTTCATTTTCAGTGTTTGCAGTAAGAATGAAGAAAGAGTTGGTACTTCAACTCCACACACACACACACACCTTTATTTATAATCGGTGAAACACCTTTATTTTGCTAATTTTTAATAACTTAAATACTAATTTTTAATAACTTAAATACTAATTGGAAACTTTGTAATCTTAAAAAAACATTTCATTAATATATGCTCAGAGCATTTAATTGGACGGTACAGAAGTAGCTGAAATAATAAAGAAACTGTAACGTCTAGGATATTACAACGGTTAGGACAATGTCTTCTCTGTCCTCCATCATTCGAGTGCATTGAATGTCGTCCTCCATTGTCTCCCACCAACGCTGTCTTTCAAGAAAAACACCTCCCCTTGTTCTAAGTCTCTTGATAGATCTGATTTGTTCGCCTGGACTCCACTCTCCCTCCAAAAACCTGAGAAGAGTTCTCTTAAGCTGATCCATGGAATGAATGTTCCAAAACATTACCTGCATGGGAGGTTTGACGGCAGAGAAAATAACGTAACCGTTCCTTCGGACAATGGGAGGTTGATAGTCCAAACGCCTTACAGGTGGCGGAGGATCAGTAGTCCGGTGCGTGCCATCTGGCCTTATTCGAGATCGCATTTTTTCGTGTCTGTACTGATGCACACAAGAAACCCTAATTTATAGAGGGACAATTAGGGTTTCATTTACAAGGGAAAAACATAAACAATAATTTTGTAGAATAAAATTCAGGGCCCCACATGGTCCCCATCTGTTTTCTGTCCTTCGCATGCGTCCGAAACGAGTTCCTGTACACTAGCATGCGCCTGTAATGATTCCTGAAACGATTCCTGATAGATTCCTGCAACGATTCCCCCTATCTTCATGCATGCAGCCCTATCTTTTGTGGCATGCATTAGTCATGTCAAAGTTACTATCTTGTGCAGAATTATTGCCTCATTCATTGCATGCATGACCCCTGTGTAAGAGGTGGGGACGAGAATCTCTTGTGGCATGCATTAGTCATGTCAAAGTTACTATCTTCTGCAGAATTATTGCCTCATTTATTGCATGCATGACTCTTGTGTAAGAGGTGGGGACGAGAATCTCTTGTGACATGCATTAGTCATGTCAAAGTTACTATCTTCTGCAGAATTATTGCATGCATTACCCTTGTGTAGGATTTCTTGCATGATATATAGGAACTACCTCACATACTATTTTTTACTACAAACACAAACTATCCCAACCATTTCTCACTTCTGCAACACAACACAATCCTCCCAAACATTTCTTCCTTTCACATTTCTTCTTTCACAAACACATAGCAAAATTATGGCATCCACCTCGCAGTACAAAGTTCGTGTTCATATGAATGGTGAGACATACCACTGCGACACAAACGGTTATCTATTTAGAAACACAAACTCAACACGTTTTGCTCTAAATAGACAATCTGATTTCTCGTATCTAAAAAGGAAAATCGAATCCAAAATAAGAGAACATGTGTCTCAGATATATTACCGACAACCCCTTCTTCAACCTAACAACTCGGTCATATTTTGTCAATCACAAATATCAACTGACTTAGAAGTTCAAAACATGTTCCTCACCCATGAGCATTTTGGTTATGATTATCTGGAACTGTACATAGTGGTTGAACAAAATGTACCTTCGCAAAATATTCAGTCACAAGTTATTGATCCTGTTGTTGATGACGAACAACAACCCGAGCATGTCATTGACGAAGAAACTGATATAGAAGATGTTGTTGATGAGTTGGTGAATCGTGAATCCGAAGATGAAGGTGACGAACAAGTTCCAGTACCGGAACGAGTACCGGAAACACATGCATATTCACCTCCGGCACATTTCACAACGCTTAATTTAGGAGAGGACGAGCCATCGTCCGATATGTTCTACAATCCATATATGAGGTCAAGCGAGGAGTTAAAAGAAGGTGACACGTTTCGTTCGAAGGATGATTGTCTGCTGGCCATAAAAAATTGGCACTTAGCAAATTGTGTTGATTTTAAAGCCGATCGATCAAATCCAGAGAGAGTGACTATTGCATGCAAAAACCCGGAATGTGGATACAGGCTGAAGGCATCGTTCAGAAAGAAGTTTAACGCGTGGGTGATACGTTCGATATCTCAAGCCCATACATGCGTCACCACTAACATGGCGCAAGATCATCGAAAACTAAGTCATGACATGATCTGTCATACCATCATTCCTCTGGTCGAAACTGACCCATCCCTGAAGGTTAAGACAATTATTTCTCATTGCGTTTCTGTGTTCAAATACAGACCTTCTTACAGAAAGGCTTGGTTGGCGAAACAGAAAGCAATTGAAAAAGTCTACGGCAACTGGGAGGAATCGTACCAACAACTTCCTCGATACTTGGCTGCACTGCAATTGTATTCACCTGGGACTGTTAGTATATTGGAGACACTGCCGGCACAGTCCCAGGACGGAACCCCTCTCGAAGATAATGGAATCTTCCATAGGCTATTCTGGGCGTTTCGACCATGCATCGTCGGTTTTGGTTTTTGCAAGCCGATTATTCAAATTGATGGAACGTGGCTGTATGGGAAATACAAGGGAACTTTGTTGATGGCGGTCGCGCAGGATGGAAATAGCAACATTTTTCCAATAGCCTTTGCTTTGGTAGAAGGAGAAACAGCTGCTGCTTGGGGTTTCTTTCTGAAGAATCTCCGAGCTAGAGTCGCACCACAACCCAATCTTTGTTTGATTTCTGACAGGCACGCTTCTATTGAGAGCGCATACAACAATCCGGCAAATGGTTGGCACAACACTCCGTCTAAGCATGTCTACTGTATTAGGCACATAGCACAGAATTTTATGAGAGAGATCAAGGATAAATTTTTGAAGAACCACTTGGTGAACGCGGGGTATGCCTTAAACCAACCTGGATTTCAATACTACCGCCGAGAAATAGCGTTGACAAATCCAGATGCAGGGAGGTGGATTGACAGCATTGATAGAGCAAGATGGACTAGGTCATATGACGATGGGGCTAGGTGGGGCCACATGACAACAAATCTTGTGGAATCAATGAACGGGGTATTCAAAGGCATACGAAACCTACCTGTAACTGCCATTGTTAGTGCTACGTATTTTCGGATGGCAACTTTGTTCGCCACACGAGGTAAGAGGTGGAATTCAGTGTTGCAAACACAACAGGTATATAGCGATGTCTGCATGAAATATATACAACAGGAATCTGCCAAGGCTAACACTCATCGAGTGACCGAGTTCGACCGTCATGGCCACACCTTTAGTGTCAAGGAAACAATTGACCATAACCAGGGGCTTCCACGACAAGAGTATCGCGTCAATATCCCAGATCGTTGGTGCGACTGTGGCCAATTTCAAGCATATCGCATGCCTTGCTCCCATGTCCTTGCAGCATGTTCACATACTCACTTTGATGCATTATCTTTGGTATCAGAAATTTACAAGGTATCAACGTTGCTCAGCGTATACGACAACTACTTTCCGGTGGTAGCAATGGAGGCATATTGGCCTGTGTACGAGGGGGAAACAGTTTGGCATAACGATTTAATGCGTCGGAATAAAAGCGGTCGACCAAACAGCAGGCGTATTAGAACCGAGATGGACGTAACTGAAAAAATGCAGAGGAAGTGTAGTATATGTCGTGAGGTAGGACATAATAGGACCAAATGTCCCAATCGTGGATCTAGTTCCACAACATAGTTATTAGTTTCGATGATGTTTGTAATTTACTCTTTCAATGAAATGAACTTTTTTATTATAAATTTTATGGGTTACAACACTAAATAAATTTTATGGGTCACAAAAAAAATTACTAAATAAAAAATAGTTCATGATACATATTAAAATAAATTACCAAATATTACTATGGAAAAAAATATTGGAACCACTAAAATTTACAAAGATTTAAGAAAAAATAGTACCGAAAACATTAATTTTGTCGGTAAAAAAATTACCGAAAACATTATACCATGGAAAAAAAAATTATTTATAAAATCCATTTTGAAATAATAATGGAAAAGCATAACATAAAAAAATTTAGGAGAAAATAATGTAAAAGAAAAAAAAATACAAAAAAAAAAGAAAAAAAAAATAAGGGGGGGTGTTGTCGCCAGGGGGGGTGGCGACAACACCTAAAATCAACACATGGGCGCCAGGCCCACTGGCGACTGCATTGCAGGCCCAGTGTTGTCGCCACCCCCCCTGGCGACAACGTGTGTTTTTTAAAAAAAAAATGACATTTGTGTAATTTTTTTGAAATCTTGGTTATTTCTGAAATTTTTTTTAAAAAAATGGTTATTCAAAAAAAAAATTCTCCAAATCAGGTTCTTCATGGCCACTAGGCATTGCCTTATCAACACTTTCCTTGATCTACAAATTATTTTAATTATTTGTTACACCTAATATATACAAACCATTTAAGAAATTACATAAAACACAATGACTATTAGAAGATAATCATATAGCAACGTAAATACCTGCAATGGCTCTGAGGTTATAGAGCGTAGAGGTTCTGGTTCCTTTATAATGTGAATTAAATTACAGTCAAAACCAATGTTACACACGATAGTGGATTAAATCATAAAATCAAAAAGATTCAATTAAATTACATCAACCGTGTCGAATTTATTGCTGACCTGCTTGACATTCAACAGGATAACAACTGAGCAATTCTTCTAACGTGGCTGCTATAACATCCCGCTTTTTATATTTTATTATTTAACGTTTATTTTAGCATTGGTATAATTATTTAATTATTATTTAGTGTGATAATTATTTAATTCGGTGTTTTGTGCTAATTTGGTTTAATTAAATCATTAGTAGTATAATTAGTTATATTAGCTATTGGGCCTATTATGTGGAAATAGAAATAATAAGGGAGTGTGAATTAGACTAAGCCCATATAACTTAATGAGATAGTAAGGAATTAGGTTATTTCATAAAATACTATCATTTTAGTAAGAAAGGAGAAAAAGGAGGCTAGAGGAGAAAGTAGAGAAAGAAGAGGATTTGAGAGATTCTTGAAGAAGAGAGACATTGATTCAAGGTAAGGGGGAGAAATCTCATTATCTTGAATATATATGTCTGCAATGTGTAGTAGTATAATAGGTATTCATCCCTCTCAATTTCATAGATTTTCACATGTTAGAGTTTATGTTGAATTCATGGGATTTGTACTATTAATCATGTTTGATAATATTTGTATGTGAACCCATGGTTAGGGAGATGTTTAGGAACCCTTTTATGGGTGTTAAATTTCTGTTTAGATGAGTTTTAGTTGGCAACAATCGGGTTTGGGTTGGTGTTGAAGGTGCTGAAAACGCACAAAATTTTGATGTTCTGGTGTCTTCCGTCGGGCAAAGGATTTCTTCCACCGGGCGAGCGTTCGCCGGGAAAGTCAGCGGGAAAACGAGGGTTTTTGTGACCAAGTTACTGACTTGGAGCCCCGGGCGAGCCATTCTTTTTGCCAGGCGAAAGTGTCATGTTTTGTCAAACTTCTAAACCTCATAACTTTTGATCCGTAACTCCTTTTTATGTGCCGTTCGAAGCGTTAGGAAGCTAATGTAATTATCTATATGATAGGATAGAATTGGTTAGCATTTGAGGAGTTATTTATGATTTTGTTATGTGAATAACATGTAATTATGTGTATGTGCGTTGTGACTTGATAAAGTATGAATAACATTCGTTGGTATGATATGTGGTATGATATTCATGAAGAGGTGAATGAATATATGCTAATTTAATGTATTCTTTGTGAATGATTACTTGATGCATGTTGTATAATTGGTGGATAATTCAATGTGTAAAATTATTGTGGTATGCAGTATGTTAAGATTGTATGGATAATCTTAATTGCATATGTTTTGGTGATAATTGTACATGTACACATGGTGGCCTTGAAACATAGGCGATGAAACTTCGGTTATACATGGTGGCTTTGAAACATAGGCGGCGAAACTTTGGTTTCACATGGTGTCTTTGATCCTTGTGAGGAAACATAGGCGTGGCTTTGTTCCTTTGTGGTTCGGAAGCGGGGAACTAAAGGTTCATATTTTTGGAGGGCTTTGATCTTGTCCGGATCTGAAGCGTGGCTCTAGTTTCGATCGGGAGCGGTGATCTTGATACTCACAATGGTACCACATGCATTTGAGTCACATTAATTGCATTCGATTCGCATTACGTATTATGTGATTGTTTGAATTGATGTGGTTGTTTGTGTGGAAATCTTATTTGTGTGTGTGCAATAATCGTGGAACTTATTTAATTTATGAAGTGTGGAGAATGATAATGCTATTTTATGCTATGTTCATTGTACATATATTATGTATTCATTATGATGTGAATTCTCACCCTTCTGTTTAAATTATGTTCATTGTGACATTGTGCAGGTTTCGACGAATAGTGAGCTTGTCCGAGGATTTAGCCGATGAGCTTTTGATTTATCGTTTTGATTAGGTAGTGAGTCAAATGCTATGATCATGTAACACTTGGGGGTTTATTTGAAATCATGTCTTGGTTATTTGGATATTGTTATCTTTTAGTATTTTAACATGATATCTTGAATATGGTTGTTGAAGGCTATGTTGCCTAGTTATTGGATTTCATATAGCATAGTTTGATTATGTCATTTTGAATTGGTAGATAATATAGTATGGGATATATTCATTGAAATGGTTTAATTGTAATTATTATTCCGCATGCGATATGCATAATTAATGAAATATGAAGTTTTCAAATTGTGTTATGAAATGATCAGGTGCATGTTCATATGTTTGTATTTTGTTTTGGGTTTTCATTGCGGTGAAAACATGTGACGCCCTTTTATTTTATGCATATTAATACTCTGTGAATGTTTAATTATAATTTGGGTTTATAAAAGGGGTGTTACAGCTACGACTTGACCTTGAAAGCCATTTTCACATCCAACAGCTGGTCGAGGGCCAATGGGAAATCCAAAGGATCATGAATTCAAGCATGTATAACGATTGAACCACTCCTTGCTATCACATCAAAATAAGTCTCCCACTATGTCTAGCAATAGAAGATTTAGTGACATTGTTAGGTTGAAAACTTGATAGCATGGTTGAAACATATAATAACGATGACAGTAAGTAATGCAAACATGAGGATGACCGGTTTAAGGGGAATATAAAACTGCACGTATTAAAAGTAATGGAATTTAAGCAGGAGTTATGAATCCAATAGATATTTAATTATTGGAATATATTGGAAAGTTGATTGGGATGAGGGAAATGGATGGATAGGTTTGTTAACTGCCTGGAAAACTGAAGATTAATGTGACATATAATTGATACATTGAAATGAGAGATCATGTCACTATAATTTGCAAACGTTATGTAGAGTCCTCCGGATATGCCATTATTGTTGTCTCCATTAATGCCAACATTGATGAACATTTAGCTGTTCTTAATTCTTTTGCGTCTGTTTCATGGTATATGGCTTGCATAAAATGAATATTATGTTATTTCAGCAAGTGATGTGCCGGATGCGGAGGCAGCATTGGGAAAAGATAATTTTTTAGAATATTGTAGAATTTCTAAAGAATAGTGATTATAGTCAGGTTCAACACATTAATTTAATGTCTGCGTATATGATGTGTGCAGTTCAATCGCGTTCATTAGTCCCCAATATTGTAAACTCTGATTAAGAGTAGTTTTCTATTGATTATTTATAACATGCAATGACTGATTTTGTGTGTGCAGTTCACCCGCGTTCATTAGTCGCCAATATTGTAAACCCTGATTCATGGTAGTTTTGTATTGATTTTTTATAACATGTAGAGGATGATTTTGTATGGAGTATGGTGTAATGACAAAGCAAATCAAATCAGTATACAGTATGAGTGAAAGAAAACACAAAAGTGATATATTAAGGTAACAGAAGTCGAATTACATAGACCAAAACAAATAAAGTAACAAAAGTGTAATTGCACACGTCCAAACACAACGGCCACAAGTGGAAACTAATGATAATTGACCATACCATACCACACTAAAACAACTAAAGACACATAAAAATATGCAGCAACGACTAATCTATCTTCTCTACTTTGATAATTTTCTTCAGCTTGTTTGATGACAGTTCTCCATCACAAAGGCCATATGAGGTTGTCGACTCGCTTGATGCACCTGGAAACTGTCTTTTGGAAGTAGGAGTAATGGGATATGGGTTGTGCTTGGAAGTGATTTCAAGATCCTATTATACAGTTCAAAATCAGGTTCTGCAGGGGCGATGGGCTTTGCTTCACCAACACTTTCCTTGATCTACAGATCATTGCAAATATATTACATAAACATACAATGTACAAAAACGGTTACAAATGAAATAACTTACAACTACTAAGACACCAAAATCATATAGAGAGGTAAATACCTGCAGTGGGTCAAACGGTACGGAGCGTATAGGTACAGGCTCCTTTTAAAAGTCAATTACAATAAAGTCAAAAGAAATACTACAAATTATAACCAACTAAACAATAAAACCGAAAGGATTACATTAAATTACCTTAACTGTGTCCAACTGACCGCCGAGCTCTTTCACAAAAGGGTCATTTTTCAAGAGCATAACTACCGAGCAATTCTTCCATCGTAGCTGCCACTTGACTTTGAAAGCTAATTTGAAATCCAACATATGGTGCAAAGCCAGTGGGAAAACCAATGGATCATGAGTTCCAACATGTATAAGGATGCAACCCGATGAACACTTACGTGTTGCATAATTGTGTACGTTTTAGGGATAATGTGTGAAAAGAAGTACCAGGATCATGGTGTGACACAGCTAAGATGCAGACAATCCCAAAAGAAGCTTATACTCTCTGTTCCATAGCTATTCCTTGCATGAGAAACTTGAATCTCAATCTTATACCTAGATTTCCAGTATAACTGGGTCACACAAACAGAGTCAGTGTCACATATATAGAGGACTATACGTTTAAATGCAAAAACGAATATCATATGAAAAACAGTGAGACCTAAAAATCTCTGCCTCAGTAAAATGCCCTGCCTCACACTCAAATCGAGGTTTGTCACTACGCGCCATGTAACACCTCACTTTTCCCAATTTAAAAATTACGGTAAAATAGTAATAATATTATCAGAGTAATACAACACAAGTGGAATGTCACATCTTTCAAATAAAATAGAAACTAAAGTCTCAATACTTTATTTATTCGTTTCTCACAAAAAAATTAATAATACAGCGGAAATAGTTTTTATCTAAAATAAATCGCGACACACTTGCCACTAATAAATAAAATCCACCTTAACTTGTGGTCCTCCAAAAATTAGAACTTAAAAGCGATACGTAACAAAATTCAATAAAATAACATTTGAAATAAATTCCCAAAATATCCCCGTGTTACGTATCAGAGCGACTCCTAAGACTCGATCAAGCGACACGTACTCCACGTACAGCTTAAGTACCTAAATTATCTGTACTTCCGAAGAAGCACAACCACAACAAACAAGAAAGGGAGTGAGAACTACATTCAATAAATAACGGTGAATAATACATGCTAAGGAGTAGTACTCACACCAATCACACATTATCACATATTTACAACACACATATCAATTGAATCACAATTTAACAATCAATTACAATAATGCAATGTGAGTCCATGAATTGACACAAATGCATGTGGTACCAAAACACGGTTCATTCAATCGAACCCGATTCACAAGGAATCCGGATAATTCGCATACACTCCACTGAGCAACGAATTATCTCCACTACGACTCCACGATGAGTCCGGACCTACTAGGCATCTACCAAATATTTTCACCTAGCAGTCTCAATGCTATGATATGCAATGCACCAACAAATAATATACATATTTAAATTAAACATTATGTATATTACACGATCCTCCTGATCACTCGTAAGCCACGCTTACCGTAATTCACACTGGAATTACTACTGCTGTCCCAAGACAGCACACAACAAGAATTTATGTTATTCTGGATAAACTTACCAATTATTAATCCAAACGTGGACTGATATTTTACATTGATAATATACTTTCACTTATATTATTTTTTTTTGTCACCAAAAATTCTGATATAACACACAAACCAGTTTCATATCAAAATGTGAGTGCCAAATAAATCACTAGTCTCTCTTTCTCATACCACCTATTAATATGCACTGCTGCAATTTACTAAGCCATTATTACCCTTATTTAATTTTCTACTATAACCACTTATATGCCATTTGTTCTAAGTTGTTCTACTACTTATCTTGCTAATTATAAGTGGATTAATTACATGAAGTTCTTTGGATCAGTATCATAAGGTTGCTAATTAATTACTAGTACTTATTACTAATATTTATTCAATTAAACTAGTGTACAAAATTACTCACAGCAATCACTAAAACATGCTAAGACATAAGACTAGGCATTCACGTGGCTCCCCCACCCCTTTCTTAGCCCGGGACGGTCTTCCCCCCTTCACACACGGGTCCTACACCAATCCTTTATATTTCTTCTACGCTTAGTGATTGTTTTCCAAAATTTAGACTATGTGGCCAGTAATAATTCTTACATTGTGCTACATCATTCACAGAACAAAATAATTTTTCTAATCACCCGATTGGTTCCCAAATTAATTCAACACTAATTCATCAACACATGACAATTTCCAGAAGTCACTATTCCAATTGAATCAACCGACCGTGACAGTATTATCAACATATGACAGCCACAATAACAATGTTAATTTCGTATCAATTCAATCACATAATTCACCAATTGCAATCAACATTCAAACACAACAGAAATTAACATACAAAATCCCTACGAGGGAAAGGACCCCTCACTACCCTCTCATGATTAAATCACCTATAAAGAACCCATTCTCCGCCCTTACCTCAATTCCGGAAATTGCTTTGACTATGGAAAAATCTCTTAGTTGCCTCATTGTTCTTCCTCCTCCCTTAGCCTCCAATGCACAAATGATTCTAAAAACCTAATTCCTCCCCTTAGACCCTTATATACTTATTAGTAAAATATCACTCTTGCCCTTAGCCACTAATAACCTAATTTCCTTAATTCTATTAATAATAATAATAATATTAACAATAATACTTATAATAATAATTCTAATAATAATATAAATAATAGTAACAATAAAAACAAAATAGTAATATTAATAATAATATTATTAATATCAATAATATTACTAATAATAATATTACCCAAGTCTATTATTACTAACTTAATGCTATTCTGACATTTCTAATTTACCCGCTCCGGTAAGGGCACTCCGCCTACGCGCTTAACCCCACACCCAAAACAACGTCAAACAAATAAATTACTATAACGATTAAATAATTTAAAATGGGGTGTTACACGCCATACAAGAGCAAGCATGACAAGAACGATAATACTAGCCATAGGGAGAGGAAACCAACATTTTAGTTTCACCAACAGTCTCACAAAATGTAATCTACAAAAATGATAGAGGATTTTAATATAATACACAATCAAATGCAAGGACATGGTCTTAAAAAACAATAAATTAGGATAACTTGTGAACAAACAGGCTACATACAGATCTAAGTTTTATGATATCACAAATGGGCATAATAACAGCCTTTGAAAGCAACTTCTCAACATGAATGAGATGTTGATTTTCAGAGCTCTACGATGAAAGCTGCGAATTAGAACCCACCTAGCCAGATACAGTAATCATTGACTCGTTCGGCATGTTGTACAAATAACACATTAGTGTCAGCATCATATGACATACACACTGAAACCATACTAAGTCATATTACATCACTGTACCTTTCCATAAACTGTTTTATCAGAGGAAAATCAGTATTGAGACAAAGTAGAGTGACATTAAAGGTGTTTGTCACGGACAGCGGAAACTTTCCTACAACAGTAGAGTTATACATAAGCATCTACTTTAAAAAAATCAGGATATCTTACAGAAAGATAACAAAATTTCTAACCTTGTTCCTTGACTTTCGCATATCGGAGCATGACAAACATAGCTCCGGAATCATCCCCTCGTTCCTAGTTGAACTTCGAGAATTGTTCAGCATATGATTCCCAAAGCGTACAATTGATAGTGTTGTTGTTGCAGAAATAATAGAAAGGCATGTCATCTAAGAAGTCATAGAAGATATGTGGCCTAAAATGAAATTATAAATGCAAACCCATGGTCCTGCAACATAATGTTAAGCTGCTACTTTCTGCCACTTGATGCCGTCTGTGAATAACTAATACTTTCCACCATACCAATGACGTCTTAAAACACAGACATCACGGAAACAACATAAGGTGAAAACAACATATAAAAAAACAAACAGTGTAAAATAGAATAGGGGTAGAATATTTTACATACTAGCACATCCTTGTTAAAGTTAACGGTGATTATATCAGTAAATTTCATAAACACCAGCGGCTTTGGCGGTATTTCATTCTTGTTATCATCCGCAACCGACGTTCCTCCTGTGAACTTCAACAAACACTTATGACATGAAGGTCTAAAAGCCAAGACATTAGGCTGAACCTTAAAATTTGAAACCATGTAACTATGATCCAATTCCAATTTATCATCAAATAGAGAGTAATGTGCTGCATGGATAACAACATGTATGTCCCCACCCTGTGCAACACAAAAAATGATTTTTCAGCACCCAACAAACCATAAACAAAAACACAGTATCTCAATAACAAAGTAAATAAAGCAACAAATTACCACTATGTCGACAAAGATCATCTCAAAATGCTCCATTTTGTTAGACACAGCCTTCCATTTGTGATGAACTCGAACAGAAACCTTCCCCAGCTTCTTGCTATCGTTGACGTCGTAGATTTTCGCCACCGGTCTGGCCAAAACGTCCAATCGTTTGCCACAAGCAGGAAATTTTGAGGGTTGAGATATTATGGAAGAGGAATACGTGAAGCATGTTATAAATATCAAAATGATTATGATTATTGAGAGTGGATCAGTTGAAAACTCTTGAATGCATGAACGCTAAAATTTTGGTGTAGCAGACCCAGATGTCTTATAGGATGTCGAGACATCCGGTCTGTCATGAAAAACACAGGCAAGATATAAATGATTTTGTGCAGTACTTAAAAGTAAAGAAAACAATCAATTGTTGACCTAGTTTGGTGACAAACACACCTACTCTGGGGGCTACCAAGCCAGGAAGGAAGTCCACTATCAGCAGTATTAATTCAGAGCTATACAACCTCTAGTTACAACTCTTCACTTAATCTCCACTCAATGACCCTTCTACCTAGATCCTCTCTAGATATGAGAAACCCATCTCACTCCCAACCATCGCAATGGTGCTGTACAATTTTCCAGTCCCAGGAGCTGTAACAACGGCCTAATCACCAACATTCTAATCACACAGACAAATAGTTTTGGAAGACACACTGTCATGACAATCCAGCTAAGACACAAAGCCAAACTCTGATGTTTGTTAGCTTTCCTCCTACCTAAGAACAACAACCTTGAGTTACTTCACAGCTTCCTCCAAGAACATATGTACCGCCTTTTGCATACTGGCTTTGAACGTTGCGGTGACCTTCCCACAACCCGAGAGGTTCACTTGACCTAGCCCTAATGATTACATCTTGATATACTTTGACTAGCTCACTTTTTTAGGTTACAAACCCTTCTATTTATAACCTATACCCAAGTGGATTTATGCCTTCAAACATAGCTAATTTGCTGTTACAAATAATCAGTAACTTTTTCTACAAACAAGGTCTTCAATACAAATAGTTTCCGAATATATCTCCATATTTAGAAACTATATAATCTTCAAATATTCTGATTCATTCTTCAGACCTTTTAAACATATAACGCCTTATATGATTTGCCTAATATTCAAAGAATATTCTGCATATGTTAAATCGGAACTGAATCTCATTAATCGAGCTCAGCAGGCGTGATGTCGAAAGCTATTCCATAGGACATGTTATTCCAGAACATGTTCCCACATTCCATAGCACATCTTCTTGATGTACCTGATGTGTTTTGTACATGTGTTCTATTAGAAAGTTTTACATCCTATGATACATATTGTTGCTATTATAGTTTAGCCAAACATGAATGCCATTACATAATTCAAAGATTTAAAAATCTCCCCCTTTGGCTTATTTTGGCTAAAATTATATATACATTTGAACCCAACTAGCAACAAACATAAGAAACAATAAATTTACATCTTTTTCTTCGACAGTCTTCACAATATCAAATAGAAAATGATTCTTCTTTAATCTTCACTGTCTCTGATTCTTCTTTAATCTTTATTGTCTTCATACAAGTCCTCCCCCCTTTTAAGACATAATATGGCAAAGCCAACATCAGGACGAACAGTCAGCTCTGATTTATATGTCGCAACATCTTGTTTGACATTTTCGGAACATTACCATTTAGCCTTATCAGACTTAGTTACCAAAGAACCTTAACTTCAAGATAAGATAGAAACCTGAAGACATAGTGGTGTATACTCCTTACATTAGTAACCTCATGAGGATTACATTTGGACACTCCCCCTTAACCCAACAATCTCTACTGACTACTAAAGGAAAAATTTGATTCTAAGAGACACACGAGAACCCTTTAGCAGCAGGCACCACTCAATCTGAGCTATCCTGTTTTAGGCATAAGGGTGAAGCCTACAACCCTGGATAACTCAGAACACAAGTAACAACTGTGTTCATAACTCAGATCACAAGTCACAAAATTATTATCTGAATAGGACATCCTATTATATTACTTTGTGATCCTTATACTAACATCAGATTCCAATGTTGATCAAGATTTCCTCTCCCAATTTTAACAAAGACTGATACTAAAAGCCTTCTAATAACTAGACCCAAGAGGTACTTCACACATACCCGACCAAAAGACCTATTGGTTTGTAAGGAACTCAACAATTTTAATACATAGAAGGAGATGGAATTATATATATATATATATATATATATATATATATATATATATATCCACCTGCAGGCATAGGAAATAATGATGGTCTTGATCTTAGTCAACACAAATCGGTATTTTAGGAAAATACCCGAATTCAAACATTCCTTTCCAAGACTACCATTGATTGCCTTTTCTAGATGAGGACTAATTCTTTTGAGAGAACAAAATTACCAATAATATCCCGTTGCACCGTCACAGACACATCCTTATGACTGTGAATTATCTTGTCTTCCAAACATTTCCTTGCCGGTCTCAAGGGAAATATGTCCTTAAACATGTCAAGACATTGTCTTCTTGTTGCAACATATGACCAGCATATCTTCTCCCACCAATCAGGGATGCTTCACCAGATTGTACACTTGTTCATATTGGATTCTAAGGGTTCTCCTTTCACTCTGACTTAGTGACACATACTAGGAATTCAGAATGTCACATTGTGACCTCGTAAAGAGTCCTTTCAGGATTCTATGTAGAAAAACTAAATTCTCTAAGACTCATCCATTAAGATTCCAAGAGATATGTGAACTTCTGTTTTTCACCCAACTTCCCATGATTAGATTCAATCATGTCTTGTTCATATTACAATAACTTCATAATGTCATAACAGATTGAATGGCATCATTTTCTCATAGAAACTTCACAAGATTGAACGGTACTCTGGTTTGAAACTATTTGTACCATTGCAACAACAATTTACAGATATCCACATGACTCCTTTTGTCATGTGTAGCTAATGCTCCATTTGAAGGCTTGAAAGCTATTCCATAGGACATGTTATTCCAGAACATGTTCCAACATTCCATAGGACATGTTATAACGTATGGAAAATGGAAGAAGAGCAATCAGTAGTAACGTGGAGCCTCTAGGCTCACAGTTCAAGGAGGGAATTCTCTTCTTACAGCAAGCCACTTGGCGGATGCAGATACAATGTTGGAAAAGATAAACTTTTCTTATATATATATATATATAAAAGAAATGGGAGGTTCTATAACTAATACAAAGATCCAAGGAGGACAAAAGAAGTGTCAATTCGGGATCTAAAAGGGAAAAAACAAAAAACAGAACAGTTAGCCTAAGCATCAAAGATACAACAATTACAAAAGAAAACTAAAACAAGAAAACACTTAGAAAAACTCTAGCATCGGACGAAGCTAGACCTCTCTAACTCGAGGACACCTGAAGAACACCAAACCCTATAAGACGCAGCAATAACACATCCAATGGAGGTCGATACCACTCACCCCTCTATTGGTTTAGACACATAATAGGATCCTCAAGCAGATCCAAGATGATATGAGAGATTACCTCAGACATACCACGATACCATTTTCATGCCAAAAAATGTCCATGTCTTCCACATCTTTTGGTGACACCAGAGTTCCAAAAAAAACAATAGCATTTTGAGATTTTCAAATAGACCAAATCACAACATGCTAGATTATCCTTAACCCCTCTAGTCCTAGAACCTCCTTTAGAAATGAGAAACATCTGAAAAAGGGTCAAAATATTTCTAGGTAAAACAACCTACCACCCCAACCACCTAAAGATGTGATACTAAACAGAGGAAGTAACCCTATAAGTCACAAAGAATGGGAGGCCGTCTCAACATGAACAGAGAAGAAGGGACAAAAAATAGTCGCAGAGGTCAATGAACAACTCTCTTAGATAAATTTTCTCTGGTCGAGATATGCTCCCGAAGAAGTTGTTAAGAGAAAATAATGACTTTTGAGGGGGACAACTACACCAAATAGTCGGAACAAGTAACTCTACATCGTTGTATGGAAATTTTTTAAAGTTGTAAGCAAAATGTTCTAAGAAAAAGTTCACATACTAACTAGTATTTTTAGATGAGATGATAACCTCTTCTAGCATTTCACCATCAAATTGAGTGGTATGGTATCAATTTCTTTTTTGTTAGGATGCTATAATATAAGGTACTTTTACATTTTAACTTTCTAGTAAAATAAACACATGTAGACCGAAAGTGTGTAGGCGATGATAATAATTTCATAATTGAATAAAGATTCACAATTTTTTTATTAACTACATTAATAAATAAATTTAAAAACATGTAATACAGAGAATAGATATTGTAGAAAGATTGGAGATGTAATATAGAAAAAGAGAAAACTTAACTATAAAAAAGTAGTTTATACTATTTTTAAATAAAAATATAACAAGGGTATTTAAATATTATTCAGGGAGTGAAAATTGCATTTGTGTAAGAAAAAAATTTCATGTGTAGGAAGAAAATATTAACTACAATTTTTTATGAGTAGTTTATATTATTTTTTAATAAAAATATCACAAGTGTATTTAAATATTATCAGAGAGTGAAAAAAGATTTTTTTTTTGAATATCCAGTTTTTTTTAAAAAATTTCAAAAATAACCAACTTTTTAAAAAAATTCCCAAAATGTCTTTTTTTTAAAAAAAAAAAATAGCACGTTGTCGCCAGGGGGGGTGGCGACAACAATAAGCCCAATGCATTGTCGCCAGTGGGCCTGGCGCCTACGTTCAACAAACAGGTGTTGTCGCACCCCCCCTGGCGACAACACCCCCCCTTATTTTTTTTTTTTCATTTTTTTATATTATTTTTTTTATTTACTATTTTTTCTCCCTAATTTTTTTATATTATTTTTTTCAACTATTTTTTCAACATTATTTTTTTTATATAATTTTTTTGTTAATTTTCTTTCCATTATTTTTTTTTAACTATTTTTTTCCATTTCATTGAAAAAATAAATTACAAATATCATTGCACCTAAATACTATGTTGTGGAGCTAGATCCACGATTGGGACATTTGTTCCTATTATGTCCTACCTCACGACATATACTACACTTCCTCTGCATTTTTTCAGTGGCGTCCATCTCGGTTCTAATACGCCTGCTGTTTGGTCGACCACTTTTATTCCGACGCATTAAATCGTTATGCCAAACTGTTTCCCCCTCGTACACAGGCCAATATGCCTCCATTGGTACCACCGGAAAGTAATTGTCGTATACGTTGAGCAACGTTGATACCTTGTAAATTTTTGATACCAAAGATAATGCATCAAAGTGAGTATGTGAACATGCTGCAAGGACATGGGAGCAAGGCATGCGATATGCTTGAAATTGGCCACAGTCGCACCAACGACCTGGGATATTGACGCGATACTCTTGTTGTGGAAGCCCCTGGTTGTGGTCAATTGTTTCTTTTACACTAAAGGTGTGGCCATGACGGTCGAACTCGATCACTCGATGAGTGTTACCCTTGGCAGATTCTTGTTGTATATATTTCATGCAGACATCGCTGTATACCTGTTGTGTTTGTAACACTGAATTCCACCGCTTACCTCTTGTGGCGAACAAAGTTGCCATCCGAAAATACGTAGCACTAACCAAGGCAGTTACAGGTAGGTTTCGTATGCCTTTGAAAACCCCGTTCATTGATTCCACAAGATTTGTAGTCATGTGGCCCCACCTAGCCCCATCTTCGTATAACCTAGTCCATCTCGCTTTGTCAATGCTGTCAATCCACCTCCCTACATCTGGATTTGTCAACGCCATTTCTCGGCGGTAGTATTGAAATCCAGGTTGATTTAAGGCATACCCCGCGTTCACCAAGTGGTTCTTCAAAATTTTATCTTTGATCTCTCTCATAAAATTTTGTGCTATATACCTAATACAGTAGACATGCTTAGATGGGGGGTTGTGCCAACCATTTGCCGGATTGTTGTATGCGCTGTCAATAGAAGCGTGCCTGTCCGAAATCAAACAAAGATTAGGTTGTGGAGCAACTCTAGCTCGGAGATTCTTCAGAAAGAAACTCCAAGCAGCAGTTGTTTCTCCTTCTACCAAAGCAAAGGCTATTGGAAAAATATTGCTGTTTCCATCCTACGCGACCGCCATCAGCAAAGTTCCCTTGCATTTCCCATACAGCCAGGTTCCATCAATTTGAATAATCGGCTTGCAAAAACCAAAACCAATGATGCATGGTCGAAACGCCCAGAACAGTCTATGGAAGATTCCATTACCTTCGAGAGGGGTTCCGTCCTGGGACTGTGCCGACAGTGTCTCCAATATAGTAACAGTCCCAGGTGAATACAATTGCAGTGCAGCCAGGTAGCGAGGAAGTTGTTGGTATGATTCCTCCCAGTTGCCGTAGACTTTTTCAATTGCTTTTTGCTTCGCTAACCAAGCCTTTCTGTACGAAGGTCTGTATTTGAACACAGAAACGCAATGAGAAATAATTGTCTTCACCTTCAGTGATGGGTCAGTTTCGACAAGAGGAATGATGGTATGACATATCATGTCATGACTGAGTTTTCGATGATCTTGCGCCATATTAGTGGTGACACAGGTGTGGCCTTGAGATATCGAACGTATCACCCACGCATTAAATTTCTTTTTGAATGATGCCTTCAGCATGTATCCATACTCCGGGTTTTCGCACACAATAGTGACTCTCTCTAGATTTGAGCGACCAATTTTAAAATCAACACAATTTGCTAAGTGCCAATTTTTTATAGCCAACATACAATCATCCTTCGAACGAAACGTGTCACCCTCTTTTAACTCCTCGTCTGACCTCATATATGGATTGTAGAACATATCGGATGATGGCTCGTCCTCTCCCAAATTAAGTGTTGTGAAATGTGCTGGAGGTGAATATGCATGTGTATCCGGTACTAGATCCGGTACTGGAACTTGTTCGTCATCTTCGGAATCACGATTCACCAACTCATCAACGACATCTTCTATTTCAGTTTCTTCGTCAATGAAATGTTCGGGCTGTTGTTCGTCATCAACAACAGGATCAATAACCTGTGACTGAATATTTTGTGAAGGAACAATTTGTTCGACCACTATGTACAGTTCCAGATAATCATAACCAAAATACTCATGGGTAAGGAACATGTTTTGAACCTCTATGTCAGTTGTTATCTGTGATTGATAAAACTTGACCGAGTTGTTAGGTTCAAACAGGGGTTGTTGGTAAAATATTTGAGAGACTGGTTCTCTTATTTTGGATTCGATTTTCCTTTTTAGATAAGAGAAGTCCGCTTGTCTATTTAGAGAAAAACGTGTTGAGTTAGTGTTTCTAAATAGAAAACCGTTTGTGTCGCAGTGGTAAGTCTCACCGTTCATATGAACACGAACTTTGTATTGCGAGGTGGATGCCATAATTTTGATATGTGTTTGTGAGAAATATCTGGGATGAATGTTTGTGAAGTTTATGTGTGAAAGAAGAAATGTTTGGGAGAATTGTGTTGTAAAAAAATCTGTGAAGTAGTTCATATAATACATGCACCACCTCTTATACAAGACTAATGCATGCAAGAATACATGCAATAATTCTGCACAAGAATCAAACATGACAAGACTAATGCATGCCACAATGGAATCTCATCCCCACCTCTTACACAAGACTAATGCATGCAAGAATACATGCAATAATTCTGCATAAGAATCAAACATGACAAAATGGGGGTGCTTGTAAAATACGCATGCTTTGGACAGTCAAATACGCATGCTTTCGTCTAGTCCCATCAAGCCATGCATTGATCAGTGTGCCTTCATTTATCATACAAGTTAGGCGTGCTTGTAAACAGTACGCAACAATACTCCTTTTCTACCCACTACTATTATAAATTAGGGGCTCCTAGAGTTGAGTTTACACACAGAAAAACAAACTCCAAATACCAAACAATTACACAAACACAACAATGTCTCGCATTAGGCCAGATGGATGTCACCGGACAACAGAGACGCCGCCCCGAAGATCAACATGGCATATCGAACCTGAACCGGAGTATCGCAGAAGGAACGAACATGTCATATTCTCACCCGTCAAACCTCCCATGCCGGTTATGTTTTGGAATATCTCTTCCGTCGAGCAACTCAAGAGGACTCTCATGACTTTTTTTAGAGGGGGAGTACGAATCCGGCGAATAGATAAGAAGCATCAAGAGGCTTAAAACAAGGGTCGATGCTGTGACTGGAGCAACGATAAGTTTCTGGGATAACGTGGAATACGACATTGATTGCATTCAAATGATGCATGGACCCAATGACATTGTTTTAACCGTAGTAATTTCTTAGATGTTTTAGTTTTTTTTGTTGGTTATTTTCAATGTACCTTTTAATTAATGAATGAATTAAGTTTTCCATGAACGCTCGTGTTAGCTGATTCACTGATCTTATCTGCGCTAATTTAATATACATATTTTTTAAATATGTTAAAATAAAAACAATTAAAAAAAACAAAAAAAGTTAAGATAACTCAGTACACGCAATACAAAGTCTGAAACAAATAAATGTGACAAGACTAATGCATGCCACAATGGAATCTCGTCCCCACCTCCTACACAAACATGCATGCAAGAATACATGCAATACAAAGTCTGAAACAAATAAATGTTACAAGACTAATGCATGCAGGCTAGGGGATCTCTTACACACCTATGCAATTATGGCAGTCGCCAAAGGGGGGTGGCGACAACATTGATTTTTTAGAGTTGTCGCCAAAGGGGGGTGGCGGCAACATTGATTTTTAAGAGTTGTCGCCAACGGGGGTGGCGACAACATTGATTTTTAAGAGTAGTTGCCAACGGGGGTGGCGACTTGCTTCGTGTTAAGTGTTCAACCGTCGCATGCACTTGTCTTGTCACATTTAATTGTGGCAGACTTTTATTGCACCAAACACATTTAATTGTGTTTTGTTTTGGCTATAAATAGGTTCCCAAACTTGTTCATTTTCTTCATCACCAAAGAACTATCATCAGAGCAACTTTCATCAGAACAACTAGTTTTCATCATCAACAAAAATGTCTCTCCTAACAATGGGTCAAGAGCATCGAGGAACCATTGCAAACATCGCCGATTATGTAAGTTTGAGTAAATTCAATTTATTTATGTTCTAAACACTTAAATTTTTTAATTAAAGTTACTAATTTCAAACATTCAAATACTTATGGTTCATCGTTTTTTTATAGGATATCACGAGATTTAGGACCCGTGTGGGACCGATAAGTTCTCCGGACCCTTGGATTGTGCCTTATCTTGAGCGTGCGGGGTTTGGGAAGGTAATGAACTTAATAAGTACCTCAATCGATATGAAGTTTATATTAGCATTGTATGAGCGCTGGAGGCCTGAGACCCATACTTTTCACCTTCCAATGGGTGAATGTACTGTCACTCTAGAGGACGTGTACATGTTATTAGGTCTCAACACAAATGGAAAAGCTGTGTTTGGAAATGTCCAACAACCAAACGCTCTATGCGTCGAATTGTTGGGTGTTGATTTAATAGAGGGTGAGGGGCGACAAAGAGGTAGGGGCCAAGGTATAAAGCTTTCTGGCCTTCAACTAGCTTATCAAGGCCTTGAGTTGAATGAAGGCTCTAGCGAAGAAAGTAAACTACAAAAAACTAGAATGTATATTATGTTGTTATTTGGTAGGTTTCTATTTCCCGAAGGCACGGGGAATAGTGTTAATTTTATGTACTTGTGTCTACTTGAGGACATTGATGCAATTAAGACGTATAGTTGGGGTTCGGCGGTGTTGGCATACCTCTATAGCTCTTTGTGAAAATATGCAAAAAGGGATAGTTGTACATTTAGTGGATGTGCATTCTTGCTACAAACATGGGGATGGTGGAGAATTCCAGTATTAGCCCCAGCAATTCCGCACATTTACGTCTTCCCTTATGCGTCAAGGTAACTTAATGATCTTATTTTAATTAGTGCATTTTTTTCCATTATTAATTGTAACTATATTGATTTTTATTTTTGAATGTGTTTAGGTTTAATGCAACCGGGATGGACTACACCAATACGCCAGTAAACAAAATCATTTTTTACCGCCAACTATTGGATCGATTAAGACCCCAAGATGTAACACCACTAAACATTTCCATCTTCTAAATATATTTGTAAAATTAACTATCTTATATAATTTGAAATTAATATTTTTTTTGTTGCAGTTTATTTGGAGACCTTACTTGGGTTTGGACCACGTACCCGACCCTAAAGAGGCGGCTGTTTGGACGGCAAAATCACCCATCATACGGTTCACCACTGTGGAGATGCACCCAAGTGACCGTGTGAAGCTCCAATTCGGCATGCATCAAGGTATCCCTGACCCCCCTGAGCCTGACTCTTTGGGATGTTGGCATCTGGCGAAGGTTAGCGAACAGTGGTACGTAGAAAATTGGAAGATGTTTGCTAGAGATCAGCGTAAAATATGGGCTAAACGTTCCACCACTGTTTTACAATTTCTTGTGGCGCCGAAAGAAATGAAACCAACGCCTGAATATGTCAACTGGTACAGATCGGTCACAAATCCCGAAATGATTGTGTCTGCCCCTTTCTATTTGGCTGACCCGCGAGAACAACAACCATATTTTGGAGGACAACAACAACAACCACATATTTTCCAACAACAACAACAACAAAATTTTCAGCGAGAACAACCACCACCGTATTTCCAACATCATCAACCACCACCAAATTACCAACAACAACATTACCCACCACCACAACAACAACAACAACAAAATTACCACCACCAACCAATCCACCAACAAACACCTATTTACCAACAACAACAACAACAATCCCAACAATACCATGCGGGTAGCTCTTCCAGATCACACTTCCAAGACCTCCATGTGGGGAGTTCTTCCAGATCACCACCACTAACCCCCGACATAGGCATACAAGAAGAATACCCGCCATACAACACATTCGACCAACCAACATCACAATACCCTAGCCAACCATTGAACTTCAATACACCACCACAACCAATCTATTTTAACCAAACCGAATCCACCACCAACTTCCAAAATCCAAACTTCCAGGCCGCACCCACTAGGAGAAATTTCAACCCACCTACACAAAGCTTTGACGGCGCCGCGGGCACCCGCCTTTCCTATAGCGGGAATTCTAGAGGTCAAGGACGACTCACAGATTTTGTAGACCCGGAGTGCATTGAGGGGCCGTCGACTCAAACACAAGAGGAACCAAATAGAGGGGGGCGTCGTAGGAATAGGGGAGCACTACCAACTCGTGACCCTTCTACGCGACCTATTAGACAACCTGAATGCGGATCGTACCATGGTCCAGGTGGCGCTCAATAGGAATTTTATTTGTATCGTTAATGTATTTTGTGTTGTTTTTAATTTTAATGTACCTTTTTAATTATGATTAATGGCAAATGTATTTGGTAATTTTAAATTTATTGATATTATTTTTCCAACCTAAAAAAAATGTTCAAAAATAAAAAAACATCTAAAAAAATAATATAAAAAAAAATTGAAAAAAAAATTGAAAAAAAAATAAGAAAAAAAAAACAGCTAAAAACATAATAACAAAAAAATTGAAAAAAAAATAAGGGGGGGTGTTGTCGCCAGGGGGTGGCGACAACACCAAGCAAATACACACGGTCGCCAGGGCCAATGGCGCCTTCACTGAAAAAGGAGTGTTGTCGCCACCCCCTGGCGACAACGTGCTATTAGTAAAAAAAAAGGATATTTGTGGAATTTTTTTAAAAAGTTGGTTATTTTTGAATTTTTTTTTAAAAAAACTGAATATTCAAAAACAAAATTCGTGAAAATAGAAGAAAATTACATATGTATAGGAAGAAAATATATAATTATCATATTTTTATTGAAAAATAGTATAAACTACACAAAAAAATTTATATAAATTTTCTATTATAGAGGATAACCGTTCATATTTTAAATGACGTAGCACAGATGATTACACAAGACAAACACATAAAAAGATAATGAGAATAGAAACCAAAATTTCATAAAAACCAGAGTGATCTACACGCAAATACATCATCATTAAAACCACATAGAGTGATCTACACACAAATACGTCATCATTAGTAACTATCACATCTCAAACTTTTAAAAATTGTATTTAGGATTGTTAAAAACAAATCATGAACCGAACCGAACCACCGAACTAAAGTTTAAATAATTAAACCATTATAAATGGTTAGTGAATAAAACTTATATTTTATTAATGGTTTTAGAATTGAACCGTTAAGCAATTATACATTCTTAAATTAATCTCGAATCAAACCGTTTATTACTTTAGTTTCTAAATTGATTTTTTTTTAAAATGAAAAAAATTGATTTAAATAGTTGACTTTTTTAAAATAAAAAAAGTCGATTATTTTGAAAAATAAAGAAGTCAGCTTTTTCAAAAATAAAAAAGTCTATTTTTTTTGGAAAAATTAAAAAAGTCAATTTTTCAAAAATTAAAAATGATATTTTTTTTCGAGAGAAAGTCAATTTTTAAGGAAAAAAAGAATTATTTTTCCGAAAAAATAATAAAATAAATTTTTCCACTAAAAAGATAGACGATTTTTTAAAATATAAATTATGTTTTTTCCCAAAATAAGAAAAGACGGTTTTTTTCAAAAATAAAAAAATCATTTTTTTTAAATAAAAAAATTGATTTTTTTGAATATTAATTTTTTTCTAAAACAAAAAATTTCAAAAAAATATATATATTTAAATATATTTTATTAAAAAAAGGATGTTGTAAAACAATATATTAAAAAAGTTTTTTAAATAATATCAAAAATAAATTTATATAAAAATGGTCCAATTTTTTTTAACAAATGGTTTGATTTGTAAAAAATTGTTTTCTAATGGGTTGATACGGTTCAGAGTTTAGAACCGTTATATCAAATTTATACTTTTAGTTTAGTTCGATTTAAAAAAATTGAAACGGTTCGATTCAGTTCGGATGATCTTATAAAATAGTTTGATTTGGTTCAATATAATTTTCTAATGAACTGTAACATAAACAACCCTAAATTTTTATCCATACTTTTAGGTTTGTGTATTCTGACTACTTGCAATTGTTTATCACGCATCAAAAACCTTTTTACAACAATAAAGTGGGTCTTCATTTTAAGATTCTTTTAAAAGTATGAATATTTAGAAGAAAATTGAAATTAGTGGTAAAATCTATTTATAATATATCAAATCATAAGAGTCAATTTTCATGACAATTCAGTCTCATTTATGCCAAATATCGATATTACTGTGGCTCCTCCCAAAGCTTATCTCCACTTCTAAATAGATTAAACCACAATGTCACAGGTTCAAATTCGGATAGAGACAAAAATATTTCAATCTAACATTTTAATACTAAATTTTATATATTTTTTTAGGTGGCTTCGAAGGTGAGGGCTTCAATAAGTTCCTCACCGTGAACTATTAATCACAGTCGTTAAATTAATAGGTTATATGAATCTTATAATAAACTCTTTATATTAGATTTTTCTTTTGAAAACATCTCTCTCTTCCCTCTTTTGCAACCTAATTGACTGAAGAAATCGATGTCACAGTGTTAGGAAAACATAACAGGATATATTTTTTTGGGTTAATTTAATTTTAGAGAACTTAACAGGGAAAAAATTTCTATAGTGAATTTCATTTTCTTTGAAATCACAATCTGCTTAAAAATAATAGATTGATTATAAACTTAATTCACAAAACTCAGTTTTTTGTATTAACACCCATGATATCTCAATTTTTAGAAATCTCAACTCCTCAATAGTAGATGTTTCGTCACATCATCATCAGATCCTCATCGAACTTCGCCTCCGCCAAACTCGTTTAAGTATAATGACCATCTCCGTCATTTTTCAATTCATACCCATTTTGTCAAAAAAGTCACTCCTTCCAACACCTAAAAAATCTTGAAACAAGATGCTAGCCTACAACGCCAACACTTTTCTTGTCGGATTTGATGATTAAAATATCTACACTGACAAAGACCACAAGTACAATACCTCATTTGGTTCCTTGCAAGTTCAAAAATGACCCAATGAGCAATTCATACATTACTTGATTATGTTCTTAAGCTAACATGTACACGCTGAGAATAGACTTACGATAGTGAAGTTTATGAGAAGAACAAAGTGGAAGAAATAGTAGAGAACATAAAAGTTTGGAGAATGGAAGGCCAAATTTTACGGCCTTATATCCTAGGACAGGAAATGTTTTATTTGTGGTGTTAGATGTATCATAATATCTCAAAGAAGTTTTTAATCTTGTGGCTTGTAATTATGGTTCACCGTGAACCATTTAATTGGTGGTCTATTTTAGACGTCACCATCTTTTTCTTATAGTGTCTATAAAATAATTTTAGTTTCTTTCTATTTTAAAGAAAATGGTTTAGTATTTTTCTATCATAACATTTACAAAAAAAAAATATTTTCATGTGATATAAATCAACTACTTATCTAAGAATGGAAAATGCATAAGCACTACCTAATTTACCCTTCCTCTAAAATAAAAAATACACTAAACATTGTCTTTTATTGTAATAATTAACTAATACTTCAATTTTATCCAATGAAAACCAACCATTTTGCCTAGTGGCGCAAAACTCTTTCATTGCCCATGCCCAATGAAAGACATCTATTTTACCTAGTAAAACATTTGCACAGTATGATTGTTTCAAATTTGAAATTTGTATTTGAATCTTTCTCTCTTTCAAGCTCCATTTTTTATTTTCTTTTTCTCATCAATTTATTTTCATTTTTCATTCTCTCTTTTATCAGAAGAAAAAAATCAGATATTAGAAAGATAAAAATTTATCTCATCTTCTTCCATTTTTCTCTCCTTCATCTTTTGACTCTATTTTGCTTTTCTAGTGTTTCTGTTCTCGCTCTTCCAGTATTACATTTTTGCAAAAGTGCCAAACTTCCTAAATTTATAATTATTTCTTCCTGATTTTTTATAAAACCATAAAAGTTCCAAGTTTTTTATTTCTTTATATCATGTTTGTGATAACATTTTCAACTATTTCAAGTATTTTAGTTTGTAGTAGTTGTTTTTTCATTTTTAATACATCATGAGTAATTAATAAATATACTGACTTTGCTTCTTCTTCTTCAAAATACTGATTCTACATATACTTTATTTGTCTTAATATTTACTTTGCATGTGGCGGTTTTATGTTAATCACTTCGACGTTTTTATTTTTTTATAAGCAACATCTATGGTTCGCCTATGTATTGTTTATCATCTATATCATCTTTACCAAAAGATATTTCATCACTGTTAATTTTTCATGATATCTATATTATATTTACCAAAATATATCACTTTGCTTTGTGTTATCAACTTTAATGACACAACCATTTCAGTGACAAGCTTTTTGTTTCTTTGTCTCATTTTTTCCTAATTCTATCTCATGTTTTTGTTTCTTGCATTTGATTTGTATAGTTGTTTTATGTGTAATCCATCAAACTTCTAGATATTGCAAAAAAGCATATAAATGTTCATTAGTTATCATTAGGCTAAACTATCAAGATTCAATATATACTACCGGGGGAGTGCCAGCACTCTCTTTTTAACATTCTCTTTTAACACTTACTTTCTTATTGGTTAGAATATGTGTGGGTTTCTCACATTGGAAATGAATTCCACATAAAGTGGTAGGACCCCTAATTTGGTTTAATTTGGTCCAATGGATCCCACATTGAAAATGGCTAAATTAAATTCAATTTGGTTGGCTCTAATTTAAAGCATTTGGTTAATGAGAAACGCCATTATTTTTTATAATGCTACCTTTAACTTTGAAGGGGTGATATCCAACTATTTGTACTATTCTTGGAGATGGTTGTGTAATAGTGAATCTATTTCTAGGACAATTTTCTATGATTGGTATAAGCTACCATTAAATTGCTTCAACTCTATTTAAAGCTTTTCTCGTTGTAAAGGTTGCACCCCTAGTGCGATATCTTATATCATTGTCTATTTAAAAAAATTAAGTGGTAGGATCCACACATGTTTGAACCAATAAAAAAGTGAGTGTTGGAGAGAGTGCTAATTGCTTTATATCATTGTCTATATATTTAAAAAAATTAAGTGGTAGGATCCACACATGTTTGAACCAATAAAAAAGTGAGTGTTGGAGAGAGTACTAATTGCTAGCATTTCTCTCTACTGCCCTATCATATGAGACAATGGAGTAAATGCTTTTGCAATTTGTATAGTTTAATGTAAGTAAGTAATCATGATTAATGAAGTAAAACACGGAATATATTTCCATTTTTATGGAGTAAATAAATTTCATGTGTTTGTTGTGGATATTTAATAAAAAATTTATAAATTTATTTTAAAATGAAATAAAATATACTTCTCCATTTATAAATCTTGGGACAAATAATATTAAATAGAGTTAAAATTGATAAATTTTATTAAAATATAGGTCTACGTATAAAAAGAGAATTTTTTATTTATTAGAGATCAATAAAGTATGAAGGAGTAGTTGTCAACTTAATTAAAAGATAATAAAGTTTTAGTTAACTTATATATAATCCACAAGTCTTCTACTATTTTAAAAAAATAATTATATATAAGCATCATTACTAAATATTACTAAATGTTGCAAATGTTATTAAACTCTCAAGAAAATTTCATTTAAAAATAATTATATATAAGCATCATTACTAAATATTACTAAATGTTGCAAATGTTATTAAACTCTCAAGAAAATTTCATTTCCACCTATTACTAAATTTTAAAAACTATTTTTACTTTTTATACAATTTATGCTGATTTTTCAATCAAAAGTCATTCATAAATGAGCTGCTTGGTGTTTATTTTAAGTGAAGTTTATGCTTTTGTGACTTTAAGTAGTTTGCGTAATAAACTAAAAGGATTAGTTTTAGTAACATGTCATTGAAAGAAACCCAATGATACATATCATATGATCTGCAAATTGCTATAATATTTATTTTTTTAGAATCTTTAGCTAAATCCAAGGATATAGAGAAATTTGAATCAGTTACCTTTAGCTTAGCTGTATATAATCAAATTAAAAATAATTGATTTTATCATGTGGATTATGAATGTCATTGCTAAGTACATAGGCAGACTGCTTTACCGTTATGAAGTGTTATTATAAGTTATCAAATTCACCATAGAAAATATGTATGTTACTGCATATCATGTAGTTTGCATGCTGCCTTAACTTGCATTTATGATATACTTAAGACCTTTCATTATCCATTTTAAGCTGTATACATTTCCAAAAGGATGCTAGTACGTGATCTATAACTAGAGCTGTCAATTAAGTCTCATAATTAAAAATCCTAATTATTTGATCCATTAAAGCCTCAACAAATTAAGTCCCTAATTATTGAGATTTATTTTAGGGCCTAAAATTTTAGGCCGTTTACATAATGCATTTTTTTCCCCATTAAGAGGGTCTTATTTTATTAAAAAAAAAAACACAAAAGTATGGTTTCACTCCTTTTTACAGTTTTTATATATTTTTATATCTCTTTCAATTTTTGAGTTTAATTCACGTTTCGTCTTTGTTGTTACTAACACATTTTGTAAGTTTATTTCAGAGAGAGGTATGGTGCATGTTTAGGGGGTATTTATGCTAACTGTTGATGAAAATATTGTTATTTGAATCTACATTAAGTGGAATTAGATTTCTACTACCACTATTTGAGTCTCTTGAGGACTGAATTAAGAAAAGTATTCTTTTATTTAGATTTAATAGACGTGTAATTGAATAATACTTTATAACATGGATGATAACTGAACAATTTTAAAACATATCTTAGGAAAAAAATTTATGGAGAACATAATGATAAATTAATATTTTTTTATTTTACTGTTACTTATGACAACATACGGGCCTTCGTAATTAGGAGACCATTTGCCCCTAGAATCTGGTTGAAAAGACAAGATCTTTTTAAGCACGAGGTCACCTTCTCGAAATTCACGAGGTCGAACCTTTTTGTTGAAGGCTTGTTTCATCCTTGCTTGGTATAACTGTCCATGGCATAGAGCAGTCATACGTCTTTCCTCGATTAAATTCAACTGATCGTATCTGCTTTGACACCATTCAGCCTCTGATAACTTAGTCTCCATGAGGACTCTCATTGATGGGATTTCAACTTCTACGGGGAGCACAGCTTCCATGCCGTATACTAGAGAGAAAGGGGTTGCCCCTGTTGAAGTACGCACTGAAGTACGGTACCCATGTAAAGCAAATGGAAGCATTTCGTGCCAGTCTTTGTAAGTGACGACCATCTTCTGGACGATCTTCTTAATGTTCTTGTTAGCGGCTTCCACGGTGCCGTTCACTTTTTGTCTGTAAGGAGAAGAGTTATGATGCTCAATCTTGAATTCCTCACATAATTCTTTCATCATCTTGTTGTTCAAGTTCGAACCATTGTCAGTAATGATCTTGCTGGGAACACCATATCGGCAAATGAGGTTGTGCTTGATGAACCTCACAACCACTTGTCTTGTAACGTTGGCGTAAGATGCTGCTTCGACCCATTTGGTGAAGTAATCAATTGCCACCAAGATGAAACGATGACCGTTTGAAGCTTTTGGTTCGATCATTCCAAAGGACCCTTGAGTTCCAAAGGACCCTTCATGCACTTCATGCATTAACATGTCTGCTTCGTGTCTGTCCACGCATTTGAGCAAAACCATGTCGAAGTTTCTTTTATATAACACATCTCCGTTCAAGAAGAAACTGCCAGAAAGCCTTCTTAGAGTTTTCTTATCTTTGTTTGATGTCCCAAGTGGGTACTCTTGAGTTTGAAGGAAGCGTTTGATGTCGTGAAACCACGGTTTATCATCGATGACTGCTTCAGTTGCAAATACATAGGCGGGCCTTTCAAGGCGCGTAATTCTGACTGTAGGCATATCGTTCCAATGATTGACTTTGAACATGGAAGATAGAGTAGCCAAGGCGTCTGCCATTCGATTCTGATCTCGAGGTATATGATGCAATTCAACCTTGTTGAAGAAAGTCAACAAACGTCTTGCATAATCTCTGTAAGGAATCAGACCAGGGTGGTAAGTTTCCCACTTGTCTTTGATTTGGTTGATCACAAGGGCTGAATCTCCATATATGTCTAGGATCTTGATCCTTAAGTCAATGGCTTCTTCGAGACCCATGATACAAGCTTCATATTCTGCGATGGTGTTGGTACAATCAAATAGCAATCTGGCAGAGAACGGGATATGAGTACCCTTGGGAGTGATGATGATTGCCCCAATTCCATTGCCAAAAGCGTTTACTGCTCCATCAAAAATTAAGCCCCATCTTGATCCAGGATCGGGACCTTCTTCAGGTAACGGTTCGTCACAATCTTTCATCTTCAAGTACATGACATCTTCATCAGGAAAGTCAAACTTGAGAGATTGATATTCATTAATTGGTTGATGCGCCAAGTGATCGGCGAGAATGCTTCATTTGACCGCTTTTTGAGCACGGTACTCAATGTCATACTCAGATAACATCATTTGCCATCGGGCAATCCTTCCTGTTAATGCAGGCTTTTCAAAGACATATTTGATCGGATCCATTTTGGAGATTAACCAAGTAGTATTGTTGATCATGTATTGGCGGAGACGTTTTGAAGCCCAAGCCAAAGCACAACATGTTTTTTCGAGCATGGAGTAACGAGACTCACAATCTGTGAATTTCTTACTCAGGTAATAGATGGCATGCTCCTTCTTACCGGTTTCATCTTGCTGTCTAAGCATACAACCCATGGATTCTTCCAACACGGTAAGGTACATGATTAATGGTCTTCCTTCAACTGGAGGAATCAATATTGGTGGTTCTAACAGGTATTCCTTGATACTGTCAAACGCTTTCTGGCAATCTTCAGTCCATACAACCCCTTGATCTTTGCGGAGAAGCTTGAAAATTGGCCCACAAGTAGCAGTCATTTGAGAGATAAACCTGGAGATATAGTTCAATCGTCCGAGAAATCCTCTTACTTGCTTTTCAGTTTTTGGTGCAGGCATTTCTTGAATAGCTCTAACTTTGTCGGGATCTACTTCGATACCTCTTTGGCTGACAATGAAACCCAAGAGTTTTCCAGATCTAACCCCAAAAGTACATTTGTTAGGATTCAAGCGAAGCTGATATTTCCTTAGTCGTTGAAACAACTTCAAAAGGTATTCAATATGTTCTTCTTCTGTGCTGGACTTGGCTATCATGTCGTCCACATAAACTTCAATTTCTTTATGCATCATGTCATGAAAGAGAGTAGTCATTGCCCTTTGGTAAGTTGCGCCTGCATTCTTTAATCCAAACGGCATCACTTTGTAGCAAAAGGTACCCCATGGGGTGATGAAAGATGTCTTCTCCATGTCTTCGGGAGCCATCTTGATCTGATTATAACCGGAGAACCCGTCCATGAAGGAAAAGACGTTGAATTTAGCGGTGTTATCAACCAGCATGTCAATATGTGGTAATGGAAAGTCATCTTTTGGACTGGCCTTGTTCAAGTCACGGTAGTCAACACACATTCTGACTTTGCCATCTTTCTTCGGAACTGGCACTATGTTGGCCAACCATTGAGGATATTCTGAGGTGACAAGAAAACCTGCGTCGAGTTGCTTTTGAACTTCTGTTTTGATCTTGTTAGCCATATCAGGGTGAGTCCTTCGCAATTTCTGCTTAACCGGCGGACATTCTGGCTTCAATGGCAATTAATGCTGAACAATATTGGTATCCAACCCAGGCATGTCTTGGTAGGACCAGGCAAACACGTCAACATATTCTTTGAGAAGGTCTGTCAACTTACTCTTGATATCAACATCAAGCAGCGATCCAATGGTCATTTATTTTTTGTCTTCTTCAGAACCCAAGTTGATCTTTTCTAAAGGCTCTTTGTGAGGCAGAATGGCTCTTTTCTCGTGCTTAAGTAATCGAGAGATCTCGTCCGGAATCTCCTCTTCTTCCTCTTCTTCGGCTTCGAACACAGGAAACTCAAAGTTGGGAGAGGGCACAGGGTTATTGCATTCAATGGGTTTATCAATAGTAAATCTGCACATATGATTTATATTTATTTCAGAAAATTTATGAATGCAAGAGTGTATGCAGATTTTTTTGAAAAGTTTTTTTTTTTGGTTTTTTAGGATTACCATTTCCAGAAAAAAGCAAAAAATAAAACACATAGTGTAGGGAATTCAAAATGACACTTTATTTATGATTCATTTTTGAAACAAAGCCCTAAACACAAACTCATTTGTCTTGGGCGGGACAAAGAGGGAAACTTTTAAAACAAAGCCCTATACACAAAGTTATTTGGGCGGAACATTTAAAAGCAAAACCCTATAAAACATCTCTCTGCTTTGGGCCAGGCAGGAGGTCAAAATAACAGCGAGGTGATTACTTTTAGTGGCGAACAACATTCGGAACGTCGACAGCTTTCCAGTAGCAACGAACTCCTCTGTGTATTATGTATTCATGAAAATTCCCCTCAGAATTATCTTCAGTATTGACATTGACCGCTGGTCGAGCAGGATTTGAAGGTCCTGGTTTGTCACCCTTGTTCTTTGTAGAGTTGAAACGGTCTTCTTCTACTTCTTGAAGAGCATAAGATGAGTCACAATCTTCAAAATTTTTCAGGATGTAATTCCCAGTCTTCAGGATGAAGAGACTCATTGCCAGAGACACTTTCCGAGTCAACTACGGGGCCATCTTCCCCTTCATCTTCAAAAATGGCATTTATGTGATAATAACCATCTTCAGGATTATAAATCTTGGTAGATGCGTTGAAGCTGAAATCTTCAGTAATTTCAGGTTGCTGTGAAAATTGAGAGGGCTGATAAACCTCTTCTGGTTGACTATTATATTCAAAGGAATCTCCCCATCCAGTTGGTTGGATATCTTCAATCGCAATCTTTGAACTTTCAGGTGCAGTATATTTCACCATATAATCAAATTTTCCACTTGGTTGTCCCAAGGTGTCCCAGATCTCTGCAGGAATAGGCGGAATTTCTTTAGCACCTGTTTTCTCTGAAGGAGGATATGGTTCTTCCTGAGATATGTATCCCGAGTCATTAAGATAACATTTCCATTCTTCTTCAGTATCGGGCAGACCTTCTTCGATGCATTCTTCGATAAGGACATTGACCTCTTGAGGAATTGGGTTAAGGAATCCTCCACTAATGAATGTTTCTTTGATCGGACGAAGGGTTTCATCCTTCTTGGTGCAGTTTGAGAATGTTGGTGAACATCCGAGACCTGCTCTAGTTTCATTCTTGGTCGGGATCACAACTTGCCCCCAGCCAGTGGTAGTTCCATCTTTCACTACTTTTACTGCCTCTTTGTAAGAAGAGATCGATGCTTTCTTTTTGGAAGATTCTTCTTCTAAAGAGAGACCTTGGAACTGCGTTCCTTCCTCATTATCAGCACTTATGAAAGAGAAATTGGATAAATGGCTCACCATCAAGGCTTGTTCCCCACTTATTGTTACCAATTTTCCATTTGTTACAAAATTTAACTTTTGATGAAGCGTAGAAGTTACTGCCCCTGCTTCGTGGATCCATGGTCGTCCTAACAGACAGCTATAAGCAGCTTGAATGTCCATGACCTGGAAGGTGATTTGAAATGTATGTGGACCAATTGTCATGGAAAGGTTGACTTCGCCGATAACTGATTTTCGCGATCCATCAAATGCTTTGACAACTACACCACTGAACTTCATAGGCATTCCTTGGTAAGATAAACGAGCAAGAGTCGTCTTTGGCATCACATTCAAGGAAGATCCGGTGTCTACCAACACATTGGACAAAGAGTCTGACTGACAGTTCATAGAAATGTCCAGAGCAAGATTGTGATTTCTGCCCTCCTCTGGGAGTTCTTCATCACATAAGCTTAAATTGTTGCAAGTTGTTATGTTGGCTATTATCCCATCAAAATGGTCAACAGTCACATCATGATCTACAAAAGCTTGATCTAAGACTCTCATCAGGGCTTCCCTGTGGGCTTCAGAATTTAAAAGCAATGAAAGTATTGAGACTTTGAAGGAGTCTGCATAAGCTGATCCACAATCTTGTATTCACTTCTTTTGATAAGCTTCAAAATCTCATCAAAGTCAGGATTGACATTGGTTCCACTGGATTGACCAACATCAGTGCTTATATTACTGATAGGAGTTTCCACAGGATTCCCCACTGGTGTATTAACAGGATTTTGCCTGGTTGCGGGAGCAATAGGCTGCTTTGGAGGTAGTGGAGTGTACACACGTCCACTTCTTGTTACTCGACTCACATCAGCGATGTTCACGACAGATGAAAGAGTAGGTAAAGGAACTTCTTGTCCATCCTTTATCATTGTTGCATTGTAGTTGTATGGAACTGCCTTGTCAGAGTCATAAGGAACAGGTCCAGGTAGACAAATGATCAAAGGAGCAACAGGAACCCTTGGTTTGTTGTAAGTAACTTCTATGCGCTCAGGCATGTTGAAATGAGGAACGATGACGTTAACTTTAGGCATTTCCGAGTTGATATCTGAGACTAAATGCTCATGCGGATAACATCCTATCATGTTAACTTCATCTTCATTCCTATTTCTGTAGATCTGAATAGTACCATTATCTAGCAAAACTTGAAGATCTCTTCTCACAATCGAACATCAATGAGGATCTACACAACATATGCTACAGGAACCGTAGTGATGCTGGAGAAAATTCTGCCCTTGACAGAGAGTAGCGTGCATTTGTACCAAATTTGCTCTTGAGAAATTGATGTCATAGATTCGGTATGGACCAGGACATCCATACACCATGTTTACAACCTGCCCTCCATGATTGGGCAGCGGATTTGCTTGCACATTAGGATTCAAATTTCTGAAAGAGAGGAGATTAGATCTAACCAACCTCTGAACTTCATATTTCAAAGCTATGCAATGCTCAAGATCATGGCCAGGTGCTCCTTGATGATAAGGGCATGAGACCTCAGCTTTGTACCACCATGGTAGTTTCTCAGGTACTGGTGGTGGTGCTTTAGTTTGAACAAGACCTCTTTCAATCAAGGCAGGGTACAACTCTGTGTAGGTCATTGGAATCGGATCAAACTGTGGAGCTCTTTGTACACGATTCAAATTTTTGTTAAACTGCTGAGCCTGTTGTCGAGGCTATTGTTGTTGAAACTGCGGGGTAAATCCCGGGTTTGGTGCTGTGTTAACGACTGGCGCGATAGCAGCAATCTGTCGTTGACGATTGACATTTGCTCTTGGCTTTCCTTGGGATACCATGTCAACACTTTGTTCTTTCTTCTTTGGGAAACCACTTCCGAACTTTTTGGTTCCGCTTGAAGATCCACCTTCTTTAGTTAGACGTCCGGTTCGGACTCCTTCTTCTAGACGCATCCCCATGTTTACCATTTCGGTGAAATCACTTGGAGCACTAGCAATCACGCGTTCATAATAAAACGGGCCAAGAGTATTCAAGAAGATCTTTGTCATCTCTTTCTCTTTTAACGGTGGATTAATCTGAGCAGCAGTTTCTCTCCATCGTTGGGCATACTCTTTGAAAGCTTCATGGTCTTTCTGAGCCATGGATCGAAGCTGATCTCTGTCTGGAGCCATATCCGAGTTGTATTTGTATTGTCGGACAAAGGCCTCACCTAGGTCGTTGAAAGTTCGAATGTTAGTGCTATCCAAACCTGTGTACCACTTCAGTGCGGCGCCAGTCAAACTGTCTTGAAAGTAATGGATAAGCAACTGATGATTATCTGCATAAGTAGACATCTTCCTAGCATACATCACAAGATGGCTTTGTGGACAAGAACTACCTTTGTACTTCTCAAAGTCTGGGACCTTGAATTTAACAGGTATTTGTACACTGGGAACTAAACATAGCTCATGGGCATTCTTTCCAAACAAATCTTTCCCACGAATAGCTTTAACTTCTAGCTGTATCTTGTTGAATTGTTCTTGGAGATCTTCCACAAGGTTTCGCTGATTTGTGCTATCACCTCGGTCATGATAAATCTCATTGCCATCATAAGGAACAGTGTGAACCGTAGGGGTCGGAAATGTCATAGTGGGTTGAGAAAGTGCCATAGTGATTTGGGAAAAAGTTACCCCTGAATGTGGAATAAACGCCGAACCTTGCGTTGCAGGCGCTTCAGTTGTGGTTGTTTGAACCCCAGAGAAATTATGGCGGAAACCTGCACCAAAGCTAAAAGGCGTGCCCCAACCTTCTGGCATAGAGAAAGATGGAATGCTGAATGCAACTGTAGAGACTGGAGTAGTGACTTCAGATGTCACTGTTGCTTGACTGTTGGGTGGCGGCTGCTGATTCTGTGCGGCCATTAGGGAGTCAACCAAAGTAGTGAGACTTTCCAATTTTTCCTGAAGGGTGGTCACTGTACCACGGAGCTCAATATTCTCTTGTTCAGAGTGTTCCATTACTCTTCTTCTGCTTGAACGAGTATTGTATCTGTGATCTGATTGCGAGCGCGGTCGAGAAACTTTGAGACGCGACAGCTTGACGATCTAATGGAGAAAGATCCAAAAGATGAGACTCTATACAATAGACTCGATATGCAGACTGATGTATGCAAAAAGAAGTTTATGATTTTTTCCAAACATTTTAAAGATTATTTTCTTGCAAACATTTGAACACAAACTATTCTTTTATTGAAATAATGTGAAATGTTACAACATTGGAGCATAGCTCCTTACAGAAGCAAATGATAAATAAAAGCTAAACAATCCTAAGCATCTTCATCAGACGAAGAACCAAATGCGCTGTGCAGCTTGAGCTTCAGGATTTCTTTCCCATAGTGAGCTTTCAATTCGGCCTTTTCGGTCTTCAGCTTGTCAACAACATTCTTCCAGTCGTCAGGAGTTGGAGTGTTGCTTGTTGAGCCTTCAAACTTTTTCTTGCTTTCTTTGATGTACCTCTTGATTGCAGCATCTTTCTGACGGATCTTCTCATCTTTACTCATGAGCCATCCATCTTGATAATAAAGAGTTTCTTCGTGATCTTTCACTCTTTTCTTCAACTTTCTATTTTCCACATCAATTTTACGAAACTTATCTTCCCAAGCATCTTTTTCTAACCTCATCTTGGCTAAAGTGTCTTGGTATTCCTCCATAGTGGGAATGTTGGGCCGTTGAGATACCACTGGGAACATGGGTTTTTCATAAGCATAAGGCATTTGAAACTCCTTTGCTCTTTTCTTTACTCAGCAGGTGTAGGCGTCCATGGCAATGCAATTTCTTGCCTCACCTTTTTCTTTCCATCGGACGTCGTACCAAGCTCTCACCATTCTTGTTTTCAACCTTTGAGGATTATCCCCTTCTCGGTAGAAGTAGCCTTCCACTGTGGGACCAATGGGTTTAGTTGAATTTGCATACCCGAGTTGTCGTCGGGCTAAGACCGGATTGTAGTTAATTCCTCCTTGTGTACCAATGAGGGGTACGTTGGCGAACTCTCCACAACTGTCAATGGTTTCCATACCACAGCGAGCCAAGGTATACCAATGAATATCATGATTAGTAAGAGACATAAGTCTTCGAGGCCAACGTAAGCCTTCTCGGTTTTCCATGAAAATAGGAGACTCAGGTAAGTGTGAAACAATCCATTTGAACAACAATGGTGCACAACATACAATGACTCCACCGCCTTGGCGATTCCTATGATGAACAGAGAAATACATGTCACCAAGCAAAGTCGGAACAGGATTTCCAATCAGAAAGATCTTTATGGCATTGATATCAACAAAATCGTTAACGTTGGGAAACAGAACCAACCCATAGATGAGCAAGGCTAGTATAGCTTCAAAAGCTATCATGCTACCAGTTTCGATGAAATCAAAGGCTTTCTTCATTAGGAAGTGTGAAGTTAAACCCGGGAGGTTTCCTTTGGTAGTTCAATTACTCTCTACTTCAGATTTCTTCAAGTGGATACTTGCTGCAATGATGTGTGACTTAGGAATTGCTTCCAAACCATTGAAGGGTATTTTGTCAGACACATGAATACCCAAAAGATTGGCATATTCTTCCAAGGTCGGTACCAACTGGTAGTCTGGAAAGGTAAAACACTGGTACACGGGATCATAGAACGAACCAGAGTCTTGAGAAGTCCTTCATCAACATGAGTGTTCAGGATAGGCAAAAGCTTTCCATAACTTTTCCTAAAATTAGAAGGATCTTGTACAGAAGATGCTAATTCTATCAGTTTTCCCACATCAGGCGCTTTGAAACCGTAATTTTTTGTATACCTTTTTACCCCTTCCATAACTTAATCCTATGATGTTTGCAAAGAAAATCCTCTAAATCTTTGGAGAAATCATGTTTTTACGGAAAAAGATGGGTTTTTTTAATGAATGTATGAATGCATGGATGCATGGATGCCACATATTCAAACATGGTAAAGCGAACATGGTAACGCAAACATGGTACTGCAAACATGGTACTGCAAACATGGTAACACAAACATGGTACACAAACATGGTACACATAGGTTCAAAGGTCCAGCGTCACGAGCATGAGGTCAGAGAACCAAAAATGGGATAGTTCTAGTTAATCACCTGCACAACATGTTCTACTGATACGTCAGAGTCTACATTCTTCTTTCGGATATTACCGGCTTGCACGACTGAACTTGTGAGCCAAAAATATTCTCAAGAAAAACTCGTCTGAGTGTGGCTCTCCGCATGACAACTATCCAAGTCTTCACCTGAATTGTTTCTGCGCCACAACCTAATAAGGCCAGGATGGGTTGGGGTTCTACGGCCAACTCAGCTTTTACAGTTCAATGCAGCAATAATGTTTTCGCTACGAAACATGCTAAACATATATTACCAACAAGGAACCTCCACTGAGCGGAAGGATTCTCACGTACGCCTGTACATGACTATACCCTCCACCTAATTCTTATGTGTACTTAATCCGGGTTAGGATTTGTCCATAATGTATCACTTGTAACAGAACCACACAAGTAACAGAACCAAAGAACCACACATGTAACAGGAATTAAAATGAAAAACAACAATTAGAAATAACCCTTTCTTTGGAAACAATAAAAAGATGATTCCCCAGTGAAGTCGCCATTTTTCTGTCGCAGGGAAAAATCGTATCTTTTTTCGGGATGAGACACCTAATGCCTTCTTTGGGCTCGAGTGCTCATAAAAATAATTTTTCTTTGTTTTTGTCACGACCAAACTTTTTATTGTTTCCAAAGTAGGAAAAGGAAAAAAGCTGCAATAACCTTAAAAGTGGGGGGAGAGATCTTGGGTAAGAGGGTTGGTTATACGAAGGGAAGGTATTAGCACCCAACGTATCTATAGTACTCTATAGGCTTCTTTGTTGTTTTTGTTTCATTCTATGTTATGGTGGAGGTTCTGTTGTGAAATAGGTGGGACCTAAGGTGTTTGTTTGATTATGCTCGCAAAGATCATTGCGATCCTCTGCATACATATCCCTTAGAGGGAATCAGAGCATCTGTTGCTCGGGGTCTAAGGGTGCTAAGGTTTGAGTGGTTTGAGGGAGAAGTTTTGCTCGCCAAGGATACGACCTTGTGCCTACGTATTCTCAAAGGGATGTTGAGAAAGTCAGAGCAATCGTAGTTCCCACTTATGCTAGTGGAAGCAAAGGATAAGAGACAAATGTCATCTCAATGTTCGATGTATCTAATCTATATCATCACATACATCTGTTTTATTTTTGTTTGAAAATCTTTTCATTATAAGCCCTGGGCCATGCCACTTATGGTGCTTAGAATGATAAAGATGCTTTTTTAGCCAGCCTTGTGGCAAAAACTTTCAATGAAGTCAGCCTTGTGACAAAAAGTTTTGATTAATCAGCCAGCCTTGTGGCAAAAGTTTCAATGAAGTCAGCCTTGTGACAAAAACTTTGATTAATCAGCCAGTATGGTGGCAAAAAGGTTTGATTGATTAGCCAGCCTTGTGGCAAAAAAGTTAAGTTGATTGATTGATTGATTGATTGTTTGTGATGATATAGAAGAGACACTCCTATCATAGAGATGATAAATGTCTAATCTCCTAGGGTATTTGATTTGGATATTGGGGATGCTTATAAGAAGCCCGTGGGTCCTTGTACGAAGCCCAAGAGGAGACTATCCGGGGGTCCTTGCATTATAAGCCCAAGAGGAGGCTATGGGAGGGACTACCGAGGGTCCTTGCATTGTAAGCCCAAGAGGAGGCTATGGGAGGGACACTCGTTTGTACAAAGCCCAAGGGGAGGCCTGGTATAGTTGGTTTGAGCTCTTAGAGCGATTTCACCGGGAAACCATACTCTATGTCCTAACCTAAACTAGGGAGATTCTTTGCACGAAGCCCAATAGGAGGCTATGGGGAACCTAGTGTTGTACTAAGTTGAACAAGTATATATAACACGATCACAAATATGAACAAGTACGAACAAATATGAACAAGTACATGAACAAATATGAACAAGTATGAACAGTTATATATAACAAGGTGTGTGTATACAATGGAGTTTATGAAGGAAATATACCTGTAAGGACGGTCCTTTTGTATACACGGGGGCTCGGGACTTATACCCGGGGAGAGGCCCATTTGAGTTTATTCAAAAGCTATGTAAACAGGTATTTACAAAAGGGCTTGGGACTTATACCTATGTGGAGGCCCATGTTTTATTTACAAAACATGGTTAATTGTTTTATTAACAGACGCAAGGTTTCGTCTTTTGAAAACAGTTTGAAAGTTTTGTTTTGAAAGAAGTTTTATGTTTAAAGAAAAATTGTACAAAGAAAAAAGGAATGGGTATGTACAAAAGGGGCTCGGGACTTATACCTACATGGAGGCCCATGGTATTTTGAAAATCAATTGATCAATCCAAAAAGATTTAATCAATAGTTTCTTTTGAAAAGAAAACCAAAAAGAAATGGTTTATCGTTTTGAAAAACTGTGATCGTTTGTTTTAAAACAGTTTGAAATTTTGACAGAAATCAAATTAATTAAGATAAACACAAAGATTATACTTAATTAACACCTAAATGATTAGGGTTTGATCACAAAATATTTACAAATGATTAAGTTTGAAAAATCAAATGAAAAACAATATTTAAAGTATTTTAAAAACACTTAAAAACATGTCATTTTAAACCTAATTAAAAATGTATTAAATAAATATTTTTTTGTGATTTTTTTGGATATTCATAAAATATATGTGTTAAATAAAGAGTGTGTAAAAAATGAAGTGAAAATGAATTAGTTTGATTGGTTAATTAATGGGTTGAAGTTGTGAAGAAAATAGAGAAAAAATAGTGATAAAAAAGAAGTTTTGGTCCCTAAGGGTGTTGAACCCACGACCTGGAGGTTGTTTCTCAAAACAAAAGCCAACTGAGCCACGCTTGTGGCTTGTAACATACACGCCTCCATTTAGTTATATTAACAAACAAGAATTTGAAATTTCTGAACCAAAAAACGCGCCAAGAACACCATCCCCATTTGAATTTGAAAATCTTCAAAACTGAACCAAATTGATCAAGTGAAGGGTGTATCTTACTCGTTTTTTCATAAGGAACATGATGGTGACCTTTAATTTCATTTATTTTCACTCTAAGGCTATCAATTTTCTGATGAACACGAAGAATCCTAATTCTATGATTCAATCTGAAATTGTGTATGATTGATGAATTATGAAATTGATTGAGGGCTATTGATCAGTGATAGTGCAGAAACAAGATGGCAACTCAATTTTTCATTTATGATGCATGTATGTATGAGTTTGAAGATCATGAGGCTTACCTTCAAAAACGGCAAAACTGGAGATTGAATTCTTCAATAGAGGTGTTACAGATGTTGCTTCTTGATCTGGACAGCTTCAATGGACCTTATGGAAGGTGTTTGGATGCTTGGAACCACCTGAATTCATCTGAGCATGGCCATGGTACCCGATCTGCAGAAGCTTCAAGAGTGAATCGAATTTGATGATGGAGATGTTTTAGGCCATGTGTGATGGTTGGGATAGCTCACATATGGTATATGGAATGTATTTGGATGATTAGCTTGGTCAGAATTGGCCTGGAATTTATTTTGGCATGATAAGGCTAGTGTTATGCATATTTGGGAAGTGAGGTAGTGATTCTGAGTTCTTGATGTTTTTGGAAGGTTTCAATGGTTCAAACAACTTCCATATGGTATTTGGGAAGTGTTAGAAGCATCACTTTGCTTAGAACTTCAAAGGTTTAGAGGTTGAGAATTTTACCTCTTTTGAAAAACTATGAAACTTGCATTCTAAGAAAGGAAGAGAAAACCTATGTTTATGAGGTTTTGGTGTCATTTGGAGAGTGGAAATGACCTTTATTTATAGGCCAAGCTTTCTGAATACAAAGCCCTTGCAAGTGGATCAAAGAGTGATGATTTGGCTTAAGAGATAAAATGGAATCTTTACATTTAATGCAAATGGTTAAAAGTGACTTAACCATGGTTATTTTGCCAAGCTTCTTATCTCTTTCCTTTCTGATCCTAAACCAGAAAATATCTCTCAATTATTGCATTGGTGTGTCATCACTTGTGTTATAGGTCACATGGTACATAACTTTGGCAAAAATGACTTGAAATTTCAAGTGAAATGGTCACTAATGGAGAAATTCAAAGCCATAGCTACACTCCATATTTTTTCATGCTCTTGGACATTTTGGAAAGCTCATGTTACACACTTCAAAACCCTAGTTGTAAGTTTCTTCAAGACCTTTAAGGAAATGTGTGAAAAAGATCCATGAACTTTGAGAAAAATGAGATTTCAAGTGAAATTTTCAAAAGATACCAACTTTGAAGCTCCATATCTCTTAAATGGTTGATCTTTTGGAAAATCATCATATGTGACAAAGTTGTTTATTGGATCAAAATCTACAACTTTCATGTTGGAAATTTTTTTCAGTTTGTAGGTGAAATTTTGAGAAATTCCCTTCCAAAGTTTGGAAAAAAACCATTGAAAAACACTTAGAAAATTTTTTAAGTATGGAAAGTCAAACCTTTGATTTTTTGATTCTTGATTGATTTTCTTGATTTTTCTTGATCAAATGACTTCATATATCATATATTGATGATTCAAAACTTCAAAAGTCATGGTTGACCAAAATTCCCCAAAAGTCAATGGTGATCTTGTACAGTTGACTTTTTCAGATGAATCGCGTTTCTAGAGATTTCAAATGAACCAGGCTATCCTCACCAAATGAATGGTATGAATGGATCATGTTGAGTTATTGGAGGACCTTGAGCCATGGTTTAAGTTGTGGCACCATGTTCTGATTGAAAAGTCAGTGGTTCAAGTAAATTAGGTCAAAAACCCTAATTGTCGACCTGATGAAATTGATGACTGTGGATCTTGAATTGAGATGTAATTTCCATTGGATATTGTCATAGGGATTATTTGAAGATGATTGAAACCTTTGAGTGATCCCTTGGAGCTTTTTAAGGTTTCCCAAATGTGATCCCTGATTTTAGTCCTTGATAGCTCAAAAACCCTAATCTAATGATTTGAAATTTCACTGTTGATCAATCCTTGTGTAGGAGATGTATTGAGTCAATAGATTAGGTCAAAATGATGTACTTGGGGTCTTGAGGTCATGTCCCAAGTCATTAGGTCAAATCCTGAGCAAAAGTCAGGAGTATACTGTCTTCAGTCAAAACCCTAATCTGGTTGATTCAGAGCTTTTGAGCTTGTTGAAATGAAACTTTGAGGACCAAATGTTGATTGTTGATGAAGATAATTCTTTTGAGATGAAGGGAGAACAAAACCCTAATTGATTGTTACTTGTACTGATGAGTGATTTCTTGATTTAATCCTGCTGAGTCACAAGTAGCAAACACAAACTATGCAATTTGTTAGAGATGCAAATGATGCATATGCACATGATATGAGGTGGTATCTTAGGTCAAAAATTGGGGTATGACAGATGCCCCTATTTAAGTTTCTTCAACCTGAGATATGAAGATTGAAAATCTTCGTTTTGATAGGGTGGAAGAGACTTAAATATCAGAAGACGCAAATTTTGGACCTAAGATACCAAAATTGCGAATGATGCAAGGATATCTTTACCGAGGGGATATCAAGAACTGACTCCGCTGGGGAAAAGAGATCGGGAAGGATTCCTCAATCCGTTTTAGGAAGAGAATCCGTTTTTCGGGAAAGCAAGTGTATGCTTCACCGGGGAATGATAGCTTTGTAAGAAAAGCTTACCTATCGACATTATCGACTATCAACATGGGGATAGACTTGTTTAATAATGCGAAGGTGAAGGGTATGAAACTAGATTACCGACTATCAGTATGGTGATAGACTTGACGAGGTAAAAAGAGTTTCAAAGGTTCGGTTAATATTACCGACTATCAGCATGGTGATAGACATGTTGAATAATATAACCAGAACAAAAAGGTTACCAACTACCAGCCTTGTGATAGCGGTTTTGAAGACATGATCAATTATCAGCCAAGTGATAAAATGATTCTGGAGACTTTGCTAGGGAAATTACTGGTTATTCAGCCTTGTGAACAGTAATAAGGCCCTGATCGTCAAATGGTCTTCATGATTGACTTCCTTGAGAGGAAAAATCTTTTGAAAGAGACATAAGCTGCTCAGATGATGAGGCTATTGCTTATTGTCTGCTTTTCACGACTCTATTTGGGGAATCGGAATTTGAATTTTGGTAAAGACAAGGTTCTAACCAAGAATGAATTGGAAAGAAACAGTCAAACAAGACTTTGTACCCAATGAGGGATGAACTCAACTGGGGATTTTCTCCTTCGTTTTGAGAGGAGAAACTAAAGCAACCTTCTTCCACGAGGGATGATCTCAGTGGGGAACTGGAGAAAGAATATGTTCTTTTTGCTTATGGGTGACAACCTACTTGGAGAGATGACACACCCATACTTGTTTCTTTTTCTTTTCTTTTTCCTTTTTTTTTTTTGAGGATAGATATATCCTAAACAAGTGATTTCAAAGCAAACATTGAAAAATGCAAGAATTCATAAATGATGCAAGTATGATGAATGTCATGAATGTAGCATGCATGCTGACGATACTGACAGACAAAGGAGTATATATTGGAGAAGGACCAACGTCGCAATACAACTAGATACTTGGTTAATGTTCTTCAACACGGTGCAGCTAACACGGGTGATGAATGGTGTTGCATGCTTTCAACTTCTCTGGGGAAGACAAGCATCTTTCTTATTGAGATGGAAGAACTTCTTCACTGGAGATTGGAGATCTTCTTCATTGGGGATAGAAGAGCTTCTTCACTGGGGATAGAAGAGCTTCTTTACCTCGATGGTAATTGCTTTTCCTATCATAATCTTTGATTCATCCTATGGAGACAGCTGTTGATGTTCCTTCCGTTGTTCACAATTCAAAGGAAAGTTTCGCTTTTATTTTGAAAAGGAAAGTAAAGTAAATTCATTTAAAACTTATTTTTTCTTTTTTTTTTCTTTCAAAAGTGAATAACACAATTAAAGCGTCATTTTGCAAGCTGAAAGAAATTAAAGATTGCAAACAAATGGGCACAAGGCTCAAATTTATTTAATAGGATGGTAATCAGCTAAAGGCGTGATTCCATGGAGTATTTACAAAAGTTGGAAATGGTAATTATGCGGAAAAGGCTACATTGAAAGCAATAACCACTATTCACCCTAACAACTTTGAGTTCCAACTGTGCTTGTTGCTTCAGATTGACGATGATTTGATTGTAGATCCTTTGATGAAAAAGACTCTTCAGGTGACGAAGTACGAACTGATGCAGTTACTTTGTCATGAATCCCTAATTTTTGCCTAAATTGCCCTTTCAGGTTTTCAATCTACCAGGATAAATTTTTCTGTTTATTGTCTCTAATTTTTGCCTGGACCGCCCTTTCGGGTTTTCAGTCCACCGAGACGCTCATTTTTGCCTAAGTCGCCCTTTGCGGGTTTTCGACTTACCGAGCTGTTCTTTTGTATTTTTTGACAAAGTATTTCTTGACTGCATCAGCATTCACAGGATGTGGGAGTTCATCACCATCCATGGTTGCAAGAGTCATGGCGCCGCCAGAAAATGTTCTTTTGACAACATACGGGCCTTCGTAATTAGGAGACCATTTGCCCCTAGAATCTGGTTGAAAAGACAAGATCTTTTTAAGCACGAGGTCACCTTCTCGAAATTCACGAGGTCGAACCTTTTTGTTGAAGGCTTGTTTCATCCTTGCTTGGTATAACTGTCCATGGCATAGAGCAGTCATACGTTTTTCCTCGATTAAATTCAACTGATCGTATCTGCTTTGACACCATTCAGCCTCTGATAACTTAGTCTCCATGAGGACTCTCATTGATGGGATTTCAACTTCTACGGGGAGCACAACTTCCATGCCGTATACTAGAGAGAAAGGGGTTGCCCCTGTTGAAGTACGCACTGAAGTACGGTACCCATGTAAAGCAAATGGCAGCATTTCGTGCCAGTCTTTGTAAGTGACGACCATCTTCTGGACGATCTTCTTAATGTTCTTGTTAGCGGCTTCCACGGCGCCGTTCATTTTTGGTCTGTAAGGAGAAGAGTTATGATGCTCAATCTTGAATTCCTCACATAATTCTTTCATCATCTTGTTGTTCAAGTTCGAACCATTGTCAGTAATGATCTTGCTGGGAACACCATATCGGCAAATGAGGTTGTGCTTGATGAACCTCACAACCACTTGTCTTGTAACTTTGGCGTAAGATGCTGCTTCGACCCATTTGGTGAAGTAATCAATTGCCACCAAGATGAAACGATGACCGTTTGAAGCTTTTGGTTCGATCATTCCAATCATGTCGATACCCCACATGGAGAAAGGCCATGGAGATGAGAGAACTTTGAGTAGAGTCGGTGGCACATGGATCTTATCTACGTAGATCTGGCACTTGTGACATCTCTTCACGTGTTTATAACAGTCAGATTCCATTGTCAACCAATAGTATCCAGCTCTTAACATTTTCTTGGACATTGCATGCCCATTTGAATGAGTTCCAAAGGACCCTTCATGCACTTCATTCATTAACATGTCTGCTTCGTGTCTGTCCACGCATCTGAGCAAAACCATGTCGAAGTTTCTTTTGTATAACACATCTCCATTCAAGAAGAAACTGCCAGAAAGCCTTCTTAGAGTTTTCTTATCTTTGTTTGATGTCCCAAGTGGGTACTCTTGAGTTTGAAGGAAGCGTTTGATGTCGTGAAACCACGGTTTATCATCGATGACTGCTTCAGTTGCAAATACATAGGCGGGCCTTTCAAGGCGCGTAATTCTGACTGTAGGCATATCGTTCCAATGATTGAGTTTGAACATGGAAGATAGAGTAGCCAAGGCGTCTGCCATTCGATTCTGATCTCGAGGTATATGATGCAATTCAACCTTGTTGAAGAAAGTCAACAGACGTCTTGCATAATCTCTGTAAGGAATCAGACCAGGGTGGTAAGTTTCCCACTTGTCTTTGATTTGGTTGATCACAAGGGCTGAATCTCCATATATGTCTAGGATCTTGATCCTTAAGTCAATGGCTTCTTCGAGACCCATGATACAAGCTTCATATTCTGCGATGTTGTTGGTACAATCAAATAGCAATCTGGCAGAGAACGGGATATGAGTACCCTTGGGAGTGATGATGATTGCCCCAATTCCATTGCCAAAAGCGTTTACTGCTCCATCAAAAATTAGGCCCCATCTTGATCCAGGATCGGGACCTTCTTCAGGTAACGGTTCGTCACAATCTTTCATCTTCAAGTACATGACATCTTCAAGTAGCAAACACAAACTATGCAATTTGTTAGAGATGCAAATGATGCATATGCACATGATATGAGGTGGTATCTTAGGTCAAAAATTGGGGTATGACAGATGGTAGATGATTATAGTATTGGATATGATGATTGAAATTATTTTGAGAAAGAACTATTCCATCGCATTATGCATATTTGGAGAAACATGAAGTTTTAATATGTGTTTCAATATGATCATGTGTATCTTATGTACATTTTGTTGGTTTTCATTGTTGTAGAAATGACATGTGGCACCCTTTTTATATGCATGTTATCTTACTCTGTTATTATGCTAAATTAACTCGGGGGTTAGAAAAGGGGTGTTACATTAGTGGTATCAGAGCATGGTCGAACAATTGGCCAAGGTTATTAATGTCTTTACTCACATTGTATTTGATTTGTGTATCTGACAAGATCAATATTATTTGTCTGTTGGTTGTTAGATGTCTTTGAACAATGGTTGCAGGCAGGAATGACGATGCTATTGCTGAGGCATTGACGATGTTGACGAGTGCAATTGGGCAAGTGCCGCAGGAGAATGCTAGTAATAGAGAGGAGAATGAGTTCCATGCTTTGGGAGACTTCTGAAGTAACAATCTGCCTATCTTTGAAGGAGAGCATGAACCTTATAAGGCAGAAGCATGGTTGAAAGCGATCAAGAAGATATTTCCAGTCATGAATTATACCGATGTTCAGAAGGTACAGTTTGGCACTCACATGCTAGAGAAGAAAGCTGATGATTGGTGGGGTAATACTGTGCAAAGATTTGATGAGGGAGGTATAGAAGTCACTTGGGCTCTTTTCCGTGACGCATTCTTGGAAAACTATTTTCTAGAATATGTGCGTGGAAATAAAGAGGTGGAATTTCTGGAGTTGAAGCAAGAAAATGGAATGGTAGCGGAGTATACTGCAAAATTCCAAGAGTTGATCAAGTATTGTCCTCATTACAATATTATGAATGCAGAGAGGTCTAAGTGTTTGAAGTTTGTGAATGGTCTGAGGCATGATATCAAGAAGGCTATTGGTTACCAACATATTACTCGTTTTCTATAGTTGGTTAATAAGAGTCGGAGAGATTTGAGTTTGGTTTGTGAAGAGACTTCTTCGTGTGTTAAGCTTGGTATGTTGAAGCTTACTTGTGGTATTCTTGATGAGATTAAAGAAGGTCAGAAATTGGATTTAAAATTGGTTGACAAGATGACATTGATTAACCAAGGAAAAGGTGGTGATTTTTGGATTGATGAAAATGGTGTCATGAGATGTCATGATCGCGTTTGTATTCCTAATGTTTCGGATTTAAAGAAGAGGATTTTGGATGAAGGGCATCGAAGAGGTTTGAGTATTCATTCTGGAGCTACTAAAATTTATCAAGATTTGAGGAAGCTATTTTGGTGGCAAGGTATGAAGAAGGATATAGCGGAATTTGTTCTTGTTTGATTTTTCATAAGTCCAAGATTGAACATCAGTAACCGTTTGGTTTGATGCAAACATTATTCATTCCTGAGTGGAAGTGGGATAGCATTTCTATGAAGTTCGTTTTGGGTTTGCCGAGAATGTTGAATAATTGTGAAGCGGTTTGGGTTATTATGGATAGATTGACGGAATCTGCTCACTTTATTTCTATTCGAATAGATTATCTGATGGAGAGACTTGCAAAGTTGTACATTGAGAAGATTGTGAGTTTGCATGGTATTCCGTCGAGTATTGTTTCGGATAGAGATCTGAGGTTTACTTCTAGATTTTGGGAAGGTTTGCAAAGTGCTTTAGGTACTAAATTGCGTTTGAGTTTGGCTTATCATCCGCAAACTGATGGTCAGACTGAGAGGACGATTCAGTCGCTTGAGGATCTTTTTAGGGCTTTTGTGTTGGAACAAGGAGAAGCTTGGGATAGTTATTTGCCGTTGATTGAGGTCACATATAATAATAGTTTCCATTCTAGTATTGGAATGACACCTTTATAGGTTTTGTATGGTCGAAGATGTAGGACTCCTTTATGTTTGTATGAATCTGGAGAGAGTGTTGTGGTTGGACCTGAGATTGTTCAAAAGACTACTAATAAGATTAAATTGATCATAGAGAAGATGAAGATTTCTCAGAGTCGTCAGAAGAGTTACCATGATAAGAGGAGAAAAGCACTTGAATTTGAAAACGATGATCATGTGTTTTTAAGAGTTACTCCAGTAACGGGTGTTGGTAGAGCTTTGAATTCGCGTAAGTTGAAGCCGCATTTTATTGGTCCGTATCAGATTACCGAGAGGGTAGGTGAGGTGGCATATCAGATTTCATTACCGTCGTCACTAGCTAACCTTCATGATGTGTTTCACGTGTCTCAGTTGAGGAGATCCATTACGGATCCTTCGCATGTTGTCAAATTAGATGATGTTGAGGTTAGAGATAATTTAAACATGGAGACATTACATATGCAGATAGAAGATAGAGAAGTGAAACAACTCCGAGGTAAAGAGATCGTTTTGGTTAAGTTCGTTTGGGGAGGACATACTAGAGGAAATGTGACATGGGAGCTTGAGAGCAAGACGGAGGATTCTTATCCTGATTTGTTTGCTTGAGGTAAATATTTGAGGACGAAAATATATTAAGCGGGGGAGAGTTGTAACGACCCGATTTTTATTTCCTTATTAAATTATTAGGCGTTTATGTTATTAATTATTATTTGTATGATAATTAACTATTTGTTATATTTTGATGATTAATTGAATATGTCTGTTATTTAATTAATTAAGTGAGTATGTGAATACTAGTATATATCTAGTAATGAGCCTAATTAATTAGAATATAGAATTAGGTGGGTTAAGCCCAATTTGTTAAAATGAGCTAGAAAAGAAAATTAAGATTTTATAGACATAACTATTTTGGGGAAAAAGAAAGAAAAAAGGCTAGAGAGAAAGAGAAGAGAAGAAAGAAGAAAAATGAGAGGAAATTGGAGATTCTTGAAGAAGGACTAGAGATTCAAGGTAAGGGTGTGAATCCAAGTGATTATAAGTTGATATAATTGGGTAATGTATGTGGGGTTAGATAGCATGATTTAGGATTTGGGGATTTTTTCTATTTCATGAGTTTTGTCTTGAAATTGAATGTTAATCCACAAACAATGTGAAATATGACATGCTATGAAGATTCTATATGAGATTCTATGAGTGGGTATGTGATTAACATATGATTTAGTGTATGTATGTTGACTTTGAGAAAAACCGAACTTTTGAGATTGTGTAGAATCCATGAAATGCTTGTTTGAATCATGTTTGATGGAAGCAAATGGATGTTATTTGATAAATTGATGAGTTATTTGCTGTCAATTGATTCATAGATTGATATGTAATGTTGGGTTGTTGATATCAGAGGTTTGAGTATGTTGGGACATGTTTTAAAGGGCTTTGGAATGAAGAAAACTGAGTATTTTCCTCATAGATTTTGTGGTAATCGATTACCAATTATTAGTAATCAATTACCAGCTTAAAAATTGAGTTTTTTTTAGTTTTCTGGTGCAGTAATCGATTACCACGTATCAGTAATCGATTACTGCAGACTAACAGCGAAATTTTTGTTTGCAAAACTAAAAATGTCATAACTTTTGAACCGTAAATCCATTTTGCGTGCCGTTCGAAGCGTTAGGAAGATAATGTAATAAAATTTACGATAGAACTAGGTTTATTGGTATTAGATGATTTAATCATTTTGTGGTTGTGTAAATGACATGAATTTAAGTATGTGTATGTCATAAAATAATGTTATACTATGTTTTACATGTGATTGAATGTGTGATCTAATTGATGCATTATTGGGATTAAAATCATGTTGTGTATGTTGTGAAATTTTGGAAGAGATGTGATTATGTATGGTAAGAGGTTGAGATTATCTTATTTGCATGAGTCTTGTTTGTTGCACACTTACACTAGCATGAGTCTTTGAAAGAGGCAATGTCGGGTAATCTTGTGAGGATTATTTTCTTGTCCCAAACCTAACGTCGAATGTGGTTTGAAATCTTAACACCGAATGGAGCTTTAGAGGCGGTTATCTAGTCTTAGAGATGGACAATCGGCTTGCCAGAAATGATAACTGAGGGATCCACATGCATATCGCATAGAGTCACACTTGAGTGACACGTGTCGGTGTGAATTGTTGTTGATGTGTGATTATGTGATATGATTATGTGGAATGATTTTTGTGGATATGCATATATGTGGATGTTGTGATTGGTATTGTATACAATTGAGGAGTGTAGTAATTGAATATAATTACTTGAATTGTGGAGCTATGTCGTGTGAGATAAACATGTGAATCTTGATATATTATATATGATGCATGTTTATGCGAAGAGTGATGAATTTTTGGAATGTATTCTTGTTGTGTTTTACATTTCCTATTATTATGTTTATTTATAATGATTTGAATTATCACCCTTCTATTTGAATGATGTTCATTGCGACATCGTGCAGGTTCCGAAGAGTAGTGGTGCTTCAAAGGAGGCTTAGCTTGGAGTTTTAGATCTCCTTAGCGTGTTTGGTCTAGGTAGTCATACCGTTCTCTTGTCATATGTAACACATGTGATTTGGGTTTATTTTTATTAACTATGTTTTGATATTATGAGATATTGTTTTTACTCATATGTATTTTCTATTTGAATATAATATATTATTGATGAGTGGCCTTTGAGCCGAGATGCTGAGATATGGTGAATGATGTATGGGAATCATTTGAATTACCACTTTATTTGATGAGATGATTATTCTGCTTGTGGCTTTGCATGTTGTTTAATTCCGTGTTACTTGGAAATGACCATTGCATGTTAAAGTGTTAATTTTGTTTTAAAATGTGAGCAACGCCCTCATGTGGTGCATGCTTGTTACTCTGATATGTGTAAATGCATGCCTTATTTAGTAGTATTGTTTTGGGGGTGTTACACAATAGGTAGTAACATGCTCTAGGTATTCTTGATTTCAATTTCGACACGAGCAGTTCCGCAGGTTATCCAATTTGGACAGATTTTGTAAAGACCATAACTTTTGAACCGTAAATCAGTTTTGTGTGTCTTTCAAGCACTAAGAAGCTAATGCAATAAACTTTATAATATAACTAATTTTATTGGCATTAGATGATTTAATCATTGTGTGTTCGTGTATATGACATGTATTTATGTATGCGTATGTCATGAATTAATGATATATGTGGATACCATAAATTGGTATTGTTTACCTTGTGTTAATCGTGATGTATGGAATTGATGAAGGCTATTCGAATTGCATTGTTGATGTTGTTTACATGATGTATGTATGTTGTGCAACGTTTGGTGGATAATTCGATATGTGCGAATTATTGTGATATGCTTGGATGATTTAGGTTATAAGGTAATCTAAATTGCATATATTGTGAGTCTTGTTGCACATGCATTCATGGGGATATTGTACTTCAGTTTGTGGCTTAGGTCCTAGTGTGGAAATAGAAGAAATGGACTATATGTTTATATTGTGGTTGCATCCTAGTCCGGATCGGGAGCGTGACTTTGATTCTAGAAATGAATCAAAAGCGAGGTGAGCTTGATGTTCACGATGGTACCACATGCATGAGTCACATTAAATTGCATTGGAGTCGCATTTGTTACTATGTGATGTTTGAGCTTGATGTGTGCGTATGTGATAATTGATAATTGGTATCTTGGTGGAATATTAATGATAATTATGCGATATGTGATAATTGTATAACTCATTATGATTATGAAGCGTGATGAATTCGTTGGATGTTTGTATGTTATATTCATTGATTGTACTATATATATTTATAATGATTTGAATTTGCACCCTTCTGTTGGAATGATGTCCTATGCGACATCGCTTAGGTACTGAAGAATAGTGATGCTTTGCACGAGGATTAGTCGAGGAGCTTGTTTGAGTATTTCGCTTATTTGATAGTGAGTTGATGCTCTGGTCATGTAACACAAGGGGGGGGGGTATTTGAACTCATGTTTTATTGTTATGAGATATTATTATTGTTGTGAAAAACGATACCAATAACAAAGTATAATAGGGAATTAGGGAAGAGAATAAGAACACAAGAATTGGTTATAACTGCTATTCTTTCACTTTCTCTTAAAACAAGATTACAAGTTTACAAGAATAACAAATAACCTCTCTCACCCTAAATTAGGATTTGCAGCTTAGCAATGATGAGAGACTAGTATGCTATTTATAATAAAACCTAACATACTAACTAATGGGCTTTTTTCCACAAGACCCATTATACAAGCCAACTTAATAAACAAGCTAACTTAACAAATTAGGGTTTAAACACTAAAACCTAATTTAACATGCTAACAACCCTAGCATCTTCGACATCTGCATGCTAGATCCATCTTCGACTACAACATGCACATTTCGACACCAGCATGTGAACAATCCTTCAACTTCATGCTTAACTCTGTCGAACTGTCGAACCAAGAAGCTACCCTTCGACAATACTAGAGTTCGATCCAATATCTCACAAATCTCCACCTTGGACCTAACTCTACAACGTCAAGGAAAAGACTAGCTTTCTTCATGCAGCTTTATCAACTGCATACAGTGGAAAAACTTGCAACTCGACAATGTCTTGGTGATCATATCAGCAGCATTGTCTTCAGTCGAAACCTTCAGCACTTGGACTTCTCCACGCTCGATTACTCCTCTGACGAAATGCAGCCTCACATCAATGTGCTTAGTTCGCTCATGATAGGCTGAATTCTTCGACAGGTGTATTGCACTTTGACTATCACATTTAACAGTGATACCTCGACCTTGAAGTTTCAGCTCATTCGCAAAACCTTCAAGCCACAATGCTTCTTTCACAGCTTCAGTTAGGGCAATATACTCCGCTTCAGTGGTTGATAGAGCAACAACCTTCTGAAGTGTTGCTTTCCAACTAAATGCAGTGCCAAACATAGTGAAAACATATCCAGAAATAGATTTTCTGGAATCCATACAACCTGCATAATCAAAGTCGACATATCCTTCTATTACTGCTTTACTATCTTCACCCAAGGCTCCACCATAGATTAGGACTCTATTCAGAGACCCATTTATGTACCTTAAAATCCACTTCAATGCTTGCCAGTGAGCCTTTCCAGGATTCGCCATGTACCTGCTTACAAGACTTACTGCGTATGCTATGTCGGGTCTAGTACAGACCATAGCATACATCAAAGAACCGACTATATTAGCATATGGGATGATATTCATATAGGCTCTTTCGACATCAGTACTGGGACACTGATCAATACTCAGCTTGAATTGAGGGTTTGTTGGAGTCACAACTGGCTTCGAATTCGACATACCATACTTTTCAAGAATCTTCCGTAGGTATGCCTCTTGAGATAAGCATATCTTCGACTTCTTTCTATCTCTCCGAATGTCAATTCCAAGAATCCTGGAAGCAGCTCCCAGATCCTTCATATCGAACTCCTTATTGAGTTCAGCCTTCACCCTCATCACATCTTCAACACTGTTGCTAGCTATGAGAATATCATCCACATAAAGCAACAAAATAACAAATGAATTACCAGGTTAAAATCTGAAGTAAACGCAGTGGTCGAACTGACTTCTAATGAAACTTATGCGTGCCATGAACTTGTCGAATCTCCTATTCCACTGTCGAGGAGATTGTTTCAGCCCATACAAAGATCTCTTTAACTTGCACACATAATCTTCCTTCCCCTTTTCGACATACCCTTCAGGTTGCCTCATCAGGATCGTTTCATCTAGATCACCATACAAGAATGCAGTCTTCACATCCATCTGTTCCAGTTCAAGATCGAACTGTGCCACCATGGCAAGCAACATTCGAATGGACCTATGCTTCACAACAGGAGAAAACACATCATTGAAGTCGACACCTTCTTTCTGAGTGAAACCCCTTGCAACTAACCTTGCCTTGTATCTTTCCGACGTCACTCCTTCAATTCCTTCCTTAACTTTGAAAATCCATTTACAGCTGACTAACCTTGCCCCAACAGGTTTCTTGATCAGTTCCCAAGTATGATTATCATGAAGAGATTTCATCTCATCATCCATGGCCTTCAGCCATTCAGTCTTATTTCGACTCCTCATAACTTCCTTATAGTCTCTAGGTTCTTCGTCTAGAACCTCACTTGCAGAGATTAAGGCATAAGCTATAAGATCTGCATATCCAAGTCTCTGAAGTGGCTTGATGACTCTTCTCGACCTATCTCTCGACAATAGGTAGTCATCATCAGTTTCCTCAACTTCAGCATCTTCTGCTTCTTCTTCGACTTCATCTGGGATATGCAATTCAGCATCAACATGCTCCACCTCAACAGGAATCTCTACCTGTTCCAGCTCTTCGTCAGATGTTTCTGTAATTCGACCAACATCATCAGTTTTCTTAAAAGCCATTTCAGCTTCATTGAAAACTACATCTCGACTGGTGATACACCTTCTGTGACCTGGCTCTAGGCACCATAGCCTATAAGCTTTGACTCCTTCAGGGTATCCCATGAACACGCATTTCAGAGCTCTAGGTTCGACCTTGTCTTGCCTAATGTGAGCATAAGCTATGCAGCCAAATACTCTCAGTTTGTCGAGATCTGGTGGATGTCCCGACCAAACTTCTTCAGGTGTCTTCATATCTAACGCTGTCGAAGGACATCTGTTTATCAGATATGTTGCTGTCGAAACAGCCTCAGCCCAGAACACCTTCTTTAAACCGGCACTAGTCAACATGCATCTGACTCTCTCCAAAATAGTTCGATTAAACCTTTCAGCCAAACCATTTTGCTGTGGAGTACCTGCAGTAGTTCTATGCCTTGCAATACCAGAGGCAGCACAAAAACTGTCGAATGCCTCATTGCAAAATTCAAGGCCATTGTCGGTTCTCAACCTCTTGACCTTTCTGCCAGTCTGATTTTCAACCAGAGTCTTCCAACTTTTGAAATTCTCAAAAGTTTCATCCTTAGTCTTCTGGATGAATACCCATATTTTTCTGGAATAATCATCTACTATGGATAGAAAATACCTTGCTCCTGAATGTGATGGACACCTTGCAGCCCCCCAAAGATCAGCATGGATGTAATCAAGGGATCCATGTGTTCTTTGTTTGCCTTTGTTGAACTTCACTCTGCAAGATTTTCCAAGTACACAGGGTTCACAAAACTTCAGCTTTTCGATTTTGTCTCCACCAAGCAGATTTTGTTTCCCTAATTCGACCAGACCCCTTTCACTGACATGGCCCAATCTCATGTGCCAGATTTCTATTTTCGACAAAGGTTTCGTGGATGCAACATTTGTCGAACCACTTACAACTTCAGCCTCAAGGGTATACAAGCCTTGTTTCTTCACGCCTCTCAAGACTTCCTTCGAACCCTTCATGACTCTTAGGATACTTTTCTCTCCCTGGAAAACATATCCTTTCTTGTCGAATTCACCAAGAGAAAGCAGATTTCTCTTCAAATCAGGAACATACCTGACTTCAGTCAACAACCTTATTGACTCATCATGGAGCTTGAATCTCACAGATCCAACACCTGCAATCTTGCAAGCCTTGTTGTTTCCCAGCAATACTGATCCACCATCCTGATCACATAATTCCTCGAACAAGTCTTTGTTTGGAGTCATGTGCCAAGTGCAACCTGAATCCATAATCCACTCCTTCATAGAGTCACTGCTTGAAACCACAAGAACATCAGATGATTCGAAATCATCTTGAACAATGGCAGCGTTGCCATTATCCTTACCTCCATGATATTTCAAGCGTTCAGGGCACACCTTTCTTGTGTGACCCTCCTTCTTACAATGGTAGCATCGAATGCCAGATGCTTCGCCACTGTAAGTCTTCGACTGGCTTTTGCCTTTCTTCTTGTCGAACTTACCATCCTTTCGTAAGAGTTTTCCTTTAACGGCCAAACCTTCGCCAACAGTCGAAGGTTTATGCTCCTTTCGTTCATTCAAGTCCTTAGAGTACAAGGCTGATTGAACTTCTTCAAACGTCAGGGACTCCCTTCCATACAGGAGAGTTTCTTTGAAGTGAGCATGTGATCGAGGCAAAGAACACAATAGTAACAGCGCTTGATCTTCATCATCGATCTTCACATCAATATTTTCAAGATCAAGAATCAGCTTGTTGAACATATCCAACTGCTCAGTCAACACTTTGTCTTCAATCATCTTGAATGAATACAAAGCTTGCTTCAGGTAGAGTCGATTTACCAGCGATTTGGTCATATACAAACTTTCAAGTTTCACCCATAACCCTGATGCCGTCGTCTCCTTTGATACCTGCCGGAGAACCTTATCACCAAGGCTCAACAGAATTGCGCTGTGTGCTTTCTCGATCATATTCATCTTCTCCGCTGCCGTCAATTCTGCATTCATGGGCGCCTCTCCCTTCAACGCTTCCAAACAACCCTGCTGAACCAGTAGGGCTTTCATCTTCAAGCGCCACAAACCGAAATCATTCACTCCGGTGAACTTTTCAATCTCATACTTTGTTGAAGGCATCTTCTCCACGCTCACCGCACCAATTTGTTGTGAAAAACGATACCGATAACAAAGTATAATAGGGAATTAGGGAAGAGAATAAGAACACAAGAATTGGTTATAACTGCTATTCTTTCACTTTCTCTTAAAACAAGATTACAAGTTTACAAGAATAACAAATAACCTCTCTCACCCTAAATTAGGATTTGCAGCTTAGCAATGATGAGAGACTAGTATGCTATTTATAATAAAACCTAACATACTAACTAATGGGCTTTTTTCCACAAGACCCATTATACAAGCCAACTTAATAAACAAGCTAACTTAACAAATTAGGGTTTAAACACTAAATCCTAATTTAACATGCTAACAACCCTAGCATCTTCGACATCTGCATGCTAGATCCATCTTCGACTACAGCATGCACATTTCGACACCAGCATGTGAACAATCCTTCGACTTCATGCTTAACTCTGTCGAACTGTCGAACCAAGAAGCTACCCTTCGACAATACTAGAGTTCGATCCAATATCTCACAATTATATTTCTTTTATTTGGTATTGTATTTGGATATAATATGTTAAGTGGCATTTGTGCCGATGTTTGATTTCATGAATTATTAATGAGACAATATGGTCTTTATGATGGTAGATGATTATAATATGGGATATGACGGTAGATGATTATAGTATGGGATATGATCATTGAATTCATATGACTTTGATTTTCAATAACTGCATTTTAAATTTTGAAAATTGTGCAACTTTTTACTTTGATTTTAAACAATAAATGAGTGATAAAGTCCTGTTTACAAAATTTTAGTTTTTAATTGTTTTTTTAATTTTATTATTCAAAGTATCAAATTTATTGACAAATTCTAAATTTTCCTCATCATAACAACAACACCAACAACAACAATAAAAACAAAATTAATAGAATCTTTAAACATTAAATCTCAACAACAATATCAACAATAACAACAATAACACAATTTATACAATCTTTAAACATTAAATATCAACAACAACAACACAAACAACAACACCACCACCACCAACAACAACAAATAAACGAAATCAAAAGAATCGTTAAATATTAAATTTCAACCACACCAACAATAATATTAAATATTTTACTTAATACAACAACAACTAACATTAATAGGTTACTTTCATGCTTTCCTAACTAACATTAAACATTTTTAACAAATAATTACTAGAGAAAAGATTACATTAAGAAATCAACTTTGAAATATTTTTCTATTGTTGCTTTCATTATCATAGTTCTCAATATGTTAAGTTTAAATTTTAGCACTTTGAATCCAAGATGAATAATTGTAACATTCACATTTTGATTTGTATAATGTGAATTAAAAGTTGGCAATGTACCATTGGTACTAAAATTTTATATTAGTTTTTTTCCCTAGGCTCTGCTAGGGTTTGGTATTTTCTTCTCTTGGGAGAAGTCTTGTTTTTTCATAGTCCTATTTTCCTGGTTTTTTGTCCTAAATTCCTTCAGTATGACAAGTCCGAGTTTTGAAAATCTGTCCATTAACGATGACGGCGAGGGAGAAGGTTTCTGTTTTGATTTGGAGAAAGAAGAGTGTGAAACGGCGGATCTCCGATTGTGTCTTGTCGGGCGCTTTCTCTGCGACAAACCTATCCATGTGAGATCAATGATGAGTCGAGTTGCTGATATATGGAGATCTGTGAAAGGGGTAGCAATCAAGGAAGCGACGAATGGTCTGTTTCTGTTTCAATTTGAACATAAACTTGATATGGAGGCGGTTATTAATGGAGGTCCATGGACTTACGATAGTCATCTTCTTATTCTTGAGAAAGTCCAAATAGGAGTCCAGATTGAAAACATTCCGTTGTTCCATGTCGATTTCTAGGTTCAAGTTCACAATCTTCCTGCGGGTTTTATGCTAGAGAAAGTAGGGAAAGCTATGGGTAGTTATATTGGAGCGTTTGTGGAGTATGATAAGAATAATAACACTAGTTTTTGGCGCCAATATATGCGAATTCGGGTTAAAGTTGATGTGAGGAAACCTCTGAAGCAATCTACTAAAGTTAAGAATAAAGGAGAAGATTGGTGTGTTGTTAATTTCAAATATGAGAAATTGAGCATTTTCTGTTTTGTATGTGGTCTACTTGGGCATTCAGAACAACATTGTGAAGTGAGGTTCGCAATGACAGAAGATGATGGTGTCCGAGGTTGGTCCAATGATATCCGGGCAGAGAACAAGAAATATGGTGTCTCTTCTTCAAAATGGCTTAGGCAAGAGGCTGCTGGAAATTCTGGAAAAAGTAATATTTTGCATGGAGACCAGGCGCGTGCTTCACACGCGGTTCATGGAGAGAGTCAAGCTTTTGCTGAAACAACTATTCCCTCCCAGCCAATTGGGGAAATTTCCGATTCAACATTAGCAGTTAATGCTAATCATTTTAGCAATAATGGTGTGCCTATTAATGGAATTATTCCCGTTACAAACAGTGGTCCATTCGTGGCTCAAAATCAAATCCAGTTTTTTCCCAATGCTCAGCCAACAAGTTCTGCTAGCCAATTAATACCTAATCATCACTCTGTCTTCCCTTTGTCTCCCACCCATAATTTCTCATCCAACCAACTCATTAACAGCCGGCCCCACATCCTTGAACCTGCCCCCCTTAGTGGCACGTTCCCTTCCCCAATTGAGGGACAAACTATTGCTTTAGTCAACCACTCTGCCCCGACCCAACTTCATCTTAACCATGTCACGTCCAATAATTTTTCTGAAGCCATGCATCAAACTTTGTTACCCACGACCAACAACAAAAAATCCCACTCGTTCCACACTGTTATATCAGCCAAAAATACCAACCTTCACACTAAACCTCACAAGTTCAAACCAAAAAACTCCCATTCAAAACCTATCCATCCTGACCACAGTAACTCTCAAACACACATTAAGTTCCAAAACCTTGACCAAATCCATGCTTCACCTACCATCTTCCATCAACAGAATCCTGAACCAGGCTTGGAAGAGCTAGCTAACACCGATTCACAACTGGAACGTAAGCGTCGTCGTGAGCAAGCCAAAGATGACGGAAAGGTTTCTCAAGATTCGACAGAGCATTTTTTATCGGCAAGTCCTGGCAGCCAGGACTGCCGGGAACAATGAAAATTCTCATTTGGAATTGCTGGGGCCTGAGCAACTCGAGAGCAATTCCAAATTTGCGGCGTCTCGCTCAACAGCACCAGCCAGATGTTGTTTTCCTTTCGGAGACGCTTGCGAAGGCCCAGAAATTGGAAGGTCTTAGAGTTCTGTTACGGTATAATTCATGTTTAGCAATTGATGTGGAGGGTAGGAGTGGAGGTCTTGCTGTGTTATGGAAGAATAACATTAAATGTCAAGTGTTAAACTTCTCTAGAAATTTTGTTAACCTTCTGATCCAAGATGACATCAAAGGTGATTGGCGACTTACTTGTTTCTACGGCTATCCGGAACGCAGCCGTCGACAACAATCGTGGGATATGCTTCGTAATCTTAGCGACATGACATACACCCCTTGGTGCGTTATAGGCGACTTTAACGATCTTTTATCACAACAAGATAAATATGGAATTCATCCACACCCGAATTGGTTATGCACCGGGTTTCAACAAGTAGTGAGTGAATGTAATCTTATGGACCTACCTCTGGAAGGTCACCAATTTACATGGACCAAGAGCCGTGGTACAGACCATGCGGTGGAGGAACGTCTTGATAGAGCTCTTGTAAACCCCGATTGGATTAACTTATTCCCCGAAGCAAAACTGCTCAATTTGATTGCGTCTCATTCGGATCAAGCCCGATCCTGTTACAATGCGATCTTGTCCAGCAGCTGTTAGCTGAAGATTTCGTTTTAAAAGAATGTCTTTCGAAGATTTGGAATTCAAAGGAAGATGGTTACTGATGATCATCTTTGAAGATAAAAATGGCTACTGATGGCCATGCTTCGAGAATGATGTTTAAGTTGGAACAAAGATAGTTAGCATTGAAGCTAAATTCGAAAGGAATTGTCTTTTGGGACTTAAACGTTTTCGCGAAATATGCAAAGTACTGAAGCTTAGCGTATTTTCGTATTCTTGTTTCTAATTATGTTGCCACGCGTCGAAGGGAGATTCAGGCGGGATGATTTGAATTTCGAAGTAGTTTATGTAACCGCACGAAGACAGATGGCATCCCTGGATTTTCTGTGGGCAACGTGGCATTAGATTAGTATAGGACCGTTAGGGTCGAAACTAGTATAAATAAGGGTCTTAATGTTAGGATTCCGTGTGTTCATTTTGTACAAATCACTCACATATTACTCAAGTATCAAGTGTTAAGAGAAAGAGTTCGTTGAGAAATGTACGTATGACACCAACACCATTTTAAATACATGTGTATTTTTCTTTATTCAAGTATCTTTCGATATTACTGCATTCCATTTACTTTATGTCATTTATATTCCTGCACTCTTTACTTTCATGTCATCTAATTTTCGAAGCATTTAACTTTTCTGCACTTTAAGATTCTTGCACTTTTACAGTTTTGTCTTATGTTTTATCTTTAACTTACCTTTCGCTGATGTTATATTTACGTGTATAACAAGGTGATTGCTAATCTTTATTTCCTTGATTATGTATTTCTTATTTCGAGACGCACCAACCATAGACATAATTCGAACTATCATGAATAACAACCTTTTTGACTATGTCCTAGGATCAATCTTGTCGATCTTGCGAGTAACAAAATCATATTTATTATAGTTTGGTAGACTAGCGGTTGTTTACCGGAAATCACCGTAAACAAATTGGCACGCCCAGTGGGACAGTGTCAAGCAGATTGTTATTAATCGATTGTTTTGTCTTGTCTAGAAAATATCAAGACCTTGTATGAACCTTAGGAACGGTAAATTAACAAACAGTGCACAACCGATTCCCAAACGAAGGTACAACAAGAAAATGGTCGTTACGACCAGTGCAGGGGGAGATCAAGATCCCCCACAAGGGTCAGGAACAGGAGCGGCAAATTCTACGCATGTTTCGACTTCTACTCAAGGAGCGCAGGATATACCGGGTCCGACTGGATCGAGACCTATGGATAGTTCCCAGGCTATACCTGAAAATAATGCAGCAACGACAGGGACTATTCCAGTTTCAGTGTCGACTACCGCGCCTCCATCCTCAAGTGCGAGTGAAATACAACTTGCCTCGACAAATGCTGCAAATCAGTTATTTACCCCAGGATCATCCGCGTTCGAATGGAGACCAAACAGTCAATATGGAAGGCCATATCCATACATGACAGGTACACGAGGAGCATGACCTACATACACTACAACTAACCTAGCAATGTTTTCGCCAAATGCTAGTTCAGTGGGTCGAAGCGCACAAAACACTGGCTTCTCTGCCCAAATACCCAATTTTACCACAAGCAATCAAGCAGCATTCCGACAAGAGATGGGCGCAAGTAACCACGATATGTTAGGAATCCTGGCCAAAGAATTAGCGTCAATCTTAAATCCATTAGCAACCAATATTGCTTATACTAATCGAGAGAATGTAGAAACTTTTCAAAAAATATCTTCCCAAATGAATCGAATGGCAGAATTCATGGGAGTTCAACAACCCAAGAGGAGAAATAACCAATCCTCTTATCGCGAAGGCGATCCCATTCTAGAACGTATCCAAAATGCGGTTCCTCCGCCTGGTGCAACCACTGCTGGCGTGATTCCTCCACAAAGAACAACAATGGTCGAAAGGAATCGGGTAATAGATTTAGAGGCTTCGAATCAAAGAACTGTTCCCGTCCAGCAAGAGTTTGAGGAAGAAAGACCCAGATTAAGGGTAATAGGTAGGAACGAACACCCAGACGAAGTAGTTCAGAGAGTCATGAGAGAAACCTGGCTACAGAGAATAACCTAACTGCCATGATAGAGAGAGTTATGGCCAATAATGGCCTCATTACTGGACTTCGACGTCCAAATTATACATCCCCCATAGAGGATTATATTATGCAAACAAAATTACCAAGAGGGACCAAAGTACCCAAATTCACAAAGTTTTCAGGAGACACTAGTGAATCAACGGTGGAACATATTGCCAGGTATCTGACAGAAGCAGGAGATTTAGCAGGGAATGAGGATTTAAGGATTAAATACTTCCCTAGTCCGCTGACAAAAAATGCTTTTGTTTGGTTCACTACCTTACCCCCAAATTCGATAGATGCTTGGGAAAACATGGAAAGATTATTCCATGAACAATTCTACATGGGTCAAACCAAGATAAGTCTGAAAGAATTGGCTAGCATCAAGAGGAAATTCACACAACCTATAGATGAGTATCTAAACAGGTTCCGTTTGTTAAAGTCAAGATGTTTCACGACTGTCCCAGAGCATGAACTATTCGAAATGGCTGCTGGTGGTTTAGATTATTCAATTAGAAAGAAACTGGATACTCAATATCTAAGGGATATGGCCCAGTTGGCAGATAGGGTTCGACAGGTCGAACGCTTAAAAGCAGAAAAGGCTAGGGCAGACAAGGGCTACAAGAAAGAAAGGGTAGCATACGTCGAAGCAGAAGACGTTGATAGCGAATCTTTCGAAGACTCGTACAGTGTAGAAGAGGCCGAAGTAGATCTAGCCGAACTAAAAGAAGCACCACCTTATGCTTGCAAATTACTTACCCATGCCAATGGAAAAAATCCAGTAGAGAATGATAAGAGCGATAGATTTCCTAAGAAAACTTATACATTTGATGTCACTAAGTGTGACGAAATATTTGATTTACTAGTGAAAGATGGCCAAATGATAGTGCCTCCTAATTCTAAAATTCCTCCGTTAGAACAACGGAAGAAGAGAGGTTTTTGTAAATATCATGGTTTTTTAGGCCATAAAACCTCACAATGTTTTCTTTTTAGGGATCTAATTCAGAATGCTATCAGAGATGGACGTTTGAAATTTGCTGATAAGGCCAAGAGCCACATGAAGGTCAACACAAACCCCTTGGACATTGCTGACACTAACCTGTGTGAACCACTTGATGTCAACATGGTAGAGGTGTCTGAAGTCGAAGTTGCTGAACCAGAAATGATGTCAACTGGAAAGCAGGCTACTGAAGGCCTAAATAACAATACAGTCTTCAATACTGATGTTGAAGAATCCTACAATGCAGAGACGACTGAAGTTTTGAAAGAAGAAACCAGTGAGGCCACTGAAGACCTCAGGGTGAAACTTCAACAAATTCAGATTTCTGAAGCCCCTCTAGCAGTTGTTAACATGGTCAATGTTAGACGACCTTTGTCTGAAATTGACGAACTGGAAAAATGGTTGACAAGGCAAAAGGGAAATATTGAAATTCCGCCAAGAGGAGAAACCCTGAAAGAATATCTCTGGAATTGCCATGAAAAGACTGGCGGAAAACAATGGATGTGTCCAAGGTGTTCGATCATGCTGAATCGAAGGGTCTAGGCTAACTTCGAAAGGGCCCTGCGAGAAAGATTGGAACAACCAGGGAGAGGAGGAAATCCTTTGCTAAAGGTATACCCAAAGATGGAGGAAAGCTTGGTAGGCTTCCTGGTCAAATGCCACAGGGAGAACACTGAAATTGCACTATGTCCCAGATGTGGAGCAGTCTATGACGAAATACAGGCACGGTCATTCGAAAGGGTGTATTGCTATATGGGTAGAGAAACTCAGGGACTTCGTCCTAACCTGTATGGTTTCGATATATGGACCCCATCAAGGAGGTCTGACAGCCCACACCCTAGAGCTCGTAGGGTCACATTCAAAGTTCCTGCAGACATACCCAAGGATGGATGGATGCAAGCTGGTACCAGAACCAACAAATGGCGAAGTTGGGACCAAGGAGGAAGAACTGCAATGGCGTACAGGAAGCAATTCCAAACCTCAAATCGAGAGATGTACAGGTTGGAGAACTATAAAAACAAAAATCCTATGTCCAGATCCCAATGGAGAAGACACCAGAGGATGAAGAAGGCTCAAAGAGAATACAAACCGAGGGAAATCGGAGAATCTAGCAGTAACCAAGTCCCAACCCAGGGGGCAAGGTCAAGCAAACCTCCAGTGGAACGCAAATTGTTCGATTCTGAAAATGAGAAAGAAGAGGAAAGGATGCATTCCAGCCCTTGGAAAGAAGATGATAGAATGACAAATGATTTTGACTCTGATGGGGTATCATCTATAAACCTCAACTACAATGTTGTGTCTGTACTCCCTCATAAGTTTAATCAAGAAACTGAAGTTGAAGATTGTGAAGAGGCTGACTTCGAAGAGATGGCGAAACACAGACCTGTGTGTTACTATGTGCTGAACAATGGTGCAGTTGAAGAGCAGAATGCTTTATTCGAGAGGCCTGATGAAGGTATGCGAAACCATTTGAAACCACTCTACATAAGGGCTAAGATTGAAAATATTGGTATTAATAAAGTCCTGGTAGATGGAGGGGCAGCGGTGAACCTAATGCCCTAATACATGCTGAAAAGAATTGGTATGTTTGATACTGATATAAGGCCACATAACATGGTTTTGTCTATCTATGAAGGCAAAATAGGGCAAACCTTGGGAGTTGTCCAAGTAAATCTAACGGTGGGTTCAGTCACGAGGCCAACTATGTTTATGGTCATACCAGCAAAAGCAAATTATAACCTCTTGCTCGGAAGGGAATGGATCCATGGAGTTGCTGCTGTGCCTTCGACAATGCATCAAAGGTTAACCATTTGGAGAGAAGATGGTGAAGGATAGAAAAACACTTAGAAAGGGGGGGTTTGAATAAGTGTAGTCTAAAAACTTGAACGATAAAAACAAATTGCACAGTTATTTTTATCCTGGTTCGTTGTTAACTAAACTACTCCAGTCCACCCCCTTGGAGTGATTTACCTCACCTGAGGATTTAATCCACTAATCACACAAGATTACAATGGTTTTCCACTTAGACAACTTCTAAGTCTTCTAGAGTATACTGATCAAAACCTGATCACTCTAGGAACAAACTGCTTAGATAACCTCTAAGACTTTCTAGAGTATACTGATCAACAACATGATCACTCTAGTTCTTACAACTTAATGTAAACAAATTCTTTTAAGAGTTACAATGCTTCTTATAAAGCTATTATCACAACTATGATTTTATCTTAAGTTTAAGCTTGATCTCACTAAAGTATTACAACAACAATGTAGTGAGGTTGATGATGAAGTTTGAGAGCTTTTGAATTTGACAGCGTTTTCGCAAGTGTTGTATTCAAAGTTGGTTCAGAATTCGTAACATTGCTTCTCATCAGAACTTCATATTTATAGGCGTTTGAGAAGATGACCGTTGGGAGCATTTAATGCTTTGCGTAATCCGTACAGCATTGCATTTAATGTTTCACTCTTTTGTCAACTACCTCGAGCCTTTCTTTTGCTGTGTCTACTGACGTTGCCTTTAATAGATTACAATGGTTTTCCACTTAGTCCGCGACTAAGTCTTCTAGAGTATCCTGATCACAACCTGATCACTCCAGGAACAATTTCTTAGACACAACCTGATCACTCCCCCTTTTTGATGATGACAAAATATTATATAAATGATATGAATTTGCGATCAGAAAGAGCAGACGGCTAAAGACAATTACACAACTAAAGCATAGGCATGTGAATATGTCTCCCCCTGAGATTTAAAATCTCCCCCTGAAATAAATATTAGAAGAATTTTAATAATAAAAGACTTCCCGGAGTATTTCAGTAGAGACGTTCACATATGCTTGATCTTCAGAACATTCATGACTTCTGATTCTTGCTTCCATAGGACAGCTTCAGAACTTTGAATTTCTTTAGATCCTCAGAACATTCACAGCTTCTGATTCTTGCTTCCATCGGACAGCTTCAGAACTTGAATTTCTTTGATCTTCAGAACATTCACAGCTTCTGATTCTTGCTTCCATCGAACAGCTTCAGAGCTTGAATTTCTTTGATCTTCAGAACATTCACAGCTTCTGATTCTTGCTTCCATCAGGACAGCTTCAGAGCTTGAATTTCTTCTTACATCACTTCATGCTAGATTGTATCAGAACATTGTTGAATGTACCAGAGCATCATCAGAGCATCTCTACATCCTGAAATGTTACAGAACAACGCTAAACGACAAAAGTCAGCATGAGTGAGTCAGAACATAGAATATGTTTCAGAACACATAATATGTATCAGAGCCACATAATATGTATCTGAACAAATAGACATAATTTTTCAGAGCATATTCTATCATCAGAATATCTGAACATTCTTCCTTCTTGCTTCTGATTCTGAAGCTTCATAGCACTCAGCTTGCTTCAAGAATCCAAGAGCTTGATTCTTTAGACTTGCTTCTCCTTGAAGAGGATCTTCAATTCCTGCAACAACAAAACTTAAAGCATAGAACTTTGCAAATTCTGTTAGAAATGTGGGGCCTTTTTACTCGATAACTGATAATATTAATCAGATCATGTATCACATTTTCTCCCCCTTTTTGTCATAACATCAAAAACATAAAAGATTCAGATGAAAAACAAAAGGAAACATATGGAAGAAAAAGATAATTTTCAATTAAGCTCAAGAAGACAGAAGTACAGAAGTACATGAGGATAGCAAGAGAAGATGCACAAAACAGATGCAGCAAAGCAAAAAACAGAGAAAACAAAACAACTAAGACTCAATCTAAGATGACCCTAGCTTCGACAAGATCTTGGCCAGCATATCTTGAACCCCATTGTTGTGCTCATTCTGCCTCTCCATGAAAGCTCTAAACTCAGCATTGACTGAGCTTTGCTCATCCTGGTTCTTCTGAATAACTTCCAGAGTCCTTGCAAGACGGGAAGGTTCATCAGAAGAAGCTTCACAGCTTCTATCCACAGGGATGGCAATGTGATCTGTAGCTTCCATTGATAGATCATTTGCAGGGTTTTCCTCAACAGGAACTGTTTCAGCAACATGATCTTCTACATCTGCTTCTTGCATAGAAGCTTCTTGCATAGAAGCATCTTCATTAGACCCAGCGTTGAAATCAAGAGTTATCAAGTTGTTAAAAGAAAACAAAGATTGTTTCGCTTGGGATTATGACGAGATTCCTGGTTTAGGAAGAGACCTGATCGAACTAAAGTTGCCAATAAAGGAAGGGAAGAAGCCCATAAAGCAGACTCCTAGAAGGTTCGCGCCAGAGATCCATTCAGAGATTAAAGCAGAGGTCGAAAGGATTCTACGTTGCAAGTTCATCCAAACTACAAGGTACGTTGAATGGATTACCAATATTGTACCTGTTATAAAAAAGAATGGTTCATTAAGAGTATGCATAGATTTTCGCGATCTGAATGCAGCAACTCCTAAGGATGAATATCCCATGCCTGTAGCAGAAATGCTAGTAGATTCAGCCGCAGGCTTCGAATACGTAAGTATGTTGGATGGATACTCTGGGTATAATCAGATCTTCATTGCAGAAGAAGATGTGTCTAAAACAGCTTTTCGTTGCCCAGGGGCAATAGGCACCTATGAGTGGGTTGTAATGCCTTTCGGTTTAAAGAATGCTGGGGCAACCTATCAAAGAGAAATGAACTCTATATTCCATGATTTTATAGAAACATTCATGCAAGTATACATAGATGACATCATTGTGAAATTTGTTTCAGATTACGATTATCTTGATCATCTAAGCCAATCATTCGAAAGAATGAGAAAACATGGCTTAAAGATGAATCCCCTTAAATGTGCTTTCTTTGTGCTGGCTGGAGATTTCCTGGGCTTCGTAGTCCATAAGAAGGGAATAGAAATTAACCAGAATAAAATGAAGGCTATCATGGAAACTAAGCCTCCATCCACGAAGAAAGAACTGCAGTCCTTACTGGGGAAGATAAACTTCTTGAGAAGGTTTATCTCTAATTTGAGTGGACGCACGCAAGCTTTCTCCCCTCTACTTCGACTCAAGCAAGGAAAGTTCGAATGGCGTGCTGAACATCAAGAAGCTTTTGATAAAATCAAGCAATACTTGATCCATCCACCAATTTTGTCTCCCCCAAATGGGAAGAAGCACATGCGCCTGTATATTTCGGCTTCAGATAATACAATAGGCAGTATGTTAGCGCAAGAAGATGAAAATGGCATCGAAAGAGCCATTTATTATTTAAGTAGAGTACTCAATGATGCAGAGACTAGGTATAGCGCAATAGAAAAACTCTGCCTTTGTTTATATTTCTCTTGTATCAAACTTAAGTATTATATAAAGCCAGTTGATGTTTATGTTTCGTCTCATTGTGATGTTATCAAACATATGCTATCAAAGCCAATATTGCATAGTCGAATTGGCAAATGGGCTTTAGCCCTTACTGAATACTCACTGATATTTCAACCTCTTAAGGCAATGAAAGGTCAGATTGTATCAGATTTCATTGTTGACCATGCAGTGGTTGAGAATCCTCAACATTATGTAGACTTGAAGCCTTGGAAGCTATACTTCGATGGTTCGACCCATAGAGAGGGAACTGGTGTTGGAATGTTGATAATTTCTCCTGATGGAATTCCAACAAAGCTCAAGTACAAGATTGAAGGTCCCCTATGCTCCAACAACGATGCTGAATATGAAGCACTGATTGCTGGACTCGAAGCTTTGTTAGAATTGGGGGCAACCAGAGTCGAAATTAAAGGAGACTCCGAACTAGTGATTAAGCAACTAACAAAGGAGTAAAAATGCATCAAAGAAAACTTGATCATGTAATTTGTCATAGCAAATAGGTTGCTTAAAAAATTTGAATATGTGGAGTTAAATCACGTCTCAAGGACCAAGAATCAAGAAGCAAACGATCTGGCACAGTTAGCCTCAGGATACAGGGTATCAAAAGAGAAATTAGAGGAACTGATCAAAGTAAGAGGAAAAGCAATGGCTACCAAGCTTTTCCCAAGTGATCTGGAGAATTCACAATTAGGTTTTGCCAACAAAGAAGAGTTTGAAGTATTAAATATAGACTCTTTAGCAGACACAGATTGGAGGAGTCCTATTGTGAACTATCTAAAAGATCCTTCAACAGACACGGATAGAAAAGGTGAAGTATAGAGCTTTATCATATTTCCTGATGGGGAACGAATTATTCAAGAAAACTCTTGAAGGAGTCTTGTTGAAATGTCTGGGTGAAGCAGAAGCATATTTGGCTCTCTCAAATGTACACAGTGGAGCATGTGGTGCACATCAAGCGGGGCACAAAATGAAATGGCTTCTGTTTCGATATGGAATGTATTGGCCTTCTATGTTAAAAGACTGCATAGAATTTGCAAAAGGGTGTTAAGAATGCCAAGAGCATGCAGGTATTCAACACGCTCCAGCAAACGAGTTAAGTTCAATAATAAAACCATGGCCTTTTAGAGGCTGGGCACTAGATCTGATTGGAGAAATTCACCCTAAATCCTCTACGGGTCAAAGATACATACTAGTAGGAATAGACTACTTCACAAAATGGGTCAAAGCGATACCGCTGGCGAATGTGCACCAAGAGGCTGTGATTGAGTTTATTCAGAAACACATCATATACAGATTTGGAATCCCAGAAAGTATAACCACAGATCAAGGATCAGTGTTCACTGGGCGAAAGATGCAAGACTTCGCCAAAGAAATGGGTTTCAAGTTGCTTACTTCTACACCTTACTATGCGCAGGAAAATGGACAAGTCGAAGCAGTGAATAAGATAATAATCGGTCTCATAAAGAAACATGTAGGAAAAAAGCCTAAGAGTTGGCACAAAACCTTGGACCAAGCGCTTTGGGCTTGTCGAACATCTCCAAAAGAAGCTACAAACACTACGCCTTTCCAACTGACATTTGGACATGACGCAGTACTCCCAGTTGAGATATATTTGCAGTCAGTTCGGATACAAAGACAGGCATAAATTCCTCCGAACATGTATTGGGAGTTGATGATGAACGAATTAGTAGACTTGGACGAAGACAGACTTCGAGCATTGGAGATGATAAAAAGACAAAAAGAAAGAGTGTCTAGAGCATACAACAAAAAGGTGAAAGGTAAAACGTTTATCAATAATGACTTAGTTTGGAAAGTTATTTTACCTATAGATAGAAAGAATCAAACACTTGGTAAATGGTCCATACACTGGGAGGGACCCTTTCAAATCTTGAAAGTATTCTCGAATAACGCCTACGAGATAGAAGAGTTAGCAGAAGATCGCAGGATCCTAAGAGTAAACGGAAAGTATCTGAAGAGATACAAACCAAGCATGCACGAAGTAAAAATTGCAAAAACGTAGATATTGAGGTATACTACGTAAGCCAAAATGGTTGAACTAACACCAAAATGGCTTTGTGTTCAAACAAACTTGTATGGCAAATAAAGTAAGAAGACAAAGAAACTTCAAAATATTTTCCATTAATATCAAAGGAGTACATTCATTACAGGAAATGTGGTTCCCAAAACATTGAAGGTCACAAAATCCAAAACATAAAAACCTAAAACAAACCACCTCCTAGTTGATCCTTTGATCTAAACCCTCTAGGGGCAACATGGGCAAGCTTTCTTCCTCGAACATGTCCATGATCCAGAATTACGCATCCTCCTTACTATTCCCTTTTTGAGGAATATGTAAGATAAGAGCCTTCCATATGGAAGACACATTACGACCCCTTGACGAGCAGCAACCATAGAAACTGCTTCAACAAGCCCTTTGAAAATCATTAAAGGGAAGTTGATTTTCTTCCCACGGAGGGCACAGAGGATAAATTCCAAATCCTCCACCATGATGCTGTTTTGATCATGGTTTCGTGGACGAAAGTTGCCCACGAGGAGTTGATGCCAAACCCTAATGACCTAGGCGTTGAAAGGATCGTTATTCATAAGAGTCCTCAACAGAAGATGAGTAGTCATGTTGAAGCTATTGTCATCAAAAGTCTCACCAGAATTATTGCATCTCATCAGGTTAGAGATGGTGGAGGGAGTGATTCTAATATGGGCACTTCGAACCTCAGAGACTATAGTGGTTCTGCCTTCCGGATCTATGCGTAGAGACGCAAACATCCAAAAGTCTGCTAACATGTTGGGATAAACAGGTCCCTCTAGGATTTCATAGTAGAAATCAAGTTCTTGGTTAGCAAAAAGGGCACTGATGCTTATGAAATTTTCCTCAAGTTCTTCTTCAGAGAGTTTGAACTCCTTTTTTATGCAAGCCCTAATGTTATTATGAGTGAGGGGTAGTGCCATGTGGAGAAGAGAAGTTTGAAAAGGGTTTTTCTGACTCTGTGTTTGAGAGAATGCAAGAAGAGAAACGAAGTTTTGGACAAGAGTTTTGAAGCAAGCGTGAAGAAAGAAGTATAATGCTAATCCTTTATATAGGCCTGGGGCAATAAAGGAACGGTTCAATTTTAATGATTGATTAGACTGCGTTTGGTATTCCAAAGAGAAGTTATGGCTTCCGCCGTTTCCCGCCCTTGGAAGTTGAGATGTAATCATGAATAACTGGTGCACGCACGTCTCAAAGAGACGTTTTGAAGAAAGTGACATCATCACTTAATGATGGTTACGGCTAAGGGAGTAGAAACGTCAAGTCTAGGCTAAAAGGGTTGCGAAGGATAGTCAGGTCACGTGCTTACATTTATTAAAATTACTGTGACAATACAAAAAATATATTTTTGCAAGTTTGGAGAAGTGCTAGGGCATTACTTACGACAATTTCAAAATAAAATATGTGGGGAGATTGAAAGACAAAAGTTGCACACATATATATATATATATATATATATATATATATATATATTCCTGGAGGAATTCGATTACAAAACAAAGTAAGTGTGCATTACAAAAGGAAGTACAAGGTTCGAAACGACTAATTGAAATGCCTAGTAAGATTGTCCTTTATCTTCGAATACTGAACCTCCCATGAAGACATGCGAAGTTCAATTAAAGCCCGTTGTTTCTTCAATTCTTCGATTTCGGGCACTAGTTTCTGCGCAGCTTCGAAATGATGGATTCCTAAATTTGCAACTTCAGTCAATTCCTGCTCATTGATTTTTTGAATTGTTGCCTGACGAGATTCAGCTTCTTTTATCTTCTCTTCGATTCTAGTAATTTCCTGCTTCCAGGATTTGATATTCTGCTCACATTCGTCATACTCTTTTTGTTTCTCTGAGCGTTTAAGCTTGAGAGCGTCGCCCTTCTTCGTAGCATCAGTAGCAGCTTTCCAAGAAGAACTATGAGAAGACACCTTTGTAGTAAGTTGTTCATCAACATTTCGCTTTTGAAGAATGTTTGACTGAAGCTGTTTGATCAGAGAACCCAGCAAAACAATCACCTCTGAGACTTCTTTGGAAACCAGAAATAGATCCACCTTCTTCAAAAGTTGGTTTAAGCTATGACATTTGGTAGGGTCCTTACTTAGAACTTCAACAAGGTTGGTTTCAAAGAACTTTTCCTTTATCTGATGAAGAAGACCAGGAATATCATCTTTATCACCAGACTCCGCTTGAACAGTTGAAGAAGCTTCGAGCCCAAGAGGCGAAATGCTATCAATATTCATCATGGCCTTGAGGAAGTTGAGAGGATCAGTTTGCTTAAGTTGCTCCAATTCTGAAGGGGTAGGCTTTGCTGGGGCAGGCGTCGAAGTAGTTTCAGAGAAACTATGGTCCCAAAGGGTGAAGTTTCGTGAGGACCAGCTGTGGCTAGTTTGGAAGTTTCCTCCATAGCATCTTGTTCAGACACAGTATCCTCACTGCCAGTTGGGTGTCCAGCTGCATTGTTACTACCTGAACATTGCCGATCGGCTCCCATATTTTCGCTTTTGTGGGTGGGAGGAGAATCATCAGTTGAATGGCTTTCTTCAACTGGCATAGTAGGAATAATGGTCGCAAGGGGCTGAGCATCTTCGACAACTGGCGAAAGCACGTGAGATTTGTCTGCATTGAGTAATTAGAACACATTATGATGGGAAGGTTGCAAGAAATCTGTTTGTAGTAAGAAAGAATATGCACTTACCTTGTAGATTATCAAGGTCGATGGTGAGGTTGAAGGCTTTGAGATCAGAAGTGGCTGTGCCAACATCATCCTACAATCATAAGGTAAAATGTTAACTTAATTGTTTAAGTTAAAATTTATAGAGATGATTATGTTGTGAAATCCAAATACATTGGTTGGAATGTTATCTGGACTCGAATTGTGGCTTTCCACAACGAGGACATTATTAGCGGCTTTCAGGGGTGACTCTTCAGAAGACACTTTATCACTTGGCAAAGTAATCTTCGAAGAACCAGACCCCTTTTCTTTGCCTGAAGGAGTGACAGTCTTCTGTATTTTCTTGTGTCCTTGCCTGGTGCGAGGAGGAGATTTGTCTTCATCGTCTGAAACAACTGTTTGAGAAGCTTTTCGCTTCGAATGTACCGGAGGTTTCGAAGTCTGAAGAATATAAATTGAGCAAAGTAAGTACTATCCACAGAAATATACAAGTTGGAATATAAAATGCGTATGTGCCGTGGGTTTCTTGCTGGTCGTGGTAGAATCACTCCTACTTGTCTTGTTGCTCTTCGAAACTCCAGAATCCTTTTGTACAGCGGCTTCTTTGATCTTTCTCTTTCGAGCAACGGCTGTAGTTGAAACTGGAATCAGTATTTCAGCGAAAAAAAGAAAAGTTAGTCGAAAGTTGTCTAAACCCAAACCTCCAGGTATTGGAGTCAAGACACGAACATGTTCAAGATCTATATGAAGATTTCCTTTGAAAGTATCCAGGGTATGCTTAGTCGGGACCACTCGTTCAGCGCGTTTTTTAGTGCTTTCCTGAAGAATTTTAAAAGCGTTCCCACACACAAACCAGTCTGGGAAAGGAGGGCTTAAAGCCACACCAAAATCAGCACTTGGCAGTGGAAGGAATTTTGGAGGATTAAGTTTGAAAGCCACTTCATAATGCAGTTCTGGTCAAACAGACGGGGGCAGTTTCAACTTATCCAGTTTAGCAGAAAACTTTTCGCGTAAAATGACTGCAGCTTCACGAACGGTCCGACTAAGATCATCAGGCCTGTAGATAGTCTCAAAGAATTTTTGAAAGGCTTGGATTTCTTTAATATAGGTCGAAGTACCTTTGTGAAAGTTTTCCTGCACATCAGCAAAAGCTTCAGTTAGTTCTCGAGTAAGGCTCTCAGCATCGAAGATTTGCATGGTGTAGTAATCTGTCCACCATTGTTGGAAATCTGGAGTAGAATAAAAGGAAGGTTCGAAAGGAACAGGAGAGAGATTGGTAACACCAGTGTATCTGGCGATTTTTGATTCACACTCATCTTCAGCTAGATACAAAGTATGTAGACACATATGGTTCCTTTTCTCATACAGGCATTTGGGTTTTATTTGAACCAATCCAAATTGTCTCGATACCAGATTTGGTTGGTAGCAGAGAAGAACACATTGGCCTTTGGAGGGTCGAAGACGGTGATAGAATAGCCTTGGGGTAAGAAAAGCTTCCCAAATAATCATGGATTCAGTTTGTTGATCTGGGGACATTGTTGGAAACCTTCGAGTGAACCATTCAGGACCCACTGTCCTTTGTGCGAATGGAGCCATTGAAGGGCTAAATTGATAACACTGAGCAAACATCATGACATATGCTAAAAAATGTTCGCGAAGCTTCCCAGTTTCTTCTTTAGGAGTTAGCAAAGCCAACTTGGTTCCTTTTACAGCTCGATTTTTGATGTTTGGATGTTCTTCGTTCACAACACCTCGAAATGGGAGTTGAGCCTCGAAAGTAGCATTGAGCCACAGTTGCAGCAGCCAGAAGGGACCGGAAAAAAGCAGGGATACTTCACCTAGATTCTCATCGAGAAACCCTAGAATTAACTGGCTCAGGTTTAGTTGTGTCCCAGCGTGTAGTTGATTGGCCATACAAAGATACCTCTTTGCCACCTGTATGGACCTAGAACAGAAAACACACCTCGAGAGCCATAATGCTAAGAAAGCAATATGCTCTTCGTCCGAGACTACCTCATTATTCTCGTCATGATATTGTTGAATGAACGCAGTATAAGTAACGGTTGCTTCGCTAAAGTTAATGGTATCGGTATCCATGACATTGGGGTCAAAGGTTTCTCCGGTTGGTCGAAGCCCCGTGATAGCAGCTATGTCGAAAAGAGTGGGGGTGACCATTCCACATGGAAGATGGAACGTGTTATGGGAAGCATCCCAGAAATGAACTGATGCTACTAACATGGTTTGGTTGTATTCTAAACATGTTTTGGATAATTGGATTAAGTCATAAATTCCCAGTTGTTTCCATAAAGAAGCCTTTTGTTTTTCTACTCTTGCTAGCCAGGCGTAGTACAATTCAGGGTCTTTTGCTAAAGGAATTGACCTAAAAACTTTCACAAAATTGGTTACATAGTTTAACCTAATTTTCTCTAAGGCTGAAGGGGTTACAGTCGAAGTATCTTCTGCACCATTAGGATCTGCTAATATTGGACGGCCATCTTCATCTATCTTATTCTTACTAACTAAGGGCCTAGTTTTATAATAAGCAGGAAAGAATTTATTCAAAGCAGAATTACTTTCTCCTGGTAAAGGTCCCATGAAGGCATGAGTTTTTCCAGAACGTTCAAAGGGAATGATTACCTGAGAAGCATAAATGGCGCGCACTTCTGCAGTATTTGGGTTTGGTATGCACTCTTGATCCCCCATCTGTGTAGATTTCTGAAGTTTCAAAGCGGGTTGAAGAACGTTTGAGGAAGACGCCATGAGTAAGTTTGATTTGGGAAATGGGTTTGAATGTAATTAGAGACGTTCTTTTCTGTGGAAAGAATGAGGAAGTAGAGGTGAAAGTTATGTGAGGGTAGGAGTTCAGGTATTTAAAGGTTTAACGGAAATCCTTTCAAATCTTTTGGGTAAAAGCCAAGAGACACGCGGCAGGCGTTGATTTAATCCAACGGCGGTCGAATAGTTATTAGCTTTACTCCTAGTATATAGGAGTAATGATCATGAAGTAAGACCAGAACGTGGGAATGTAAGTTATGAGTAGACATCTTTGAAAATGACAAGACGTTTTGGAAACAGAGTCATAAATGATTGTGACGTCAGTCAATAGTCTCAGAACTCTAAAACGAAATCTTATTATAACAAGAAACGCCTATTTCTCTTGTTTTTCGAAACAAGCATTTATTGGGGCAATTTGTTAGCTGAAGATTTCGTTTTAGAAGAATGTCCTTCGAAGATTTGGAATTCAAAGGAAGATGGTTACTGATGATCATCTTTGAAGATAAAAATGGCTACTGATGGCCATGCTTCGAGAATGATGTTTAAGTTGGAACAAAGATAGTTAGCACTGAAGCTAAATTCGAAAGGAATTGTCTTTTGGGACTTAAACGTTTTCGCGAAATATGCAAAGTACTGAAGCTTAGCGTATTTTCGTATTCTTGTTTCTAATTATGTTTCCACGCGTTGAAGGGAGATTCAGGCGGGATGATTTGAATTTCGAAGTAGTTTATGTAACCGCACGAAGACAGATGGCATCCCTGGATTTTATGTGGGCAACGTGGCATTAGATTAGTATAGGACCGTTAGGGTCGAAACTAGTATAAATAAGGGTCTTAATGTTAGGATTCTGTGTGTTCATTTTGTACAAATCACTCACATATTACTCAAGTATCAAGTGTTAAGAGAAAGAGTTCGCTGAGAAATGTACGTATGACACCAACACCATTTTAAATACATGTGTATTTTTCTTTATTCAAGTATCTTTCGATATTACTGCATTCCATTTACTTTATGTCATTTATATTCCTGCACTCTTTACTTTCATGTCATCTAATTTTCGAAGCATTTAACTTTTCTGCACTTTAAGATTCTTGCACTTTTACAGTTTTGTCTTATGTTTTATCTTTAACTTACCTTTCGCTGATGTTATATTGACGTGTATAACAAGGTGATTGCTAATCTTTATTTCCTTGATTAAGTATTTCTTATTTCGAGACGCACCAACCATAGACATAATTCGAACTATCATGAATAACAACCTTTTTGACTATGTCCTAGGATCAATCTAGTCGATCCTGCGAGTAACCAAATCATATTTATTACAGTTTGGAAGACTAGCGGTTGTTTACCGGAAATCACCGTAAACAGCAGCGTCGTAAAGTGTTCTCCTTTAAATTCGAAAATAGTTGGCTCAAGGAGGATGGTATTGATGATGTAGTTAACCGTGGCTGGCATAAAGGTATCAACCCGGCTTTAACTAACCGTATTGGATCCTGTGCCGGTGAGCTCGAGTCGTGGAACCGGCTGCGCAAGAAAGAACAAAAGGAGAGATTAACAGATTGTTTAACTACCATGGAATGTTTCAGAGACACAAAAGGAATATAATAAGCTGATTGTTTGTGAAGAAATTTTATGGAAGCAGAGAGCAAAAATGCACTGGCTCTGCAGTGGTGATCGTAATACGAAGTTCTTTCATAGAACAGCTACTGTGAGAAAGAATTATCAGAAATTGGAGATGTTAATGGATGAGCTTATTGTTCAAGTGCGTGATCATAATGGTTTATGTGGTATTGCCCAGCGGTATTTTGAAAATCTGTTTGAGCAAAGTGTAGGTGATTATGATCCGGTCCTTGGTCTTATTTAGCCTGTGATTACTATGGAGGATAATAACAAGTTGTTAGCTAGCCTTACTAAAGAGGAACTGTTTTCAGCCCTTAGCCGTATGCACCCGGATAAATCTCCGGGTCCCGATGGGTTCAATCCGGCTTTTTATCAGAATTTTTGGCATATATGTGGTGATGACATTTTTTCAGCGGCGTCTAGTTGGCTGGAGCAAGGGTTCTTTCCTCCCTCACTCAATGACACAAATATTTGCTTGATTCCTAAATGCCCTAAGCCTCACACGATGAAAGAACTTCGCCCTATTTTGTGCAATGTAGCTTACAAGTTGGTTTCTAAGGTGTTAGCTAATAGAATGAGGGTTGTTTGGATAGGTGTGTTTCTGAGGAACAATCTGCATTCATTGAGAATCGGTCAATCTTAGATAATGCAATGATGGCTATTGAAATAATTCATGCTCTCAAAAGGAAGACAAAGGGGAATAAGGCCCATATGGCGTTAAAGATTGATATCAGTAAGGCTTATGATAGAGTGGACTGGGGTTTCTTATGTGGTATGTTGAGGAGATTGGGGTTTGCGGAGAGATGGATTCACTGGGTGATGATGTGTGTGTCGTCAGTAAATTACACGGTCCTTGTTAATACTGATAGAGTTGGGCCAATTAAACCAGGAAGAGGATTGAGACAAGGGGACCCACTGTCACCTTATCTCTTTATTCTTGTCATAGAAGGTCTATCTGCCCTTATTAAGGGAGCCGTGTCTCGAGGAGATATTCATGGGATCCAGATCTGCAGAGGGGCACCAAGTGTGTCCCATCTGCTTTTTGCTAACGATTGTTTTTTATTTTGCAGGGCCACTATATCGGAGGTTTCTCATCTTATGGAGTTACTCAAAATTTTTGCCAAAGCATCTGGTCAAGAAATCAATCTAGCAAAGTCAGAGGTCTTTTTTAGTCGCAATATCAGTATCCCGGCCCAGGAGGATCTTGCAAAAATTATGGGAGTCCGTCATGTTCTTGGGACCGGGTCGTATTTGGGGTTGCCTTCGATGATTGGGCGAAACAAGAAGGAAACCTTTGCTTTTATCAAAGACCGTATATGGAAAAGAATTAATTCTTGGAGGGGGAGATCCTTGTCTAAAGCAGGTAAAGAGGTGATGATTAAATCGGTCTTACAGTCTATCCCATCCTATATTATGAGTGTGTATATTATTCCTGATGGGGTGTTAGATGATATTGAGAAGATGTTAAACTCCTTCTGGTGGGGAGGTGGTAATAATAGAGGGATTCGTTGGTTGACGTGGGAGAAGCTCTCTGTTTCTAAGAGGGATGGCGGTTTGGGGTTTAAGGATTTTAGAGCATTCAACTTGGCTATGGTGGCTAAACAAGGGTGGAATTTATTGGCAAAACCCAGTTCTTTAGTATCCAGATTCTTCAAAGCAAGGTATTACCCAAATACTTCTTTTATGGATTCTAATATTGGTTCTAACCCGAGTTTTCTGTGGAGAAGCCTATGGAAAGCTAAAGATGTTTTACGATTGGGATGTAGGTGGAGTATTGGAGATGGTAGTCAAATTAAGGTTGTTAATGAGCCGTGGATTCGTGGAAGTTCTGATGTTTGCGTAAGAGGTCCGTTACCCCAAGATGTGCACAATCTTTATGTTCAGGATCTTATTTTGCCTAATATTAAACAGTGGAATACTCCGGTTATCCTTTCTTTGTTTGACAATGTAGTTGCAAAAGAGATTTTGAATGTTCCTTTGATTGAGGATGTGGCTGTTGATGGGTTGATCTGGAGTGCGGAGAATAATGGGATTTATAGTGTTCGTACAGGTTATAGACTTTGGAGAAATTCGCCCGCTCATCGAACTAATTACATAGTGGATGGTAAGTGGGAAGATTTGTGGAATATCATGGCTCCACCTAGAGTTAAACACCTATTGTGGAGGATTTGCCGAGGTTGCTTACCGTCTCGGGTTAACCTGCACCAACATTATGTCCAATGTCCTGTGGAGTGCCCTGTTTGTGAAGATATGGCGGAAGAGGATTGACATGTATTTTTCGGTTGCAATACTATTATTCAATGTTGGCGGGCAGCAGGTTTGTCTTCTATCATTGATTCTCGTCTCCATCATTTTAGTGATGCTAAGTCTCTTATTCTTGATGTTTGTAGTAGAGAGGATAGGAGGGTCGCCGGGCGCTTTGCTATGATGGTAGAGGTGATTTGGAAAAACCGGAATAATATAGTTTGGAATAATGAACGGGAGGGATTCTCTAGATTGGGCTTGCAAGCCTTTTTTAATTGGCAAGAGTGGTTTTCTTCCCAAGATAATCAGAATGGGCATTCGAGTGTTCAAACTTTTGTGGGTTGGTTCCCCCCTATTGAAGGGTGGGTAAAGTGTAATGTTGATGCCGTGTTCAATAAGACTTACAGGTCCACAAATAGAGGTTGGTGTTTTCGAGATTCCATGGGTAGATTCATTATGGCCGGAACTGCTTGGGATATTGGTGTTTTGTCGTCGTTAGAGGCGGAGGCTTTGGCATTGAAGGAAGCTGTACAACATGCTGTCACCCTGAACTTGAATTGTGTGATCTTTGAAACTGACTCTCAATTGGTTAGTAATGGTATTCACTCTTCGGTTACGGGTTCGTCTGAATTTACTTTTATCCTCCTCTCTATCAAGCAATTGTTAGTTTCTATTCCAAACTTTGAGGTAAAGTTTATTAAACGCCAAGCGAATATGGTTGCGGATTCTCTTGTTAAGGCGGCCAATTCTTGGTCTAGGCGTAGTATATTTAATGTAGTTCCTCACTGTATTGATTTCCAGTTGATTAATGATATGAGTTAAGTTTGATTTTGTCAAAAAAAAATGGACAACAAAGATTCGTTATTTAACTTTTTCATCAAATTGGTCATAAATTAAAAGAAATCTACTTTACTCCTCGGTTCCCAACAAAACCGAGGTAATAGGTCATCAAAAAATTGTAAAAAAATTAAAAGGTGATAAAATATAGTTGTTGCGATTCCGAAGTGTGTCCTCTAAATACGTTACCGCTCGGTTTTCAGCTCAACGAAGGTTAATGGTCATAAAAAAATATTTAAATAATTAAAAGGTGTTAAAATGTAGTTGTTGGGGTTCGAAATATGTCCTCTAAATATTTTATCCTTCGGTTTCCAACCTAACAGAGATAATAAGCCATAAAAAAATTTACAACAATTAAAAGATTCTAAAATGTAGTTATTGAAATTTGAAGGTGTGTCCTCTTTATAATTTATCCCTCGGTTGTCGGGTCAACTGAGAAATTATATGGTATTTAAAAATAAATAAAAAATTGACGCACGTCTGGTGGACAGTGTGATTTTTGTTAGATTGGGTGAAAGTGTTGTCATAAATTATATTATTTATAGTCATGTGGAAATTAAGTCCAATAATTATGTCTTCACATTTTTAAAAAAAACCTTATCTTTATTAATATAATAAGGGCAAATTGATCTTATGTCAAGGCTTTAAACTTCTTACACTTTTATGTTGAAGTTACTCTAGTGTCGTTCCCTATTTGTTTTTTACATAGAGCTTGTAGTTTGTGATTGTATGTGAAGTGATTTAAGTGTTATTTTTTAAATTAATTTGAATTGATATAATAAACAATTGTTTCATATGAAGTTGAAAACATAATGGTCCACCATTCAGAATTTAACCGTTCATTCAACTAAACCAGTGTTTTAAAAATCGGACCGGCCGGTCGAACCGGGAACCGGCCAGGTAATCGGTCTGGTTTAATAGCTGGATCGGGAATGTCATTGAACCGATGTAAACCAGTCAAAACCGGTGTAAACCGCTCAAATCGGGTAAACCGGTGGTTTAAATGCATTTTTTTATTTTAAAAAATTAAAACAATGTCATTTTGACTATTTTAATTAAAAATTAAAATTAAAAAAATTAAAAAAAATTAAAAAAATATAAAATATTAAAAATTAAAAAAATGATTGTAGATGCGGTTGATTTTGTTACAGATGATTTTGATATTGAAGAAGGAGATCCCAACATTGAAACAATTTTTCTTTTATTGAAATTAAATTTAGTAGACAATAGAATTATTTTGTTATAAATTATTCAATTAAATTATATTTCGATTAAACTTTTGTTTATATTTTATAATTATGTAATATTTGATTGTGTGTGATACCTATGTATAAAATTTGAATTTAAATTATGAACTTATGAATTTTTTTAAAATATGATATTTTTAAAAAATATAAGTACTAGTTATATTTTGTAGGGACTGAATCATTCGGTTCGACAGATTTTATACTTATATAATTTTGTTATAACGACCGGTCTATTCAACCGAGTTATCCGATTTAACCCGGTTTAGTCATGCGGTTCGACCAGTGACCCAGTGGTTCGACCAATAAACCAGTAACGCAGTACCCTCACCGATTTGATATCCGATCCGATTTTTAAAACACTGCCATAAACATTGCCCAAATTTGAGAAATTGGACTTCCTATCATCTTTGCACAATTGGATCACTTGTCTCAATAGATCATTCAATTGGAATGTGATATCTACCCATTGATTTGCATATCACAAATTCATAATACATTTGAAGTGATCTAATAATTTGTAATACGTATGATATCATAGACAACTATGACTCAATCATGCAAAAATGGTGGTTGGTGAAATGTAATAGATCGAGATTACTTCTCAGATTTTGTATGAGTATAGTTAGACCTTGATAAGTTGGAATTACTCTCCGTATGAAAGAGTTAAATACAATGTTGATGACTATTAAATAATTGGAGGGCCATATAATAACTTAGGGGAATGTTGTGTGTTCGTTCATGGTTTGGACATGCCCAATTCTCATGAATGAATTTTGAGTGTATTTGCTTTTAAATGGAGCATAAGAGACATGTTATTTAAGGACTTCAATAGAGAGTGATTAGAAGAGTCTTTTATGTCACCAATTTTTAATTAAATTTTTTCTCTTTAAATTTTATGTGGATAATTTTTTTTTTGAAATTTATAAATAAAATTCATATTAAATTATTTTAAAATTATGGAAAATATATAATTTATTAATTAAACTATTATAATATAAATTTAAAATTTTCAACTTCTTAATATTTTAATACTTTTTATATTTAGTAGTGACTGAAAAACTTAATAATTCGTTATTTTCTATTTCATGAACGAGTCATGGAGATTGAAAAAACTTATGAATAAATATAAATATAAAAGTCAAAGTTTTTTTATTTAAAGATGCATCAGTATGTGTAGGTTTTATATATTAATACTATGCATTGCATAAACACCTTCAACACAATAATTATAATCACAATGAATTTTGTTTTGGAGTTCTTTATCCACCACTAAACCTACTTATTTGATTGCATATGCTTCATAATATAAATGCAAACCACAGAACACGAGATGGATTATAGAATAAATTAGAAAGAAAAATTCATAACTACCTGGAGTGTTATTCATCATAATTTTAATAGGAGAAACCATATCTCATCATAATTTTTTTTTTTAGAAAACATAAATATTTATTTTTAATTTAATATAAAAAGGAAAAAAATCCAGAAAAAAATTAAAATATATTAATGTTAATATAAATAACAGCTTTTGACAAATTTATTATATATATATATATATATATATATATATATATATATATATATATATATATATAATTTTTAAAAAAACTAATTAAAATAAATAAAACTTAATATTTTGTGTAGTACATCCATAATTGATAATAGATGTTGGGTAAAAAAAAGTTAAAGTCCACTATTATAAGAATAATAAGTGGGATAAGTATATTTGATACGTTTATATTAAAAATATTATTGTTAACAAAAAAAATTAGTAAATTTAGGGTATCATTTTCATAGAGATGAAGTGAACAAAGAAAAACTTAAGTTTGAATACTGCAAATCAGACTTACAACTTGCTGATATAGTCGCCAAGATATTAAACTGCAAATCAGACTTACATCTTGCTGATATACTCACCAAGATATTAAAGAAAGAAAGGTTTAAAGAGTTGAATTAGAAGATTAAATAAAATGAAATAGAAGGAAAGTTGAATATGTAATTTATGTTGTACAAAATTTCTTTTAATAGAAATTACTGCGTGGTAGAGTAAGATATGCTTAAAGATTTAGTGGCGGAAAATCATTATCAGTAAAAGAAGGTTTCGATGGAGGAGGCGTTGTACATACATTATATATGGAAGTAATTGGAACTTGTTTAAACACTATCCTTCACGTGGCACCTAATTATTTCATTTCCATCCTAGGATAGGCAGACCCTTGCTTCAATTAATTTGTGGTCTCGGTAGAAGTCATCTATTGTAATATCTTTACGAATTCCATAAGCCTTTGTAGTGTCTATTAGTAAGTGTCTGCTCCGATATTTGGTCTCTTGCCAATTAGAATGGGAAAGATACCAACTTCCTTACAACTCAACATAATGGATATCCAACTTAATATGATATATTTGTCGGAGATAAGGACATGCGCACCGTCTGTACCGATTATCAATAATGGATGCCACACGGACTGTGCGCATATCCTTATCTTTGACAGATAGATTACGTTAAGTTGGCTATCCATTAAATTGTTATGAGTTTGTTGTTTTTGTTAGATTACGTTAAGTTGGCTATCCATTAAATTGTTATGAGTTTCTTTTTTTAGTTAAGTTAGTTAGGATCCACAAAGAAAGTTAGTGAACACGTATAAATACATGACAATTATGCAGTAATTATTTTATTATCTCTTCCAATTGAATAAAGATTTACATCATTTCATCAAATCACATACATTTTATTCCTTCTTTATACACAAAATTCTTCATCTTGTTCTAACATAGTTTTTTCTCTTGTTATATATCACTATTGCAGAAAAAGCTTACAACAACAGTTGGTGATGACACGTAATTACACCATTTATTTGACTCAATTTGTGGATGTTTTATCGTCATTTTGTTTTACATTCCCTCTTTTATGCTGGTATTTATGTATGTTTCAAGTATTTTGCTATTTAAGAGTCATATGCGAAGAAACGAAGTGAAACGGACAAAAAACAAAAGAAATGGAGTAGTTTGCACTCATAGCGACCACCCTGGCATTCACCATACAGGTGGCTGTTTACAGTGATTTCTAGTAAACAACCGCTAGTCCTCTAAATCAAACACTTTGGTAACTTACATGATCGACTAGATTGATCCTAGGACACGTGTCTAAGTTTTTTATGAATATGCTTACAATTGAACTCATGTTTCGACACAATTGCTTTTCTAAATGATATACTAAAGTTTTACTTGAAGGCAATAAATGACAAGAATATAAAATAGAACAATTTGACTGCTGAAAGTAAATGTATGAAAATGATAAAGGTTCGATAGGAAAATAAGAGAAATGTAAATATCATGTAAAAGACTTTGTATTGGTAAAATAAATAACTTTGAAAAGACAACAATGGTGTTTCTTATACGTACATTCTTTGCAACTCTTTTCTCTAACATTGGTACTTTGAGTATATTGAGTAATTTGTACAAAAATGAACACACTGAATCCTAACATTAAAACTCCTATTTATACTAATTCTACCCTAACGGTCTTTCTCCAGTAACATGCCACATTCGATGTTTGCATGATTCTTTCGAATAATAGACCTCCACGCGTCTCCACAAAGAAAAACTTCAACTTAAAATCTTCCTTGTTTGCAAGCACCTAGTCTTCGACGTATTGTATCAAAATGACTTCAAATTTAAATCCATCAACGAACATAATTCTATTTAACCCTTCTGTCTTTAAGACAATTTGGGCTTTTGTCTAAACTTATCCAGTTGAGGCCCAAAGCTCTAAAATACTCTTATTCACTTTCAACCCAGCTGATGTTGAAATTTCCAATCAACAGTGGCCATGAGTGGTTCACGTCTCAACAGTCAGAAGACCAAGTCTTACCCATTTTAAGAGCATGGCGTTCGCCATGAAGGTGTGGCGGTCGCCACACGCCAAAACACACTGCAACTGAATTGAGCTTGGCCAAGTCTCTCCACTCCCTTAATTTCCTCCTATTTTGTAGCACACGAATTCAGAAAATTCCACCACCCTTTTAGGTTTAATTTTTCATTATAAATAGGACTTAATTCTTCACTTTTTGGCCATCCAACCTTAGCACAACTCTAGGAAAAAATTACCGATTAAAAATTATAACTCGTCACATCGAGGGGTTATAACACTCTTGAAGCTTTTATTGTTGCGAAGATTGAAGCACTTTTATCTAAAGCATTCATTTTACTGTTATTTGCATTCAGCCGAAGTTATTTTCAAGTTATTCTAGTTGTACCAGATTAAAGTCTCTACGGAGCAGGTTCTTTATTTAATTGTATCATCTTTATTTTATCGCCTTTTATTTAATCACATATTCATCTTCTACCTTTCTTTAAATTATTTTATGTTTACTATATTTTATTGCATAATCAAATCAACCGCCTTAATTTATGTTATAATTATGTCCATCTAAATTTATAAGTGTTGGAATGTGAGGACCTTCGATTCGACGGTACTCTAAATGGTTGTTTAATTAAGAAACTCTATTAGGGCTATTTTGGTTTTAGCTTTAGATAAACACGGTAAAAATAGAAATGATAGATTAACTATTAGGTTTATGTGGGTTTGACACTCTTAATATTACACTAATACAATCTGTATACTTGCGGAAATCACCGATCAAGTTTTTGGCGCCTTTGTTGGGGACTAATTACGTCAAACATCGTTACTTTATTGTTACACCGTCTAGACTAAGGCACACCACTAGATGAGTTACCGAAATTTTTCCTACAATTGCCACTATAGATATTTTGAGGGACCATAATATTCCTATAAATCAAACCTCAAAATGTTAGTAGAGAACTTTGTCAATATGCAAACCCTCTCAAGGCTAGAATCTATAGTGCAGAGGTTTATGGCCACACAAACCATTCAGAATAAGGAATTTAGAAACCAAATTATTCACGTACATGAAACCATTAGGAAACTAAACACTGTAGTTGAGTCTCTAGTAACTAGCAACTAGGAATTAGAGACAAGAATACCACTGCTTGCACAGGCACCTTTAGGACCTCTTTTTGAGAGGATTGAAGATGTTAGGACAATAGGTCGTGAAAAACAAATAGAAAAACCTAAGCGAGTAAATGATATGATCAAAGAAAAATGCACTAAAAAAGAAATTAAAAATCTTTTTCCACCAAATTCATTAGAAACCAAGATAGGCTCATAGTCAGAACGGTATAAGGTCCCATATAGAAGGGAAAAATTTGCAAAACATAGAACTAGAGATATCACAAAACCTTAGAATATAATGTCTAAGATAGAGCAAAGACTTCCCCCACTTTATCTAAGATATGAACCACTCCACACTGAAAAGAAACGAAAAAGGTGAAGGATATGAGAGATGGCTCGATAAATGGCCTTGGAAGCGATATATTTAAATCAATATCATATTCGAGCTACCGACGTAAAACAAAGCGATGCATGGGAGGCAACCCATGGTTTTTTTTCCTTTCCTTTTATTTTATTTATTTTTCCATTATCACAATGGATTATTTCTTCTAACTTGTGTGATTTCTAACATTTCAAGTCTCATCATTCTACATAGCTTATTCTAACCACTTTCAGGATGCAGAACTTTAATGACATGGAAATCGGATTCATAACAATCAGAGGAACCGCCATACAATCCTATTTGAGATGCCTGTGCTACCCACCAGATATCCTGACTCTACTTGCATAGGAACCCTAGGAATTGAGCCTATCATTAGCCACATGTGTAGCCAGTTAGGTTGGGATGAGTTTGCAAAAGTCAGAAATGTCACCTACCAAAAACTCACCCTCGAGTTCCTTAGCTCGCTTATTTACGAACCAAATTAGGGTCGTGGATTCAATCGACGCCATATTTCTTTTAGGCTATTGGGGAAAGAGTATAGACTAACCCACCGAGATTTAGGTCGCCTCTTAGGATTCCAAACAGGTCCCACTATCGCATCTGAAGTTCCTGGTAATCTAGACACACAAGACACTTTGGACACTTTCTAAAAAGATATCTCAGATGAAGGTAATTCTGAACTAGTGATCAGTGCATTTTGATGCATGTTCCTTTATGTTTGTACTTAGGCATTTATATGGTTTGATTTATTTATGTTTCTACTTTATAATGTTTTTGTAATTCAGTTTATTTTTATTGTTATTTGATTTTCGCACTTTATTTTCAGCATTAGCAGTCTGCACAAAAATGATCATAACTGGAGCTACTTGAATCCGATTGACACGTTCTAAAAATCGCCGGAAATCTAAGAGAAAGAGCTACAACTTTCATGTTGGAGTCAAAGGCAGATTCTGAGCGCATAATTACCAGAATTTCGTTTGAAGCTGCAGCTTAGAAACAATTAGTTTTGGACTGGGTTTTTAATGTTTTTGACCCAGTTGGGTTATAACTGGAATTCCTTTTTTCTTCCATATAGTTAGGTCTGGCCGCTACTGTTCATTGTCACTTTTACTATTCACGAAAAGAAATACTTTTTGCTCTGTACGCTTGAATGGAGAACTAATCCCTGAGGCAAATTCTGCTGGTTACGGTTTCCAAATACTTTGAGGTTTTTTAATCTTTAATTCAATTTGTTTTCCCTTTCAATATTAATATATATACCTTGTTTGCTTAATTCGAGTTATATATAATACAATAGACTTATACCGATTGATTTATGTTCCTTGACTTTTACCGTACTTTATCGTTACTTAATCGTTAAAGTGCGTATGTTAGAATCATGTTTGCTTAATTCGTGATTGTGCTTAATCCGTTTGCTTTATTCGGAAAATAGGAATGAAATCTTATAATGTCAATTTTGCTTGTTAATTGATGTTGTAATTGGTATGGGAATAGAATCCGCTCAGGGGGATTGAAGTTTATTTAATTAGTGATAAGTCGGTAACTGAATCAGTAGAATTGTGGTTTTAGCTTATTTTTATAGTCACTTATTTTCTCTATTGTTCATAAAATCAATCTAAAACTATAAACCCCGAATTAGATTTCTATTAGTTAATATCAAAACAAGAATCCTTGCGATACGATACTCGAGTTGTCGTTACCGTTACTATATTTTCAAAAATACTCGTTTTTGATCCGTGCGTTTTTTATTCAGAAAAAAATTAAAAATAAAATATTTTCTTCTTGATTTTATTTTATTCATTTATTTTATTTTTATTAGTTGTATTTGTCATTATAGAAGAAAATGCATGTTTATGCCCAACTTTGAGGCCATTTTCCATGAAGTTCCTTTGAGAATTTGAGAAAATACTAAACACCAAAGTTGTAGAGGATGTTTAGGGCTTTCCAAAAAGTACTGGAACTCCTCCATAGCATTTGTGAGCTAGGAGATATAAATTTATGAAAATGACACCAAGAAGTTGTTTTTTTCCATGATCAACCAAGCTGCAAAACTCAAACCATTTATTGTTAGACGCTGGCCTTAGGATCTAGAGGGGGGGTGAATAGATCGTTCACAGTTTTACGGATTTAAACGACTTTTCAGCGGAAGTGAATTCTGAATCGACTCGCGTCTATTCCGAACCACTATCGAAACGATTATATATGTGTTTAAAAACCAGTCAAAGACTTGAAGTGAATGATAAGAGTATATGTCGCAGGATCAAGACGTTTCACTTATGAAAATCAGATTAACTTTTTGTATGATGGACAATGTTTGCAATGCAGTAAGAGTGATAGAAACAAATATACAAACACTTGGTGATAATGATCAAATTGAAGGTAATTCAATGTGTGATGGATTGTGATGTTTATGAACGAACTTAATTCACAATCTTAACACTCGAATCGTTGATCAATTTGCTATTATAACCAATTATGAACAGAATGTAAATGAAAAAGTAAAAGCGACAAGAACACGATATTTGTTTAGGCAGTTCGTCGATCGTCCTCGCTACGACTACGTCTGCCCCCAATTCCAAATTGAAATTGGGTAATCTTTCATTAATGTTGAAAGTAGTATATACAAAGAAGATAACAAAGCGATAAACGATAAACCAATTATGTCGATCCTTTGAATCTTCTTCCCCCTTAATCTTGAGCCAGATCAAGGTTATCCAAGAGCTTCACTTTGATTCCCTTCTGCAGTGTCTTGATTCCTTGAACTCCCCGTTCCTCAATCGTTACACTCAGCCGAATCCTCAATGAACGCCTCTTGATAAAAACCCCCAAGAACCACCCGTCGTGGAGGACAAAACCCGCAGATTTTATTCACCAACAAACCCCACAAACCTTCACCCACTAGGAATCTTCAATTCCGTTCCATGGACGTTATCGAACTCATCACTAACCCGCAACGCAAGAATGATTATGTGTAATTGTGTTGGAGATGATGAAGAACGAAGATGAGAAGCGTTTGTGTATCTTTCAGTCGTTGGTGTTGCCTTGAATAATTACCCTTGCACAATATATATGATTGCATAACAGTTAGAACCAAGAAAAACTGATTTTTGAACTTTCTTGATCAGTTAGGTCGACCACTTGTAGTGCTTAGGTCGACCTAACAGAGCTTGCAGAATTTTGCTCCCAGTTAGGTCGACCTGTTGAAGGAGTAGGTCGACCAGAATCCTCTTCTGATGCATTCTGGGGACATTTTCACAGATTAGGTCGACCTAGTTGATGTGTAGGTCGACCTAACAGGCTGGTATGTAAAATTCATCAATTTAGGTCGACCTAAATGATGTGTGGGTCGACCTAGCAGGAGTATATGAATTTTTCTCCATTTTAGGTCGACCTGGGTTGATGGTAGGTCGACCTAACTGCTGTTTTTCTGCATTCTTCATGTTTAGCTTGTGTTGAGTCAACCTTTAAACATATAAACATAATGGGTTGACCTATGAGTGATCAATGCTTGCTTTTCTTTGAGTTTTCTGCTTCCGTCTTGTTGTTTGAATGCTTATTTGAGTTTGCCATGAATCAAAAACATCTTTGAGTGTAATCTTGTATTCACATACTCCCCCTTTTTGATGATGGCAAACCATTCGTCTAAGCTTTGGTAGTAAGTGATAAAGACTCAACAGAGCTCCCCCGTACATCCAGCATCTATCTCTCAACAAGGCAATCTCTCAATAAAGCTCCCCCGTGCATCCAGCATCTATCTCCCCCTTTGTCAACATCAAAAAGAGAAAACAAGAGAATAGGAGAGTAACAAGAGAACCATAGATAATAATGCTAGCATGTACAGTATAGTAGGTAAAAGGTAGTTAATGATAGAATGAGACACATATGTGAGCAGGAGCAGTTTTTATGCATGAAGTCACTATAAGCATGTTAATTGATAGCATATTATAGTATCAATAATATTTTTGGAAGTGAACAACAATTACGTTACCGCTTTTTCAATATGACGCCTGGCTTGATGATGAACTACCTTTACGCTAAGAAAAATGTTAGCAAGACAAATAGATATATACATAAAGTAAAGAAATAATATTAAGAGAAAACAAACGTAATTAGCCCAAATTAGAGATATCGAGTATCCCTAATTCCCTACGAATGTTGAAATATTGCTCCGTTGCTAGAGGTTTGGTGAAGATGTCAGCTAGTTGCTTCTTGCTTTCTACATGTTCAAAAGTAACGTCTCCTTTCTCTACATGATCTCGTAGAAAGTGATGCCTTATTTCAATATGTTTGGTACGTGAGTGTAAGACAGGATTTTTACTCAAGTTTATGGCGCTTGTGTTGTCGCACATGATAGGTATGTGATCAAGCTTAATACCAAAGTCAAGAAGTTGTTGCTTGAGCCATAATATTTGTGCACAGCAGCTTCCAGCAGCTACATATTCTGCCTCAGCAGTGGATAATGCAACCGATACTTGTTTCTTACTATGCCAACTTATTAATGAGTTTGAGAATAGATGACACGTTCCACTAGTGCTTTTTCTATCGGATTTGCAGCCAGCAAAATCTGAATCGGAGAATCCTACCAAATGACACTCATTTCCTTTTGGATACCATAGGCCATATGTAGTAGTTCCACGTAAGTATCGCAGAATTCTTTTGACAGCTTTCAAGTGAGATTCTTTTGGACAAGATTGATATCTTGCACACATACACACACTAAACATAATGTCTGGTCTTGAGGCAGTAAGATACAATAGTGAACCTATCATACCTCGGTATAATTTCACGTCAACCTCTTTACCTTTCTCATCTTTGTCTAGATTTGTATTTGTTGCCATAGGTGTGTCAATTTCCTTTGCTTCACTCATTCCAAATCTTTTGAGCAGCTCCGTACAATATTTAGTTTGATTCACAAACGTTCCATGACTGAGTTGCTTGATTTGTAGGCCAAGGAAGAAATTTAGCTCACCCATGAGACTCATCTCAAATTCACTCTGCATAAGCTTAGAAAAGTCTTTGACAAGTTTTGCATTAGTGGACCCAAATATAATATCATCTACATAAATTTGGACTAAGAGAATATCCTTATCTTTTCTTTTAATAAAGAGAGTAGTATCAACTTTACCTCTAGAGTACCCTTGACTAAGGAGAAATTTGCTCAAACGTTCGTACCAAGCCCGAGGGGCTTGTTTAAGACCGTATAGAGCACGTTTCAGCTTATAAACATGAGTTGGATACATGTAATTCTCAAAGCCGGGTGGCTGAGCAACATAGACTTCTTCATTTATATAGCCATTTAGAAAGGCACTCTTAACATCCATTTGGAATAGTTTGAAGTCTTTAGAACAAGCATAAGCAAGTAAGAGGCGAATAGCTTCGAGACGTGCTACAGGAGCGTATGTCTCTTCATAATCAATACCTTCCTCTTGATTGTAACCTTGGGCAACTAATCTAGCTTTGTTTCTAGTAATAACACCGTTTTCATCAAGTTTGTTACGAAAAACCCATCTAGTGCCTATTACTTGATGATCTCCCGGATGAGGGACTAAGTCCCAAACATCATTCCGTTTAAATTGGTTTAATTCTTCTTGCATGGCCATTAGCCAATGCTCATCAAGTAATGCATCCTTAGCGTTTTTCGGCTCAACTTGTGAAACAAAAGCAAAATGATGGCAGAAGTTACTTATCTTTGAGCGTGTTGTAACGCCCCTTGAGATGTCTCCTATTATATTGTCAATTGGATGGTCTTTCACGTTTGTCCAGGCCTTGGGAAGTTCTTCATTGTTTGAGATGCTTTCTTTTTCATTTTCATTGTGAGACTCATCTTTCTCTCTCTCAGCATCTTTCTTTACAATACTTTCATCCTCATCTTCCTTATCCTTGACAATGTCTTCAGTGGATGGGCCTGCACCATTAAATGAAAGACCTTTCTCGACATATTTTGCATAAGATTCATCAAAAGAAACGTGTACTGACTCTTCTACTATAAGTAATCTCTTATTATATATTCGATATGCTTTGCTAGATTGTGAGTAACCAAGGAATATGCCCTCATCAGCTTTAGCATCGAATTTGCCAAGATTATCCTTACCATTGTTCAAAACAAAACACTTGCAACCGAATACATGGAGATGAGATACATTTGGTTTTCTACCTTTTAGTAATTCATAGGGAGTTTTGTTCAGTATAGGACGTATTGTTATCCTATTCAAAACATAACATGCTGTACTAATCGCGTCAGCCCAGAAATACTTTGGTAGATTACCCTCATTCAGCATTGTTCTTGCCAGCTCCTCTAGAACTCGATTTTTACGTTCAACTACTCCGTTTTGTTGAGGTGTTCTAGGAGCTGAAAAGTTATGCTCAATTCCATGTTTATCACAGTATTTTTCAAAAAGAATGTTTTCAAACTCTCCACCGTGATCACTTCGAATTGCAACTATTTTGTTGTTCATTTTGTTTTGACATAATCTTGCAAATTGTGTAAAGCTGGAAAAGTTTGATCCTTACTAGGTAAAAAGATTGTCCAACAAAATCTCGAGTAATCATCGACAATGACAAAACCATAGGTGTTTCCACCTATGCTTTTAGTCCTTGAAGGGCCAAAGAGATCCATGTGAAGTAGTTCAAGAGGGCGTGATGTTGAAACCACGTTCTTTGATTTAAAAGAGATTTTTGTTTGCTTTCCCTTTTGACAAGCATCACATAGATGATCTTTTGAAAACTTCATTTTGGGTAAGCCGATTACTAAATCTTTTGAGACAACTTTATTTAGTAAGTCAAAATTTATGTGGGCGAGACGTCTATGCCAAAGCCATGAGTCATCGCCTAGAGCAACTAGACATTTGGTACTAGACTTAGATACCTCATCCAAGTTTAGCATGTAGATGTTGTTTACTCTTAAGCCCTTAAACATAATGTCTCTTTTCTTAGTATGTTCTATTGTGCATCCAGAATTTGTAAACATTACTTTAAAATCTTTGTCGCACAATTGACTTATACTTAAAAGATTATGTTTAAGACCTTCTACTAGCAGCACATCAGTTATAGTAGTGGTAGAAGGGTTACCTACACTTCCTTTACCAAGTATGGCTCCCCGATTGTTATCTCCATAGGTGACATACCCCTTTTTCTTTGCTTGAAACTCAACGAAAAGAGATAGGTCTCCAGTCATGTGTCTTGAACATCCGCTATCAAGGAACCACAACCTTTCGGCAATGTCAAGACACTTTTCCTGCAAGATTAATTTAAAGAGGGAGGTCCCCAATTTTCATTGGGTCCTTGGTAGTGAGTACACAATTTGTTGCACTTAGGCAACCATTGAAATACTCCTTTAGGAACTAAAATTCTCCTAAATTTGCATTTTTCAATGGTATGTCCCTTTTTGCAACAATAATGACAGGTAATATGATGAGAATATGGAGTTTTGCTAGTTGATGCTTTTGGTACAAAAGTGTATTTGCTATATAAAGGAGTATACGATCTTTTGAACTTATTTGGATCAACCGCAAAAGTCACTTTTGGTTGTAGAGCCTTGTCTAACTTGGCTTTTAGATCTCTTACTTCTTTTTGCCAAATGTGACATGTCTCACAACCAAACCATGATGTAGGATCTATTTCAACTTTGTCCTTTTGAATGTCTAGCATAGATTGTTTTAAAGCTTCCATATCCCTTTCGGTTTTCTCAACTTTTGATTCAAGATATGAAAATATTTTCTTATTTGAGGCCAAAAGTTTGAAAGCTTTAATTGCATCTCTATGTAATTCTTCAAAAGCAAGTTTTAGTTGAGAATGAGATACCTTATCTACGAGTTCAGGTTTAAGATGACTTACAGCTTTCTTTTTCTTGTTTTGATGAGCCATGAAACATAGGTTTGCTGATTCTTCTTCATCGCTTGATGAGCTTTCACTAGATGAATCACTTTCCCATGCTATGTAAGCTCTTTTAGATTTGTTATGACCTTTGCTTTGGTTCTTCTCCTTTTCTTTCTTAAGGTATGGACAATCCGGTTTGTAGTGACCGGCTTTCCCACAATTGAAGCAAAGACCTTTGATCTTTCCTTTGTTGTCGTCATCTTGTTTGAACATGTTTGATTGCTTTCTATAGTTGATCAATCCTTTGTCGGAATGTTTTGCACCATTTTTCTTTAGATATTTGTTGTATCTTCGCACAAACAGTCCCATTTCCTCATCATCGGAGTCTTCGTCATCACTTGTGTCACTATCCTTTGGCTCTCGTTTTGAGGTCTTGGAGCTCGAAGCTTTTAGAGCTATTGACTTCTTCTCTACCTCTTTCTCCATGTTCTTTTCTTTCTTTGTCCTCTTCTCATGCATGTCAAGGCATTTAAGATGCTGTTCATGTTCCTCTAGTTTACCAAAAAGAGTGGTAATGTCTAAAGTGTTGAGATCATTTGCTTCCTTAATTGCTGTAACTTTGGGTTGCCATTCCCTGTTCAAACACCTTAAGATTTTGTTAGTAGCAACTGCATTGGAAACAGGTCTATCAAGAGAATTTAATCGATTTTTCAGGTGAACGAATCTTTTCTGCATGCTTTCGATGGTTTCACCATCTTCCATGTGGAAAAGTTCGAACTCTTGAGTTAACGTATTGATCCTAGCTAGTTTGACATCATCCGTTCCCTCGTGGGCAACTTGCAATGTGTCCCACATAGCTTTAGCTGATCTACAATGGGAAACGCGATAGTATTCATCAACTCCTAGAGCTGAGATTAGAATGTTTCTCGCTTTCCAATCGTATGCGTATCTCTTTTCATCTTCAACATTCCAAGTATCTTCTGGTTTTGGAACAACTGCACCAGCTGCATTTGTCATGGTGATCTGAAATGGACCATTGACAATAGCTGTCCAGATGTTCCTATCAATTGCATTGATATGGACACACATACAATCCTTCCAATAGCCGTAGTTTTCGCCGTTGAAAACTGGAGCTCTATTATGAGCCCCTTTAGGTCCGGAAGCCATCTTTCCAATAAGTGTTTCACGTAGCACGGAATAAACCAGAGCTCTTGATGCCACTTGTTAGACGCTGGCCTTAGGATCTAGAGGGGGGGTGAATAGATCGTTCACAGTTTTACGGATTTAAACGACTTTTCAGCGGAAGTGAATTCTGAATCGACTCGCGTCTATTCCGAACCACTATCGAAACGATTATATATGTGTTTAAAAACCAGTCAAAGACTTGAAGTGAATGATAAGAGTATATGTCGCAGGATCAAGACGTTTCACTTATGAAAATCAGATTAACTTTTTGTATGATGGACAATGTTTGCAATGCAGTAAGAGTGATAGAAACAAATATACAAACACTTGGTGATAATGATCAAATTGAAGGTAATTCAATGTGTGATGGATTGTGATGTTTATGAACGAACTTAATTCACAATCTTAACACTCGAATCGTTGATCAATTTGCTATTATAACCAATTATGAACAGAATGTAAATGAAAAAGTAAAAGCGACAAGAACACGATATTTGTTTAGGCAGTTCGTCGATCGTCCTCGCGACGACTACGTGTGCCCCCAATTCCAAATTGAAATTGGGTAATCTTTCATTAATGTTGAAAGTAGTATATACAAAGAAGATAACAAAGCGATAAACGATAAACCAATTATGTCGATCCTTTGAATCTTCTTCCCCCTTAATCTTGAGCCAGATCAAGGTTATCCAAGAGCTTCACTTTGATTCCCTTCTGCAGTGTCTTGATTCCTTGAACTCCCCGTTCCTCAATCGTTACACTCAGCCGAATCCTCAATGAACGCCTCTTGATAAAAACCCCCAAGAACCACCCGTCGTGGAGGACAAAACCCGCAGATTTTATTCACCAACAAACCCCACAAACCTTCACCCACTAGGAATCTTCAATTCCGTTCCATGGACGTTATCGAACTCATCACTAACCCGCAACGCAAGAATGATTATGTGTAATTGTGTTGGAGATGATGAAGAACGAAGATGAGAAGCGTTTGTGTATCTTTCAGTCGTTGGTGTTGCCTTGAATAATTACCCTTGCACAATATATATGATTGCATAACAGTTAGAACCAAGAAAAACTGATTTTTGAACTTTCTTGATCAGTTAGGTCGACCACTTGTAGTGCTTAGGTCGACCTAACAGAGCTTGCAGAATTTTGCTCCCAGTTAGGTCGACCTGTTGAAGGAGTAGGTCGACCAGAATCCTCTTCTGATGCATTCTGGGGACATTTTCACAGATTAGGTCGACCTAGTTGATGTGTAGGTCGACCTAACAGGCTGGTATGTAAAATTCATCAATTTAGGTCGACCTAAATGATGTGTGGGTCGACCTAGCAGGAGTATATGAATTTTTCTCCATTTTAGGTCGACCTGGGTTGATGGTAGGTCGACCTAACTGCTGTTTTTCTGCATTCTTCATGTTTAGCTTGTGTTGAGTCAACCTTTAAACATATAAACATAATGAGTTGACCTATGAGTGATCAATGCTTGCTTTTCTTTGAGTTTTCTGCTTCCGTCTTGTTGTTTGAATGCTTATTTGAGTTTGCCATGAATCAAAAACATCTTTGAGTGTAATCTTGTATTCACATTTATGTTCAAATATTTTTTGTAGCATATATTGCTTTTAAATATCTCCATAATTTAATCTTTACACCATTAATTAAAGCATTATCCAAGTGGTTAAGTGTTTGTCCATTAAATCATTCCATTTTTGTACTAAAGACATCATTGTCATTTTGGAAAAGTCACTTTAATCACAAAACTTTATGCATTGAGCCCATTTTTTGTTGCTTCTAACTTTGAAACATATCAAAACCAATAAGCAATCATCTAATAGTATAGGAGCCACCCTATTGTTCATGAATAAAGCTTGCAAAAAGTCTTGGAACCATAACTTCCACTTTTCTTCAAAAAAAAGCAACCTAACACCATTTGAATTTGGTACACTTTTTTATTATATTTTTCCCTCCACAAACCACAAATCTTCCCTATAAATAAAGGCCCTTGCCTCTTGTTTCAAACACACGAAAATCTCCAAAGTCACTCCCTCACTTGAAAGCTCCAAAATTTCACTTTGCATAAACTTGTGAATTTTGAGTTTCAAACCATTTTTGTGTCAAACTAAGCCAAAACTCTTCATTTTTTCCCCATTATTTTCTTTCAAGTTATTTCAAGTTATTAAATAGGTAGACTCTTATGCTTATTCTTTCTTTAATTGTATTGAATTTTTACTCTTGTATTGTTTATTTAGTACCTTAATCATCATCATTTTTTATGAAAAACTCAATTAATTTTAAATCAAGAGTTGAAAAGTGTTCTTGAACCTCTATCTTCCTCTTTTTATTTTTTGGATCAATTGGATTTTGATGATTCATCTTGTTCAATTAAGTATGGATTAATGCTTGATGAACTTCATCATTTCAAATCTACTTTAAGGTGATCATGAGATTACTTTGAGTACTTTGGGATGGTGATAAGTTTGTCCTAAGGTCTTAAGAAATACTTGATTGATGTAGTGATCTCATAAGCTTCCTTGACTTAGGTCTTGATCCGCCCATATTTTCATTTGTATCATATGGTCCCAAATATTGATCATTAACACTAACATTATTTTGTACTAACTTTTATTTTTAACGCAATTTATATTTCCGCAATTTATATTTTTGTTCTTTATATACCCGCACTTTATAATTCCGTAATTTATATTTATGTTGTTTATATTTCCGCATTTTATATTATGCTCTTTATTTTATACTCTTTACATTCCATTGCATTTTATCTTTATGCCTTTTGTCTTTTGCTCACTTGAGCTCTTATTTTTTTTATATTTCTTTTGTCTTTTCATTTTTCTTTTTGGTTTACTTTTTTTGTTTATTTATCATTTATGACTCATTTAATTTTAATAAAATAAAAAATCCAAAAATATTTTATTTATATAATCAAGTCTTAACTTTATTTTATCTTATGTATTAAATAAAAAACCAAAAACATGATTGTTGTTTAAATCATTTAGGTCTTGTTGAAAGTTTGTGTGGTGTAATTTCTCGATAAACTCTTGATGCCATGATACCATAATTAACTTGCTTACTTTAGTAAGAATTTAGTTTCTTTGGGGTTTATACCATGTTTAAGTGAAGATTAATACACTAGTACAAATAATACAATATAATTTTAAAATTTACACCCGATTTACTAAAAACGGGTTTAATTGAGAATTTTTGGTGGCAATTTTGTAAATAGAATGTCACTTTTGTATTATTTGGTTATAATATACACCCTTTTTCCTAAAAATGGGTTTAAATTAAAAAATTTATTATAATAAAATTTCAATTACTCCTTTTAAACTAAAAAACGGGTGTAATTGTATATAAAACAAAAAAAAATGTTTAATTTTATAACTTAAAATATATAATCTATGTGGCAATATTAATGGGTCTAAATGTAATCTATGTGGCAATACTAAAACTCTTTAATAACATAATTTATTAAAATATACAAAACCAAAATTCAATCAATTCTGAACTTCATCGTGCATGCCGAACCCATTTTTCAATCAATTCTGAACTTCATCGCTTTCATCGCTTTCATCGCATCGCGTTGCTTTTGTGATTTCGGGTTTCAGCGAAGTTTGATTTCAGGAAGTGTATCATGTTGCTTCTGTGAATCCTTTCTCATTCGCTCAACTTCGCTTCGCTCCTGTGACGACTGAAAAGGACTTCGCTCATTCGCTCATTCGCTCTCTTCTTCTCCAACACTGCACCGCTCATCTGCTCACTGAAATTGAGAGGAAACCATTTCGCAGTGACGACAACGAAGTTGAGAGGAAACCATTTCACAGTGAAGACATTGGTAAGGAAGAATTAGGGGTTTTATACTTTGAGCGACATTGGTAGCTGAAGAATTAGGGTTATACTCGCAAATTAGTTCCTATTGCTTGATTTTGTTTGAAATGAATTTTGTTTGTATGAACTTGTTTTTCTTTTTCTGTGACATTGCTTGATTAGATAGTTCTTCAGACTTTAGATAGTTTTTCTGTGACATTGCTTTGTTCATTCAATATTGAGCATGTCAAACAAGTTCTAATGGAAAACTATATTGTTTTGACATTGCTTTGTTTTTTGTGAAATAAATTTTATATGAAGGCTGGAAGGGAGAAGGTGCGAGATAGAGAAGAACCTGCAGAGAAAGTGTAGACTCATAAGGGGTTTACTCAAGCATCGTTCGATTAGTTTTGAAAGGCATGTCTGAATCTGTGACTTAATTTATTATATATCATTTGAAGCATCATATGAGTTTGAGAGTTTGTTTCAATCCTATATCTTTGTTGTTGTTGATTTTGTTTTCACTTAATAGCTCATTGGTGCTTGAAATATTTAGATGTGACCTGTTTTGTTACACATTTATGTTTTTGATTCTTAGTGATGTGGGTGATTTTGCTAAACCATTAAAGGGGAAATTTGACTCTTCTTTAAACCTTGCCATGACAGAAACTATATAATCAGATTTCCCTTTTGAATTTTTTCCATTTGTAAGTTCATTGATAGAATGATATTCAGGTCATCTGTTTCTTAAGTATTAAACCCATCACTATCAAAACTATACCTCTATGTCCATGAATGAAAAAAAAGTAGATTGAAATCTCATAAATGTTTAGGTTTTGCAGGGTACTTTGAGGGATTTATCTACTTCTAGGAGAAACCACGAACAACACACTCTTTCGTCACCCGAGCAGGTATGCTGTCATTCACTAGATTGGGTATTGTATAATTGTGTTTTTAGGAGTACAGCAGTCACATTTTTATTGACTACAATGAGTTAATTTTTGCTCTTAGCGGTAGTAAATGCATCCTTTTACCTCTTATATACAACACTTGTTATTGTTATTACTTACAACTATTAATATTTTGAGTCAATGTGTGTTAAAATGGGTGGTTCCTATTTATGACTGTAGCTATCCCTCCGACAGGGATACGTAACGGAAAACGCCGACTTTAATGTAACCATAACTATTAGTGTCTATGTAAGTATTACAATTTGAGCAACCCAGTTTATTAAATTTCTAGACAACATCCGAGAAATTAATTCACATATGCCCATTAGATTAGGAAGACTGCTTGATGTAATCCGGAAGGTAATCTTTTAGCATGGCTGTATTTTCAAATATTTCACACTTTCTGTTTTTTCAGCATGGCTGTTATCGGTTTGGAATATCTCCAATTTTTGCGCATATGGTAAACCGTTCACAGGAAACATGTTTATTTCAATCCAAATAGTGCAATAGTAATTTTATCACTAACTATTCTCATTTTGGATTCTCATAAGATCAAGGCATGATTTCCCCTGTAGATGGCGTGAAAAATATGCTTTATGTATACTGTAGTTCTCAGTTCAGATTTTAGTTTGTCCAAGCTTTGCAAAAATGAAAATATATGCATAATGAAATAAACTTATATGCCATAGAGATTTCATTTTCAATCCTAAACTTGCTTAAGGTTATAGGAAGAGCGATATGGAATAAGTTTTGGAAATGGATTTGGTGCAGTAGCTACATTTTCTTACGTGAAGCAATATGTTCATCGTGGCAGCTAGTGATGTGATCTACACACATAATGTTGCAATCTCTTTTTCTTGTATACTTATTCTTCAAGATGGATATATACTTGCAAAGATAGTCTCATGTCAAAATAGAACAACGTTTATATGAGGGTTTAATTGAGATATGATAATATGTTTATAGTGAGGGATGAGCCAGTAGTTAGTAAGCTTTGAGATGCTGATTGCTACTCTTCTCCAATTGGTTGGTCATTTAGTTCTTATTTAAATTTAGAGTCGTCCTGGAATGATCTGGATAGAGACTAAGAGTTGTATCTTAATATTAATAAATTCATCTGTACATTGAATCTGAACACTAATTCATTAAGTTTGTTCTTCTTCATCAGTGTTGATTTAAGTTTTTGGAGGTTCTATGAATATTAGTCATAATTCTATAGTGGCAGAATATTAGTCATGATTCTATAATGGCAAAATAAATAAGGCAAGTTATTGAATTAGGGGATATGTTTGATAGTGATGAGAACTTTTGTACTCCTTTTCTTGCAGTGATTCATGGACCTGATGGACCGACACCGTATTCTCAATATGAACATTCATCTATTCCTGTCATAGTAAAGAAGCTTTTGATTGAAGTAATTTTAAGAATATTTTAATCTAGGCTATGTAATTATTCAGATACAAGGTTTTGTTTGTTCCACCGTAGGTTAGTGTTTAGCCAATTGATGTTGTGTTTTACATTGGTGTGAATATTTAATTATGTTACTAAAGAAAAACAAACAGGTTTGGTTTCATATTTGGTTATGTTAGTTAATCATTCTGAGACAAAGTTGGGTGCTTTGGTTTGGGGAAAGACAATAGTTTCAGTGTTCTTTATCATTGCTGACTTGAAAATATTAAGAGCAGGTGTCTTAGTTAAAAATACACACACAGATTTATTTCATTTAGTTTAAGGAAATTTATTTGGAGTAATTAAGTAACTAAATATTATCTTAATAACAGTATAGTAACCAAGTATGTTACTATACTTGGTTAGTTATGTGCTTAACATTGTGTGCTCTTGCTCTAAACTACTGCTTCTTATTATAAATCTCTTCTTAAACAGGAAGGTGAAGCAGAATGCAAGGTCGAAGAAGAGATAAAAAACAGCACTGTTTCTGAAGATTACCTTAAAAAGATTGAAGAATTCAAGGAAGATTCCATATCAAGAGATAAAAAGTATTTTTGTAAATGGTTGAAAATCAAAAGATTGAGGAGCAAAATCTACCAGATCAAATGCAAATGGTTGAAGAGGATAAGGAGATAGAAATGTTGCCAAAACAAAAGCCAAAGAAGAAGAAGAAGAAAACTTATATATGAAGAAAGTGTTATGACTTAGTTAAAATATAATTTTTATGTACTTGAAATATTATGACTGCACATGATTTTGTATACTTTTTGGTTAATATTAAAAATAATTTGACTTAATTAAAATATGATTTTTATAAGTATGATTTTATAGTATTTGCAATATTATGACTGAAAATAAAATATAACTAAATGGTGTTTATGAAATAGGGTGTAAATAGATATAATTGCTCATTCATAAATGGCGTATTTACACCCGATTTTTACTAAAATAGGGGGTAATTAAGAACATATTTACACCCGATTTTTATTAAAATAGGGTGTAATTAAAACATAATTAAGCCCAATTACATCCGATTTTTATTAAAATAGGGTGTAATTAAAACGTAATTAAGCCCAATTACACTCGATTATTATTAAAACAGGGTGTAATTAAAACGTAATTAAACCCATTTACACCCGATTTTTATTAAAACAGGGTGTAATTAAAACGTAATTACGCCCAATTACACCCGAGTTTTATTAAAACAGGGTGTAATTAAAACGTAATTACGCCCAATTACACCCGATTTTTATTAAAACAGGGTGTAATTAAAAAAGTAATTACGCCCAATTACACCCGTTTTTTATTAAAACAGGGTGTAATTAAAAACATAATTACGCCCAATTATACCCGATTTTTGTTTAAAATAAAGGGTGTAAATTCGTTAGACATTTCTCACCCTGTGGATATACACCTGATTTTTATTAAAAATAATGGGTGTAAATTTAATAAAAAACGGGTGTAAATTAACATTTTTGTACTAGTGATACCATGAACAAGTTTGATTCAAATTGTTTTATGCTTAGTAAATGATTAATATTTATACATTTATATTTAATATTTTCAAAAATCATTAAAACATATGTTTTCTTTAAATTAATTTGTATAAATTTTTAATACTTGTTAAATATACTTTTGATGAAATGTTGATATTAATGTCATGCCATTGGAATGTCTTTGTCTTTTGTTGTTCATACCATGAATTAATTAGACTTTATTCTTTTTCAAATGACTAAAGTATGATTAGAATGTGAAACTTTTGTCTTTAATATAACTTGTTGCTTTGATTTCTCCTTATTTATGTACTTGTGCATACTTGTTGATAATTTTATCCTTGTATATTTATACCTTGTTTATAGTATTATCGTTGTATATATACAATGTTAAACTAACCCCATATGCATGAGATATTTATCCATCCATCATCCATCATATTGATTCATACATGAAATGATCCAAAGGTATTAAACATCTTTTATCCATTATCATTTGAGTTTACATTGATCTCTTTGTTATACTCACTTGTTTGTCTTTTGTGACACATGTTATCATACACACACTTGAGGTATCCATTGATTGATTACTTAAAATTGTTGTGGAAAATCCAAAGGATTGAGAATGATATTGACTAAATTTGTCAAGGTACTCAATCTCTTTTCCAATCTCTTTTACTTTTTGCTTAGTATTGTTAAAGCTTTGCACTTGTTTTAAAAGTGGTTTTGTATTGTTAAAGCTCAACCTTTTTTAAATCAACCATTGGTTTTGTATTGTTAAAGCTCAACCAACCCTTTCTTTAAAACCTGGTTACTAAGAGGAGAATTATTCCCGGTGAAACTACTCTTAGTCCATTGACCTTGTATTGTTAAAGCTCGATCCCTTTTTATTTAAAACTTGTTAAGTTTTGTTAAAGCTTAACATTTTAAAAAAACTGTTGAGTATTGTTAAAGCTCAACACCTAGTTTGTTTTGGCCACTTTGACTCTTTTATTTTTCTTTTAAGGGAAACTACAAAAGTTATGACTTCCCTTTTCTTTAAAAGGGGTATGTAGGCCTAAGATGCGATGTCTTATCAAGCTGACTTTCAAAAACTTCTTTTCCCATCCCCAGACTCTTTTTAAAAACAAGTTCACATATGCTTTTTCAAAATAAATGTACACAAAGACAATAACATTTTCAAAGAGGTTCCCATGGGATACCATGGATATGAGGGATTCTTAAAACCTTCCCCTTGTATAACAAACCCCTTACCCAAATCTCTGATAAGATTATTAGTTTTGATTTTAAAAACTTCTGTGGGTTTTATTCCCTCTTTCTCCCATTCCTTTTGGAAACAATAAAGCGTGGTGGTGACTCCGTTTAAAACAAATGAGCTAAATATTTCCCATGGCTTTAGCCTCACCAATTTCATCGCTAAATATTGGTACATCCTTATAAGGGTTGACCCTATCTTTGTTTATATTATTGTTTTTGTTTTAATACATACTTTTTGTTTTTATTTTTTCATGTGAATACTTGTTATTTTATTGAGTTGTTTTGGGAAAGGGCTTGATTCCCGTTGTGGTGAGATAAATCCTAACCCGGATTAGAGTGCAACTTATGATAAGAGATGGTATAGTCATTTTGATCTCGCGGGAGTAGTCCCAAAGAAGTCAATTTGAGATCCATCGATCAGTGGAGGCCATTTTGGATGTAACTTTGTTGACCATGTAGTTGGGAAAGCATTGTTACATTCAACTAGGTTGTAGAAGCTGGGGACTTAGAAACACCTTAACCAATCTTGGCCATTAGGAAGTAGTGTGGAAACTGTGTTCGGATTCAATTCCAGAATGGTTGTTACACGATACTACACTCGGATGAGGTTCTCTTGGGATATTATTCAAACGAGCTTGTATGTTGCAAAGTTTATGATCCCCAAGTTGAGCTGCTTGAGTTTGGGAACATTTTAGAACCTTGTTCTACAGGTACAAAATAACCATAGTACACACCTTTGGGATGGGTAGACCCTTGACTCCATGCTCGTGACATTGAACCCTTGAACCCCATGTTTTTACAATGTTTGCATTCGTGCATCCATGCATTTTAAAACCAAAATATATTTCAAGGAATTAAAAGAAACCATTTTTGTAAAACATTATGGGAATGGAACTTGAAAGAATAAAAACCAAGAGGTACATTTTCAAGAGTCCAAAGATAGAATAGTTAAGAAAATTTGGATCTTTAATTGTTAATCCTGAGAATTTCTGTGACAAGTATGGAATGCTGTTATCTCTCCTAAGAACCAAGATGATATGAATGCTTCACATTGAGATTTATTAAGGATAACTTTTGAGATTCACTAGCTTTCTTTGGTATTTCTATCTTGTAACTTTTGAAAGTGTTTGTACCTTAAGGTGGCCCTTGTCCTTTTGAAAACTCTTGAGAAAATTGGTACTTCGATGACCCTCGATTGTCCCTCGATGACCCTTGTCCCTTTAAATGTACCAAGGATTCCTTGTCCCCTTATTATTAATGAATGAAATTTTCTTCTTCAAGTTACCTTATAGTGTTTACATTTACAAGTTCTTAATAATTCCTTTAAAGATATTTTGAGATACTTTGGAAAATTAAAAACAAAAAGTCTTTTGAATTGCATGCATCATATCACATTCACTCCTAAGTCAGAGTCTTATTCCTTCCTCCTTCTCTCCTCAGAGTCAAACTAATGCACCGGTATAATACTCGCACTAATCGTCATCGAAGAATGGAAGATGGTATAGTTGATGAACAAGAATGGCAAGAAGAAGTTGTTGTCTTACGCTCTAGTATTTAAAGATTGACATCTATGGTTCAAGACCTGGTGGCTGCTCAGAAACAGCCATCAACTCAAGCTCAAGCTACTGTGGTCTCCAAAGTTGAGACTCCTCCTCAACAAACTACAATTCCTCAAGCTGTTATGACTACTACTCCTGTTGTGGTGAATATTGTTCCTCTCCACAATGAGCAAACTTTCCACGGTGCACCTTCTGAAGGTATGGGAAGAATAGAAGAGTTTGAAGACCAACTTCTAGAGATGCAAAAAGAGATTAAGGCCCTAAAGGGAAAAGATCTATTTTGGAAAGAAGTCAATGATCTTTGCTTGGTTCCAAATTTCAGAGTTCTCGCAAAGTTCAGAGTCCCAGAATTTGAGAATTACAAGGGAAATTCTTTCCCTCATAGTCATCTGATCGTGTATGTCCGAAATATGTATATGCACACTGAAGACCAACGCCTGCTGATTCATTACTTTCAAGATAGCTTATTTGGAGCTGCTTTGAAATGGTACATGGGCCTGGATAGTACACACATCCGTAATTTCCATGACTTAGATGAAGCATTTATCAGACAATACAAATACAACATTGATATGGCGTCGGACAGAGATCAACTCCGCGCTATATCTGAAAAGGAGAAAAAATCATTCAAAGAGTATGCGCAAAGATGGTGTGAAATAGCTGCCCAAGTTATCCCTCCAATGGAAGAGAAGGAAATGACAAAGATTTTCCTAAAAACTCTCAGTTCTTTCTACTATGAGAAGATGGTTGCAACTGCACCCGCTGATTTCACTGATATGGTGAATATGGGTATCCTCTTAGAGGAGGCTGTTCGTGAAGGACGTTTATCCAAGAATGGGAACGCATCTAAAAAAGAACATAATTCTAATGCTATATCAAAAGAAAGGAAATCCATAGGAATAAATGGATATCAACATCAACAAGCTACTTTTGTCATCCTTACATAACCTACCAACTCCACGCCTCAACATGGTAATTCCTCTCGTCAAGGGATCCGCAGTCGGAGAAAATTAAGTGAATTAGATGTTATTCCCATGACATATACTCAGTTATATCCTTTCTTGATACAAAAAGATTTGGTTATTCCTAGGTCTTTTCCACCTTTGCCAAAATCATACCCTAATTGGTATAACCCTACTTCCCACTATGAATATCATGAAGGAGTTCAAGGGCATTCTCTAGAGACATTTACTGCTTTGAAATTTAAGGTTCAAGAGTTGATTGACCTCCAGATTTTGTCCTTCAAGTAAGATGGTCCTAATGTTTGAATTAGTCCTCTCACAAAGCATGGTGAATCTCTATTAATGGTGGCCTTGAAGTGTGAAATAGGTTTCCTTCAGCAGAAGTCCAGATGGAGAGAGTCTTCTCATATTTTAGCATTTTACTGCTTTCTTATTTGTAACCTTTCTTGTTTCTTAATGCATAGTTTTCCTGATGGAACTTGTTGGTTTTTGAATGATTATCTTAATGCAATGAATATGTTTGTCTTGAAGAAATCCATTCGTTTCACTCGTATTCATTTTTAACTATAAATTTTTTTCCTGCATTATGATACCAACTTGTTATCTATGGTAAATATTTGTAACCTTTCGAATTAGTAAATATTTTGCAAGGATAGCAGACAACTTGGTGTTATTAGAAAGTATAAGGAAATTTATTTTACTCAAGTTACCTATGGTTTCAGGGATGACACACCAGATATAGAATTTAATGATAAATCAATATAAATAAGGTTTGGAAAAACCCCAATTTCTTATGGAATTGAACCAATTAGGTTACTCTTTGGAATTGATAGAAACCATTTTTTCAATTTTCCAATCTCAGGATGTATAACTCCACCAAAAAAATTGTTGTGTCCTAAAAGAGAAAAAATGTTGTAGCGTCAATTGTATTATATATATGTACTGTTCCAGATTTGTTAATATATATATATATATATATATATATATATATATATATATATTGTTATGAATATTTATGTTAGTGGTTGTCCATCCATCTCCTAGTTTTTCATCTTCCTATTCCATACTTAATATGTGTTTAATATGTGTGATTTTCTATCTCCCTTGAGTCCTATAAATAGAGACCCATATTACAATGTAAAGTACACTTGAAAGAAGATGATAATACAATATTATTTTTTCTCTCATTCATCTCTCCTTCATATCTATATTGTTTTGGTTAATTTCATAACACGTTATCAGCACGAAGCTCTCAGGTATGATTCTTTCGCTTTGTGTGTGTGTATATATATATAATTTTTATGTGATTCCAGGAGGCATAAATATTATGTGTAATTAGGTGGTCCCAAAATATATGAAGTTATTATATCGTTCTAAGGATGGATCGTACTTTTTATACGCTTAAAGATTTTTTTTTACCGATCTAACAATTTTTAATTTTTAATATTTTATCTAATTTAGTTTAACATACTCATATAAAGATTGTCATTCCAGAAGAATGACACATATAATTTTAACGCATTCCAGAAGGATGGTTATATATATTTTTTAGAGAATTATAACAAATAACATTATATAGTTCTTGAAGAACTGATAAAGCATTCGAGTTCTTGAAGAACTGATAAAATAAAGCATTCACGAAGGATAGTAAAATAACATTGTATAGTTCCCGAAGAATTTATAACATTGCCCGTTGTTTATGGAAATAGTTTGTGATGTGATATTTGTAGAACTAAAGATTAATATTAAACTATCTCCAAATTATTGTTCAAAGATTGAGTTTAATCAATGATTGTGTTTATCAATAATTGATGAATTCTAGAAGAATTCAACGTTCAATCACCTTTAAAAGACCGCATCTATAATATTATTGAATCCCGGAAGGATTGCATATGTTATGTTAAAAATTTGAAAAATGATTGCATCACCTATATTATCGAATTCTAGATGGATTGAATCAATAATAGTGAAGTATTCCAGAAGGATTTCACAAAGAAATTTGTGTGTTTCGATGTAAAAAAATTGTAATATACTCATAAAATGTTTGTCATTCCAGAAGAATGAAATGAGTGACTCTAACACATCCTAGAAGGATAATTATATTTTTGGATTATTGTAATTTTCTAGCATTTGACTATCTTAAAAACTTATTAAATTTGTTAGAGTATAAATTATTTCATAATTAGAATTATAAATCTATATATTTCATCTATATATATGATGATACAATTTTAGTGATATGATTTTGTATAATTTTGATAATTATATGATAATATGTTCATATGCGTGTGTATGATTAAAATTATTAATCATGGGATACTATCATATTGGTTTTGAATATATTGCCAATCATTACACAAATTAGATATAGTTCTTGATGCTCCAAAATTAGGATGATCAATGTTTAATTTATATACTCAATTGTAATACCTCGTATTAAACAAAGTCTTGCTGATACAATTTCTTTATTCATATTATTTCTAAATATTGATATTTTTACAAGAGAATTAAAATATTGCAATATATTAAAGAATATATCAATAGTCTAAAGTTGCTACATATTTTAAGGTTGTTATAATAGTGCTTAGATTTCTCATATAAATTTTAATTATATTATTCTTTTTTTTTACAAGTATAGTGTAAGGATGACATTTGTTAGTCCATCTTAAAGGCACACGAAAGTAAGCTTATATTTTGATAGAGTCGGGATTCGAATGACCTATAATCCTTTATATTTTCTTTTTGTGTGTTCTCTTTATGTCTTGCCAAATATTTTTTCGTCATAGATAATTCACATGAATTATATTGGAGGTATTGAATATCTTTGTATTACACAAATGAATTTGGACATAAAATGTATAATAGAAAATCTATCGGCTTTTCCCTCGGGCTTGTACTACACTTATATTAGTACAATTTAAGTACATGTCATTGTAAACCAGTGGTTTAGAAATTAAACTTAAATGTGTCGTTGGTAAAACCGGTTGGTTCATCTCGGATTTAATATGATGCGAATAATTTGTATTGAAGAACCAGAAGTTTCTTCAATCCAGTCAATTTTTGTGTGTTTCTAAAGGAAAATAAAAATTTGAGAAATTACGATTTTATGACATTAATTGTTGCATCGACTAAAATATCATGCATATGTCTCTACTCATAACCAGAAGTTTGTGAAATTATTTTCTCAACTAATTAGACTAAGATCTTGTTTTCTGGATTTTTTTAAAAAAAATTCCTGTATAAGTATCGCATATATTATTAAAATTGATATTGAATATCATATAATATATGTTCATAAAAAGAAAATGGACCCGAAGATCCATTCTTTAGACGTCTAAAGTTAATTATATGGTTGATACTTATGAGATCATCAATTCTAAATTATATATTTGAAACACCCAAAGTATGATATTAAGATATTTATTCGCATTAAGCCAACAAGATACTATATCTTAGTCCTCCCTAATTTATTCTAATACTTCTCATATTTGTGAACATTTGGATGTGTTGTGTATATTCCAATTGCTCCAATATAATACATTAAGATGAGTCGTGAAAGAATATTGGAAAAATATAATTACTCTCAACTTTGAGGATATAATTTGAGAAAATAATCAAATACTTGATTGCAGCCCAGTAGGTTGATTATCACTTGATAAATTAATTTTCCCAATATTAGGGGGAGGGAATAATCAGCTGAAATCATGAACAAGAAGTTGAAATGAACAGCTGAAATCATGAACAAGAAGTTCAAATGAACAATTTAAAATAAATTGTTGTCTTGATCATCGTACAAATCAATATGTACCAAAAGTTCAAAATATTATTCATTTGCAAAGTTTATGAAATAAATTATCAGTTGATAATACTCCACTCAAAGTGAATTCTCCTATTGGATAATATAATATTGCAAATGAGTTGTTGTTGCGCCTAAAGCGTGGTATGAAAGTCGATTCCAATGTTAAAAGTCCTCTACTAAGAAAAGAAACTAAAGATGACCCAAGTGAGGATATGAAAATTCTAAGAGAACTTTGACCTAATTTAATTTTCAGTTCCAGAAGAACAAATCAAGTACTTGAAATATGAAATAAAGAAATCTCGATAAATTATGTCATGGATGAAATGGAATGGAACAGAAATTGAGATAACCAAATAAAGTCAATATTGACAATGTCTTTGTATACAATATAGCGCTAAAAGTGATCAATAATAACAAGGATCATGAGTCAAAGTCTATTAAAGATTGTAGACTAAGTGAGAACTGGCCAAAATAAATATATTCAATCGAAGAAGAATTAAACTCACTTTACAAGTAACTCACTTTTGGACCTGTAGTCCGAACACCTCAAGATGTGAAACTAATGTGATATAAATGAGTTTTTGTGAAAAAGAAAAATAAGAATGATATAAAGTTATATTTATTGCTCAATGATTTTCACAAAGACCTAAGATTGATTTTGATAAAACATATTCACCTGTAGTGGATTCAATCGGTTCTTGATAATTAATTAGCCCTGTAACACATGAAGGGCTTAATTTGAACATGATGGTTGTAATGACATCTTATTCATATGGTTCACTTAATAGTGACATTTACCTGAAACTCCCTGAAGGGTTCAATATACTAGAGGCACGTAATTATGGATCTCGAGAAAACTACTACATCAAAATGAACAAGTCTCTGTATGAGCTGAAAGAATCTGGATGCATGTGGTATAATCGCCTCAGTGAATATTTACTAAATGATGAATATACAAATAATTCAATTTGTACTTGTATTTTCATAAAATGATGTGGAAAAGAATTTGGAATACTAGTTATCTATGTGAATGACATACATATTATTGGAACTCCTGAAGAGCTTCCAATAGCTATAAATTCCTAAAAGAAAGAGTTTGACATGAAGGACCTAGGAAAAACAAAAATTATGTCTAGGCTTAAAAATTGAGAATTTGGACAATGGAATATTTGTACATCGTGAAGGTTATATAAAAAAATGTTGAAACACTTCTATATGGACAAATATCATCCATTATCTACTCTAATGATTGTTATATCATTAGATGTAAAGAAAGATCCTTTCAGGCCTCAAGAAAATGATTACAAAAATTGTTTGGTCCTGAAGTACCATATCTTAGTGCCATTGGAGCACTAATGTACCTTGCTAATTATACACGTCTCGATATATCGTTTGTGGTCAATCTATTACCAAGATACAATTATTCGCCTACATGAAGACATTTGAACGGAGTCAAACATATACTTCGTTATCTTAGAGATGCTGGTTACTTGTCAGATTCTCACAATAGTATATCAGAAACAGGTTATTTGTTTACATGTGATGGTACAACCATTTCATGGAGATCTATGAAACAACTCATGGCAACAACTTCATCAAATCCTGCATAACTATTAGCACTACATGAAGTCACTTCGAAGAAGACATTTTTAAGCAATGACTACAAATAATATCGTCTCACATGTAAATGTCTGCATGAGGGGGATAAATACATATGTTTTGCACTCTTTTTTCCTTCACCATGGTTTTTTCCATTGGGTTTTCCTGGTAAGGTTTTTAATGAGGAAATTCACATTCAAAGGATATTGTACTCTTTTTCCTTCACTAGAATTTTTCCCACTGGGTTTTTTCTAGTAAGGTTTTAACGAGGCATATCCTCAATGGACATCCAAGGGGGAGTGTTATGAATATTTATGTTAGTGGATGTCCATCCATCTCCTAGTTTTTCATCTTCCTATTCCATACTTAATATGTGTTTAATATGTGTGATTTTCTATCTCCCTTGAGTCCTATAAATAGAGACCCATATTACAATGTAAAGCACACTTGAAAGAAGATGATAATACAATATTACTTTTTCTCTCATTCATCTCTCCTTCATCTCTAGATTGTTTCGGTTAATTTCATAACATATATATATATATATATATATATATATATATATATATATATATATATATATATATATATATATATATATATGGGTGTGTGTGATAAGGCTAGTATTAGCAGTAGAGTTTAAATATAGTCATGGTTGTAGCACTGATACTTTTGATCAGCGGCGTTCGCGACCATGTTGATAAGGGTCTGTTAATGCATAATTGAGTGTGGTTTGCTCGTTGTTCTTGTTTTTATTTGTGCAAGGTTTAACTCTTGTTGATGTCCTAATTGTCTTTTGGACCAAAAATATTTATGGTTGATGTATTTTGTTTTATTTTGTTATGCAGCAAGGTATCAATGAAGATGTTGAAAAGAATGATATAAATGATGAAATTCAAGAGGATGACATAGATGATGGATTTCAAGAGGACGTCTTAGGTGACGAATTTCAAGAGGACGACATAGACCTTGATGATGAATTTCAAGAGGACGATATAAATGGTGAATTTTAAGAGGAGAACGTAGATAAAGAATTTCTCGAAGACAACATATGTGATGAATTTCAAGAGGACGGTCTGGATGGTGAATTCCAAGAAGACTAACATGAATGAGTTGGATGATGTATTTTTTGGTTTGTAGTCGAAAGCATTAAAATTGAACTATGTTTTTTTGTTCTTTTCTTGAACTATGTTTTTTGTTATTTTACTAGGGTCATACTTCAAAGTATTAAACTTAGTATTATAAAATGCTACATTAGGAATTTTTTTTACGCGATGCTATCTCGATTTTATTATAATATTACAAATTTTGTGGATGTACGGTTAGATTTGATCTTGTTTAAGTTATCACTACGCCAAATTTGTCTTTTAGCAGCACCCCCACGAAAGCGCTTTTAGGAAAAAGCGCTGGTATAGGTTTCGTTAAAAACAAAATTAAAAAACACGAAAAAAAAGCGCTCTTATAGGGGGGGTTACGAAAGCGCTTTCAAAAAGCGCTGGTAAAGGCATGGGTACGAAAGCGCTTCTCAAAAGCGCTCTTATAGGGGGGTTATGAAAGCGCTTTCAAAAGCGCTGCTATAGGGGGTGGGGTACCAGAGCGCTTTTACCCTAAAAAGCGCTGGTATAACCTTAGTTACGAAGGCGCTTTTCAAAAGCGCTGTCATAGCTTTTTTAAAATTAAAATTTTTAAAAACAAATTATACTAAACGCGTTTCATAATTCCTCTTTCATCGTTTCCATCTTTCCTTCTTGCAAATCCCTAATTCCTCTTTCTCTGCCATCGCTGCCCATAGAAAACTCAAAAAATCTTTGAAATCATCTCAGCCATCGTTGCCATCGTCGCCCACAAGAGAACATCGTGCCATCGTTTCCATCGTTGTCCACCATTTCAACTCAGAAAACTCACCATCTAACAAAATCGTGAGCCACCATTCTCTGTTCTCAATCAGTAGTCGTCGAAGAAGAAAATCGTGAACCTTAAGAATCCTTCTCCTTTGTAGATCAACCTTCGACCACAACCTCCCTCTATCGCCGGACACCGCTGAAGGATAGAAAAACACTTAGAAAGGGGGGGTTTGAATAAGTGTAGTCTAAAAACTTGAACGATAAAAACAAATTGCACAGTTATTTTTATCCTGGTTTGTTGTTAACTAAACTACTCCAGTCCACCCCTTTGGAGTGATTTACCTCACCTAAGGATTTAATCCACTAATCTCAACAGATTACAATGGTTTTCCACTTAGCCCACGACCAAGTCTTCTAGAGTATCCTGATCACAACCTTATCACTCTAGGAACAATTGCTTAGACACAAGCTAAGACTTTCTAGAGTATCCTGACCACCACGTGATCACTCTAGTTACAACTGCTTAGACACAAGCTAAGACTTCCTAGAGTATCCTGATCACACTTGATCACTCTAGTTACTTACAAATTAATGTAATCAATTCTAAGATTATTACAATGCTTCTGAAAAGCTATAATCACAACAGTGATATTTCTCTTAAAGTTTAAGCTTAATCTCACTAATATATTACAACAGCAATGTAGTGAGCTTTGATGAAGATGAAGTTTGTGAGCTTTGATTTGAACAGCGTTTCAGCAAGTTAGTATTCACAGAATTCGTCAGGATCGGTAACCTTGCTTCTCATCATAACTTCATATTTATAGGCACTTGAGAAGATGACCGTTGGGAGCATTTAATGCTTTGCGTATTCCGTACAGCATTGCATTTAATGTTCCACTCTTTTGTCAACTACCTCGAGCCTTGTTTACGCTGTGTCTACTGACGTTGCCTTTAATAGCTTCTAACGTTCCTTTTGTCAGTCAGCGTAGCCTGCCATCTTGTACTTGCTTCTGATCTGATGTTTGTGTATACAACGTTTGAATATCATCAGAGTCAAACAGCTTGGTGCAGAGCATCTTCTTGTCTTCTGACCTTGAAGTGCTTCTGAGCGTGATACCATGAGAACTTCAGTGCTTCTGCTTCTGATCTCAAGTTCTTCTGATTCTTCCATAGACCCATGTTCTGATTCTGCTTTGACCATCTTCTGATGTCTTGCCAGACCATGTTCTGATGTTGCATGCTGAACCTTCTGAGTCAAAGCTTCTGAGCGCTGATTTGTGCATACTCTTTATATATTTCCTGAAAGGGAAATTGCAGTGTATTAGAGTACCACATTATCTCATCCAAAATTCATATCCTTGTTATCATGAAAACTAAGAATATTGATCAGAACAAATCTTGTTCTAACAATCTCCCCCTTTTTGATGATGACAATAACATATATAAATGATATGAATTTGCGATCAGAAAGAGCAGACGGCTAAAGACAATTACACAGCTAAAGCATAAGAATGTGTATATGTCTCCCCCTGAGATTTATAATCTCCCCCTGAGATAGATAATCTCCCCTGAAATAAATACTAGAAGAATTTTAATAATAAAAGAGTTCCCTGAGTATTTTAGTAGAGACGTTCATATATGCTTGATCTTCAGAACATTCATGACTTCTGATTCTTGCTTCCATAGGACAGCTTCAGAACTTTGAATTTCTTTAGATCCTCAGAACATTCACAGCTTCTGATTCTTGCTTCCATCGGACAGCTTCAGAACTTGAATTTATTTGATCTTCAGAACATTCACAGCTTCTGATTCTTGCTTCCATCGGACAGCTTCAGAGCTTGAATTTCTTTGATCTTCAGAACATTCACAGCTTCTGATTCTTGCTTCCATCAGGACAGCTTCAGAGCTTGAATTTCTTCTTACATCACTTCATGCTAGATTGTATCAGAACATTGTTGAATGTACCAGAGCATCATCAGAGCATCTCTACATCCTGAAATGTTACAGAACAACGCTAAACGACAAAAGTCAGCATGAATGAGTCAGAACACATAATATGTATCAGAGCCACATAATATGTATCAGAACAAATGGACATAATGTTTCAGAGCATATTCTATCATCAGAATATCTGAACATTCTTCCTTCTTGCTTCTGATTCTGAAGCTTCATAGCACTCAACTTGCTTCAAGAATCCAAGAGCTTGATTCTTTATACTTGCTTCTCCTTGAAGAGGATCTTCAATTCCTGCAACAACAAAACTCAAAGCATAGAACTTTGCAAGTTCTGTTAGAAATGTGGGGCCTTTTTACTCGGTAACTGATAATATTAATCAGATCATTTATCACATTTTCTCCCCCTTTTTGTCATAACATCAAAAACATAAAAGATTCAGATGAAAAACAAAAGGAAACATATGGAAGAAAAAGATAATTTTCAATTAAGCTCAAGAAGACAGAAGTACAGAAGTACATGAGGATAGCAAGAGAAGATGCACAAAACAGATGCAGAAAAGCAAAAAACAGAGAAAACAAAACAACTAAGACTCAATCTAAGATGACCCTAGCTTCGACAAGATCTTGTCCAGCATATCTTGAACCCCATTGTTGTGCTCATTCTGCCTCTCCATGAAAGCTCTAAACTCAGCATTGACTGAGCTTTGCTCATCCTGGTTCTTCTGAATAACTTCCAGAGTCCTTGCAAGACGGGAAGGTTCATCAGAAGAAGCTTCACAGCTTCTATCCACAGGGATGGCATTGTGATCTGTAGCTTCCATTGATAGATCATTTGCAGGGTTTTCCTCAACAGGAACTGTTTCAGCCACATGATCTTCTACATCTGCTTCTTGCATAGAAGCATCTTCATATTCTGCAACCGGAATATCAGAATCTCCATTCTCAAGTGCCTGAAGAATGGCAGCTAGATTCCTAGGGGCAGAAGGACCTTCAACTTCTGGTGGGTCAACAACTTCTGGAATGACCAAGCTTGGGTCTTTCTTAGAAGGGTTTTCCCTCAGAAAGTCAAAAAGACTCTTGAAGTCTCCAACCAAGACAAAGAAATGAGGTTTCCAAACCACAATTTTTCTGCAAGGGTTAGCTTCCAATGCAGCAGCAAGTCTTGCTTCGTCCAATTCATCCACAAACTGCTTCTCCTTAATAGGAACACAATTTCTGAGAGGATGGTAGTATATACCATTATCACCCTCCAGAAGGTAACCAGGGGCAGCAGCCACTAGTCTCTTCTGTACTCCCATTGCTCCTACTTGAAAATCCTGGCGAAAGCTTCTCCAGAGATTTCTTGTAGAAACATCATCCAGACCATTTAGGAAGGCATCCTTCAGAAGGTCTAGACTGCTAATCACCTCATGTCTGAACAGTTCCAAGTAGGCATAGGGTTCAGGTTCAGGTGGATTGAAGGTGAATTTGTAGTCAGGGTAGAGAAGGCAGTAGGGTTTGGATTTTCTGATAGGTAAGGGATGGGATAAAGAAGGTGGAGGTGCGGTGGATGAGGAAGAAGGAACATCTGAGGGAATGATTGATGTGGATGGAGTATCAGAAAATATAGGTTGTGAAGAGGATGGAGTATTTATGAAGGGGATTGGTGAGAAAGATTTATCAGAAGGAGTTGGGGGAAGAATACTTAGAGGTGTGGGGTTTAGAATGGGAGTGGAAAGAGATGATGGAGAAGGATTTGGTATAGTGAAGTTGATTTTTGGTTCAGAAGGAGGTGATTGGGTAGAAGGTTTAGGAACAGAAGGAGGTGGAGTAAAAACATGCCTGGTGACGGATTCAGAAGAAGCATATGTAGATCTGGTGGTGTGAAAAGAGTCTTTGATCCTTTGCTCCCTGTATTCAGGAGAGTACACCTTGTCAGGATCATAGGTGACCCTCAGCTTCTTGGCTTTCTTAGCCTCATCTTTTCGGGCCTTTCTTTTTAGCCTTGCCTGTTGTTCCTTCTGATCCTTCTTCAGAAGATCAGCTTTGGACAGAAGTACTCTGCCACGGATCCAAGCAGGATCAATATCTGATTGCTTCCTAACACAATCTTCCAGGTAAAGCTTGACAACCTGATGAAGTTCTTTATGAAACAAAGAGACAAAACCTTCAACAGCAACTCTTCTTGACAGAATGTCAGGAAAGCTTGTGCACACAGAAGATACATTCTAGATGAGCTCTAGTCTGAACAAATCCACACCATTGAAGATGGGACCCTGAACTACTCCAAGAAAATGGGACACATCAAGTGTTCTGATGGAGTCCAGCAATTTGCTTTCAATTAGAATGTCTGAAATCATTCTTCCGAAAGGAATAGTTTTTCTAGGAATATGAGGGTACTTCGCCCTTTCATCTTCTCTTGATTCAACTATAGAAGTCTTCAGATTCTCAAATAGAATGTGAGAGATGTTGAGTTCTATCTTTCTGCCAATGCAAAAGAGAGTGTACTTGTGATCCGGACTGATGTAGGCGGAGGGAGAGAACATCTTCTTTCTATGGTGAAGAGAACCCAGAATAATCTCAGCCCATACTTGATAAAACGGCCTCAAAGTGCCCGTTTTATGAGAATCAGCTCCGAAGGCAAGAGAGATTTGATTTTCAACTTGATACCAGTTAACCGTTCCAAGTTGAAAGCCGGACCAACCTTCTTCATCATTCAGATTGTACAACTTCCTGATGAGCTTTTCAGTAATAACCACTTCATGCCCTAGCACAAAGGAAATTATAGCAGTTGGGGTAACCGTTGCATGTACCCAGAAGTCCTTCACAAGTTCAGGATAAATTGGTCCAACCAATCTATCAAGATATTTTGACCATCCTTGCTCCAATATTCTGACGTCACACAGAAAACCATTTGCTTTAAGGTTGTCGAAGTCCACAGCAGATTCACAAAGAACTTCCAGTTCGTCCATGGGAATCATGCATGTATTCAAAGGAGCATACCCATATTTGCGTAGAAGAATCTGTGTAGAAGTGAGACTTTCTGCTGGGTTTGATGAACTTGAAGATGAGTTCATGATGATTATGCTTTGAGATCAAATCAAAAACTAGGGTTTGAAAACAAATGCAACGAAAGAGATACACAAAAGAGAGAGAGAGAGAGAGAGAGAGAGAGAGAGAGAGAGAGAGAGAGAGAGAGAGAGAGAGAGAGAGAGAGAGAGAGAGAGAGAGAGAGAGAGAGAGAGAGAGAGAGAGAGAGAGAGAAAGAGAGAGAGAGAGAGAGAGAGAGAGAGAGAGAGAGAGAGAGAGAGAGAGAGAGAGAGAGAGAGAGAGAGAGAGAGAGAGAGAGAGAGAGAGAGAGAAAGGAAGAAATGAAGATGAAGCGGGTTATTTAAACGATTTAAAAAAATAAAGAGAAAAGAAAAAACTGTTTTGAAAGAAATTGATTTCAAGAAAAAAGACATCATTATGCATTTAATGAGAAATGACATTAGGAGAGAGAACATGGTAAATGAAATAATTTAACACAGTTACCTAGGTCGGCGTCTTTTCAACTGCACGCTTGTACTGTCCGTACAGACACGCGTTCATTTTCAGAAACTTATAGATGACAGCTGTGTTGTTTTGAAAAAACTGTACATCTTCTGATTCTGATCACTACTTCTGATAGTCATTCTTTAGAAATGATCTTGTTTTGATAGGATCATCTTTCTTCCCAAGAATCACATCTTCTGAATGAGCTGATGCAAGTCTGGATGATCTTCTGACTATTGGCTCTTCAGAAATCCTGAGATTCTCTAAAGATGCAGCAACTTGATCTTCTGATCCATTGCTTCTGAGACTACCAGCTTCTGCAGCTTTGCTTCTTGGTTCTACAGCTTCTGATATATCAATATCTATATCTGCAAAATTCTCAAGCTGCTTTGGTTTTTCAAGACCAAGCTTATCATCAAACCTGATATTGATTGATTCTTCTACAATCAATGTTTCAGTATTGTATACTCTGTAGCCTTTAGAGCGTTCAGAATATCCAAGAAGGAAACACTTTTGTGCTTTAGAATCAAACTTACCAAGATGATCTTTAGTATTTAGAATAAAACATACACATCCAAAAGGATGGAAATATGAAATGTTGGGCTTTCTGTTCTTCCACAATTCATAAGGAGTCTTATTTAGAATAGGACTGATAGATATTCTATTCTGAATGTAACATGCAGTGTTTATTGCTTTTGCCCAGAAATGCTTAGCCATATTGGTTTCATTGATCATGGTTCTGGCCATTTCTTGTAGAGTCCTATTCTTTCGCTCTACAACTCCATTTTGCTGTGGAGTTCTAGGACAAGAGAAATCATGGGCAATGCCATTTTCTTTAAAGAACTCCTTAAAGAATTTGTTCTCAAATTCACCACCATGATCACTTCTAACCTTTATGATCTTGCACTCCTTCTCAGATTGGATCTGAGTGCAGAATTCAAAGAACACTGAATGAGACTCATCCTTGTGTTTTAAGAACTTTACCCATGTCCAGCGGCTATAATTATCTACGATGACTAATCCATATTTCTTTCCTCTGACAGATGCTGTTTTGACTGGGCCAAACAGATCAATGTGCAAGAGTTCTAACGGCCTTGAGGTAGACACAACATTCTTAGACTTGAATGCAGGTTTGGAGAACTTGCCCTTCTGACATGCTTCACAAAGAGCATCTGATTTGTATTTCAGATTTGGGAGTCCTCTGACCAGATTTAGTTTGTTAATCTGAGAAATCTTTCTCAAACTAGCATGTCCTAATCTTCTGTGCCAGACCCATTGCTCCTCAGAAACAGACATAAGGCATGGCACCTTCTGCTTCTCAAGATCTGAAAGATCAATCTTATAAATGTTGTTCTTTCTCTTGCTTGTAAATAGGATTGAGCCATCCTTCTGACTTACAGCCTTGCAAGACTTTTGATTGAAGATTATATCATAACCATTGTCACTTAATTGACTTATGGACAATAAGTTATGCGTTAATCCTTCTACAAGAAGTACATTAGTTATGGAAGGAGAGTTACCAAGACTTATGGTTCCAGAGCCAATGATTTTGCCCATCTGATCTCCTCCAAACTTGACTTCTCCACCTGGTTTAAGCACCAGGTCTTGGAATGTAGACCTTCTTCTCGTCATGTGTCGCGAGCACCCAGAGTCCAGGTACCATGACATTTTGCTTTTTGTCCTCTTTGCAGCCAAGGATATTTGCAACAGAAATTATCTTCTCCTTAGGTACCCACAATTTCTTGGGTCCTTTCTTGTTAGTTCTCCTCAAGTTCTGATTGAACTTGGGTTTAGCATAATATTTAATAGGAGGAACAACATGATATTCTTTGGGTTTGTCAGCATGATATTTCTTAGGATGTGTCACATGTTTCTTGGTGTGAACAGTGTTAAAGCTCTGTGCATGTGAAGTGAGCCTAATATCATGTGCATGGCCATATTTGAACTGATCATACAATGGCTTGTATGTGATCTTCAGATCATCAATAGGTTCAAATTTATGTGAGGTATCACCCTCATAGCCAAAGCCAAACCTTCTGTTTCCAGATACACCATATATCATAGAAGCAAGATGACTTCTGCCAATACTTCTAGATAAGAACTTTCTAAAGCTCGAGTCATATTCTTTCAGAATATGATTGAGACTTGGAATGGATTTTTCTGTTTCAGAAGGAGATCCACTATCTTTGGATAGATTGTCGCAGGGAAAAATCGTATCCTTTTTCGGGATGAGACACCTGATGCCTTCTTTGGGCTCGAGTGCTCAAAAAATGATTTTTCTTTTGTTCCGACCAAACTTTTTATTGTTTCCAAAGTAGGAAAAGGAAAAAAGCTGCAATAACCTTAAAAGTGGGGGAGAGATCTTGGGTAAGAGGGTTGGTTATACGAAGGGAAGGTATTAGCACCCAACGTATCTATAGTACTCTATAGGTTTCTTTTCTATGTTTTTCATTCCATGTTATTGAGAGGTTCTTGTGAAATAGGTGGGACCTAAGGTGTTTGTTTGATTATGCTCGCAAAGATCATTGCGATCCTCTGCATACATATCCCTTAGAGGGAATCAGAGCATCTGTAGCTCGGGTCTACGGGTGCTAAGGTTTGAATGGTTTGAGGGAGAAGTTTTGCTCGCCAAGGATACGACCTTGTGCCTACGTATTCTCAAAGGGATGTTGAGAAAGTCAGAGCAATCGTAGTTCCCACTTATGCTTGTGGAAGCAACGGAAAAGAGACAAATGTCATCTAAATGTTTGATGTATCTAATCTATATCATCACATACATCTGTTTGATTTTGTTTGAAAATCTTTTCATTATAAGCCCTGGGCCATGCCACTTATGGTGCTTAGAATGATAAAGATGCTTTTTAGCCAGCCTTGTGGCAAAAACTTCCAATGAAGTCAGCCTTGTGACAAAAAGTTTTGATTAATCAGCCAGCCTTGTGGCAAAAGTTTCAATGAAGTCAGCCTTGTGACAAAAACTTTGATTAATCAGCCAGTATGGTGGCAAAAAGGTTTGATTGATTAGCCAGCCTTGTGGCAAAAAGAGTTATTTGATTGATTGATTGTTTGGGATGATATAGATAAGATACCCCTATCATAGAGATGATAAATGTCTAATCTCCTAGGGTATTTGATTTGGATATTGGGGATGCTTATAAGAAGCCCGTGGGTCCTTGTACGAAGCCCAAGAGGAGGCTATCCGAGGGTCCTTGCATTGTAAGCCCAAGAGGAGGCTATGGGAGGGACTATCGAGGGTCCTTGCATTGTAAGCCCAAGAGGAGGCTATGGGAGGGACAAGTCGTTTGTACGAAGCCCAAGAGGAGGCATGGTATAGTTGGTTTGAGCTCTTAGAGCGATTTCACCGGGAAACCATACTCTATGTCCTAACCTAAACTAGGGAGATTCTTTGCACGAAGCCCAATAGGAGGCTATGGGGAACCTAGTGTTGTACTAAGTTGAACAAGCATATATATATAACATGAACAAACACATTAACAAGTATGAACAAACATGGACAAACATGAACGAGTATGAACAATTACATATATATGACAAAGTGTGTGTATATAATGGAGTTTATGAAGGAAATATACCTGTAAGCATGATCCATTTGTATACACGGGGCTCGGGACTTATACTCGGGGAGAGGCCCACTTGAGTTTATTCAAAAGCTATGTAAACAAGTATTTACAAAAGGGGCTTGGGACTTATACCTACATGGAGGCCCATGGTATTTTTGGGAAGATTTAAAGAAAACCTTCATTTTTTGATTTGTTGTTCGAAGTTAAAAAAACAAATTGAACGAGATATATACAAAAAGGTGTGTGTACAATGAAATACCTAATTTCATGTACAGGAATGGGACTTATACCTATGTGGAGGCCCATGTTTTATTTTATAACACATGGTTGATTGTTTTGTTAAAAAACGCGAAGTTTCGTCGTTTTGAAAACAGTTTGAAAGTTTTGTTTTGAAAGAAGTTTTCTGTTTAAAGAAAAACTGTACAAAGAAAAAAGGAAAGGGACTTATACTCTCTAATATTCGAGAGGCCCACGTTTGAAAATCAATTGATCAATCCAAAAAGATTTAATCAATAGTTTCTATTGAAAAGAAAAACCAAAAAGAAACGGTTTATCGTTTTGAAAAATTGTGATCGTTTGTTTTAAAACGGTTTGAATTTTGACAAGAGTCAACTTAATTAAGATAAAAAATAAATTTCATGCTTAACTAAGACCTAAATAATTAGGGTTTGATCACAAAATATTTACAAGTGATTAAGTTTGAAAAATCAAATGAAAAAAACAAATTTTAAAGTATAAAAAATACTTAAAAATATGTCATTTTAAACTTAATTAAAAATGTATTAAATTAATATTTTTTTTGTGATTTTTTTGGATGTTCTTAAAATATACCTATTAAATAAGAAGTGTAAAAAAATGAAGTGAAAATGATGAATTTTGATTGGTTAAATAATTAATTGAAGTTGTAAAGAAATTGAAGAAAATAAGTGTCAAAAAAAATTAGGTTTTGGTCCTGCCAGGGTTTGAACCCACGCCCTGAGGTTCACTACTCAAAACAACAACCAACTGAGCTGCGCGCGCAGCTTGTTTATGATACACACTCATTTAATTATATTCAAAAACAAGTATTTGAAACTTCTGAACAAAAAATGGCGCCAAGAACACATCCCTATTTTGATTTTGAATTTTTCTGAAACTGAACCAATTTGAACAAGTAAAGGGTCTATTTCACTCGATTTTCCATAAGGAACATGATGGTGATCTTTAATTTCATTTATTTTTGTTCTAAGATGGTTAATTTTCTGATGAACACGAAGAACCCTAATATGACAAATCATTGTGAAATCGTGTATGATCATGATATGATGCAATTGATTGAGGGTTATTATTCAGTGATGGTGCAGAAACAAGATGGTAACTCAATTTTTCATTTATGATGCATGTATGATAGAGTTTGAAGTTCATGAACACTTACCTTAAAAACGGCACAACTTAGGATCGAATTCTGCAAATGAGGGATTCCAGATGTTGTTTCTTGATCTGAACACCTTCGGTGGACCTTATGGAACATGTTTGGATACTTGGAGTGGATTGAAAACCTCTTGATCAGTTTGTGGTACCCGATCTGCAGTAGGACTCATGTGAGGATTAAACTTGGTGATTTTGGAGTTACAGGTCAGGGATGATGATTGGGATAGTTCATATATGGTACATGGATGGTGTTTGGATGATTAACTTGGTCAGAAATGAGCTTGTGTGGATTTTGGCATGATAAGGCTTATTATGTGCATATATGGAAGTGAGGTAGTGATTTTGAGATTTGAGTGTTTTTGGGGTGTGTGGATGGATCAAACACATCACATTTGATGTTTATGGGATGTTAGAACCCTCACTTTGCTTAGAAATTGCAAGAGATGGAAATTGCAATTCTCCCTCTTTGAAACTCATGAAACTTGTAACTTAAGAAAGAAGAGAGAAAACCTATGATTATGAGGTTTTGGTGTGAATTTGAATGAAGTTTGGACCTCTATTTATAGGCCAAGGATTCTGAACTCCAAGCTTTGCAAGTTGATCAAAGAATGGTGATTTGGCATTTGGAGATAAAATGGAATCTTTACATTTAATGCATAATGGTTAAAAGTGACTAAACCATGGTTAAACTTCAAGCTTCTTATCCTCTTCCATTATGATCTTCAAATCAGAAAATATCTTCAATTATTGTCTTGATGCATCATTACTTGCATTATTTGGCAAAATGGTTCATAACTTAGTGAAAATGGCTTGAAATTTCAAGTGAAAATGATCACTAAATGCATAATTCAAAACCATAGCTATGCTCCATATTTTTTCATGCTCTTGGACATTTTGGAAAGCTCATATTACACACTTCAAAACCCTAGTTGAAAGTTTCTTCAAGACCTTTAGGGAAATGGGTGAAAAAGATCCATGAACTTTGAAGAAAATGAGGTTTTAAGTGAAATTTTCAAAAGATACCAACTTTGAAGCTCCATATCTCTTAAATGGTTGATCTTTTGGAAAAATATTTATTGTGACAAAGTTGTTCATTGGATCAAAATCTACAACTTTCATGTTGGAAGTTTTTTTCAGTTTGTAGGTGAAATTTTGAGTTATTCCCTTCCAAAGTTTGGAAAAAACCATTGAAAAACACTTAGAATTTTTTCTAAGTATAAAAGTCAAACTTTGACTTTTTGATTCTTGATTGATTTTCTTGATTTTTCTTGATCAAATGACTTCATATATCATATATTGATGATTCAAAACTTCAAAAGTCAAGGTTGACCAAAATTCCCCAAAAGTCAATGGTGATCTTGTGCAGTTGACTTTTTCAGACGAATCGCGTTTCTGGAGATTTTAAATGAACCAAGCTATCCTCACCAAATGAATGGTATGAATGGATCATATTGAGTTATTGGAGGACCTTGAGCCATGTTTTAAGTTATGGCACCATGTTCTGATTAAAAAGTCAGTTGTTCAGTGAATTAGGTCAAAAACCCTAATTGTCGACCTGATGAAATTGATGACTGTGGATCTTGAATTGAGATGTAATTTCCATTGGATGTTGTCATAGGGATTATTTGAGGATGATTGAAACCTTTTATTGACTTCCTGGGGATTTTTAGGGTTTCCCAAATGTGATCCCTGATTTCAGTCCCTGATAGTTCAAAAAACCCTAATCTGATGATTTGAAATTTCATTGTTGATCAGTCCCCGTGTTGGAGATGTCTTGAGTCAATAGATTAGGCCAAAATGATGTACTTGGGGTCTTGAGGTCATGTCCCAAGTCATTAGGTCAAATCCTGAGCAAAAGTCAAGGGTGTGCTATCTTCAGTCAAAACCCTAATCTGGTTGATTCAAAGCCTCTGAGCTTGTTGAAATGAATCTTTGAGGACCAGATGTTGATTGTTGGTGAAGATGGTTCTTTTGAGATGAAGGGAAAACAAAACCCTAATTGATTGTTGCTTGTACTGATGAGTGATTTCTTGATTAAACCCTGCTGAGTCACAAGTAGCAAACACAAGCTATGCAATTTGTTAGAGATGCAAATGATGCATATGCTATGATATGAGGTGGTATCTTAGGTCAAAAATTGGGGTATGACAGATGCCCCTATTTAAGTTTCTTCAACCTGAGACATGAAGATTGAAAATCTTCGTTTTGATAGGGTGGAAGAGACTTAAATATCAGAAGACGCAAATTTTGGACCTAAGATACCAAAATTGCGAATGATGCAAGGATATGTGTACCGAGAGGATATCAAGAACTGACTCCACTGGGGACAAGAGACCGGGAAGGATGTCTCAATCCGTTTTAGGAAGAGAATCCGTTTTTTCTTTTTTTTCGGGAAAGCAAGTGTATGCCTCACCGAGAAATGATAGCTTTGTAAGAAAAGCTTACCTATCGACATTATCGACTATCAGCATGGGGATAGACTTGACAAGGTAAATACATCTCAAAGGTTCGGTTAATATTACCGACTATCAGCATGGTGATAGACATGTTAAATAATATAACCAGAACAAAAAGTTACCGACTACCAGCCTCTTGATAGTGGTTCTGAAGACATGATCAATTATCAGCCAAGTGATAAAATGATTCTGGAGACTTTGCTAGGGAAATTACTGGTTATTCAGCCTTGTGAACAGTAATAAGGCCCTGATTGTCAAATAGTCTTCATGATTGATTTCCTTGAGAGGAAAAAGCTTTTGAAAGAGACATAAGCTGCTCAGATGATGAGGCTATTGTTTATTGCCTGTTTTTCACAACTCTGTTTGAGGAATCGGAATTTGAATTTTTGGAAAAGACAAGGTTCTATCCATGAATGAATTGGAAAGAAACAGTCAAACAAGACTTTGTACCCAATGAGGAATGAACTCGACTGGGGATTTTCTCCTTCGTTTTGAGAGGAGAAAACTAAAGCAAACTTCTTCCACGAGGAATGATCTCAGTGGGGAACTGGAGAAAGAAAATGTTCTTTTTGCTTATGGGTGACAACCTACTGGAGAGATGACATGCCCATACCTGTTTCTTTTTTCTTCTTTTTTTTTTCTTCTTTCTTCTTTTTTTTGGGATAGATATATCCTGGACAAGTGATTTTAGGCAGACATTGAAAAATGCAAGAATGCATAAATGATGCAAATATGTATGAATGATGAATGTCATGAATGTTGCATGCATGCTAACAATACTGACAGATAATGAAGTGTACACTGGAGAGGGACCGACGTCGCAATACAACCAGATACTTGGCAAATGTTCTTCAACACGGTGTAGATAACACAGGTGATGAATGGTGTTGCGTGCTTTAATCTTCTCTGGGGATGATAAGCATCTTTTCTTATTAAGATGGAAGAACCTCTTCACTGGAGATGGAAAATCTTCGTCACTGGGGATAAAAGACCTTCTTCACTGGGGATAGAAGAGCTTCTTCACTGGGGATAGAAGAGCTTCTTCCTATCATAATCTTTGATTCATCCTATGGAGATAGCTGTTGATGTTCCTTCTGTTGTTCACAACTCAAAGGAAAGTTTCGCTTTTATTTTAAAAATTATTTTTTCTTTTTTTTTTTTCAAAAGAATAACACAATTAAAGCGTCATTTTGCAAGCTGAAAGAAATTAAAGATTGCAAACAAATGGGCACAAGGCTCAAATTTATTTAATAGGATGGTAATCAGCTAAAGGCGTGATTCCATGGAGTATTTACAAAAGTTGAAAATAGTAATTATGCGGAAAAGGCTACTTTGAAAGCAATAACCACTATTCCCCCTAACAACTTTGAGTTCCAACTGTGCCTGTCGCTTCAGATTGGCGATGATTTGATTGAAGATCCTTTGATGAAAAAGACTCCTCAGGTGACGAAGTATGGACTGATGCAGTTACTTTGTCATAAATCCCTAATTTTTGCCTAGATTGCCCTTTCAGGTTTTCAATCTACCAGGATGAATTTTTCTGTTTATTGTCTCTAATTTTTGCCTGGACCGCCCTTTCAGGTTTTCAGTCCACCGAGACGCTCATTTTTGCCTAAGTCGCCCTTTGCGGGTTTTCGACTTACCGAGCTGTTCTTTTGTTCTTTTTTAGACAAAGTATTTCTTGACTGCATCAGCATTCACAGGATGTGGGAGTTCATCACCATCCATGGTTGCAAGAGTCATGGCGCCGCCAGAAAATGTTCTTTTGACAACATACGGGCCTTCGTAATTAGGAGACCATTTGCCCCTAGAATCTGGTTGAAAAGACAAGATCTTTTTAAGCACGAGGTCGCCTTCTTGAAATTCACGAGGTCGAACCTTTTTGTTGAAGGCTTGTTTCATCCTTGCTTGGTATAACTGTCCATGGCATAGAGCAGTCATACGTTTTTCTTCGATTAAGTTCAACTGATCATATCTGCTTTGGCACCATTCAGCCTCTGATAACTTAGTCTCCATGAGGACTCTCATTGATGGGATTTCAACCTCTACGGGTAGCACAACTTCCATGCCGTATACCAGAGAAAAAGGGGTTGCCCCTGTTGAAGTACGCACTGAAGTACGGTATCCATGTAAAGCAAATGGCAGCATTTCGTGCCAGTCTTTGTAAGTGACGACCATTTTCTGGACGATCTTCTTAATATTCTTGTTAGCAGCTTCGACGGCGCCATTCATTTTTGGTCTGTAAGGAGAAGAGTTATGATGCTCAATCTTGAATTCCTCACATAATTCTTTCATCATTTTGTTGTTCAAGTTCGAACCATTGTCAGTAATGATCTTGATGGGAACACCATATCGGCAAATGATGTTATTCTTGATAAACCTCACAACCACTTGTCTTGTAACATTGGCGTAAGATGCTGCTTCGACCCATTTGGTGAAGTAATCAATGGCTACCAAGATGAAACAATGACCATTTGAAGCTTTCAGCTCGATCATTCCAATCATGTCGATACCCCACATGGAGAAAGGCCACGGAGATGAGAGAATGTTGAGTAGAGTCGGTGGCACATGGATCTTATCTGCGTAGATCTGGCACTTGTGACATCTCTTCACGTGTTTGTAACAGTCTGATTCCATTGTCAACCAATAGTATCCTGCTCTTAAGATCTTTTTGGACATTGCATGCCCATTTGAATGAGTTCCAAAGGACCCTTCATGCACTTCATGCATTAACATGTCTGCTTCGTGTCTATCCACGCATCTGAGCAAAACCATGTCGAAGTTTCTTTTGTATAGCACATCTCCGTTCAGGAAGAAACTGCCAGAAAGCCACCTTAGAGTTTTCTTATCTTTGTTTGATGCCCCAAGTGAGTACTCTTGAGTTTGAAGGAAGCGTTTGATGTCGTGGAACCACGGTTTATCATCGATGACGGCTTCAGTAGCAAACACATAGGCGGGCCTTTCAAGGCGCGTAATTCTGACTGTAGGCATATCGTTCCAATGATTGACTTTGAACATGGAAGTAGAGTAGCCAAGGCGTCTGCCATTCGATACTGATCTCGAGGTATATGATGCAATTCAACCTTGTTGAAGAAAGTCAACAGACGTCTTGCATAATCTCTATAAAGAATCAAACCAGGGTGGTAAGTTTCCCACTTGTCTTTGATTTGGTTGATCACAAAGGCTGAATCTCCATATATGTCTAGGATCTTGATCCTTAAGTCAATGGCTTCTTCGAGACCCATGATACAAGCTTCATATTCTGCGATGTTGTTGGTGCAATCAAATAGTAATCTGGCAGAGAACGGGATATGAGTACCCTTGGGAGTGATTGCCCCAATTCCATTGCCAAAAGCGTTTACTGCTTCATCAAAAATTAGGCCCCATCTTGATCCAGGATCAGGACCTTCTTCAGGTAACGGTTCGTCACAATCTTTCATCTTCAAGTATAAGACATCTTCATCAGGAAAGTCAAACTTGAGAGATTGATATTCATTGATTGGCTGATGTGCCAAGTGATCGGCGAGAATGCTTCCTTTGACCGCTTTTTGGGCACGGTACTCAATGTCATACTCAGATAACAGCATTTGCCATCGGGCAATCCTTCCTGTTAATGCAGGCTTTTCAAAGACATACTTGATCGGATCCATTTTGGAGATTAACCAAGTAGTATTGTTGATCATGTATTGGCGGAGACGTTTTGAAGCCCAAGCCAAAGCACAACACGTTTTTTCGAGCATGGAGTAACGAGACTCACAGTCTGTGAATTTCTTACTCAAGTAATAGATGGCATGCTCCTTCTTACCAGTTTCATCTTGCTGTCCAAGCATACAGCCCATGGATTCTTCCAACACGGTAAGGTACATGATTAGTGGTCTTCCTTCAACTGGAGGAATCAATATTGGTGGTTCTAACAGGTATTCCTTGATACTGTCGAACGCTTTCTGGCAATCTTCAGTCCATACAACCCCTTGATCTTTGCGGAGAAGCTTGAAAATTGGCTCACAAGTAGCAGTCATTTGAGAGATAAATCTGGAGATATAGTTCAATAGTCCGAGAAATCGTCTTACTTTCTTTTCAGTCTTTGGTGCAGGCATCTCTTGAATAGCTCTGACTTTGTCGGGATCTACTTCAATTCCTCTTTGGCTGACAATGAAACCCAAGAGTTTTCCAGATCTAACCCCAAAAGTACATTTGTTAGGATTCAAGCGAAGCTGATATTTCCTTAGTCGTTGAAACAACTTCAAAAGGTATTCAATATGTTCTTTTTCTGTGTTGGACTTGGCTATCATGTCGTCCACATAAACTTCAATTTCTTTATGCATCATGTCATGAAAGAGAGTAGTCATTGCCCTTTGGTAAGTTGCGCCTGCATTCTTCAATCCAAACGGCATCACTTTGTAGCAAAAGGTACCCCATGGGGTGATGAAAGACGTCTTCTCCATGTCTTCAGGAGCCATCTTGATCTGATTATAACCAGAGAACCCGTCCATGAAAGAAAAGACGTTGAACTTAGCGGTGTTATCAACCAACATGTCAATATGTGGTAATGGAAAGTCATCTTTTGGACTGGCCTTGTTCAAGTCACGGTAGTCAACACACATTCTGACATTGCCATCTTTCTTCGGAACTGGCACTATGTTGGCCAACCATTGAGGATATTCTGAGGTGACAAGAAAACCTGCGTCGAGCTGTTTTTGAACTTCCACTTTGATCTTGTTAGCCATATCAGGGTGAGTCCTTCGCAATTTCTCCTTAACTGGCGGACATTCTGGCTTCAATGGCAAGTAAAGCTGAACAATAATGGTATCCAACCCAGGCATGGCTTGGTAGGACCAGGCAAACACGTCAACATATTCTTTGAGAAGGTCTGTCAACTTACTCTTGATATCAGCATCAAGCAGCGATCCAATGGTCACTTCTTTTTTGTCTTCTTCAGAACCCAAGTTGATCTTTTCTAAAGGCTCTTTGTGGGGCAGAATGGCTCTTTCCTCGTGCTTATGTAATCGGGAGATCTCGTCCGGGATCTCTTCTTCTTCCTCTTCTTCGGCTTCGAACACAGGAAACTCAAAGTTGGGAGAGGGCATAGGGTTATTGCATTCAATGGGTTTATCAATAGTTAATCTGCACATATGAATTATATTTGTTTCAGAAAATTTATGAATGCAAGAGTGTATGCAGATTTTTTTTGAAAAGTTTTTTTTTGGTTTTTTAGGATTACCATTTCCAGAAAAAAGCAAAAAATAAAACACATAGTGTAGGGAATTCAAAATGACACTTTATTTATGATTCATTTTTGAAACAAAGCCCTAAACACAAACTCATTTGTCTTGGGCGGGACAAAGAGGGAAACTTTTAAAACAAAGCCCTATACACAAATTTATTTGGGCAAAACAAAACATTTAAAAGCAAAGCCCTAAAAAACATCTCTCTGCTTTGGGCTAGGCAGGAGGTCAAAATAACAGCGAGGTGATTACTTTGAGCGGCGAACAACATTCAGAACGTCAACAGCTTTCCAGTAGCAACGAACTCCTCTGTGTATAATGTATTCAGGAAAATTCCCCTCAGAATTATCTTCAGTATTGACATTGACCGCTGGTCGAGCAGGATTTGAAGGTCCTGATTTGTCAACTTTGTTCTTTGTAGAGTTGAAACGGTCTTCTTCTACTTCTTGAAGAGCATAAGATGAGTCACAATCTTCAGAATTTTCAGGATGTATTTCCCAGTCTTCAGGATGAAGAGACTCATTGTCAGCGACACTTTCCGAGTCAATTGAGGGACCATCTTCCCCTTCATCTTCAAAAATGGCATTTATGTGATAATAACCATCTTCAGGGTTATCAATCTTGGTAGATGCGTTGAATCCGAAATCTTCAGTAATTTCAGGCTGCTGAGAAAATTGACAGGGCTGATAAGCCTCTCCTGGTTGACTATTATATTCAAAGGAATCTCCCCATCCAGTTGGTTGAATATCTTTAATCGCAATCTTTGAACTTTCAGGTGCAGTATATTTCACCATATAATCATATTTTCCACTTGGTTGTCCCAAGGTGTCCCAGATTTCTGCAGGAACAGGCTCAGTTTCTTTGCCTTTGGATTTCTCTGAAGGAGGATATGGTTCTTCCTGAGATATGTATCCTGAGTCATTGAGATAACATTTCCATTCTTCTTCAGTATCGGGCAGACCTTCTTCGATGCATTCTTGGATAAGGACATTAACCTCTTGAGGAATTGGGTTAAGGAATCCTCCACTAATGAATGTTTCTTTGATCGGACGAAGGGTTTCATCCTTCTTGGTGCAGTTTGAGAACATTGGTGAACATCCGAGTCCTGCTCTGGTTTCATTCTTGGTAGGGATCACAACTTGCCCCTAGCCAGTGGTAGTTCCATCTTTCACTACTTTTACCGCCTCTTTGTAAGAAGAGATTGATGCTTTCTTCTTGGAAGATTCGTCTTCTAAAGAGAGACCTTGGAACTGAGTTCCTTCCACATCATCAGCACCAATGAAAGAGAAATTGGATAAATGACTCACCATTAAGGCTTGCTCTCCACTTATCGTTACCAATTTTCCATTTGTTACAAATTTTAACTTTTGATGGAGCGTAGAAGTTACTGCCCCTGCTTCATGGATCCATGGTCGTCCTAACAGACAGCTATAAGCAGCTTGAATGTCCATGACCTGGAAGGTGATTTGAAATGTATGTGGACCAATTGTCATGGGAAGGTTGACTTCGCCGATAACAGATTTTCGCGATCCATCAAATGCTTTGACAACTACACCACTGAACTTCATAGGCATTCCTTGGTAAGACAAGCGAGCAAGAGTCGTCTTTGGCATCACATTCAAGGAAGATCCGGTGTCTACCAACACATTGGACAAAGAGTCTGACTGACAGTTCATAGAAATGTGCAAAGCAAGATTGTGATTTTTACCCTCCTCGGGGAGTTCTTCATCACAGAAGCTTAAATTGTTGCAAGCAGTTATGTTGGCTATTATCCCATCAAAATGGTCAACAGTCACATCATGATCTATAAAAGCCTGATCCAAAACTCTCATCAGGGCTTCCCTGTGGGCTTCTGAATTCAACAGCAATGAAAGTATTGAGATTTTTGAAGGAGTCTACATAAGCTGATCCACAATCTTGTATTCACTTCTTTTGATAAGCTTCAAAATTTCGTCAAAGTCAGGATTGACATTGGTTCCACTGGATTGACCAACATCAGTGTTTGTATTACTGACAGGAGTTTTCTCGGGATTTCCCACTGGTGTATTGATAGGATTTTGTCCGGTAGCAGGAGCAACAGGCTGCTTCGAAGGTAGTGGAGTATACACACGTCCACTTCTTGTTACTCGACTCACATCGGCGATATTCACGACAGATGAAAGAGTAGGTAAAGGAACTTCTTGTCCATTCTTTATCATTGTAGCATTGTAGTTGTATGGAACTGCCTTGTCAGAGTCATAGGGAACAGGTCCAGGTAGACAAATGATCAAAGGAGCAATAGGAACCTTTGGCTTGTTGTAGGTAACTTCTATGCGCTCAGGCATGTTGAAATGAGGAACGATGACGTTAACTTTAGGCATTTCCGAGTTGATATCTGAGACTAAAAGCTCATGCGGATAACATCCTATCATGTTAACTTCATCTTCATTCCTATTTCTGTAGATCTGAATAGTACCATTATCCAACAGAACTTGGAGATCTCTTCTCACAATCGAACATCCGTGAGGATCTACACAACATATGCTACAGGAACCGTAGTGATGCTGGCGAAAATTCTGCCCTCGACAGAGAGTGGCGTGCATTTGTACCAAATCTGCTCTTGAGAAATTGATATTATAGACTCGGTATGGACCAGGACATCCATACACCATGTTTACAACATGCCCTCCATGATTGGTCAGCGGATTTGCTTGCACATTTGGGTTCAAATTTCTGAAAGAGAGGAGATTAGATCTAACCAACCTCTGAACTTCATATTTCAAAGCTATGCAATGCTCAAGATCATGGCCAGGTGCTCCTTGATGATAAGGGCATGAGACCTCAGCTTTGTACCACCATGGTAGTTTCTCAGGTACTGGTGGTGGTGCTTTAGTTTGAACAAGACCTCTTTGAATCAAAGCAGGGTACAATTCTGTGTAGGTCATTGGAATCGGATCAAACTGTGGAGCTCTTTGTACACGATTCTGATTATTGTTAAACTGTTGAGCCTGTTGTTGTTGAAACTGCGGGGTAAATCCCGAATTCGGTGCTGTATTAACGGCTGGTGCAATAGCAGCTACCTGTCGTTGACGATTGACATTTCCTCTTGGCCTTCCTTGGGATACCATGTCAACACTTTGTTCTTTCTTCTTTGGGAAACCACTTCCGAACTTTTTGGCTCCGCTTGAAGATCCACCTTCTTTAGTTAGACGTCCGGTTCGGACTCCTTCTTCTAGACGCATCCCCATATTTACCATTTCGGTGAAATCACTTGGAGCACTGGCAATCATGCGTTCATAGTAAAATGGGCCAAGAGTATTCAAGAAGATCTTTGTCATCTCTTTCTCTTTTAACGGTGGATTAATCTGAGCAGCAGTTTCTCTCCATCGTTGGGCATACTCTTTGAAAGCTTCATGGTCTTTCTGAGCCATGGATCGAAGCTGATCTCTGTCTGGAGCCATATCCGAGTTATACTTGTATTGTCGGACAAAGGCGTCACCTAGGTCATTGAATGTTCGAATATTAGTGCTATCCAAGCCTGTGTACCACTTCAGTGCGGCACCAGTCAAACTGTCTTGAAAGTAATGGATAAGCAACTGATGATTATCTGCATAAGTAGACATCTTTCTAGCATACATCACAAGATGGCTTTGTGGACAAGAACTACCTTTGTACTTCTCAAAGTCAGGGACCTTGAATTTAGCAGGTATTTGTACACTGGGAACTAAACATAGCTCCTGGGCATTCTTTCCAAACAAATCTTTCCCACGAATAGCCTTGACTTCCAGTTGAATCTTGTTAAACTGCTCTTGGAGATCTCCCACAAGATTACGCTGATTTGTGCTATCACCTTGATCATGATAAATCTCATTGCCACCATAAGGAACTGTGTGAACCGTATGGGTCGGAACCGTCATAGTGGGTTGAGAAAGTGCCATAGTGATTTGGGAAAAAGTTACCCCTGAATGTGGAATAAACGCCGAACCTTGTGTAGCAGGCGCTTCAGTTGTGGTTGTTTGAACCCCAGAGAAATTATGGCGAAAACCTGCACCAAAGCTGAAAGGCGGGCCCCAACCTTCTGGCATGGAGAAAGATGGAATGCTGAATGCAACTGTAGAAACTGGAGTAGTGACTTCAGATGTCACTGTTGCTTGACTGTTTGGTGGCGGCGGCTGATTCTGTGCGGCCATTAAGGAGTCAACCAGAGTAGTGAGACTTTCCAACTTTTCCTGAAGGGTGGTCACTGTACCACGAAGCTCAATATTCTCTTGCTCAGAGTGTTCCATTACTCTTCTTCTGCTTGAACGAGTATTGTATCTGTGATCTGATTGCGAGCACGGTCGAGAAACTTTGAGACGCGACAGCTTGACGATCTAATGGAGAAAGATCCAAAAGATGAGACTCTATACTACAGACTCGATATGCAGAATGATGTATGCAAAAAGAAATTTATGATTTTTCCAAATATTTTTAAAGATTATTTCCTTGCAAACATTTGAACACAAACTATTCTTTTTTTGAATAAATGGGAAATGTTACAACATTGGAGCGTAGCTCCTTACAAAAGCAAATGATAAATAAAAAGCTAAACATTCCTAAGCATCTTCATCAGACGAAGAACCAAATGCATTGTGCAGCTTGAGCTTCATGATTTCTTTCCCATAGTAAGCTTTTAATTTGGCCTTTTCGGTCCTCAGTTTGTCAACAACATTCTTCCAATCATCAGGAGTCGGAGCGTTTCTTGTTGAGCCTTCGAGATTCTTCTTGCTTTCTTTGATGTACCTCTTGATTGCAGCGTCTTTCTGACAAATCTTCTCATCTTTGCTCATGAGCCATCCATCTTGATAATAGAGAGTTTCTTCGTGATCTTTCACCCTTTTCTTCAACTTTCTATTTTCCACATCAGTTCTACGAAACTTTTTTTCCCAAGCGTCTTTTTCTACCCTCATCTTAGCCAAAGTGTCTTGGTATTCCTCCATAGTGGGAATGTTGGGTCGTTGAGACACTGCAGGAAACATGGGTTTTTCATAAGCATAAGGCATTTGGAACTCTTTTGCTCTTTTCTTTACCCAGTAGGTGTAGGCGTCCATGGCAATGCAATTTCTTGCCTCACCTTTTTCTTTCCATCGGACGTCGTACCAAGCTCTCACCATTCTTGCTTTCAACCTTTGAGGATTATCCCCTTCTCGGTAGAAGTAGCCTTCCACTGAGGGACCAATGGGTTTAGTTGAATTTGCATACCCGAGTTGTCATCGGGCTAGGACCGGATTGTAGTTAATTCCTCCTTGTGTACCAATGAGGGGTACGTTGGCGAATTCTCCGCAACTGTCAATGGTTTCTGTACCACAGCGAGCCAAGGTATACCAATGAATATCATTATTAGTAAGAGACATAAGTCTTCGAGGCCAATGTAAGCCTTCTCGGTTTTCCGTGAAAATAGGAGACTCAGGTAAGTGTGAAACAATCCATTTGAACAACAGAGGTGCACAACACACAATGATTACACCGCTTTGGCGATTCCTATGATGGATAGAGAAATACATGTCACCAAGAAAAGTCGGAACAGGATTTCCAATCAGAAAGATCTTTATGGCGTTGATATCAACAAAGTCGTTGACGTTGGGAAACAGAACCAACCCATAGATGAGCAAGGCTAGTATAGCTTCAAAAGCTATCATGATACCAGTTTCGATGAAATCAAAGGCTTTCTTTATTAAGAAGTGTGAAGTTAAACCCGGGAGGTTTCCTTTGGTAGTCCAATTACTCTCCACTTCAGACTTCTTCAAGTGGATACTTGCTGCAATGACGTGTGACTTAGGAATGGCTTCCAAACCATTGAAGGGTATTTTTTCAGACACAGGAATACCCAAAAGATTGGCATATTCTTCCAAGGTCGGTACCAACTGGTAGTCTGGAAAGGTGAAACACCGGTAGACGGGATCATAGAACTGAACCAGAGTTTTGAGAAGTCCTTCATCAACATGAGTGTTCAGGATAGGCAAAAGCTTTCCATAACTTTTCCTAAAATCGGAAGGATCTTGTACAGAAGATGCTAACTCTCTTAGTTTTTCCACATCAGGCGCTTTGAAACCGTACTTTTTGGTATACCTTTTTACCCCTTCCATAACTTAATCCTATAATGTTTGCAAGGAAAATTCTCTAAATTTTTTTGGAAAAATCATGTTTTTATGGAAAAAAGATGGGTTTTTTAATGAATGTATGAATGCATGGATGCATGGATGCCACATATTCAAACATGGTAAAGCAAACATGGTAGCGCAAACATGGTAACGCAAACATGGTACTACAAACATGGTACACAAACATGGTAGTAAACATGGTACACATAGGTTCAAAGGTCCAGCGTCACGAGCATGAGGTCAGAGAACCAAAAATGGGATAGTTCTAGTTAATCACCTGCACAACATGTTCTACTGATACGTCAGAGTCTACATTTTTCTTTCGGATATTACCGGCTTGCACAATTAAACTTGTGAGCCAGCAATATTCTCAAGAAAAACTTGTCTGAGTGTGGTTCTCCGCATGACAACTAATCCAAGTCTTCACCTGAATAGTTTCTGCACCACAACCTAATAAGGCCAGGATGGGTTAGGGTTCTACGGCCAACTCAGCTTCTATAGTTCAATGAAAGTAATAATGTCTTCGCTACGAAACATGCTAAACATATATTACCAACAAGGAACCTCCACTGAGCGGAAGGATTCTCACGTACGCCTGTACATGACTATACCCTCCACCTAATTCTTATGTGCACTTAATCCGGGTTAGGATTTGTCCATAATGTATCACTTGTAACAGAACCACACAAGTAAACGAACCAGAACCACACATGTAACAAAAAATGAAATGAAAAATATAGAAAATAGAATTAACCCTTCCTTTGCAAACAATAAAAAGATGGTCCCCAGTGAAGTCGCCATTTTTCTGTCGCGGGGAAAAATCGTATCCTTTTTCGGGATGAGACACCTGATGCCTTCTTTGGGCTCGAGTGCTCAAAAAAATGATTTTTCTTTTGTTCCGACCAAACTTTTTATTGTTTCCAAAGTAGGAAAAGGAAAAAAGCTGCAATAACCTTAAAAGTGGGGGAGAGATCTTGGGTAAGAGGGTTGGTTATACGAAGGGAAGGTATTATCACCCAACGTATCTATAGTACTCTATAGGTTTCTTTTCTATGTTTTTCATTCCATGTTATTGAGAGGTTCTTGTGAAATAGGTGGGACCTAAGGTGTTTGTTTGATTATGCTCGCAAAGATCATCGCGATCCTCTACATACATATCCCTTAGAGGGAATCAGAGCATCTGTAGCTCGGGTCTACGGGTGCTAAGGTTTGAATGGTTTGAGGGAGAAGTTTTGCTCGCCAAGGATACGACCTTGTGCCTACGTATTCTCAAAGGGATGTTGAGAAAGTCAGAGCAATCGTAGTTCCCACTTATGCTAGTAGAAGCAAAGGAAAAGAGACAAATCTCATCTAAATGTTCGATGTATCTAATCTATATCATCACATACATCTGTTTGATTTTGTTTGAAAATCTTTTCATTATAAGCCCTGGGCCATGCCACTTATGGTGCTTAGAATGATAAAGATGCTTTTTAGCCAGCCTTGTGGCAAAAACTTTCAATGAAGTCAGCCTTGTGACAAAAAGTTTTGATTAATCAGCCAGCCTTGTGGCAAAAGTTTCAATGAAGTCAGCCTTGTGACAAAAACTTTGATTAATCAGCCAGTATGGTGGCAAAAAGGTTTGATTGATTAGCCAGCCTTGTGGCAAAAAGAGTTATTTGATTGATTGATTGTTTGTGATGATATAGATGAGATACTCCTATCATAGAGATGATAAATGTCTAATCTCCTAGGGTATGTGATTTGGATATTGGGGATGCTTATAAGAAGCCCGTGGGTCCTTGTACGAAGCCCAAGAGGAGGCTATCCGAGGGTCCTTGCATTGTAAGCCCAAGAGGAGGCTATGGGAGGGACTATCGAGGGTCCTTGTATTGTAAGCCCAAGAGGAGGCTATGGGAGGGACAAGTCGTTTGTACGAAGCCCAAGAGGAGGCATGGTATAGTTGGTTTGAGCTCTTAGAGCGATTTCACCGGGAAACCATACTCTATGTCCTAACCTAAACTAGGGAGATTCTTTGCACGAAGCCCAATAGGAGGCTATGGGGAACCTAGTGTTGTACTAAGTTGAACAAGCATATATATATATATAACATGAACAAACACATGAACAAGTATGAACAAACATGGACAAACATGAACGAGTATGAACAATTACATATATATGACAAAGTGTGTGTATATAATGGAGTTTATGAAATATACCTGTAAGCATGATCCATTTGTATACACGGGGCTCGGGACTTATACTCGGGGAGAGGCCCACTTGAGTTTATTCAAAAGCTATGTAAACAAGTATTTATAAAAGGGGCTTGGGACTTATACCTACATGGAGGCCCATGGTATTTTTGGGAAGATTTAAAGAAAACCTTCATTTTTTGATTTGTTGTTCGAAGTTAAAAAAACAAATTGAATTGAACGAGATATATACAAAAAGGTGTGTGTACAATGAAATACCTAATTTCATGTACATGAATGGGACTTATACCTATGTGGAGGCCCATGTTTTATTTTATAACACATGGTTGATTGTTTTGTTAAAAAACGCGAGGTTTCGTCGTTTTGAAAACAGTTTGAAAGTTTTGTTTTGAAAGAAGTTTTCTGTTTAAAGAAAAACTGTACAAAGAAAAAAGGAAAGGGACTTATACTCTCTAATATTCGAGAGGCCCACGTTTGAAAATCAATTGATCATTCCAAAAAGATTTAATCAATAGTTTCTTTTGAAAAGAAAAACCAAAAAGAAACGGTTTATCGTTTTGAAAAATTGTGATCGTTTGTTTTAAAACGGTTTGAATTTTGACAAGAGTCAACTTAATTAAGATAAAAAATAAATTTCATATTTAATTAAGACCTAAATAATTAGGGTTTGATCACAAAATATTTACAAGTGATTAAGTTTGAAAAATCAAATGAAAAAAACAAATTTTAAAGTATAAAAAATACTTAAAAATATGTCATTTTAAACTTAATTAAAAATGTATTAAATTAATATTTTTTTTGTGATTTTTTGGATGTTCTTAAAATATACCTATTAAATAAGAAGTGTAAAAAAATGAAGTGAAAATGATGAATTTTGATTGGTTAAATAATTAATTGAAGTTGTAAAGAAATTGAAGAAAATAAGTGTCAAAAAAAATTGGGTTTTGGTCCTGCCAGGGTTTGAACCCACGCCCTGAGGTTCACTACTCAAAACAACAACCAACTGAGCTGGCGCGCAGCTTGTTTATGATACACACTCATTTAATTATATTCAAAAACAAGTATTTGAAACTTCTGAACAAAAAATGGCGCCAAGAACACATCCCTATTTTGATTTTGAATTTTTCTGAAACTGAACCAATTTGAACAAGTAAAGGGTCTATTTCACTCGATTTTCCATAAGGAACATGATGGTGATCTTTAATTTCATTTATTTTTGTTCTAAGATGGTTAATTTTCTGATGAACACGAAGAACCCTAATATGACAAATCATTGTGAAATCGTGTATGATCATGATATGATGCAATTGATTGAGGGTTATTATTCAGTGATGGTGCAGAAACAAGATGGTAACTCAATTTTTCATTTATGATGCATGTATGATAGAGTTTGAAGTTCATGAACACTTACCTTAAAAACGGCACAACTTAGGATCGAATTCTGCAAATGAGGGATTCCAGATGTTGTTTCTTGATCTGAACACCTTCGGTGGACCTTATGGAACATGTTTGGATACTTGGAGTGGATTGAAAACCTCTTGATCAGTTTGTGGTACCCGATCTGCAGTAGGACTCAAGTGAGGATTAAACTTGGTGATTTTGGAGTTACAGGTCAGGGATGATGATTGGGATAGTTCATATATGGTACATGGATGGTGTTTGGATGATTAACTTGGTCAGAAATGAGCTTGTGTGGATTTTGGCATGATAAGGCTTATTATGTGCATATATGGAAGTGAGGTAGTGATTTTGAGATTTGAGTGTTTTTGGGGTGTGTGGATGGATCAAACACATCACATTTGATGTTTATGGGATGTTAGAACCCTCACTTTGCTTAGAAATTGCAAGAGATGGAAATTGCAATTCTCCCTCTTTGAAACTCATGAAACTTGTAACTTAAGAAAGAAGAGAGAAAACCTATGATTATGAGGTTTTGGTGTGAATTTGAATGAAGTTTGGACCTCTATTTATAGGCCAAGGATTCTGAACTCCAAGCTTTGCAAGTTGATCAAAGAATGGTGATTTGGCATTTGGAGAGAAAATGGAATCTTTACATTTAATGCATAATGGTTAAAAGTGACTAAACCATGGTTAAACTTCAAGCTTCTTATCCTCTTCCATTATGATCTTCAAATCAGAAAATATCTTCAATTATTGTCTTGATGCATCATTACTTGCATTATTTGGCAAAATGGTTCATAACTTAGTGAAAATGGCTTGAAATTTCAAGTGAAAATGATCACTAAATGCATAATTCAAAACCATAGCTATGCTCCATATTTTTTCATGCTCTTGGACATTTTGGAAAGCTCATATTACACACTTCAAAACCCTAGTTGAAAGTTTCTTCAAGACCTTTAGGGAAATGGGTGAAAAAGATCCATGAACTTTGAAGAAAATGAGGTTTTAAGTGAAATTTTCAAAAGATACCAACTTTGAAGCTCCATATCTCTTAAATGGTTGATCTTTTGGAAAAAAATTATATGTGACAAATTTGTTCATTGGATCAAAATCTACAACTTTCATGTTGGAAGTTTTTTTCAGTTTGTAGGTGAAATTTTGAGTTATTCCCTTCCAAAGTTTGGAAAAAACCATTGAAAAACACTTAGAATTTTTTCTAAGTATAAAAGTCAAACTTTGACTTTTTGATTCTTGATTGATTTTCTTGATTTTTCTTGATCAAATGACTTCATATATCATATATTGATGATTCAAAACTTCAAAAGTCAAGGTTGACCAAAATTCCCCAAAAGTCAATGGTGATCTTGTGCAGTTGACTTTTTCAGACGAATCGCGTTTCTGGAGATTTTAAATGAACCAAGCTATCCTCACCAAATGAATGGTATGAATGGATCATATTGAGTTATTGGAGGACCTTGAGCCATGGTTTAAGTTATGGCACCATGTTCTGATTAAAAAGTCAGTTGTTCAGTGAATTAGGTCAAAAACCCTAATTGTCGACCTGATGAAATTGATGACTGTGGATCTTGAATTGAGATGTAATTTCCATTGGATGTTGTCATAGGGATTATTTGAGGATGATTGAAACCTTTGATTGACTTCCTGGGGATTTTTAGGGTTTCCCAAATGTGATCCCTGATTTCAGTCCCTGATAGTTCAAAAAACCCTAATTTGATAATTTGAAATTTCATTGTTGATCAGTCCCTGTGTTGGAGATGTCTTGAGTCAATAGATTAGGCCAAAATGATGTACTTGGGGTCTTGAGGTCATGTCCCAAGTCATTAGGTCAAATCCTGAGCAAAAGTCAGGGGTGTGCTATCTTCAGTCAAAACCCTAATCTGGTTGATTCAAAGCCTCTGAGCTTGTTGAAATGAATCTTTGAGGACCAGATGTTGATTGTTGGTGAAGATGGTTCTTTTGAGATGAAGGGAAAACAAAACCCTAATTGATTGTTGCTTGTACTGATGAGTGATTTCTTGATTAAACCCTGCTGAGTCACAAGTAGCAAACACAAGCTATGCAATTTGTTAGAGATGCAAATGATGCATATGCTATGATATGAGGTGGTATCTTAGGTCAAAAATTGGGGTATGACATAGATTTAAAACTTTTTCCTTCAGTTCAGAATTTTCCACTTCCAGCTTCTTAGTTTCAAATTCAAACTACTTCTTCAGCTTTTTGTATTTGATACTAAGATGAGCCTTGAGTTCCAGAAGTTCTGTTAAGCTGGAAACTAACTCTTCTCTAGATAGTTCATAAAATACCTCTTCAGAATCTGATTCTGATGTAGATTCTGATCCATAATCTTCTGTAGCCATCAGCGCGAAGTTGGCTTGCTCTCCTTCAGAGTCTGATTCTGATTCTGATTCAGAATCACCCCATGTTGCCATAAGACCTTTCTTCTTATGAAACTTCTTCTTGGGATTCTCCTTCTGAAGTTTTGGACATTCATTCTTGAAGTGTCCAGGCTCATTGCACTCATAGCAGACAGCCTTCTTCTTGTCAGATCTTCTGTCACCAGAAGATTCTCCTCGTTCAAATCTCTTTGAACTTCTGAAGCCTCTGAACTTCCTTTGCTTGCTCTTCCAGAGTTGGTTTACCCTTCTGGAGATCATGGACAGTTCATCTTCTTCTTCTGATTCTGATTCTTCAGAATCTTCTTCTTTAGCCTGAAAAGCGTTAGTGTATTTTTTAACATTAGATTTTAATGCAATAGACTTACCTTTCTTTTGAGGCTCGTTTGCGTCCAGCTCTATTTCATGGCTTCTCAAGGCACTGATAAGCTCTTCCAAAGAAACTTCATTCAGATTCTTTGCAATCTTGAATGTTGTTACCATTGGACCCCATCTTCTGGGTAAGCTTCTGATAATCTTCTTTACATGATTAGCCTTGATGTAGCCTTTATCCAGAACTCTTAATCCAGCAGTTAGCGTTTGAAATCTTGAGAACATCTTCTCAATGTTTTCATCATCCTCCATCTTGAAGGCTTCATATCTCTGGATTAGAGCAAGAGCTTTAGTCTCCTTGACTTGAGTATTTCCCTCATGGGTCATTTTCAATGACTCATATATATCATAGGCTGTTTCCCTGTTAGATATCTTCTCATACTCAGCATGAGAGATAGCATTCAGCAAAACAGTTCTACATTTATGATGATTCTTGAAAAGCTTCTTCTGATCATCATCCATTTCTTGCCTTGTAAGCCTCACGCCACTAGCTTTCACTGGATGTTTGTAACCATCCATCAGAAGATCCCATAGTTCACCATCTAGACCAAGAAAGTAACTTTCTAGTTTATCTTTCCAGTATTCAAAGTTTTCACCATCAAATACTGGTGGTCTAGTATAACCATTGTTACCATTAAATTGCTCAGCAGAGCCAGATGTAGATGCAGGTGGGTTTGTTGGAATTTCACCAGCCATCTTTTACTGAAGCGTTTTTCTCTTCCTGAATCTTTTCTAAACACGGTTAAGTGCTTGCACCTTAGAACCGGCGCTCTGATGCCAATTGAAGGATAGAAAAACACTTAGAAAGGGGGGGGGGGTTTGAATAAGTGTAGTCTAAAAACTTGAACGATAAAAACAAATTGCACAGTTATTTTTATCCTGGTTCGTTGTTAACTAAACTACTCCAGTCCACCCCTTTGGAGTGATTTACCTCACCTGAGGATTTAATCCACTAATCTCAACAGATTACAATGGTTTTCCACTTAGCCCACGACCAAGTCTTCTAGAGTATCCTGATCACAACTTGATCACTCTAGGAACAATTGCTTAGACACAAGCTAAGACTTTCTAGAGTATCCTGACCACCACGTGATCACTCTAGTTACAACTGCTTAGACACAAGCTAATACTTCCTAGAGTATCCTGATCACACTTGATCACTCTAGCTACTTAAAAATTAATGTAATCAATTCTAAGAGTATTACAATGCTTCTGAAAAGCTATAATCACAACAGTGATATTTCTCTTAAAGTTTAAGCTTAATCTCACTAATATATTACAACAGCAATGTAGTGAGCTTTGATGAAGATGAAGTTTGTGAGCTTTGATTTGAACAGCGTTTCAGCAAGTTAGTATTCACAGAATTCGTCAGGATCGGTAACCTTGCTTCTCATCAGAACTTCATATTTATAGGCACTTGAGAAGATGACCGTTGGGAGCATTTAATGCTTTGCGTATTCCGTACAGCATTGCATTTAATGTTTCACTCTTTTGTCAACTACCTCGAGCCTTGTTTACGCTGTGTCTACTGACGTTGCCTTTAATAGCTTCTAACGTTCCTTTTGTCAGTCAGCGTAGCCTGCCATCTTGTACTTGCTTCTGATCTGATGTTTGTGTATACAACGTTTGAATATCATCAGAGTCAAATAGCTTGGTGCAGAGCATCTTCTTGTCTTCTGACCTTGAAGTGCTTCTGAGTGTGATACCATGAGAACTTCAGTGCTTCTGCTTCTGATCTCAAGTTCTTCTGATGCTTCCATAGACCCATGTTCTGATTCTGCTTTGACCATCTTCTGATGTCTTGCCAGACCATATTCTGATGTTGCATGCTGAACCTTCTGAGTCAAAGCTTCTGAGCGCTGATTTGTGCATACTCTTTATATATTTCCTGAAAGGGAAATTGCAGTGTATTAGAGTACCACATTATCTCATCCAAAATTCATATCCTTGTTATCATCAAAACTAAGAATATTGATCAAAACAAATCTTGTTCTAACAACCGCCGCAACCTCGTCGGACTTCCTCCCTCCATCGTGAATCCTCTATCTCTCTACTCGATTCACGCTGTGAGCTCCTGCTTTGCGCAGTGACTCTGCGTTTGCACTACGGCTTCACCTTCTGGTTGCAATTCCGACCGTGGTCTTTACTCCTCTGATCTTCTCTTCATTTTCTCGGTAATTTCACGATCCTTTAGTTGTTGATTCAATTATTTGCATTGTGGATTAAACCTGTTTATTGTTGTTGGTAGTTGATGATAAATTCTAGTGTGGGTCTTGTTGTTTGAATATAAGTGTGATGATGATGATTACATGCTTGCTACTTGTGATGATACTTGAATTCTGAATTTGCAAATTGTTGTGCCTAATGAGGAATATTCAATTATGGAGGTTGTTGTTGTTGAACGAATTTGAATGAGAGGTAGAATTGCGTTGATATTCATATTGATGTTGAACACTAATTGTTGAGATTGATATTGCTAGAAATTCATATTTGTTGTTGTGGATTCTTGAAACTCAATGCTTGTTGTGCTTAATTGATGTTAAAATTAAAGTGTTGTTGTTCATTCTTGACATTTAAGGGTGGGGATGTTCATTGAATCACGCATGTTGAATTGTTGTTAATATCAAATTGTGATTATATTGGTTGATTGATGCGGTTCCAATTCTTGAATACCGAGTAATGCATCATTTGTATGGCCTCATTTTTTCTTAAGATTGACATATTTCTTAAGCTATGGAGTATGGCCTCATTTTTATGTATACTCACATTAATGCACTACTTATGCTATTACAGATAGTTCTAGTATCATTTGTATATAAACTAATTAGTGGTTGAGTCGGTTTTTTTTGTATGAAATTTTTTATAATAGAAGTTTTCTTTCCTTTGAATTAGCAGCGTTTCCTGGCCTAGTTTGACGTACAGCACTCAATCTCTACGTTTTCTTGAGTTCGGTGAAATCCGAGGTAAATTTCTTTCTTAAATTACTAGTATTGTGATTAATTTGTCTGAAATTGCGTGAATATATATGTTGCGTTTTATTACTCAAAATATTGAACCTGCATTTTATTATGATGAATATGCTGCGTTTTATTACCTAAATCATTGTTAAATATGAAAAATATTGTGATGAATTTGTCTGAAATTGTGTGAATATGCTGCATTTTATTATTGGTTTTGACATAAACGCATTATACCGTTTTGTGCCTTAATAATTAGTTGTTTTTGTTTAGCTTAATTAAGACATGGATAAGACATGGATGAATTCAAACCGGTTGTCGAAAGAGTACGAGAAAGAGTTATGGGAATTCGTTAAATTTGTGGTTGCGCACGCCAAAGACCCGATTCGAATGGCGTGTCCTTGCATGGGTTGCTGCTATGGGGGTAAGGTTGACGGGAATCAGTTGGCATCGCATTTACTACGGTTTGGAATTGATAGAAGTTATACAGTTTGGAGTTTGCATGGTGAGAAAAGTAACGGGAATGTTGAGTCGAGGTGTAATACGAAGTATGCTTCAAACGACGATTGCACAGACACATACGATTATGATCGAGTCGAAGAGATTGCAGAAGCGCTTGAAGAAGATCTTGAGGATTGTCCCAAAATGTTCAAGAGGTTGGTAAGCGATGCAGAGAAACCGTTGTATGATGGTTGTTCAAAATTCACAAGATTGTCGGCGGTGTTAAAGTTGTACAACTTAAAGGCGGACAATGGATGGTCGGATAAAAGTTTCACAGAGTTATTAGCCCTTATGAAAGATATGCTACCAGAGGATAATGTTCTCCTCAATCGAACGTATGAAGCCAAAAAGATGTTGTCCTCTATTGGCATGAGCTATGATAAGATACATGCATGTCCAAAATATTGTGTTTTGTTTCGAAACGAGTATGCAGCGTTGAATGAGTGTCCTAAATGCGGTGCCCCTCGATATAAGAAAAAGTTGTCTCCGGCCAAAGTCTTATGGTATTTTCCTATAATTCCGAGATGTAGACGCATGTATCGTAGTGAAACCGATTCAAGACACTTGACTTGGCATGCAGATGAAAGAATTATTGATGGAAAGTTGCGACATCCGGCAGACTCACCATAGTGGATGAAAGTTGATACTGATTATCTTGAATTTGGAAAAGAAGCAAGAAACCTTCGCTTGTCATTGTCTACTGATGGAATGAACCCGCATGGTATTCAAAGTATCTCGCATAGCACATGGCCTGTGATTCTTATGATTTATAACCTACCTCCGTGGCTATGTATGAAGCGTAAGTACATGATGTTATCTATGCTAATTTCTGGGCCTAAACAACCAGGGAATAACATAGACGTATACTTGGCACCCTTAATCAAAGATTTAAAGTTTTTGTGGGAGAACGGTGTGGAGGTTTACGATGGGTATAGGAAAGAAAGTTTCAACTTGAGGGCGATGTTGTTTGGAATAATTAATGATTTTCCAGCATACGGAAATCTATACGGGTACAGCAATAAAGGTCAAAAAGCGTGTCCTGTTTGCGAAGATGAAACCGATACGACACGATTGGATCTTTGTCAGAAGAATGTCTTTCTCGGCCATCGTAGATTCTTAAATTCTAATTGTCGCCTCGGTTTTTTGTGGGATGCGAACTGACTCTTCTTTTATTTTTGAGTTGTGAAAATCAGAGAGTCGCCACCGACTTTTATTTTATGCAATTAAGGAAAGGTTTATAAAAGAAACAGAAAAAGACCTTAAAGAGATTTTGGGTTCGGGGGTAGGTTATACAAAGGGAAGGTGTTAGCACCCTTTGTATCAATGGTTATCCATGGGCTCTTAATTGCTTAGCTCACTTGTTTGAATCGTTTGTTTTGCTTGAAATGCTTGTATGTGGTTTTAAATATTTTTGTAAAGAGTTAACTTTGTAATGATCCTTGTGCGGATGTATACAAAGTATTTATCTTTCGAAAGATGTTTTGATGGTTTAAAAAAAAGATTTTTAACTTCGTAATGATCCTTGTTTGGACATATACAAAGTGTAGTCTTTTGAAAATTTGTTTTGGAAAAACAGTGATATGTGAGAACTTTTGTTGTTTTTGATTGAGCAAGCAATTAGGAGGTATACCCTAAGTTTATAAGGTTTTTTCCCATTTCTTTAGAAAGTTTTCTTTGACTGAATACAGAAGAAAAATTTGAACTTTTGCATTTGAAATAATATGATTGGTTTTGAAAAGAGTAACAGAGGGATTACCCTAAGAGGTGCAAGTGTGATTGTGTTTTGTTTTCAGATATGTTTTGTCTTGAGATTAGTGATCTAGCGCTTCAGTTATTATTCTTGACATACACGCAGTTTTATATGTACAGGAATTAAAGTGCGGGAATGTAAAATGCGGAAGGTAAATCTACGCTATTACATTGATTGTGCGAGAAATGTAAACTACGCTATTTACATGAATTTGACAACCTATACATTTATCTATGAATTTAAATTGTAATAAGATAAAGGGAAAATATTTTTGGATTTTTGGATGGTTGATTTTAATTAAAATTAATGCATAATTAATTTAATTAAAAGGTTAAGAATTAGAAATAAAATTTAAACCTAAAAAGTTAAGTCTAAAATATGTCCAAATTGTTTGTTAATTAGTTTTATAATAAAATTACTTTTTTTTTTGTGATTTTTGAAATTGTTTTGGAGATTATTAAGTTAATTAATATATAATTATACAAGTAATTATACACATAAATTAAACTTAAAGATAAAAATATTCTAATTATGTACAAAATTAGTTCATGATATGTAAACTTAATTTAAAAAAAGAAATATTTTTTTCTGATTTTTTGATAGGTTAGAAATAATTAAAAGATAAATATATAAATATTATCTAATTAATTAAACAAAATATTTTAATTATGAAGAAATATAAAATATTTTCATGTCAAAAATTAATTAAACATTTTATCAATCTAAAAGTGAAATTAAAATTATTTTTGGATTTTTGAAAGTATTTTTTATTAATTATGCAAGAAAAAACAAATTAATTAAGAAAATACTAATATATATGATCCAATGTGGCAGACCCTAAGGGTCTATGGTGAGCTTGCAAGGCAAGGAGCGTTAGATGAGGGGATCAGATTGATCTGATGGACACGGATGTATGGCACATGGCAATAGCTTAGAAAGCGAAGCACCAGATCTGGGGGCAAAACAAAACGCGCGTTTTTCAAACTGGCCATTCAGATGGCGTCACGCAGTCACCTTCAACCTCCAGCCCGTCGCCTTAAGTCTGTAACCGTAGGTAAAGGTTTTACCTACAGTTTTTGTCCGTCGCTACAAACCTGCAACCTATCCAAACTCCACACAAGCATCAAAAATTTATTGTGAGACCATGGTTGAGCTCGTATGGGTCTCACGAACTCAATAGAACCATTAATTTCCTGAAATTTTGCCTAAAACGAAGAACCCCAAAATAGAGCTCAAGAACCCTAAAATGGTAAGTTCTTCAAACATCCATTAAAATCAAATTAAAGTTCCAGAAACGATCAGAGCATCTAACCAAACACAAGTATGCAATTACATCTTGTTAAATATGCATGTATGATTATATTTTTGTAGGTTTTTGTTCGAACAAACCGTGAGCTATGGAGCTTGATTTAGGGTGCTTTGATTGTTGGAAATGATTGGGATAGTTTCATAATTACTTGAGGAACGTGTTTGGATGATTATTGGCACTTGAATCTAGCTTAAACTCAAAATTCGAATTTTAAATTTCTTTGAAATTTTCAAGTGTGATACAAGTATGTTTCTGGTTGAGAATTCATTTCTCCTTGATGCTGATGGACTCGAGCTATTATATAGGCAAGATTGAGTGCTTAGAACTTAAGCAACCATGCTTTTCTTCCATACTTGAGTGCCTTTGAAATTTTGAATTTTTTATGAATAAAAGCTTTTAAAGTCTTGGCCATGGCTTCAATTTTCTTCACCCCTCTTGCCATAGGTCTTCTGTACCTCTATGCTTCAGAATTTGGATCAAACTTGGTGACTCAAGCTAAAGACAAAGCATTGGATCATTATCTTGGATAATTTCTTTTTTAATTTAACTTCAAATGAAGTAAAATTAAATCAAAAAAGAAATAAAAATGTTATGGGCCTAATGTTGGTCGCGGGAGGCCTTAAACATTATTAGGAACATGTTTGGATCATAAATGCTTGGGCCCTTTTGGAAGAAAAACAATTTTGATCAATGTTGGTTTCATGCATTTTCCCAAAAAATGACCAACTTCAACAAGGCATAGCTCCCTCAATTTTGATCATATGAAGAAGTTCTTGTACTTTTTAGAAACCTCAAGATGTCCTCTACAAGCTACATTGGAAGCTTTTTTGCATTTGGAGAAGTTATCTTGATGTTATGGGCTTTGACAAAAAACTGTTTTTTGTTGACTTCGAAAATGACCTGTAATGTCTGAGCTCATACTTTCCAAATGGTAAATCCAATGACCATGGGACCAATTGCATTTGAAATATAATTGAATTTCCTTCAAAATAAGCTTTGGTTGGAATTTTTCGGATGAACGAGGAGAGAGTTATGGCCGGTCAAAGTTCTGTTGACTTTTTAGGAGAAAACCCTAATTTTGAAACTTAGAGTTTTGTCGATTTCTGAACTTTTCTTGATGAATTATGATCAACCATTGATCAAATGATGAATCTTTTGACAAAATATGGATGTTGACAAAAAAAATTATTTTTGAGTGTCTGTTGACTTTTTGGTCAAACTGGTCGTCTGTTGACTGTTTGAGCTGTTGACTGTGCGTCCGAGCGAATCGAAGTTTGAAAATTTGTCTGGTGGTACTTTGAGACATATGGAGATCCATGAAATCCATTTGAGGTCTCAAAAAACTTGTTCTCCTGAAGAAAAAAAAACAAAAACCCTAGTTAGGGACTGTTTGTGTAGGAGATAGTTAAGCGTACCTGATTTTTATGTAGTGTTGAGTCTCTGCTGATCATGTGATTATCAGAAGACTTCTAGAACAAAAATCTTGGAATTTTGAAATGCAAAAGATTGATTTGACTGATGGTACAAACACGGAGAATCGTGCTGTCAGCGGGTTTGACTGTTAACTGGCTGTCCGGGCATTAACGTAACAGTTAAAGTGGAAACTTTAAACTTAATTTTTTTCTTTTTTGTTTTTGTTGTGTTAATGGTGAAAATTATTTACATGAGTTGTTAGAAAAACACAAACATAATAAATAAATAAAATATACCGTACGCGAACGAAATTACTGATAATAATCTTGAGAAGGATTTAATGCACAGAAAAATAAATATTTAACTAGCAATAAACACACATAATATTATCTCAATAATTAAGTGATAGTACAATAGACAATACAATATTTAATACTGACAGTACAAATATTACATAATATAACGAACAGTACGACAAATATAATGAACGGTACGTTATTTTGAAAGCGAAAGATACGACAAACTTTAAGTATGACGATTAAAAGCCCATGCTATAAACAACAATATATAGATGTACGGGAGTGCAAGCATCCCAGGTCCGCATTTTTCAGGATTATGCAGACAGAAAAAGGACATAATCACCACAAAAACAGATATGACCACAAGAAAAAACGTATCCGCCCACTTTGCCATTTTTGCCGGGGAAGAAGAGAAAATAATTATGAGATAGTATGATAGAAATTTGGGAGATGAGTGAAATTTGATGTGAGATTTTATGGAAAAAATGAGTGGTATCTATAGAGTGAAAAGAGGGATGGAGACGTTGGGGAATGAAGTGGTATCGTACAAAAAAGGAAAGTTTGAGTGGTAGTAGGATTTGAAAGAAAGTGTATGGAATAAAGTTAGGATTTGATTTGAAAGAAAGAGATTTGAAAAGAAAGGAAGAGATTTGAAAATAATATAGTACAAAAAATTAGTGGGAAACAAAAAACCAATAATAATTTAATTGTTACCAGTACAGCGAACCAAAAATACCGTATAAAAAATATCCTAAAAACTGAGTATTCATAAAATCAGGATATTTATGAAATAAAATCCAAGATTATATGAAACTCCCAATTTTTAGACAGAAGTCTGTTGCCTTCTTTTTTTGAAAAAAGATGCGGGCAAATTTTGGGGTATAACAGTTGCCCCTATTCAATCTTCTTAAACCTGAAGAGACCGATTGGAATCTGAAGGTAGAAGATGATTGAATATTTAGATGCCCTGAAAATTTGCACTTACCTCCACCAGAAGTGATGTTGGAAATTGCATTGAATGTGGCTTGAGAAATATCGTTGGCGGATCAAAACATTACCTGATATGGGCTTTCAGATGCCATCTAGTGAATGTGTTGATGGTTTGTTCATTAGAATGAATCCATTGATTATATCTTGATGAAGGATTTAAATCTCTGTGTTGACCGTTACGGATCCGTCCGAGGTTACCGCTTTAAATCTTGGAGGTTGATCGTTACGGAACTGTCCAAAGTTTCTGCTTTAGATTTTGAATGTTGATCGTTACAGAACCGTCCGAAGTTTCCGCTTTAGATCTTGAAGATTGACTGTTTTAAGGAACCGTCTGAGGTATCGACTTAGATCAGAAGGTAGATCATTAAGGAACCGTCCAAGGCATCGACTTAGATCTGAAGGTGGATCATTAAGGAACCGTCAAGGCATCGACTTAGATCTGAGGGTAGATCATTAAGGAACCGTCCAAGGCATCGACATAGATCTGAGGGTAGATCATTAAGGAACCGTCCAAGGTATCGACTTAGATCTGAAGGATTTGAAGTTGTTTATTAGACTGTCGTATAGCCTGGAAATGTCAGAATGAGTCACCATTAGTTTGTATCTGCTTTGCTTGTTTAGAGTTGATAAGTGATTTGGAAAGAGAGAGCTCTTCAAAATGAATCTTTGGTTTGATTATATCTGAGAGGAATGCTTGTCTGAATAGAACCCATGAGAATATTGCATGTGATTGAGAATAACTTGCTGAGGATATTCGTCTACCTGAAAAACCAAGTTAGTGACATGCAATGTCATGATGCATGTAATGTATATGTTGAAATTCTCAAACTAAATTAGAACCGTGCATGTTATGTATGCGTTTGTCATGAAACATTATATGCTATGTATGAATATGCGTATGATGTATGATGTATGGACATGACTTATGCAGTTTAGAGCGTATCAAACTTCTGGTTAGGAAAATAAATCCCTGCTTGTTATTTCGGAAATGATGGCATTATGACCGTTGATGATCTTTGCTATCTTGTTCGAGTATACTCAGCTAGGGAACTTCCTTACGGACCAGGATGTTCTGTTGAGGGATCTTTGACTGCCGCTTGGGGATGAAGGTAATTTGAAGGTTCTGATTTTGATGCACCTTGACTGGGAATAAGAGAGATGAGTAATCCTCCGATGTACTATTTGATCAAGCCTTTGTGTAGAGGATCCAACCTTCTGGGGATAGTGATCTTAAACAGCCCTGCTGGGGGTGAAGGAGATGAACAATCCTTCGATGTAATATCTTGTCCGAGCTTGGAGATAGGGCCCCTCGAATCATACTGTTGGAGAGGGAAATCTCATCGAGGATTCTGCTGAGAAATGTATCTCTGTTGGGGAACTGTTTCTTCTGATGCCCGTACTCAGTGTCGGTGATAAAACACTCCGTTGGGGAATTAATTGAGCCTTGCTTATCCGGAGATAACTCCTTGAAGATTGCTCTGTGGGGGGATATTCCCATGTTGCCGGTTTTGGGATGATGTCCAGATGATTGGGACATTACCTGAATGCTATTCCTGTTTTTCTTATAAACATCAATCATATTCAAATGCATATGTTCATTCAAAATTATCATTGGGACGTTTACGCGTTCAAAACAGAAAAAAGTGAAAATATTGATTTTGAGCATGAACTGTATTGATTTGAAAGAGAGCCATAATAGGCTAATTAGTACAAGGAGACAAAAATCCTAGTAGTAGGAATTTGTCATAAAACTTTAAAAAGTACTTATAAAGAGAAATAGCTATGTGAAAACAATCCAATCAAGTTTCAACTCTCCTATTGCCGATCTGTCTTTGAGTATCTCATCCCTCACTTGTTGGAAGAAAATGATTGGACTGATTGGTGCCTTTGATGTGTTGAACCTTGAAGGTGAGTAGGTGGCCAAACGGGACATAGTCGTACGTTTTATTTCCTAACTTTTGCCTAGGCTGCCTTTTCAGGTTTTCAGCCTACCGGGATAATTTTTTTTTTAGTCTCTAATTATTTTTTTTAGTCTCTAAACGAGACATAAGATGATGCGTTTTACAACCAAATCACCGATTTGATATGCCTGACTTTTGACTTTCTTGTTGAAGGCTTTGATCATACGTTTCTGGTACAAGTGGCCATGACAAATAGCCGCAAGCCTCTTCTCATCATTCAAGTTTATCTAGTCCAACCGAGTCCGAATCCAATCGTCTTCGTCTAGATCGGCTTCTTTCATAATCCTTAGGGAAGGAATCTGAATTTCAATTGGAAGAACTGCCTCCATACCATAGACTAAGGAGAATGGAGTTGTTCCTGTTGAGGTACGTGCTGAGGTGCGATAACCATGAAGAGCAAAAGGTAACATCTCATGCCAGTCTTTGTAGGTTACTGTCATCTTTTGTATGATCTTCTTGATGTTCTTGTTGGCAGCTTCCACCGTGCCATTCATCTTTGGTCTATATGGGGATGAATTATGATGTTTGATTTGGAACTGCGTGCAGAGTTCGGTAATCATCCTGTTGTTTAAATTTGTGCCATTCTCTGTGATGATCCTTTCAGGGACGCCATACCGACAAATGAGATTATGCTTGATAAACCGGGCCACGATATTCTTGGTGACTGAAGCAAACGAGGCTGCCTCTACCCATTTTGTGAAGTAGTCAATAGCGACTAGGATAAAACAATGTCCGTTGGAAGCAGTAGGCTTGATTTCTCCAATCATATCGATTCCCCACATTGCAAAAAAGCCAAGGAGCCGTCAGAATGTTTAATGGGACTGGAGGTACATGTACTTTGTCGGCATATATCTGGCATTTGTGACAAGTTCTGGAGTGATGATGGCAGTCTGTCTCCATGGTAGACCAATAATAACATGCTCTTAAGATCTTTTTAGCCATCATATGCCCACTTGAATGAGTACCGAAGGCACCATCGTGTATGTCTTCCATAATCTGTTCCGCTTCCTTCTTGTTCACACAACGAAGCAGAGTCGAGTCATGGTTGCGCTTGTACAGGATTCCATTACTTAGAAAGAATTTGGCAGCAAATCTTCTTAGAAACTTTCTATCGTTAATGGATGCCCCTTCAGGGTACTCTTGGGCTTCGAGATATCTTTTTACTTCATGGAACCATGGTTTTTCTTCTACTCCTTCGGTATCAATCTCATTGCAATAGGCTGGTTCATCCTGTCTGTAAATGGTGATCATTGGCGCCTCATTATCACACCTGACTTTGAACATAGATGACATGGTAGCTAAGGAATCAGCCAGTTGATTTTCTTCTCGCGGGATATGTTCAAAAGTGATTTCTTCAAAGTAAGGAATCAAACTCAGCATATATTCTTTGTAAGGAATTAGATTCGGGTGCTTCGTGTCCCATTCTCCCTTAACTTGATAAATTACAAGGGTCGAGTCTCCGTAGACCTCCAGGAACTTGATTCTCAGATCGATTGCAGCTTTGAGACCCAGAATACATGCTTCATACTCGGCTATATTGTTAGTGCAGTTGAAACATAATCTGGCAGTGAATGGTGTATGTCCTCCTGCAGGAGAAATGATCATAGCTCCGATGCCATTGCCAAGCGCATTTGAGGCTCCATCAAAAACCATAGTCCATCGGGGACCTGGCTCGGGTCCTTCCTCCGGTCTGGGTTGTTCGAGTCAGTAACTAGCATAATATCTTCATTTGGGAAGTCAAAGTTCAATGCTTGATAATCATCCACTGCTTGATGAGCCAGATGATCAGCTACCACACTTCCTTTGATCGCCTTTTGCGAAGTGTACTGGATGTCATACTCTATTAAGATCATTTTCCATCTTGCTATTCTTCTAGAGAGAGCAGGTTTTTCGAACACATATTTAATAGGATCCATTTTGGAGATCAGCAAAGTGGTATGGTTTAGCATATACTGTCTTAGTCGGCGAGCCGCCCATGCCAAGGCACAGCAAGTTTTCTCGAGCAGTGAGTATCTTGTTTCACAATCGGTAAACTTTTTGCTAAGATAGTAGATTGCATGCTCTTTTCGGCCAAACTCGTCATGTTGCCCCAGTACACACCCCATTGAATCTTCTAACACTGTTAGGTACATTATCAGAGGTCTTCCTTCCACTGGTGGTAGCAAGATTGGCGGTTTTTTAAGATATTCTTTGATCTTGTCAAAGGCTAATTGGCATTTGTCGTTCCATCTTTCTACTTGATCTTTCTTCAACAATTTGAAGATTGGCACACAAGTAGTAGTCATATGGGAAATAAATCTGGCGATGTAGTTCAGACGTTCCAAGAATCCTCTGACTTGCTTCTCGGTACGGGGTATGGGCATTTCTTGAATGGCTTTGACCTTGGCAGGATCAACTTCAATACCCTTGCTGCTGACAATGAAACCTAAGAGTTTACCGGATCTCACCCCAAAGGTACACTTGTTCGAATTCAGTCGCAACCTGTACTTCTTGAGTCTGTCAAACAGCTTGTGCAGATGACCCAGATGTTCTTCTTCGGTGTTAGACTTTGCAATCATATCATCCACATAAACCTCTATTTCTTGATGAATCATATCATGGAACAGAGCTACCATTGCACGCTGATACGTTGCTCCTGCATTTTTTAAACCAAAGGGCATCACTTTGTAACAAAAGGTTCCCCAGGGTGTTGTGAAGGTTGTCTTTTCCATGTCTTCGGGCGCCATCTTGATTTGATTGTAACCTGAGAATCCATCCACAAAGGAAAATATCTTGCATTGTGCAGTATTGTCAACCAGTACATCGATGTGAGGTAAAGGGAAATCATCTTTGGGGCTTGCCCGATTCAGATCTCTGTAGTCTACACACATTCTGACTTTCCCATCTTTTTTAGGAACAGGCACGATGTTAGCTATCCATGGAGGATAACTCACAACTTTTAGAAAACCTGCGTTGAATTGCTTCTCAACCTCGTCTTTAATCTTCTTGGACATATCGGGCCTACTTCTCCGCAGTTTCTGCTTAACTGGAGTGCTACCTTCTTTGATTGGCAGGCGATGGACCACAATATCCATGTCGAGGCCAGGCATATCTTCATAGGACCAAGCGAATATCTCAACGTAGTCTTGTAACATTTGAATCAGTCTTTGCTTGACACTGTCTTCTAAATCAGCCCCTATCTTGACTTCTTTCTTTTCTTCGTCACTGCCCAGGTTGATAACCTCAATTGGCTCCTCATGCGGCTGTATAGTCCTTTATTCTTGTTATAATAGACTTGCAAGTTCCCTAGGTACTTCACAATCTTCCTCACTTTCGTCCTCAGTTTGGTAGATCGGATTTTCAAAGTCATGACTGGCAATAGCAGAATCGTTATCAACAGGATCCAGAGTGAATGTGAATCTGCATTTATTATGTGGGTGTGTGTAAGAACACATAGCTATTTGAAAATGAATAAAGTAAAGAAAGAAACAAAAAGGATCGCAAAATTTGAATATGAAAACGTCCCATGATTTTATTGAATGAACATATGATCATGGTATGACAAACCCTTATAAAAAGGACCAGTGTGCTTCGGGCAAGGCACCTGGCTTTTAAGTTCATGGTTCGATAGTACAGGAACCATTTTTATTTTTGAACATATAAACAATGAAAACAGGAAATTGCATTTACTCTTGATCAAAGGAGATAACATCTTCAGCTTCCCAGTTGTTCAATCCATTGTTGTGAGTAGGGAATATCCAGTTGCTCCAGTTGCAGTTGTCTTATTCGTTTTCCACAGCATTGACTTTTTTGGTGACGAGATGAGCTGTTGATCCTTCAGGATGAGCAAGATGCTCTGCTGTATAAGAGAGCCCAGGCTGAGGTACTTCTGTTGGATGAGAGAGATACTCGATAAGATCGTCCCATCCAGTTGGGATGATGTCTTTGATAGAGACTTGTGCACTCTGGGGAGCAGCGTACTTCACCAGAAAATCATTCTCGCCATTTGGTGTTTCCCAGACATCTTCAGGGGTGACAGGGCTTGTGATTGTCATATTGTCTTTGAAATGTTCATCCCATCCAGTTGGGATAATGTCTTCGATAGCGATTTGCAAGCTCAGGGGAGCGGAATACTTCACCATAAAGTCGTACTTGCCACTTGGTTCTCCCAGTGTATCCCATACTTCTCTTGGAATAGGTGGACTAGGCGGACTTTGGTATTGCTTAGCAATGGAACCTATGATACTCATGTCATCTTCGAAATGATCATCCCATCCAGTTGGGACAATGTCTTCAATGGCAATCAAAGGACTCTGAGGAGCAGTGTACTTCACTAGAAAGTCGTACTTGCCACTTGGTTCTCCCAAAGTATCCCAAACTTCCTTGGAAACGGGTGGAACTTTATTTGGATGTTGCTTAGTAATATGGCTTGAGATCAATTTGTCGTCTTCAATAGCATTTACTCATTGGCTGATGAAATGGGACATTAATCCTCCAGAATGAAGACTTTGATCATTCTTCTAAGTTCCATTAGCATAGCCCAATCCTAGCTTATCGAACTTGTAAGGCCCATCAAGGAGTTGTCCCCACACTGTGCAACCACCCTCTTCGATCACAGCCTTAGCATCTTTGAGAGAAGCCATTGTTGGAGTTATTCTTGTAGTAGGAGTAGCAGAAATATGTTTGGCAGTAGAGATGGCTGGAGGGACCACCTCAAAAGATTGGCAGGGGGTTTCGATGAATTCACCATTCATCTTAACATACTTGGAGTTACTCAGGTGGCTAACCATATATTCTTCTTCACCATGAACCGTGACGACCTTGCCTTTAATAGGATATTTTAACTTCTGATGCAGGGTAGAAGTTACAGCGCTTGCCCCATGTATCCAAGGGCGTCCTAGTAAACAGGAGTATGCTGGATGAATTTCCATCTCGTAAAAGGTAGAATCAAAGATATGAGATCCCACTCTGATTGGGAGCTTAACTTCTTCGTATACTGTTCTTGTTGACCCGTCGAAGGCTCTTACCACAACATCGCTTGGTTGTAACACAACTCGTTCGAAGTCAAGTTTTTCCAGTACTACTTTTGGTAACACATTTAATGGGGAACCAGTGTCTACCAGCACATGAGACAAAGTGGTGCCATTACATTCAATAGAGATGTGCAGGGCTTTATTGTGATTTTTCCCAGCAGGGGTTAAATCAGCGTCAGAGAAACTGAGACCGTTATCCACTGTTAGACTGGCAACACAATTTTCAAATTGGTCGACTGAAATCTCTTGTGGTACATGTGCAGCTTTCAAGAATTTCATCAGGGCCTTGGCATGAGTTTCTGAATACTTCAACAGAGATAGCATTGAAATCCTTGAAGCAGTGTGCCCCAGTTGTTCGACAATATTGTAATCACTTTTGCAGATGATTTTCAATATTTCCTCCATTTCTTGCCTCGAAGGATCTTCAACAGTGACTTCAACAGGTACTTGAACTGGTTCAATTAGTGGCTCTTTGCCTCGAGCATTGACATCTTGATTAGGAACTGGGACCTGGACTGGATTAGTAGTAACATTTGGAGAAATTTCTGGCGAAAAGATTCTTCCACTTCTTGTAATCTTACTAGCCCCCACAATATTATCAACAGCTGGATTAGTAAAATTCACGGCCTCTTCAGTCAAGGTGTCTTATTTAGCTCCATGGACATAAACATTAGCGCCATAACTCCATGGGACAGCTTTATTTGAGGAATATGGAAATGGAGCCGGATTGGTAATGATTACAGATGCTACTCTGGGTGTAGCAGAAATCTTGAAGGGAGCTTTGGTAGGGATTTTCAATGGCACGTTAGAAACCACTGAGACGTCCTCTATCTTTATCCCATTTGAAAAACCTTCGCACAAATTGTCTATAGAAGGGAGCTTCTCAAACATAATGATACGACGATCCATCCACTTTTGAATTCCTCTTTTCATATTTTCACAACAATTGGGTAGGTGTGCACAATAATAGCAATCAGGGTCACAACCTGGAAATAAACCAACTTGTATTAGCTTTCTTTTTATTTCAAGGAGCGGAGTTGACAGTTCTCTCACATCATAGATATAAACAGTGCTCATGATAGCATTAATGGCCTTGTCGTGTTTTGGCATAGGCGCAGTGATGACATTTGGAGTCTCTGGAGGATCGAATTCAATTTCCCCAGCGTCTATCATGTCTTGGATCTTGTTTTTCAGGGCCCAACAGTGATCTGCGTCATGTCCAGGACAATTGGAATGGTATGCACATGTTGCGTCGGGGCGATAACTAGGAGAGGAAGTGTTGACATTCTTCGGAGGGTCTTTCAATGTAATCAGAGTTGCCTTTAACAAGTGCTGCAATGCTTGAGAGATTGGCATGTTGATTTTGGTGAAGTTTCTTCTTGGTGCATCTGGTCGACGCGTATACTTCGGCGGTTGTTCTTTTTGAGGTGCAGACGCAGAGATCAGAACAGCCCCTACAGATTGGTGATGCTCACTTTTGTTGCGACTTTTCTGACTGTGCACTGTATTGACTTCATTTCTCCCACTGATGGGCCTCTTTGTAGTACCAGAGGAGGAGCCTACTTGAATTTTTCCGCTTTGAATGCCGCTTTCGACTAGCTCTCCAGTTAATATCAGGTCAGTGAAACCTGACGACGAGCTTCCCAACAAATGACTGTAGAAAGGGCCAGTTAAAGTGCCCATGAACATGTCGACCAGCTCGCGATCAGATAAAGGAGGTTGAACCCTTCCAGCTAGATCTCTCCATTTTTGTGCATACTCTTTGAAACTTTCTTTGGGTGCCATGGTCATGCCCCGTAGTTGAGTACGGGTTGGTGCAAGGTCAGCATTGTATTGATACTGTTTGTAGAAAGCAGCAGCCAGATCTTCCCAGGTGTGAACTTTTGCACTTTCCAGTTGGTAGTACCACTCGAGTTGTGTACCCGTCAGACTTTCCTGGAAGAAATGAATCCACAATTTGTTATCTGCCGTATGAGGTAGTATCTTTCTCACATAGGACCTTAGATGAAACTTTGGGCAAGAGACTCCATCATACTTTGCAAAGACAGGAACTTTGAACTTTGGAGGAATAACAACATCTGAGATTGGTCCAAGATCGTTGAAGTCTAAACCAGGTATTTTTTGTATCTCCATAGCTTTTATGCGTTCTTCCAACTGCTGGTATTTGCTATCACCCTGTTCGTCTTCGGAATGATAATCTTCTTCGTTAGAAGAGAGGGAGAGTTTGGCAGAACCCTAGTGGTTGTGATTGTCTTCCTGATCACCTTCATCTACTACTTCAGGGATTGGCGCCTTTTTGGGTATCCTGGCTGGGACTCTGACTTTTCTCACGAGGTGGCTTAAACCTACAGATCCCTTGGGCTTCTTTTTCTTCTTGGTCATCAGAGCTTTTAGTTCCTCTTGTCCCTTTGCTAGCTCCAAAATTGCTATCTGAACTTGGGCGTTTTGTGCCTCGAGATTCTTGATGCTTGTTTCGGAATCCATCCCTCCTAACTGAAATAAACAGCGAGGAGATGAGAGACCTATTATGTGAACCTATTATGCAATGTTTATGAATGAAATGTATATGCAATGTTTTCAAGGATTGATAACACGATTTTATATCGTATATTTAGCCTAAAATCCATAGATATTTATAGCATTTTCCGTTTATTATGTTAATTTATTATGATATTACGCGTGTATTTGCTTTATTTCAGGTTTTACACTTCAATTTCGACTATTTGCGAAAAGGAAAGAAAATTGAGCTTAAATGACCAATATTTATGCCTAAAAGATGAAAAGGGAGTGCTGAAGTGAAAGAAGGGTGCAATTAGGACCCAAAAGGCCCAAAAGATATATTCAGCCCACCATGAATCAAAAGGCGCGTGGCCCAGACCTGCAAGCAAGTGGAGACGCACGTCTCCACGTTCTCTTCAGCCACGTCACCAAGAGGAGACGCCCGTCTCCAACTGCCCTAGATTTTCTCCACTTGAGACGCACGTCTCAAGTCTTCCTGAAGAAACGGAGACCCACGTCTCCACGCCCAGTCTGCAGAAAGTTCCTCAATTCACGGATTCCAACTGCGAACCTCCTCCTATAAATAGGACCTGCTATCCCACTTCCAAAGAGTCCGATTTCCTGCCAACGAAGTGCTGCCGAAATTGTACCGCGAACTGCTTTTCCTTATTCTGTTTTCATTTTACCGTCTATTTTCTCACAACGATTTCTACACTGGAAATTGTTGTGAACTTTTCATAGATCTAGCCTTACGTTAGATTTATCGCTTTATTTCCTTGTTTTTATTTTCTGCCATTTAAATTCCGAAGAACGATCCAGCCAACCTGTGGTGGAAGTTCGAGTACTTCAAGATTCAATTCAATTCAGATTTATTTTAATTCAGGTTTTTATTTACCGCCTTATTTATATTATTTATTTGCATGATATATTATATGCCATTTAATATGCTTATTATTATGAACCGAACCGATATATGTCTGTTTAATCGTATTAATATGTCTGGCTAAAATACTAAAGGTGTCGGTATGTAAAGTAAGTTAACCGTAGGGATCCGAAATAAATTGGCTTAAATTATGTTTTATTAATTATCACTTATTTTTGGTTTATATGTCTAGTTTAATTAGTAAGTCTTAAAACCAATAGAGCGAAAGTTTGAGGGATTAGGACGGTCAAAGGTTAAAATCAATAGAGCGAAAGTTTGAGATCTTTAACTGGATAGTAGACATAGGACATTAGTTTTATGGATGGCGAAAGCGTATTAAAACTAATTGGAACTTATTTGTTTTCAAAAATTGTTTTTACACTCGAGCGGGATGGCGAAAGCGTACGTTAGGGGTATTAGCTTGCTCCGAGTCAACAGAGCGAAAGTTTGAGATTAGGAGATTTAAATAGATAACAACCTCGTAAAATAGGCATTTTATTAATTACATTGTTTCCAAAAAGCTCTTCTAAAATCTAATGGGATGGCGAAAGCGTACATTAGGATTAGGATAGTAGTCTGAATCAACAGAGCGAAAGTTTGAGACGAGGATTTTTAATCAATTGGAATTAGTAAAGATTTTTAATTTAATTATGCAAAAGCCAATGAACCTTCGGATTACCTTTAGTTAAACGAAATACATACTGATACCTGTCTTTTATTATTATTCTTTATTTTCTCACAATCACTTTCCCTTAGGAACAATCGAAATTTTAGTACTCCTAGCTTTACATAGTAACCTTAGATAACGGTAGATCGATTCATAGTCCCTGTGGATTCGATATCTTTTAAAACTACACGACACGACTGTGCACTTGCAGTTATCAGATTTATAGACACGTAAAGTCGCGATCAAGGATCTTAGAATTTAAATTTGTTTGAACAAAAGAGAAACAAACATTTATTAGTTAAACATTTTATTTCTTTTTTTTCTTTTCTTTTTTCTTTTCTTTTCTCTCTTTTTTTTTCTTTGCCTCTTTCGGGCTTACAAGATAAAGCAAAAATAAAGAAAATAAAGGATTCTTCAAGCCTCCCATGGACGCTTTCTCTTTGCACCCAGGAACGTGTTGATCTGCTGTTCTTCATGGAGTTGTCTGGTGAGCTCTAACACTTTCCTCTCATAGTCCTGACAGTGTACTTTGAAGGTGTCCCTTTCTTCTTTTAATTGAACCCAAGATTTCTGCAGCTCTTCTAGGTCAGTTGGCATGTCCGAATGTAGAATAACTCGAGGTTCCTCCCCTTCGACTTTTGGCTCAATGGTCACAGGTAGGATAGCGGTATATGGCATGATGAACTTCTGAGCACGAGCACGCACCCATTTGAGGTAAGGCTCCATGGGAATAGAATTCCATTGTCCTAAAGACTTGCTTTCTACTTTGTAGACTCTGCCCCAAGCATGTATAAACCTTCGTCGATGTCTTTGGGAATCATCATCGTAGTCAAACACAATGTTGTGGATTATCATGTCGTGAGGACCATTTCTTCGTGCATATCCAAATTGGCGCAAAGCTAAGGAGGGATTGTAGGTGATGCCTCCCCTAATTCCAAGGAGCGGCACATTAGGGTACTCCCCACAATGGTCAATGAGAGTGATGTCTTCTTGAAAGAAGTTGTTCCACCGGATATCTGAGTGAGACAAAGACATAATCCTGCGAGACCATTGCATCCTTTGCTCGTTTCTCAACAATGATCGGGGAAGGTGTGATGTAAACCATCTAGCCAATAGTGGTACACAACACATAAGAGTTCCTCGCTTTTTCATGGTACGAGTGTATAGAGAATGTAGAATGTCTCCCAGCAAAGTAGGTACCGGATTGCGGGCTAAGAAAATGTTGATAGCGTGCACACTTATGAATTGGTCGGGATTAGGGAATAAAACCAACCCATAAATCAAAAGAGCCGCAACTTCTTCAAAAGCTTGGTAACTCCTATCTTTTAATAGTGATCGAGCCTTTCCCATTAAGAACTTAGCAAGCAAACCCTTGACTCCACTCTTTGTTTCCCAATTAGACTCGATTTTTGACTTTCGTAAATGTAAGGCAGCAGCAATGATTTCAGGCTTTGGGATCTTTTCTAAACCAGTGAAAGGTAATTGATCTCGAACAGGTAGCCCAATTAGTTCAGCGAATTCCTCCAAGGTGGGTACTAATTGGTAATCAGGAAATGTAAAACAATGATGCTCGGGATCAAAGAATTGGAACAGGACTCGTATCATGTCTTCTTCAAATTTTGAGGTAACCAAATGGAGTAGGTGACCGTGCCTCTCGGTGAATTGAGCATTTCTGGGAAATTCTGATATTAAGTCCTTTAGTTCAGACGGTACTGTTGAGATGTTGATCCGGATGTAATTTCTGGTAGCGGGAGCCATTACCTACAACAACGGAACAAAGGTAAACTCTTCGATCCTTGAAATGATTAGTGAGAAAAATGATATGTTTATGATGCTTATGATGTCATGATGTCAAACATGTGGAAAACACAAACAAATCACACAATAGCCTTTGGTTTAAAGGCTTGCACGAGGTTCATAGGTGATACCCTCCCCACTGAAGTTGAGTTGGTTTAAACCTGTCTTAAAATGGTATTCAGGTTCTATGATCCTTGGAGACAACATCTCAATACGGCACTCGGACGGCCGATCAAAACATTCCTCGAGGATAACCAACTTCGATCAATTTCTAAGCCAGTCACTTAATAGGCCACAAGTCAAGTTCAACTAAAGGTTCTAAGGCAAATTAGTGCTTAATGACATTTCGGAAGCCTAACATACTCCTTGATCGTTTTCAAGGGAAATCATTACAGACCAAAGTGTCGCACTAATGGTGACTACCAGATCAACCGTATCGGTACATGCCGTACAGTTTCCTTGGTCTATTGTCACATACTTAAGGTATCTCGAGATTCGAGCTAGAATCTTTCACACAAGTAAATTCGATTCCCAAACAAACCTTTGAAAAATAGAGCTAACAAGACAAGCAATTGAAAACATCGAAGTGATCTAATCTCTAAGGTAACCCCTTTTGAAAACATTTTGTTTTTGAAATCCCCAGCAGAGTCGCCAGTTCTGTCGCCTCGGTTTTTTGTGGGATGCGAACTGACTCTTCTTTTATTTTTGAGTTGTGAAAATCAGAGAGTCGCCACCGACTTTTATTTTATTCAATTAAGGAAAGGTTTATAAAAGAAACAGAAAAAGAACTTAAAGAGATTTTGGGTTCGGGGGTAGGTTATACAAAGGGAAGGTGTTAGCACCCTTTGTATCCATGGTTATCCATGGGCTCTTAATTGCTTAGCTCACTTGTTTGAATCGTTTGTTTTTCTTGAAATGCTTGTATGTGGTTTTAAATATTTTTGTAAAGAGGTAACTTTGTAATGATCCTTGTGCGGATGTATACAAAGTATTTATGTTTCGAAAGATGTTTTGATGGTTTTAAAATAAGATTTTTAACTTTGTAATGATCCTTGTTTGGACATATACAAAGTGTAGTCTTTTGAAAATTTGTTTTGGAAAAACAGTGATATGTGAGAACTTTTGTTGTTTTTGATTGAGCAAGCAATTAGGAGGTATACCCTAAGTTTATAAGGTTTTTTCCCATTTCTTTAGAAAGTTTTCTTTGACTGAATACAGAAGAAAAATTTGAACTTTTGCATTTGAAATAATATGATTGGTTTTGAAAAGAGTAACAGAGGGATTACCCTAAGAGGTGCAAGTGTGATTGTGTTTTGTTTTCAGATATGTTTTGTCTTGAGATTAGTGATCTAGCGCTTCAGTTATTATTCTTGACATACACGCAGTTTTATATGTACAGGAATTAAAGTGCGGGAATGTAAAATGCGGAAGGTAAATCTACGCTATTACATCGATTGTACGAGAAATGTAAACTACGCTATTTACATGAATTTGACAACCTATACATTTATCTATGAATTTAAATTGCAATAAGATAAAGGGAAAATATTTTTGGATTTTTGGATGGTTGATTTTAATTAAAATTAATGCCTAATTAATTTAATTAAAAGGTTAAGAATTAGAAATAAAATTTAAACCTAAAAAGTTAAGTCTAAAATATGTCCAAGTTATTTGTTAATTAATTTTAAAATAAATTTTTTTTTTGTGATTTTTGAAATTGTTTTGGAGATTATTAAGTTAATTAATATATAATTATACAAGTAATTATACACATAAATTAAACTTAAAGATAAAAATATTCTAATTATGTACAAAATTAGTTCATGATATGTAAACTTAATTTAAAAAAAGAAATATTTTTTTTCTGATTTTTTGATAGGTTAGAAATAATTAAAAGATAAATATATAAATATTATCTAATTAATTAAACAAAGTATTTTAATTATGAAGAAATATAAAATATTTTCATGTCAAAAATTAATTAAACATTTTATCAATCTAAAAGTGAAATTAAAATTATTTTTAGATTTTTGAAAGTATTTTTTATTAATTATGCAACAAAAAACAAATTAATTAAGAAAATACTAATATATATGATCTAGTGTGGCAGACCCTAAGGGTCTATGGTGAGCCTACAAGGCAAGGAGCGTTAGATGAGGGGATCAGATTGATCTGATGGACACGGATGCATGGCACATGGCAATAGCTTAGAAAGCGAAGCACCAGATCTGGGGGCAAAACAAAACGTGCGTTTTTCAAACTGGCCAATCAGATGGCGCCATGCAGTCACCTTCAACCTCCACCCCGTCGCCTTAGGTCTGTAACCGTAGGTAAAGGTTTTACCTACAGTTTTTGTCCGTCGCTACAAACCTGCAACCTATCAAAACTCCACACGAGCATCAAAAATTTATTGTGAGACCATGGTTGAGCTCGTATGGGTCTCACGAACTCAATAGAACCATTAATTTCCTGAAATTTTGCCTAAAAAGAAGAACCCCAAAATAGAGCTCAAGAACCCTAAAATGGTAAGTTCTTCAAACGTCCATTAAAATCAAATTAAAGTTCTAGAAACGATCAGAGCATCTAACCAAACACAAGTATGCAATTACATCTTGTTAAATATGCATGTATGATTAAATTTTTTTAGGTTTTTGTTTGAACAAACCGTGGGCTATGGAGCTTGATTTAGGGTGCTTTGATTGTTGGAAATGATTGGGATAGTTTCAGAATTACTTGAGGAACGTGTTTGGATGATTATTGGCACTTGAATCTAGCTTAAACTCAAAATTCGAATTTTAAATTTCTTTGAAATTTTCAAGTGTGATACAAGTATGTTTCTGGTTCAGAATTCATGTCTCCTTGATGCTGATGGACTCAAGCTATTATATAGGCAAGATTGAGTGCTTAGAACTTAAGCAACCATGCTTTTCTTCCATACTTGAGTGCCTTTGAAATTTTGATTTTTTTATGAATAAAAGCTTTGAAAGTCTTGGCCATGGCTTCAATTTTCTTCACCCCTCTTGCCATAGGTCTTCTGTACCTCTATGCTTCAGAATTTGGATCAAACTTGGTGACTCAAGCTAAAGACAAAGCATTGGATTATTATCTTGGATCATTTCTTTTTTAATTTAACTTTAAATGAAGTAAAATTAAATCAAAAAAGAAATAAAAATGTTATGGGCCTAATGTTGGTCGTGGGAGGCCTTAAACATTATTAGGAACATGTTTGGATCACAAATGCTTGGGCCCTTTTGGAAAAAAAACAATTTTGATCAATGTTGGTTTCATGCATTTTCCCAAAAAATGACCAACTTCAACAAGGCATAACTCCCTCAATTTCGATCATATGAAGAAGTTCTTGTACTTTTTAGAAACCTCAAGATGTCCTCTACAAGCTACTTTTGAAGCTTTTATGCATTTGGAGAAGTTATCTTGATGTTATGGGCTTTGACAAAAAACTGTTTTTTGTTGACTTTGAAAATGACCTGTAATGTCTGAGCTCATATTTTCCAAATGGTAAATCCAATGACCATGGGACCAATTTCATTTGAAAGATAATTGAATTTCCTTCAAAATAAGCTTTGGTTGGAATTTTTCGGATGAACGAGGAGAGAGTTATGGCCGGTCAAAGTTCAGTTGACTTTTTTGGAGAAAACCCTAATTTTGAAACTTAGAGTTTTGTCGATTTCTGAACTTTTCTTGATGAATTATGATCAACCATTGCTCAAATGATGAATATTTTGACAAAATATGGATGTTGACAAAAAATTTCATTTTTGACTGTCTGTTGACTTTTTGGTCAAACTGGTCGTCTGTTGACTGTTTGAGCTGTTGACTGTGCGTCCGAGCGAATCGAAGTTGGAAAATTTGTCTGGTGGTACTTTGAGACATATGGAGATCCATGAAATCCATTTGAGGTCTCAAAAAACTTGTTCTCCTGAAAAAAACAAAAACCCTAGTTAGGGACTGTTTGTGTAGGAGACAGTTAAGCGTACCTGATTTTGTGCAGTGTTGAGTCTCTGCTGATCATGTGATTATCAGAAGACTTCTAGAACAAAAATCTTGGAATTTTGAAATGCAAAAGATTGATTTGACTGATGGTACAAACACGGAGAATCGTGCTGTCAGCGGGTTTGACTGTTAACTGGTTGTCCGGGCATTAACGTAATAGTTAAAGTGAAAAATTTAAAGTTAATTTTTTCTTTTTTGTTTTTATTGTGTTAATGGTGAAAATTATTTACATGAGTTGTTAGAAAAACACAAACATAATAAATAAATAAATAAAATATACCGTACGCGAACGAAATTACTGATAATAATCATGAGAAGGATTTAATGCACAGAAAAATAAATATTTAACTAGCAATAAACACACATAATATTATCTCGATAATTAAGTGACAGTACAATAGACAATACAATATTTAATACTGACAGTACAAATATTACATAATATAATGAACAGTACGACAAATATAATGAACGGTACGTTGTTTGAAAGCGAAAGATACGACAAACTTTAAGTATGACGATTAAAAACCCATGCTATAAACAACAATATATAGATGTACGGGAGTGCAAGCATCCCAGGTCCGCAGTTTTCAGGATTATGCAGACAGAAAAAGGACATGAACACCACAAAAACAGTGATGACCACAAGAAAAAACGTATCCGCCCACTTTGCCATTTTTGCCGGGGAAGAAGAGAAAATAATTATGAGATAGTATGATCGAAATTTGGGAGATGAGTGAAATTTGATGTGAGATTTTATGGAAAAAATGAGGGGTATCTATAGAGTGAAAAGAGGGATGGAGACGTTGGGGAATGAAGTGGTACCGTACAAAAAAGGAAAGTTTGAGTGGTAGTAGGATTTGAAAGAAAGTGTATGGAATAAAGTTAGGATTTGATTTGAAAGAAAGAGATTTGAAAAGAAAGGAAGAGATTTGAAAATAATATAGTTCAAAAAATTAGTGGGAAACAAAAATCCAATAATAATTTAATTGTTACCAGTACAGTCTGAATCCCCGGACTCTATACCTGCAAAAATTTAATTCTGTACCAATTGCGTCAGTATTATTTATCTGAAAGTAAATCTCAAATAAACAGCGTGTGAAGTGATAAACAGTATTTGGCGGTTGTGTAAGAATAAATTCAAAAGCGAACCCAAAATACCGTATAAAAAATATCCTAAAAACTGAGTATTCATAAAATCAGGATATTTATGAAATAAAATCCAAGATTATATGAAACTCCCAATTTTTAGACAGAAGTCTGTTGCCTTCTTTTTTTTAAAAAAGATGCGGGCAAGTTTTGGGGTATAACACTAATCATCACTACCGTGGGTGGAGAAAAGCATTCAATGGAAAGGCCGAACATCGTACAGCCCCGCCTTTTTTGTCAGGTGATCAAATTTTTGAAAAGGTGAAAGATGTGAGCACTCAGTTTGGCAAGCCTTTTGCACATTCACTTGTCAAGGGTGGGTGGAAGAAGAAGTCAATTTTTTTTGAACTTCCATATTGGAAGTCGTTGTACGTAAGACATTTCCTGGATGTTATGCATATTGAAAAAAATGTATTTGACAGCGTTATAGGTACGTTACTCAATATACAAGGAAAGTCTAAGGATGGCCTTAACATAAGGAAGGACATGGTAAACATGGGAATGAGAACTGAATTGGGACCCGTGACGAAAGGAAGACAAACATATCTGCCACCTGCTGTTTACACTCCATCTAGAAAGGAGAAGAAAACATTGTGTAAGTTCCTCAGTGAAGTTAAACTTCAAGAAGGCTACTCATCAGATATTAGAAGACTTGTGTCCATGAAAGACCTCAAGTTAATGAGTTTGAAGACGCATGATTGCCATGTTATAATGGAACATTTTTTACCAATAGGTATACGTTCTATTCTGCCAGAAAAAGTAAGCGCAATAACTAAAGTGTGTTTTTTCTTCAGGTCAATTTGCAGTAAGGTGATCGATGCCGCGATCTTACCAACACAGGTATCTCGGACTAAATCAAACAACATTACTTGGATCAAAGTGCAGGTACATTATTTTTCACAATTTTGCTTATAATATTTATGCTACTTGATAAAACAAGACAACTATAAAATCTTATTTGTTTTTCTATGTAGTGTCCGATACAGCGAAACAGTTCAGATTGCAAATACTATGTTTTGAGTTTTATGAAAGAAATCATTCAAGCGAATCAATTGGAGATTCCAATCACGGTATGAATTTATAACTTAAGATAATTTCTTATAATTTATTACTTTTAACTAAATCATTCATATTATGTTTTTGTTTTGTAGTACTTTGACGACTTCTATGCTGCTTCTTACACGAGACTTAAGTTGGAAGAAATCAAAGAGGATTTGTGTCAATTTTATATTCAGCAACTATTCATATAGGTATGAATACATTATTGTGTGAACAGTTTTATGAATACATTATTTTGATAATGACTTTGTGTTTGAGTTTCTTTGGTGGATGTTGGTTGATGTTTGTTTTTGTTGTTGTTGAGCCTTTAATTGACCGTGTTGTTTTGTTCATACTTTGCAAGACCAGGCCGGGAAATGATCAAACTTTTGAAGTATAATATTATAGTACTCTAGGTGGTTACTAACTTTGTTCATACTGTTGCCAATATTTGAAGTATAATATTGTTGATGTTACTAATTTAATTTGTTTGACATGAGTTAGTTACATGTGAATTGAACTATAATGATGTATATATATATATATATATATATATATATATATATATAATTTTGGATATTATAATGGTATTATATATATTAGTATATATATATTGTCCTACCTATTGTTGAAAATAGATCACAGGTCGAAAATATATTACAGGTCGAAAATATTACAGGTTGAAAATATATTACAGGTCGAAAATATTACAGGTCGAACTAGGAGGCTTAAATTACAGGTTGCACTTTAAAATACCTCATTTAGAAACGACAGCGCTTTTAAAAAACGATCTTAAAGGGCCACCTACTAAAGCGCTTTATTACTAAAAGCGCTGCCTAAGATTAAAAAAAAGCATAAAAAATAAAAAAAACACAACCTACGAAAGCGCTTTTGGAAAAGCGCTCTTATAGGGGTGGCTACTGTAAATACAAGGTCACATTCACAAAGAAGTTTTTGATCCATGGCAAACTCCACAAGCAAACAAACAACAAGGCTTAAGCAAAAGAACTCAAGGAAATGCTAGGTTGGCTATTCGAGACAAATCAGATCGACCTGCAATATCTCTAGGTCGACTCAAAACTAAGAAAACAAGAAGGTTTCAGAAATACCACAAGTAGGTCGACCTAACCACACTCCCAGGTCGAACTAAACTGAAGAGTTTTTGTCATATCACTGTTAGGTCGACCCACTCACATCCACAGGTCGACCTAATCTGAAGAATTCTTCAAAAAGCTGAATTAACTGATTCTAGGTCGACCTAACCTAGCAATAGGTCGACTCAACTGGCAACAAATTCATTCTGACTCATTCTTACCTCTGTTAGGTCGACCTAAGCACCAAGGTAGGTCGACCTATCTGCTAAAAACCTCCCAAATCATGTGTTCACTCTGCTCCAACATACCAGCAACTCACATATATTATCCAAGGTTCAATTATTGCATGACAACACCAACGACTGAAAGATACACAAAGGCTTCTCATCTTCGTTCTTCGTCATCTCCAACACAATTACACATAATCATTCTTGCGTTGAGGGTTAGTGATCGAGTTCGATAACGTCCATGGAACGGAATTGAAGATTCCTAGTGGGTGAAGATTTGTGGGGTTTTTGGTGAATAAAATCCGAGGGTTTTGTCCTCCAAGATAGGTGTTTCTTGGGGGTTTTTATCAAGAGGTTTCATCGAGGATCCATCTGAGTGTGAAAATTGAAGAACAAGGGTTCAAGGCAATTCAAGACACTGCAGAAAAGGGATCAAGTGAAGCTCTTGGATCACCTTGATCTGGTTCAAGATTAAGGGGGAAGAAGATTCAAAGGATCGACAAATTCGGTTTATTGTTTATCGCTTTGCTTTCTTCTTTGTATAAACTGCTTTCAACATTAATGGAAGATTTCCCAATTTCAATTTGGAATTGGGGGCAGACGTAGTCGTAGCAAGGTCGATCGACGAACTGCCTGAACAAATATCGTGTTCTTGTCGCTTTTATCTTTTCATTTACGTTCTGTTCATATTTGGTCATAATTGCAAAATTGATTAACGATTCAAGTGTTAAAATTGTGAATTAAGGTTCTTCATAAACATCACAATTCACCACATCTTGAATCATCATCAATTTGAACATTATCACCAAGTGTTTGTCTTTTTGCTTATTCCATTATTACTGCATTGCAAACCAAAGTTTGTCAATTTAGAAGTTAATTGATTTTCAGCTGTGAAACGTATTGATTCGATAACATATCACTTCATCGTTAATCTCAATTATCTTGTGGTTTTGTCACATATACGACCCTTGCAATAACGGTCCGGAATAGACGCAAGTCGATTCAGAACCGCTTTCGCTTTAGTTCGAAATAATTCCGAAAAACTCTGTGAGATCTATTCACCCCCCCCCTCTAGATCCTCAGGCCAGCGTCTAACAAGTGGCATCAAGAGCTTGGTTTATTCCGTGCTACGTGAAACACTTATTGGAAAGATGGCTTCCGGACCTAAAGGGGCTCACAATAGAGCTCCAGTTTTCAACGGTGACAACTATGGCTATTGGAAGGATTGTATGTGTGTCCACATCAATGCAATTGATAGGAACATCTGGACAACTATTGTCAATGGTCCCTTTCAGATCACCATGACAAATGCAGCTGGTGCAGTTGTTCCAAAACCAGAAAATACTTGGGATGCTGAAGATGAAAAGAGATATGCATACGATTGGAAAGCGAGAAACATTCTAATCTCAGCTCTAGGAGTTGATGAATACTATCGCGTTTCCCATTGTAGATCCGCTAAAGCTATGTGGGACACATTGCAAGTTGCCCACGAGGGAACGGATGATGTCAAACTAGCTAGGATCAATACGTTAACTCAAGAGTTCGAACTCTTCCACATGGAAGATGGTGAATCCATCGAAAACATGCAGAAGAGATTCGTTCACCTGAAAAATCGGTTAAATTCTCTTGATAGACCTGTTTCCAATGCAGTTGCTACTAACAAAATCTTAAGATGCTTGAACAGGGAATGGCAACCCAAGGTTACAGCAATAAAGGAAGCAGATGATCTAAACATCTTAGACATTACCACTCTCTTTGGTAAACTAGAGGAACATGAACAACACCTTAAATGCCTTGACATGCATGAGAAAAGGGCAAAGAAAGAAAAGAACATGGAGAAAGAGGTAGAGAAGAAGTCAATAGCTCTAAAAGCTTCAAGCTCCAAGACCTCAAGACAAGAGCTAAGGGATAGTGATACAAGTGATGACGAAGACTCCGATGATGAGGAAATGGGACTGTTTGTGCGAAGATACAACAAATATCTAAAGAAAAATGGAGCAAAACATTCTGACAAAGGCTTGATCAACTATAGAAAGCAATCAAACAAGTTCAAACAAGATGACGACAACAAAGGAAAAATCAAAGGCCCTTGCTTTAATTGTGGGAAAGTCGGTCACTACAAACCGGATTGTCCATACCTTAAGAAAGAAAAAGAGAAGAACCAAAGCAAAGGTCATAACAAATCTAAGAGAGCCTACATAGCATGGGAAAGTGATTCATCTAGTGAAAGCTCATCAAGCGATGAAGAAAAATCAGCAAACCTATGTTTTATGGCTCATCAACACAAGAAAAAGAAAGCTGTAAGTCATCTTAAACCTGAACTCGTAGATAATGTATCTCATTCTCAACTAAAACTTGCTTTTGAAGAATTACATAGAGATGCAATTAAAGCTTTCAAACTTTTGGCCTCAAATAAGAAAATCTTTTCATATCTTGAATCAAAAGTTGAGAAAACCGAAAAGGATATGGAAGCTTTAAAACAATCTATGCTAGACATTCAAAAGGATAAAGTTGAAATAGATCCTACATCATGGTTTGGTTGTGAGACATGTCACATTTGGCAAAAAGAAGTAAGAGATCTAAAAGCCAAGTTAGACAAGGCTCTACAACCAAAAGTGACTTTTGCGGTTGATCCAAATAAGTTCAAAAGATCGTATACTCCTTTATATAGTAAATACACTTTTGTACCAAAAGTATCAACTAGCAAAACAGCATATTCTCATCATATTACTTGTCATTATTGTTGCAAAAAGGGACATACCATTGAAAAATGCAAATTTAGGAGAATTTTAGTTCCTAAAGGAGTATTTCAATGGTTGCCTAAGTGCAACAAAATGTGTACTCACTACCAAGGACCCAATGAAAATTGGGGACCTCCCTCTCTAAATTAATCTTGCAGGAAAAGTGTCTTGACATTGCCGAAAGGTTGTGGTTCCTTGATAGCGGATGTTCAAGACACATGACGGGAGACCTATCTCTTTTCGTTGAGTTTCAAGCAAAGAAAAAGGGGTATGTCACCTATGGAGATAACAATCGGGGAGCCATACTTGGCAAAGGAAGTGTCCATCCACTGAAGACATTGTCAAGGATAAGGAAGACGAGAATGAAAGTATTGTAAAGAAAGATGCTGAGAGAGAGAAAGATGAGTCTCATGATGAAAATGAAAAAGAAAGCATCTCAAACAATGAAGAACTTCCTAAGGCCTGGACAAATGTGAAAGACCATCCAATTGACAATATAATAGGAGACATCTCAAGGGGCGTTACAACACGCTCAAAGATAAGTAACTTCTGTCATCATTTTGCTTTTGTTTCACAAGTTGAGCCGAAAAACGCTAAGGATGCATTACTTGATGAGCATTGGCTAATGGCCATGCAAGAAGAATTAAACCAATTTAAACGGAATGATGTTTGGGACTTAGTCCCTCATTCGGGAGATCATCATGTAATGGGCACTAGATGGGTTTTTCGTAACAAACTTGATGAAAACGGCGTTATTACTAGAAACAAAGCTAGATTAGTTGCCCAAGGTTATAATCAAGAGGAAGGTATTGATTATGAAGAGACATACGCTCCTGTAGCACGTCTCGAAGCTATTCGTCTCTTACTTGCTTATGCGTGTTCTAAAGACTTCAAACTATTCCAAATGGATGTTAAAAGTGCTTTTCTAAATGGCTATATAAATGAAGAAGTCTATGTTGCTCAGCCACCCGGCTTTGAGAATTACATGTACCCAACTCATGTTTATAAGCTGGAACGTGCTCTATACGGTCTTAAACAAGCCCCTCGGGCTTGGTACGAACGTTTGAGCAAATTTCTTGTTAGTCAAGGGTACTATAGGGGTAAAGTTGACACTACTCTCTTTATTAAAAGAAAAGATAAAGATGTTCTCTTAGTCCAAGTTTATGTAGATGATATTATATTTTGGTAGACTAATGCAAAACTTGTCAAAGATTTTTCTAAGCTTATGCAGAGTGAATTTGAGATGAGTCTCATGGGTGAGCTAAACTTCTTCCTTGGCCTACAAATCAAGCAACTCAGTCATGGAACGTTTGTGAATCAAACTAAATACTGTACGGAGCTGCTCAAAAGATTTGGAATGAGTGAAGAGAAGGAAATTGACACACCTATGGCAACAAATACTAATCTAGACAAAGATGAGAAAGGTAAAGAGGTTGACGTGAAATTGTACCGAGGTATGATAGGTTCACTATTGTATCTTACTGCCTCAAGACCAGACATTATGTTTAGTGTGTGTATGTGTGCAAGATATCAATCTTGTCCAAAAGAATCTCACTTAAAAGCTGTCAAAAGAATTCTGCGATACTTACGTGGAACTACTACATATGGCCTATGGTATCCAAAGGGAAATGAGTGCCATTTGGTAGGATTCTCCGATTCAGATTTTGCTGGCTGCAAATCCGATAAAAAAAGCACCAGTGGAACATGTCATCTATTCTCAAATTCATTGATAAGTTGGCATAGCAAGAAACAAGTATCGGTTGCATTATCTACTGCTGAGGCAGAATATGTAGCTGCTGGAAGCTGCTGTGCACAAATATTATGGCTCAAGCAACAACTTCTTGACTTTGGTATTAAGCTTGATCGTATACCTATCATGTGCAACAACTTCTGTACTCACCACCTAGGACCCATGGAAGATTGGAGACCTTCTATTCTAAATTAATTTTGCAGGAAAAGTGTCTTGACATCGCCGAAAGGTGGTGGTTCCTTGATAGCTGATGCTCAAGACACATAAAGGGAGACATATCACTTTTTGGTATGTCATCTATGGAGAACTATTCTTGGCAAAGGAAATGTAGGTGACCAGGCCACCACTAATGTATAAGATACATCACAAATACAAGTTAACCCGAAAAACACAAAGGACACATTACTTGATGTGCAATTGGCAAGTTGCATTGCAAGGAAATTTAAACCTATTCTAAGCAGAATAATGTTTGGGACCCTGTCCCGCATCCGGGAGAACATCAAGTAATCGATACTAGATGAGTTTTTCGCAAATTCAAGCAATCAAGTTGTGAAACATTCTATCAAGACAATTCATCATCAAATCTAGGAGTATGGCACACTGACAAGAGGATTATACACAATGATGACAATACACCTACATATTGAGAAAGCGGTAACATGTTTATTGTTCACTTCCAAAAATTTTATTGATACTATAATATGCTATCAATTAACATGCTTATAGTGACTTCATATATGTTTATCTATATATCTCAATTACATATATGTGTCTATCATCTCCATTCATAACATATCATGTTTTGGGCATACAAGCAAGTAACTAAGCATAAATGCATCATATAGTAACATCCCTAAGGGATTTCAAACATTTGAAGCAACTTAGGTCGACCTAACCTGCATCTGAGTCGACCTACAGAAGAAAACTTTCAGCAGAAACCAAAAATGCCCAGTTACGTCGACCTACCCTCTTTTTAGGTCGACCTAATCTGCAATTTTTTAAAGGCTTCTCTGTTAGGTCGACCCAGCCTTCATTTAGGTCGACCTACTGCTTCAAAAATTCCCAAATTTGGGTCTGTTGGTCGACCCGACCCATCCCCATCATTCATAATCTTTCCTCTTTTCATTCCCACTCATTCTCATATCATTGTGTACGGCCAACCCTAATTCCTCAAGTTCAAAGAGTGTCAAAAATCATCCCTCTCACACAAATCATCAACAACCATGCCTCCAAAATCAAGAAAGGGAAAGGAAATTGCCTCTGGTTCATCATCTCAACCGGTAAGTGCTCTTATTCATCCTGATTTTAGGGAAAATTTTGAGAAATGGCAGATGAAAAGAAAAATTGTTAAGCAATATACCTATGATCCAAATCTTGTCGAAAACATGCATATCCCCGATGTCGCTGCTTTGATTGAACATCAAAATATTCATCCCTTAGTGCAATGTGATACTCCGTACTGTGAAAATACCGTCAGGGCTTTCTATGCAGGATTTACAAAAGGGGATGGTTTTAATTTCCGATTCAAAATGGGCTCTAGGTCGCATGTTGTTGACAAACGGGCTTGGATTAGTATCTTTGGTCTCAAAATTGTAGGTGATGAATTCTGTATGGAAGACGGGGATGTACCGGGAAACTATGACCATGTGGCCTACATGAAGTCTATCCTCAAAGACCCTTCCGTATTTGACAGACCTAATGAAACAATAACAGCCGGTCACCTGAAGCGAGATCCTAGGCTCCTAAATTGGGTCATCTCAAGAATCATTCGACCAAGAGCAGGAGGGTACTCAAGAATTGAAAGGAATGAAGTTGTGCTCATGTATCTGCTGCAAAACAGAACGCGTATACATTGGCCTTACTTCCTAGCTGCTAAGTTTCATGAGGTCCAATAGAAAACTACAGCTCTGTGTTATGGGTCAATCATTCAAACAATTGTCAATCACTTCGGCATGCGGCTTGATCACTTACACTACATCAGCATACACCAATATCAAGAATTCTCACAAACCACCTTGACTCTTATGGGATACCATTGGAATCCAGTTAGGAAAACCTACTATCTCATTCAAAAAGGAACAGGGAAGGTTATTTACAATTATGATGATCCCACGAAGTTTGGAAACAATGCAGGAAATGAAGAAGAAGGACTTGATCAAGACAATGCAAATGATGATGATCACCACATGGAAGATGTTGCACACGATACGGATGCAAATTGGAGATATGTTCCTTCACAACAAGAGGATATCCCTTGGGGATACACGGCCCCGCCCCCGCCGGATCAAACCAACATCATTTCCATGTTAGAGAATATGCAACTCCTACAACAACAACACCTCGACACACAACAGCTCTAATTCCAACAAATGCAACAGCTCCAACAAGATCGATATGACGAACAACAATGTCAATATCAATCACTATACAGCCTGGTTCAAGACCACAAAAGCGATTTTGAGACTTTTGCCTCCAACTTGACTCTAAGACAGAATCAGTTTGAGGAAACGGCATTGCATCGTCATGCCAACATAAGTCAAAGCTTCAATACTCTAAACCACTCCGTGCTTGATCTGTTGGAACAAGTTGAAGAAGACCGTCCTCAAACATTTCAAAGAGGAAGAGGAAGACGGGGAAGGCGTTAGGATGCATATCTTTTCATTCCATCATATCATTACATCTCATACCATCATTGTCATGAATATTTACTAAGGATTTCTAAGTACTTAGTTTAGTTTTCTTTTAAATTTGTCTGAATATTATGTGTGCTTGGTTGTAACATTAAAAGTTTTTTTTGGATATTATGTCACCTCTACTTGCTTCTGTTAACGATTATGTGTGCTACGTTCCTGCCTTATCTATTTTATACTGTCTCTTGTTTCTATTACTCGTGCATTTTTTTTGATGTTGTCAAAGGGGGAGATAGATGCTGAGAGTACGGGGAATAGATGCTGAGAGTACGGGGGAGCTTAGTTATGGATGCTGAGAGTATGGGGGAGCAATCACTACTTGTTCTGCTAGAGATGTCACTGATTGTTTGCCATCATGAGATGTCATTGAGTGTTTGCCATCATCAAAAAGGGGGAGAATGTAAATACAAGGTCACATTCACAAAGAAGTTTTTGATCCATGGCAAACTCCACAAGCAAACAAACAACAAGGCTTAAGCAAAAGAACTCAAGGAAATGCTAGGTTGGCTATTCAAGACAAATCAGATCGACCTGCAATATCTCTAGGTCGACTCAAAACTAAGAAAACAAGAAGGTTTCAGAAATACCACAAGTAGGTCGACCTAACCACACTCCCAGGTCGACCTAAACTGAAGAGTTTTTGTCATATCACTGTTAGGTCGACCCACTCACATCCACAGGTCGACCTAATCTAAAGAATTCTTCAAAAAGCTGAATTAACTGATTCTAGGTCGACCTAACCTAGCAATAGGTCGACTCAACTGGCAACAAATTCATTCTGACTCATTCTTACCTCTGTTAGGTCGACCTAAGCACCAAGGTAGGTCGACCTATCTGCTAAAAACCTCCCAAATCATGTGTTCACTCTGCTCCAACATACCAGCAACTCACATATATTATCCAAGGTTCAATTATTGCATGACAAAACCAACGACTGAAAGATACACAAAGGCTTCTCATCTTCGTTCTTCGTCATCTCCAACAAAATTACACATAATCATTCTTGCGTTAAGGGTTAGTGATCGAGTTCGATAACGTCCATGGAACGGAATTGAAGATTCCTAGTGGGTGAAGATTTGTGGGGTTTTTGGTGAATAAAATCCGAGGGTTTTATCCTCCAAGATAGGTGTTTCTTGGGGGTTTTTATCAAGAGGTTTCATCGAGGATCCATCTGAGTGTGAAGATTGAAGAACAAGGGTTTAAGGCAATTCAAGACACTGCAGAAAAGGGATCAAGTGAAGCTCTTGGATCACCTTGATCTGGTTCAAGATTAAGGGGGAAGAAGATTCAAAGGATCGACAAATTCGGTTTATTGTTTATCGCTTTGCTTTCTTCTTTGTATAAACTGCTTTCAACATTAATGGAAGATTTCCCCATTTCAATTTGGAATTGGGGGCAGACGTAGTCGTAGCGAGGACGATCGACGAACTGCCTGAACAAATATCGTGTTCTTGTCGCTTTTATCTTTTCATTTACGTTCTGTTCATATTTGGTCATAATTGCAAAATTGATTAACGATTCAAGTGTTAAAATTGTGAATTAAGGTTCTGCATAAACATCACAATTCACCACATCTTGAATCATCATCAATTTGAACATTATCACCAAGTGTTTGTCTTTTTGCTTATTCCATTATTACTGCATTGCAAACCAAAGTTTGTCAATTTAGAAGTTAATTGATTTTCAGCTGTGAAACGTATTGATTCGATAACATATCACTTCATCGTTAATCTCAATTATCTTGTGGTTTTGTCACATATACGACCCTTGCAATAACGGTCCGGAATAGACGCAAGTCGATTCAGAACCACTTTCGCTTTAGTTCGAAATAATTCCGAAAAACTCTGTGAGATCTATTCACCCCCCCTCTAGATCCTCAGGCCAGCGTCTAACAGCTACCAGAGTGCTTTTCTGGAAAAAACGCTCTTATAGGGGGGGCTACTAGAGCGCTTTTCTGAAAAAAGCGCACTTATAGGGGGGGCTACCAGAGCGCTTTTCTAGAAAAAGCGCTGCTATAGGGGGGATACGAGAGCGCTTTTCTGGAAAAAGCGCTCTTATAGGGGGGCTACGAGAGCGCTTTTGGAGTTTCAAAAGCGTTGTCGTTACCTACGGCAGCACTGGCTTTGGCAGCGCTTTAAAGCGCTGTAATAGCCCAAAAAGCGCTTTTAAAGCCCTTTTACGTAGTAGTGTATAATCAACATTTTTTTAGGCCAGTCATCATCAACTACATTATTTAGAAAATAATTACAAAATTGTATATTTTATGGGGACACTGTAAAAGGGCAGCCTATAAGCTATGGCTACACTTTAAAAATGACACTCTTGATTCAGATCTAAGGCAACGCTTATTAACTATAGCCGCATATGGCAACGCTTAAAAAATGTCGCCTCAGAAGCCACAAATAATCGTCCCCTATTCCTTTCGTTAAGGCGACGTTTTTAGAAAGCGTGCCCAAAGAACACGAAAAAACGTCCTCTTAGATTATAGGCAACGCTCGCATAGGAGACGCCCAAAAAACGTCCCCTATTCTTTTAGGCAACGATTTCCAGATTTTTGACAATGTTTTTCAAGTGTTGCCAGAGAAAACAAATATTATAGTGTTGGGATAATTATTTGCCGTTTATTGAGTTCACGTATAATAACAGTTTCCATTCTAGTATTGGAATGACACCATTTGAGGCTTTGTATGGTCGAAGATGTAGGACTTCATTATGTTGTTATGAATCTGGAGAGAGTGTTGTGGTTGGACATGAGATTGTTCAAGAGACTACTGATAGGATTAAATTGATCAGAGAAAAGATGAAGATTTCTCAAAGTCGTCAGAAGAGTTACCATGATAAGAGGAGAAAAGCACTTGAGTTTGAAAAGGATGATCATGTGTTTTTGAGAGTTACTCCAGTAAAGGGTGTTGGTAGAGCTTTGAAGTCGCGTAAGTTGACGCCGCGTTTTATTGGTCCGTGTCAGATTACCGAGAGGGTAGGTGAGGTGGCATATCGGATTGCATTATGTCGCACGCTCGCGAAAAATGAACAGAGTCGCCACCAATATATTTATCCCATAAGGGAAAGGAATATCAGAAAACCTAACAAAGGAAGGAACAGGGTCTTGCGACCAGAGAATCTAGGTGCGGGAGTCGGTTACGCAAGGGGAAGGTATTAGCACCCCTCGCGCCCGTCGTACTCGATGGTATCCACCTATGTTTGCTTCTATCTAAAGGGTGTGTACTATGTCTGTGTCTAAATGCGAAATGAATGCAGAATGTAGGGAAAAGAAGAATTGTACTCGCCCGGGCCCTACCCCGCTGCCTACGTATCCTTTTCAGGAATCAGAGTTACCGTAGCTCGGCTCACGATTTTCTGTTTGTTTTTGTGTTTTTTAATTGGGCAGAGTCAACGTTCACGTTCTTGCATAAGGGAAGACCTACGATGCATACGAACGGAAATGACATTGCCCTTAGGTGCCAATGAGGCAAAAGAAAAAGAAATTGGTTTGTGTATTTTAGGGTAATTCCATGATGACGAGAACCCACTACAAGGTCTCGCATCACTTCCTTACTTTGTTTTAAATCTGACCATTTATTAGTGTTTTAAGTGTTTTTGGTTGGTGTTTTTTAAGGGGATTTATTTGTGACTTAGATCATACCAAAAAGAGTTTTGTTTTGCATATTTAAAGAACGCACATCGAGGCCTACGCCACAATCGTTTCTCTAAGTAGCGGTTAAGAAATACATCGAGGTTTCACACCTCAATCATTTCTTCTCCGCTAAGTAAAGGAGATACAAAAAGAGTTTTTTGTGAATATTTAGAGAATGCACATCGAGGCCTACGCCACAATCGTTTCTCTAAATAACGATTAAGAAATACATCGAGGCTTCACACCTCAATCATTTCTTTTCCGCTAAGTAGGAAAGAACATACATCGGGGCCTACGCCCCAATCATTTCTTTCCTACTATGAAGTGTAGTAACGGTATGATCTTCATCGATATTTATTAAGTATTTTAAAAGTTGGAAAGGAAAAGAATGCAATAGGGAACTATATCTAAATTCTAGTCTAAGTTGTCTATACAAGGGATTTAAAATAAAAAAACTATACGATTTATTAACAAAAAACTATACATGGAATAGGTAAAGGAAAATCAATATGCGACAAATAAAATTGAGAACTATAGCAAACAAATGATACTCACAAGCACACATAATTCTATACAAGAATCGAGACTAAAAAATAATTCCTAAGTCTATTAGAGATTTATTTACAAAGAAGTATTAAACAAAACAATTCAAACATATTGTGATAAAAAGATTTATTAAAAGGATTAAAACAATTAAGGAAAATTAACAAAAATCATGAAAATTAATCACAAACTCTAAAATACCTAAAGTCATTTTTTATACATTTTTGAGAGGAAAAGATTTATGAATTAAAAGTTAAAAAACAAAATTAAAATTGTTCTAAAGTCTAGACAGCATGGGTGTATCAGCAGAAAGATAATGAATTAAAACTAGGTTATGAGGCAAATATGGGCCTGCAATTAGGGGTGTGAGGAGCAGGGTTTCGTGTGAGGCCCAGTCCAGGCACATGGTGCGGCAGCAACAGAGGGATACGGTTCTGAACATGTTACAAGGCCCAAAATCTCGTGGCCCAATACATCACTACTCCCTTTTCGTTTCACTTTATTTCATTTATTGTTGACTCAGCATTTTCTTTTCATTCAAACAGCAGCACTTATTATTCTCACGTACAGTTTTTTTGCAATGTAACATGGCATTAATACACATACATCAATTGGTCACCATTCTCACTTAAATCACTAAGGACAAAATAGAATCAACCACCAGTCAAAGCATGACACGACGTGAGCCAATCATTGGCATCAGATAGGACAAAAACTAATTGAACTGCATGGGCCATCAACATATTGCCACGTAGGAGAACGGAAAATGAAGAAGAAAATCGCAGACGCCGGAGAGCCACCTCCGGTCGTCTTCCCCGGCGCTCCAGTCCACCGGAATCCAAGAGAAACACCCAGAAATTAATAAAAGAACCACCAGTCCGCTCGGTTATCTCCACTGATTACGGATCTGGCTTCGGTTTCCTCTAAAACTATCCCTATCACATGAAACGAGATAAAACGCAAGTCCTAACATGAGCGGTATCCACCAAAACGCACGCCATACACACGAATCAGACCGTTTTCAAACGCAGAGCAAGAATATCATAACCAAAACGCAAGTAAATCTAGATTAACATCAAGTATCCGAAGCACGGCGAAGATCCACAAGAATCATTCATATGCACATACACAGTAACACACAAATACCATGAACAAATGCTAATGATCTATCATGCTTTTTAGAAGTTAGATGGATTTACGGCTTACCTGAAAAGTCTTGGAGCAAAGCGAAGAAAGAAAGCTTCACGAACGGTGCAATCCTCTTCTTGTTCTTTGGACGTGATAACGGCTTGCGATGAAGCAATTCAGAGCCTCTGAGAAATAAACTCAGAGGCGAGACGTGTATGCGGCGAATCTTCCTTGAGCTTCCTAGCCACGGCGTTGAAGATGGACGGTATACTCGACTTCGGAGCGTGGTGTGGATTAGAGGTAGGTGACGGTGGTGCAATGGTGGGGAAGAGGACTGGAGGTTGCAGGTTTTGGTAGTGGTGGCGATTGAAACTCTTGAAGCGTTGATGAATATGATGATGATGGAGAGAAGATGATGGAGGATGCGATTATGGCGGTGGTAGAGATCGATGGAGGTTGAGCAGTAGATGATGAGAGTCCATGGAGGATGAAGAAGTTTTTCGGTTATGGAGTTTGTTAGAGACTTGTAACAAACTCTTTGAGAGAAGATGAAGGAGAATGGAGGGAAGAGAGGGTTATGAAGCTGAGAAAAAAAATGAAGTGTCTATGTTTGCGAAGAGCTTTATCTTTTTATATGGTGAGGTTGCATAGAAGTTATTATGTGGTGTTGTGCAGTGTATCATTTTCTACACCAAACTTAGAGAACGAGCTTTGTATATGAAGTAACCTTTTCTATTTCCTTTTTACGCGCAGAACTTATATTAACCATTTAGAGTAATGTGACGGCATGCCGCGAGCTAGGTTGTAAGTTCAAAAATGCCCATGCGAGTTGCGTGCACTCATGTTAAGCTATCCACTTTAAGTGACTATACCTCATGACACGGATCATCATATGAATCAAACTTATGCTCAGTGGAAAGATGACATACGAGAGGACGGTTTCGATGTTAAGACGCTTGGGAGATGGTGGTCGCAACCCTGTGAAAAGTGACATTGAACTTGCATGACAATAACTGGTATCATGCTGCAACATAATCGTGTCAGGCCAGCTATTATAACAACTTCAAATGGCTGACTTTAGGGTGATGTAACTTGAGGCATAAGTGTCCAAATGGCATCATTTTTGAGTTATTGGATAGAGGACCTGGGATAAAAGAGCTTGGTATGACAATGGGGTCTTGGAAATGCCCGTGTCCTCTTAAAAACTGATTTGGAAATAGCCCGCCAAATGCTTGATGAAAGGCCTTGCGCGTGACTTTGGTTTTGGTCCATATATGTGGTCATGCTTGACTTGGTCAGGGTGCGACTTTGAGCTCCCATATATCTCTCTACACTCACCCAAAATCCCTGATCCTTGTTTGGGTGGATAGAAGACATGGAGGTGATTAGATTCATACCAAGTTTAAGTTTGTAGGGTTTTTGGATTTCCGTATAATTGGATTCAAGGTTGGCACTCCACATGTTCGATGAATTGCTTCACGCGTGCCCAGCAATCTGCCCAGCCTCATGACTTGATTCAAATGAAAACCTCAACTTCACACCTTGATAACTCTTCAACCAAGCTTCAGATGGAAAAGTGTCCAACTACAAAGTTGTTCTCCTCCATGAGAGGAACAACTTTGATGTTGGAAATTTCTCCAAATAATGTCATTTGCCACGTGTAACTATGCTTTGAAGTTGGCTGATCATCACACTTGAAGTGTACCAAAATTTTTCTAAGTATGAAAAACTTCCATTTTTGTTTTTTTCTACTTTTGGCAACTTTTGTCAAACTCCTGATTTTATCCATTCTCTGACTTTTCTTGACTGATTTTCCACCAAAAGTCGATATTCGAATAATTCTTCTGATTTTGACCCAAAAGTCAACTGTTCCGATTTTTCCGACTATTGATGAAATTCCCGATTAGATCTCTTCCACTCACATCCAGTCAAACAAACACATCCACAGTCAGTATGAGAAGTTTTCCACACATAGAAGCCACTTCTGATTACATGTTGACCAGAAAGTCAACTGGTTGACTTTGGTCAAAGAAACCCTGATTCAAAGAACCAGATGATTTGCAAGCTTGTACCCTCTAATCAATGCCCTGATTTGAAGCAGAGAGACACCCCAATTCAGGAGCTTCCATGAACATAGAACCACATGATTATACCTCAGTCTTCTTATTTTCTGATCAACAATTCTTTGCAATAAAGCTCCTCCTTGTTAATCTTTGAATAGTACCAATGGTATGAATGCATGCATGTGAGTTATGGCCTAAATGATGTATGTACATGAATGCAAAGCCTAAGCCAGTTAGAAGTTAAAGGGTAGGACAAATTTGGGGTATGACAGCTGCCCCTATTTAATCGTCTTATACTCGAAGGTGAGATTGGCGCCAGCCTTTCGAACATTCGAAGTGGAAGAAGATTAAATACCGAAGACCTGAAATTTGTCCTGAGGAGATGGAGTGGTTTTTATTTCTTTATTTTTGTTTTGATATCTGCTGGGGAAAGAGAATTTTTGTTTTTTCTGATGGAAATTTATGGTGAGTAATTGGAAGAAGGGTGATAGCTTGTAACGTAGCCAAGGTGCCAATACAAGGTTCTCAAAGGAGGTGATTATTGTATGAAGTTGTGATTTGGAAATACGGGTTCGATGGAATGATAGGATCTATGATCCACAAGAATGAAAAGATGAGGATAAGGTCAACGGACCTACGATCCACAAGAAATGAAAAAGATGAGGATAAGGTCAACGGACCTACGATCCACAAGAAGGAAAAAAGATGAGGATAAGGTCAACGGACCTACGATCCACAAGAAGGAAAAAGATGAGGATAAGGTCAACGGACCTACGATCCACAAGAAGGAAAAAGATGAGGATAAGGTCAACGGACCTACGATCCACAAGAAGGAAAAAGATGAGGATAAGGTCAACGGACCTACGACCCACAAGAATGCAAAGGATGAGGATAAGGTCAACGGACCTACGATCCACAAGAATGAAAAAAGATGAGGATAAGGTCAACGGACCTACGATCCACAAGAATGCAAAGATGAGGATAAGGTCAACGGACCTACGATCCACAAGAAATGAAAAAAATGAGGATAAGGTCAACGGACCTACGATCCACAAGAATGAAAAGATGAGGATAAGGTCAACGGACCTACGATCCACAAGAAGGAAAAAGATGAGGATAAGGTCAACGGACCTACGATCCACAAGAAGGAAAAAAGATGAGGATAAGGTCAACGGACCTACGATCCACAAGAAGGAAAAAAGATGAGGATAAGGTCAACGGACCTACGATCCACAAGAAGGAAAAAGATGAGGATAAGGTCAACGGACCTACGACCCACAAGAATGCAAAGGATGAGGATAAGGTCAACGGACCTACGATCCACAAGAATGAAAAAAGATGAGGATAAGGTCAACGGACCTACGATCCACAAGAATGCAAATATGAGGATAAGGTCAACGGACCTACGATCCACAAGAAATAAAAAAAATGAGGATAAGGTCAACGGACCTACGATCCACAAGAAATGAAAAAATGAGGATAAGGTCAACGGACCTACGATCCACAAGAATGAAAAGATGAGGATAAGGTCAACGGACCTACGATCCACAAGAAGGAAAAAGATGAGGATAAGGTCAACGGACCTACGACCCACAAGAATGCAAAGGATGAGGATAAACAACGAGACCGGAGCACGAGAAGATTATTGAAAACACTTAGGCTGGGGATTGAGAAAACCAAGCATCGGCACCGTGGGCGGAGGAGATTTGTAATGGAGTAGCAGATATCAATTGGAGTTTGTGAGGACATTTTATGTGGGGATGTATCATTGTCTTGATTGAGGGATGATTTGCATTATCTGGCTTATGCTTTGTATGCACGTTTGACTTTTTCTATGGCGTGATGTCCCGCTTTTGACGGATATGCTACGCTTTTGAGGATGCAAATGCTATATGCAATGGATTCTATATGCAAAGAGTGCCAAATAAAGGCCCTTGGTGGAACAGGAGAGTAGGCTCATTGGGGTCCTTTGCCTGTGATCTTGAACCATCATTGTGAATTGATATTGGAAACCCTACAGTACCAAAGATTATTGATAACTGCGTTGAGGGTTGAAGCATAGCCCTGCTGGGGATGAAATGATTTTGCTCGACTTTCCTTACACCCTATGCTGCTTGGGGAATTATGAGTTTTGAGAGACCACTCTTCGTCTGCCATATGGAAGAGGGATATGGATCTTCCCAGGTGCCCCATGTTTACCAGTGTTGGCGAGTTATACTCTTGAACTTTCATGCGGGATGATGACGACCTTTGTGGCATGTCATAAGCCAAGATGACGGATAGAACCTGCAACCTGCACAGAAAACAACGTTTGGATGCCAATGGTGCCCCTTAGAGCACTTTTATGTTTATGTAACATCATGTTTCGTTTTGATTTTGTGATTATTATTCCCCATGCTTTCAATGCAATGTTTAATAACGAATTAAATCACACCTCGCATGCGAAAAAAGAAAAGTAACAAGGAAAGCTTTTTATCAAAAGATCATTTTATTGATGGAATGCCTATGAATAGGCTTCTGTACAAGGAAGCAACTCCTAAATGAGGTAGTTGCGAAAAAGAAAATAAAATGCGAAGAGCAAAATGGCAAAGAGAAATGCTCGGATTTCCATTAAAACTGATATTGCTACAGTTCCCATATCCTCGATCCTCTCAATGCTTTGCTTCATAAGGGAAATGGTTGGATTGATCTATCCGTTCTGCCAAGGGCGTATAGTGGTCTTTGTGAAGGATATTCAGACTGCATCCTCTCGCTTTTGATCCCTAACTTTTGCCTGGATCGCCCTTTCGGGTTTTCAATCCAGCGGGATGCCCCTTTTTTTCCTAAGTCGCCCTTTCGGGTTTTCAACTTAGCGGGTTATTCTTTTTTGTTCTATCCCTAATTTTTGCCCAAACCCTTTTGGTTTGCCGGGATGCCCTTATTTTTGCCTAGGTACGTCGACCTAGCGGGTCTTTTATGCGTAGTATTTTTTGACTGAGTCTGAATTGACTGGAAGCGGAACGTCTTCCCCATCCATCTTTGTCAGGATTAAAGCACCACCTGAAAATGCTTTCTTCACAATGTATGGTCCCTCATAGTTGGGAGTCCATTTGCCCCTTGGATCGGTGTGAATTGGCAAGATCTTCCTTACGACTAGGTCACCAGTGTGGAATTCTCGAGGCCGAATTTTCTTGTCATACGCTTTCTTGATCCTTTTTTGGTACAACTGGCCATGGCAGATAGCAGATAAGCGTTTCTCCTCAATTAGATTGAGATGATCAAGCCTCGTTTGAACCCATTCTGTTTCATCGAGTTTGGCGTCCATCAAGACTCTCAACGAAGGAATTTCCACTTCGACAGGTAGTACGGCCTCCATACCGTAGACAAGAGAGAAGGGAGTTGCCCCAGTTGAAGTACGAACCGAAGTTCTATAACCATGCAAAGCAAATGGCAACATCTCATGCCAATCTTTATACGTTCTAACCATTTTCTGGACAATCTTCTTTATATTCTTGTTAGCAGCTTCGACTGCGCCATTCATCTTTGGCCGATAGGGTGATGAATTGTGATGTTCAATCTTGAACTCTTCACACAACTCTGCCATCATCTTGTTATTAAGATTAGACCCATTATCAGTGATGATCTTGTTTGGAACCCCATATCGGCATATGATCTCTTTCTTGATGAAGCGAGTAACGACTTGCTTGGTTACGTTTTTGTAAGAAGCGGCTTCAACCCATTTGGTGAAGTAGTCGATGGCAACAAGAATAAATCTGTGCCCATTTGAAGCTTGTGGCTCTATCCGCCCAATCATGTCTATGCCCCACATAGCAAAGGGCCAAGGCGATGTCAGGACATTCAGAGGAGTCGGAGGAACATGAATTCTGTCAGCATACACTTGACATTTGTGACATTTCTTCACATACACATAACAATCACTTTCAATCGTCATCCAATAATATCCTGCTCGCAAGATCTTTTTGGCCATAGAATGTCCACTGGAATGAGTTCCAAAAGATCCTTCATGAATTTCCCGCATGATCAATTCTGCTTCGTGTCTATCCACGCATCTGAGCAAAACTGAATCATAGTTTCTTTTGTACAGGACGTCTCCTGACAAGAAGAATTTGGATGCTAACCTTCGAAGCGTTCGCTTATCACCAATCGTAGCATCTTCGGGATACTCTTGCTTCTCAACATACCTCTTGATGTCGTAATACCATGGCTTTTCATCATACACATCTTCAGTAGTGAGACAATGAGCAGGGAATGCATGGGCAGGCTCTTTGTAACGGAGGATCGTTATGTCTGGCACTTCCTTAGGGGAGCTAACTCTGAACATAGCCGCCAAAGTAGCCAAAGCATCTGCCAATTGATTTTCCTCTCGGGGGATGTGATTGAAAGTGATTTCCTCGAAAGCGGGCAACAACTCCAAGATATAGTCCCTATAAGGAACTAAATTGGGGTGTCTTGTCTCCCAATCACCCCTTACTTGATGTATGACCAAAGCAGAATCCCCGTAAACCTCAAGGATCTTGATCCTCATATCAATGGCTGCTTCGAGGCCCATTATGCAAGCATCGTATTCTGCGACATTGTTTGTGCAATCAAAGCATATTCTAGCTGTGAAAGGGATGTGAGTTTGACGAGGAGAAGTCAAAACTGCTCCAATACCATGGCCCATAGCATTTGATGCACCATCGAACGTGAGAGTCCATCGCTCTCCTGGTTCGGGTCCTTCATTATCGTCTAGTTTCATGATATCTTCATCAGGGAAGTCAAACTTCATTGACTGATACTCTTCTAATGGCTGATGAGCCAGATGATCTGCAAGGACACTTCCTTTGATGGCCTTCTGTGTGACATACTGGATGTCGTATTCTGATAAAAGCATTTGCCATCGGGCTAGTCTTCCTGTAAGAGCCGGTTTTTCAAAGATGTACTTTATCGGGTCCATTTTGGAGATCAATAGAGTGGTGTGGGTCAGCATATACTGTCTCAGTCGGCGAGCAGCCCATACCAAAGCACAGCAAGTTTTCTCGAGTAGTGAGTAGCGGGATTCACAATCGGTAAACTTTTTGCTCAGGTAATACATTGCGCACTCTTTTCGACCAGACTCGTCATGTTGGCCCAGCACACACCCCATAGATCCTTCAAGCACAGTTAAGTACATAAGAAGCGGCCTCCCAGGAACCGGAGGCATGAGAATTGGTGGCTCTTGGAGATACTGCTTGATCTTTTCGAAGGCTTCCTGACAACGATCATCCCAACGGATATCTTGATTTTTGCGCAGCAGTTTGAAGATGGGTTCACAAGTGTCAGTGAGATGAGAAATGAACCTGGCTATGTAATTCAATCTTCCAAGGAACCCTCGAACTTCTTTTTCATTCTTCGGTGCTGGCATGTTCTGTATTGCTCTTACTTTATCAGGGTCGACCTCAATCCCTCGCTGGCTCACAATGAATCCAAGTAACTTTCCAGATCGCACTCCAAATGTGCACTTGTTTGGATTAAGCCTCAACTTGAATTTACGCAAACGAGCGAACAGTTTCTCAAGATATACCAAGTGTTCCTCCTCAGTTTGGGATTTTGCGATCATATCATCGACGTACACCTCAATCTCTTTATGGATCATGTCATGGAAGAGGGTCACCATTGCTCGTTGATATGTTGCACCAGCATTCTTAAGACCAAAAGGCATCACCTTATAACAATACGTACCCCACGGAGTGGTAAAGGTAGTCTTGGTCATATCTTCAGGAGCCATCTTTATTTGATTATAGCCAGAAAAACCATCCATGAAAGAGAACACCGAATACTGAGCAGTGTTGTCGACTAGCACATCAATATGAGGCAGAGGGAAATCATCCTTCGGACTTGCTCTATTCAAATCTCGGTAGTCAACACACATGCGTACCTTTCCGTCCTTCTTAGGAACAGGTACTATGTTTGCAATCCAAGGAGGATACTCACACACAGATAAGAAACCAGCCTTCAACTGTTTTTCAACTTCTTCCTTGATTTTCAAAGCCATATCAGGTCGTGTTCTTCGTGGTTTTTGCTTTACAGGCGGACATTCTGGTTTGAGCGGTAACCTGTGCATAACTATATCCGTGTCTAAACCAGGCATGTCTTCGTATGACCAGGCGAAGATGTCAACATACTCTCGAAGCAGCTCAATCAACCTTCTCTTTACATCACTTTGCAAAGCAGCCCCTATCTTGACTTCTCTCTTTGCTTCTTCTGTACCGAGGTTGATGATTTCTATGGCTTCTTGATGTGGCTGAATAGATTTCTCCTCTTGTCTCAAAAGTCTTGCCAATTCCTCGGGGACTTCACAATCTTCCCCACTATCCTCATCAGCTTGGTCAATTGGATTCTCAAAGATATCAAGACGTGGAACTGTAACATTATCGTTTTTGATGGAGTTCGAGCCGGATCTGCACGATGGATGATTTATGCCTTAGAATGCAACACATAAAAAGGAAGAAAAGGAAATCTTTGCCATTTTTGAAAAAGTTTTTTAAAGTAAAAACAAAAATGAAAGAAATGGAACAGTAATTGCATGCGAAGATATGATTTTCATTCATTACTAAACAAATTGAAACAACATGGAGGCCCTTCTTTATACAAGTGGTCAAAATGCTTAGGGCGAAGCACATGACTTATCGAAACAAGAAAATTACATCTCCATAAAAGTGACTCTAGGGATGTCCAAGATAGTCCAATTGTTGAGTCCCTGTCCAGGCGCAGCATGGCAAATGAATCTGGAGAGATCTTCTTCATCATCATCATCCACGGCGAGAACTTGACTTCCAGAACTGGTGCTTGCACTGACGAACACTTGAGAAATGGGGGGAATCACCTTCTTTCCAGGAATTATGCTGAGCTGAGTAGAAGAAGATGGTTGATACCCAAGGCCATACTTGTCTCGCTTCTCTTGAACGTCAATCAGCTTGCCCCAGGCACTATGGGGAGTACCAGCTTCTAAGAAAGCCTTAGCATCATTTAAAGACGAGAGGGGCGCTCCGAGTTCCTTCTTATTCTCGACCACAGGGAGTTTGTCAACTGACACAATCTCTAAGGCTTGAAAAGGTGTCTCTTGTATCTCTCCCTCCACTTCAACATAACGGTATGATGCCAGATTATTGACTATCAAATCCTCTTCACCAGTGATCACAACAATCTTGTCATTCACAACAAATTTCAAACACTGGTGGAGAGTAGATGTCACAGCTCCAGCAGCATGAATCCAAGGACGACCCAAGAGGCAAGTGTATGAAGGGTTTATATCCATAACGTAGAAGGCAATGTAGAACATGTGAGGACCAATCAAGACAGGCAGATCAATTTCTCCTTCTACGGACCTTCTAGAACCATCAAATGCTCTAACACTCATAGTGCATGGTCTCATCATAATCCCATCCATACTCAGCTTAAACAAAGTGGCCTTGGGCATCACGTTAAGAGAAGAACCTGTATCAATCAGAACTCGAGACAACACAGCATCCAGACACTTGACAGAGATATGCAATGCTTTGTTGTGTGCCCTACCCTCGGGTGGAAGTTCCTCATCACAAAAACCCAAACAGTTACCAGCAGCAATGTTGGTCACAACCCCTTCAAATTGAGGCACAGTAATGTCTTGAGTTACGTGAGCGGAAGCCAGAACTTTCATAAGAGCATCACGGTGAGCTTCTGAGTGCACCAAAAGGGACAAGATGGAGATTTTAGCTTGAGTTTGGTCAAGTTGATCAATCACCTTGTAGTCGCTTTTCTTAATGATTCTCAGAAGTTGTTCGGCATCTTGTGCATTACGTGTTACAGGAGGATCAATAGCAACTTGCTTTCCTTTTGCTTGTGTATTAGCCTCTTTATTGGTCTCTTTAGGAGGCGGAGGAGGGGCAGCAAAGATCCGACCACTACGGGTTATGCCACTAATGCCAGCAATGTTTGTGATACTCGAATTACCTACTGGAGGACAATCATATTTCTTCCCTCGAATATACACGGCATTATAACTCCAAGGAACAGCCTTTGAATCATTCACAGGAGAGGGAACAAGAGACTGGGTTGAAGGAGTCGAAGGAGCATTTGGAACCTGAATAACCAACGGATTTCTCGGAGCCAGAATAGCCAAGGGAGTACTCGGAGCCTGAATGACCAAGGGAGTGCTCGGAGTATGAATGATCAAAGGAGTACTTTGGGCTTTTGTCGTATCGGCAGGAGAATAAGGGATCTCTAGAATAGCCACTTCGTCATCAGGAACAATCTTTTCCACTCTAAGAACACCTTCATCCATTAGTTTCTGGATTTCTTCTTTCAACCTAGTGCATTCCTCAGGGTTGGAAGAACATTGCAAACAGTAGTCATGTAGTTCACACAAAACCTTTTGTTGCATAAGATATTCTCTGACAACTGCTAGCGGCATCCTAACCTCATTAACATCATTTACCAGGATCTGATCATCACATAACTCGATAGCATTGGTCGCACCTGCATGGGGAGGCATAGGATTATTCTGCACATTAGGACCAGTAGGAGTGAACGAGATGAGCTTGTCATCAAGAAGATCCTGGACCTTGTATTTTAACGCTTTACACTTTTCAATCGTATGGCCTGGAGCGCCTGAATGGAATTCACAACGAGCATTAGCATCATATCCTGGAGGAAGAGGACTAGGCGGAGGGCCCATTTCACGGAGTTGCACCAACTGACCAGCAAGTAATTAGGGAAGAAGCTGGGCATACGGCATCGGAATCGGATCTATACGCCTATCAGGGTACCTCTGCCTTTGTGGAGCTCTTTGACCTTGAGGCCTAGGATTCTGTTGACGGTTTTGAGGAGCAGCAACTTGTTGTTGTGGTACGAAAGGCTGTTGGGGTGCCATCCATGGTTGTGGAAATGCAGCAGCGTATGCTTGAGGGGCATACGGATTGGGAACATCATATGGCATCGGGTAGTAAGGAGGTGGAACAGCAGAGTATACTGGAGTTCGACCTTGGTCAACTGAAGCAGTACTGGTTTCACCTTCTTTCTTCTTCACAAACCCAGAATACGGCTTCTTACCATTACCACTTGAGTTGCTAGGACTAGTAACACCCTGAATGGTACCAGCTTTTACACAGTTCTCAACCCGTTCACCAATGATGACCACATCTGAGAAGGACGGAGAAGTATTACTAACCATGTGCTGAAGGTACGGCCCTTTCAGAGTACCCATAAACAGATCAATCAATTCTCGGTCGAGAAGAGGAGGTTGAACTCGAGCAGCAAGTTCACGCCACCTCTGGGCGTATTCTTTGAAAGATTCTTCAGACTTTTGTGACATATTTTGCAGTTGAGCGCGGCTAGGAGCCATAGCAGTATTGTAGTGGTATTGTTTCAAGAAGGCATCAACAAGTCCTCCCCAAGTACTGACGTTGGCCCTCTCAAGTTTCATATACCACTCCAACGGGGCTCCTGTGAGACTGTCCTGGAAGAAATGCATAAGCAGAGGTTCGTTCACGGCGTGAGCGGCCATCTTACGACAGTAAGAACGAATGTGAGTTTCTGGGCAGGTAACTCCCTTGTACTTATCAAAATCTGGCACCTTGAACTTCGGTGGAATAACAATTCCAGGTACCAAGCTCAAAGCAGCAGTGTCGAAACTCGAAATTTTAGCAACCTCAACGGCCTTAAGGCGTTCTTCGAGAGCTTGGTACATCTTAGCAGTCTCGGCCAACTCAGCAGTAAGGTCATGTTCGAGATCAATAACCTCATGGTGGTCATCCACTACCTTTGCTATACCCTCAACAGGAATCTCCTTAGTTTTTACTCCCCCATCAGCAGAGTTAGTAGGAGTATCCTTGATCAATCCAGCAACGCTCTTTCTGAGCTCTTCTTGTCCTTGGACAACGACATGGAGAGTCTCCATAAGTTGGGTCATTCTCTCCCCCATAACATCCATATCCCTACGGAGGGCAGCTTGGTTCTACTCAAATTGATCCATGAGTCTCTCGTTGCTCCGGGTACGGTAAGGATGTAAGAAAGTCAGCTTCGTCGTCGGAACAGAAATCTGTTGCTGCAAGGGACCCCAATTAGTTTCTTGTACAATAACCTGAAAAATGCAATGTGATAATGTGAATGTATGAGTGCATGTGTGCGTATGACGTGATGTGCCATTTTCAGAGTATCCAAGGTTTAATATTGATCCAGAATAGCTAACAATGTGGCAAAAGATAAGTATCAAGAGAAACTAGTTCTTTTTATTCATAACAAGAAATTTAAACTTGGGCAAGCCATACATCAACAAGATAGTTCAACAAGGGAAATAAAAGACCCCATCCAACAAGTCTGGTGGTGGTCGAAACATACAGACTCAAACATCAATCCATCTGAATATAAAACAGAGGTCCTCCTTGTCTGAAGTGCTCGTCGCTCCACTTCTTAGTTTCATCAAACAGTTTCTTGGTTGCTTCTCGATCTCTTCCTTTAAGAAGGCTTTGAATCACCTCATCTTTGCGAAACAAATGCCCATCTAGCTTCTTGCAGCACTCCCTGAGTTCGTCACATCCTTTGCATTCTGGGAGATAATCCTTTTCAGATACGTCCTCCATACCCATCATTCGATCTCTGAGCTTGGCATTTTCTTCTGTTAGTCGAGCATTACGGAGGTGACTTCCTTTCAGTTGAGTCTCAATTGCCATTCTTTTAGTGGTCTCTTCTTCCAATTTCTTTTTCAGATCCTTCACTTCAACTCTAGCATCCCTTTCTATCTTGAGCTTATAAGCTTTCAAGTCTTCTCGGTACTCTCGCTTGAGTTTCTCTTCTGCCTCTTTCATGGCCCTTTTTAGGATCTTCTGGTGATCCTCGACAATAACAGTAGTATCTCTTTCACCTTTTTCCGTTCTAGCCCTCTTTTGAACTCTGGAAGATCCTCCCTTCAGCATTTTGGCTTCGTGTGTCAACTCAACTCTTTTCTGGTCCCCAAGACAATGTTTCGGTTGCGCATCTGACTTCTTTTCGTGCAATTGGGTGCATTCCATATCTACCTGGGTACGATTCTCAGCAGGCATAGTGGCAATTGGAATCTTAGGTGGTTGCTCGTACAATGGGTTAACCTTCGGGAAAGGCAACAGGCGATCTCTAACTCTATTTTCAACCCAATCTGTGTAGGCTTGTTTGGCAACGGCATTCTTTTCACCTAGAGAAATCTGATCATTTGTATGGATGCTATTCCAGGCACTCCTCACTTTTTCTAGACCCTTTGGATCGGTTCCCTTTTCAAAGCAAACGGATTCGAATATCTCTTTGTCCAAAGGCTTGTCTTCAAGTGCAAAACCCAACTGACGCAGCGCTAGCTTAGGATTATAATTGATAACACCTTTTGTTCCTATGAGAGGAACGTTGTCAAAAGTACCACAACTAGTTATAACTTTCTCCACGGCCATCCCAGTAGGACACCAGACAATGTCATTTCCGGTAAGCCCCATGATCCTTTGAGGCCATTTCTGAGTAGAAGTAATGAAAGGACCACTTGCAGGTAGGTGGGACTTAAACCAGGTGTATAACAACGGCAGACAATTTCTTATGGCTCCTCCTTTCCCATATCGAGAGTGAATGGAATAGTACGTATCGGCTAGCAAAGTAGGGATCGGATTCTTATCCACGAAAAGACATATAGCGGCCAGATCAACGAACTTGTGAATGTTAGGGAACATCACGATCCCATAAATCAAAACGGCCAGAAGGGCGTTGAAAGCTTCCCACAACTTTTTGTTAGCCAATTCTTGAGCCTTTTCAATCAAGAAACTCATGTAGAAACCATGTGTGTTACCATTCTTCTTCCAATTTCCACGAACGTCTCCTATGCTCAAATAAAGAGCGTTGGCAATGTAGTCCAAATCAGGCTTCTCTGGGACACAAACGAAAGGAACCTTGTGTTGAATCTTGATATTGAGAAAGTGAGAGTACTCTTCGAGAGTGGGAGCCAACTGATAGCCCGAGAAGGTGAAACAACGCAAGTCAGGATCATAGAACTGGAGAAGAGTAGATAAGCCCCATTCGTCGACTTGTGAGTCCAAAAGAGTCAAGATGTTTCCATAATTCTCAGTGAACACAGTTTTATTATGACCAGTGATCAATCCACCCAATTGCCCCAACTGAATCAAGCCTTCGCGATGGAAACTGTAAGTGTGAGTACGCCTTGTAGCTTCTCTGGTAGCGGTCACGTTGTTAGCCATCCTGGATGAAAAGTAATAACCTCGGATACCCTGAAAAATGGCATGCATATGAGAAATAATACTATTTTCTTTTTTCTTTTTTCCTTTTTTTTTATTACATCTTTTCTTCTTTTTTTCTTTGGAAAATAAATATGCTATGATGAAAATGATGCAATGGAGATTCTCCCAATATGAGAGAGTTGTTGTGTCGTCTCTGAGCAGAATCACAAGTCATAAGGTCAAAGGTTCGGCATAGGTGCCACACAGCCATAAGAACAATAGTCACCAACAGAACAGAATAGTCACCAACGGTACCTGTCATGTATATCCCTCCCCACTCACAGGTGAATCTAGGTCAGGGTAAGGTCATGAAACGCAGTATACGGTCCGCCCGAAGGTAAGCATCATCACAGCGCGGATGCGGGTGACGATAATACCTCCGTTTGAAACCACTACTCTGCTCGTAGTCACATGATCCATCCCGAGACGTACACCTCGAGACAAACCATGCTCCCACTCTATCCTAGGGTACCTAAAGTGCACTCATAGCCTGGGTATTGGGCCTTTTACCTCATAGAACATCCCACCCAACCTGCAAAACAGAACAGAAGACCCCAAGGAACACAGAATATAATCCATATGCATGATGTGCAAACAGAAATAAACATGATATGCAAGCAGAAAAATAAACATGCAAACATATATACAAGGTATAGACATAAAAACAAATAAACACCCAGTAAATAAACAAACAAACGCAGGCTAGGATCGACTCGCTAAGGATGGACCAGCAACAGGTCTAGCAACTTCCCCAGCAGAGTCGCCAGCTGTCGCACGCTCGCGAAAAATGAACAGAGTCGCCACCAATATATTTATCCCATAAGGGAAAGGAATATCAGAAAACCTAACAAAGGAAGGAACAGGGTCTTGCGACCAGAGAATCTAGGTGCGGGAGTCGGTTACGCAAGGGGAAGGTATTAGCACCCCTCGCGCCCGTCGTACTCGATGGTATCCACCTATGTTTGCTTCTATCTAAAGGGTGTGTACTATGTCTGTGTCTAAATGTGAAATGAATGCAGAATGTAGGGAAAAGAAGAATTGTACTCGCACGGGCCCTACCCCGCTGCCTACGTATCCTTTTCAGGAATCAGAGTTACCGTAGCTCGGCTCACGATTTTCTGTTTGTTTTTGTGTTTTTTAATTGGGCAGAGTCAACGTTCACGTTCTTGCATAAGGGAAGACCTACGATGCATACGAACGGAAATGACATTGCCCTTAGGTGCCAATGAGGCAAAAGAAAAAGAAATTGGTTTGTGTCTTTTAGGGTAATTCCATGATGACGAGAACCCACTACAAGGTCTCGCATCACTTCCTTACTTTGTTTTAAATCTGACCATTTATTAGTGTTTTAAGTGTTTTTGGTTGGTGTTTTTTAAGGGGATTTATTTGTGACTTAGATCATACCAAAAAGAGTTTTGTTTTGCATATTTAGAGAACGCACATCGAGGCCTACGCCACAATCGTTTCTCTAAGTAGCGGTTAAGAAATACATCGAGGTTTCACACCTCAATCATTTCTTCTCCGCTAAGTAAAGGAGATACAAAAAGAGTTTTTTGTGAATATTTAGAGAATGCACATCGAGGCCTACGCCACAATCGTTTCTCTAAATAACGATTAAGAAATACATCGAGGCTTCACACCTCAATCATTTCTTTTCCGCTAAGTAGGAAAGAACATACATCGGGGCCTACGCCCCAATCATTTCTTTCCTACTATGAAGTGTAGTAACAGTATGATCTTCATCGATATTTATTAAGTATTTTAAAAGTTGGAAAGGAAAAGAATGCAATAGGGAACTATATCTAAATTCTAGTCTAAGTTGTCTATACAAGGGATTTAAAATAAAAAAACTATACGATTTATTAACAAAAAACTATACATGGAATAGGTAAAGGAAAATCAATATGCGACAAATAAAATTGAGAACTATAGCAAACAAATGATACTCACAAGCACACATAATTCTATACAAGAATCGAGACTAAAAAATAATTCCTAAGTCTATTAGAGATTTATTTACAAAAAAGTATTAAACAAAACAATTCAAACATATTGTGAAAAAAAGATTTATTAAAAGGATTAAAACAATTAAGGAAAATTAACAAAAATCATGAAAATTAATCACAAACTCTAAAATACCTAAAGTCATTTTTTATACATTTTTGAGAGGAAAAGATTTATGAATTAAAAGTTAAAAAACAAAATTAAAATTGTTCTAAAGTCTAGACAGCATGGGTGTATCAGCAGAAAGATAATGAATTAAAACTAGGTTATGAGGCAAATCTGGGCCTGCAATTAGGGGTGTGAGGAGCAGGGTTTCGCGTGAGGCCCAGTCCAGGCACATGGTGCGGCAGCAACAGAGGGATACGGTTCTGAACATGTTACAATGCCCAAAATCTCGTGGCCCAATACATCACTACTCCCTTTTCGTTTCACTTTATTTCATTTATTGTTGACTCAGCATTTTCTTTTCATTCAAACAGCAGCACTTATTATTCTCACGTACAGTTTTTTTGCAATGTAACATGGCATTAATACACATACATCAATTGGTCACCATTCTCACTTAAATCACTAAGGACAAAATAGAATCAACCACCAGTCAAAGCATGACACGACGTGAGCCAATCATTGGCATCAGATAGGACAAAAACTAATTGAACTGCATGGGCCATCAACATATTGCCACGTAGGAGAACGGAAAATGAAGAAGAAAATCGCAGACGCCGGAGAGCCACCTCCGGTCGTCTTCCCCGGCGCTCCAGTCCACCGGAATCCAAGAGAAACACCCAGAAATTAATAAAAGAACCACCAGTCCGCTCGGTTATCTCCACTGATTACGGATCTGGCTTCGGTTTCCTCTAAAACTATCCCTATCACATGAAACGAGATAAAACGCAAGTCCTAACATGAGCGGTATCCACCAAAACGCACGCCATACACACGAATCAGACCGTTTTCAAACGCAGAGCAAGAATATCATAACCAAAACGCAAGTAAATCTAGATTAACATCAAGTATCCGAAGCACGGCGAAGATCCACAAGAATCATTCATATGCACATACACAGTAACACACAAATACCATGAACAAATGCTAATGATCTATCATGCTTTTTAGAAGTTAGATGGATTTACGGCTTACCTGAAAAGTCTTGGAGCAAAGCGAAGAAAGAAAGCTTCACGAACGGTGCAATCCTCTTCTTGTTCTTTGGACGTGATAACGGCTTGCGATGAAGCAATTCAGAGCCTCTGAGAAATAAACTCAGAGGCGAGACATGTATGCGGCGAATCTTCCTTGAGCTTCCTAGCCACGGCGTTGAAGATGGACGGTATACTCGACTTCGGAGCGTGGTGTGGATTAGAGGTAGGTGACGGTGGTGCAATGGTGGGTAAGAGGACTGGAGGTTGCAGGTTTTGGTAGTGGTGGCGATTGAAACTCTTGAAGCGTTGATGAATATGATGATGATGGAGAGAAGATGATGGAGGATGCGATTATGGCGGTGGTAGAGATCGATGGAGGTTGAGCAGTAGATGATGAGAGTCCATGGAGGATGAAGAAGTTTTTCGGTTATGGAGTTTGTTAGAGACTTGTAACAAACTCTTTGAGAGAAGATGAAGGAGAATGGAGGGAAGAGAGGGTTATGAAGTTGAGAAAAAAAATGAAGTGTCTATGTTTGCGAAGAGCTTTATCTTTTTATATGGTGAGGTTGCATAGAAGTTATTATGTGGTGTTGTGCAGTGTATCATTTTCTACACCAAACTTAGAGAACGAGCTTTGTATATGAAGTAACCTTTTCTATTTCCTTTTTACGCGCAGAACTTATATTAACCATTTAGAGTAATGTGATGGCATGCCGCGAGCTAGGTTGTAAGTTCAAAAATGCCCATGCGAGTTGCGTGCACTCATGTTAAGCTATCCACTTTAAGTGACTATACCTCATGACACGGATCATCATATGAATCAAACTTATGCTCAGTGGAAAGATGACATACGAGAGGACGGTTTCGATGTTAAGACGCTTGGGAGATGGTGGTCGCAACCCTGTGAAAAGTGACATTGAACTTGCATGACAATAACTGGTATCATGCTGCAACATAATCGTGTCAGGCCAGCTATTATAACAACTTCAAATGGCTGACTTTAGGGTGATGTAACTTGAGGCATAAGTGTCCAAATGGCATCATTTTTGAGTTATTGGATAGAGGACCTGGGATAAAAGAGCTTGGTATGACAATGGGGTCTTGGAAATGCCCGTGTCCTCTTAAAAACTGATTTGGAAATAGCCCGCCAAATGCTTGATGAAAGGCCTTGCGCGTGACTTTGGTTTTGGTCCATATATGTGGTCATGCTTGACTTGGTCAGGGTGCGACTTTGAGCTCCCATATATCTCTCTACACTCACCCAAAATCCCTGATCCTTGTTTGGGTGGATAGAAGACATGGAGGTGATTAGATTCATACCAAGTTTAAGTTTGTAGGGTTTTTGGATTTCCGTATAATTGGATTCAAGGTTGGCACTCCACATGTTCGATGAATTGCTTCACGCGTGCCCAGCAATCTGCCCAGCCGCATGACTTGATTCAAATGAAAACCTCAACTTCACACCTTGATAACTCTTCAACCAAGCTTCAAATGGAAAAGTGTCCAACTACAAAGTTGTTCTCCTCCATGAGAGGAACAACTTTGATGTTGGAAATTTCTCCAAATAATGTCATTTGCCACGTGTAACTATGCTGTGAAGTTGGCTGATCATCACACTTGAAGTGTACCAAAATTTTTCTAAGTATGAAAAACTTCCATTTTTGTTTTTTTCTACTTTTGGCAACTTTTGTCAAACTCCTGATTTTATCCATTCTCTGACTTTTCTTGACTGATTTTCCACCAAAAGTCGATATTCGAATAATTCTTCTGATTTTGACCCAAAAGTCAACTGTTCCGATTTTTCCGACTATTGATGAAATTCCCGATTAGATCTCTTCCACTCACATCCAGTCAAACAAACACATCCACAGTCAGTATGAGAAGTTTTCCACACATAGAAGCCACTTCTGATTACATGTTGACCAGAAAGTCAACTGGTTGACTTTGGTCAAAGAAACCCTGATTCAAAGAACCAGATGATTTGCAAGCTTGTACCCTCTAATCAATGCCCTGATTTGAAGCAGAGAGACACCCCAATTCAGGAGCTTCCATGAACATAGAACCACATGATTATACCTCAGTCTTCTTATTTTCTGATCAACAATTCTTTGCAATAAAGCTCCTCCTTGTTAATCTTTGAATAGTACCAATGGTATGAATGCATGCATGTGAGTTATGGCCTAAATGATGTATGTACATGAATGCAAAGCCTAAGCCAGTTAGAAGTTAAAGGGTAGGACAAATTTGGGGTATGACACATTACCGCCGTCACTAGCTAACCTTCATAATGTGTTTCACGTGTCTCAGTTGAGGAGATACATTGCAGATCCTTCGCATGTTGTCCAATTAGATGATGTTGAGGTTAGAGATAATTTGACTGTGGAGACATTACCTATACGGATATAAGATAGAGAGGTGAAACAACGCCGAGGTAAAGAGATCGTTTTGGTTAAGTTTGTTTGGGGAGGACCGACTGGAGGAAATGTGACGTGGGAGCTTGAGAGCAAGATGAAGGATTCTTATCCCTATTTGTTTGCTTGAGGTAAATTTTTTAGGACGAAAATCTTTTAAGTGGGGGAGAGTTGTAACGACCCGATTTTTATTTCCTTATTTAATTATTAGGTGTTTATGTTATTAATTATTATTTGTGTGATAATTAATTATTTTTTATGTTTTGATGATTAATTGAATATGTGTGTTATTTAATTAATTAAGTGAGTATGTGAATACTAGTATATGTCTAGTAATGAGCCTAATTAATTAGAATATAGAATTAGGTGGATTAAGTTCAATTTGTTAAAATGAGTTAGTAAAGAAAATTAGGATTTTAGAGACATAACTATTTTGGGGAAAAAGAAAGAAAAGAGGCTAGAGAGAAAGAGAAGAGAAGAGAGAAGAGAAATGAGAGGGAATTGGAGATTCTTGAAGAAGAAGGACTAGAGATTCAAGGTAAGGGTGTGAATTCAAGTGATTATAAGTTAATATAATTGGGTAATGTATGTGTGGTTAGATAGCATGATTTAGGATTTGGGGAATTTTGCTATTTCATGAGTTTTGTCTTGAAATTGAATTTTAATCCACAAACTATGTGAAATATGGCATGCTATGATGATTCTATATGAGATTCTATGATTGGGTATGTGAATAACATATGATTTAGTGTATGTATGTTGAATTTGAGAAAAACCTATCTTTTGAGATTGTGTAGAATCTATGAAATGCTTGTTTGAATCATGTTTGATGGAAGCAAATGGATGTTGTATGATAAATTGATTAGTGATTTGCTGTCAATTGATGCATAGATTGATATGTAATGTTGGGTTGTTTATATGAGAGATTTGGGTATGTTGGGACATGTTTAAAAGGGCTTTAGAATGAAGAAAACTGAGTATTTTCGTCACAGGTTTTAAGGCAATCGATTACCAATTATTAGTAATTGATTACCAGCTTAAAAATTGAATTTTTTTTAGTTTTCTAGTGCAGTAATCGATTACCACGTATCGGTAATCGATTACCGCAGACTAACAGCGAAATTTTTGTTTGGAAAACTAAAAATGTCTTAACTTTTGAACCGTAAATCCATTTTGCATGCAGTTCGAAGCGTTAGGAAGCTAATGCAATAAACTTTTTGATAGAACTAGGTTTGTTGGTATTGGATGATTTAATCATTATGTGGTTGTGTAAATGACACGTATTTAAGTATGTGTATGTCATGAATTAATGTTATACCATGTTTGAATACATGTGATTGATTGTGTGTGCTAATTGATGCATTGTTGGGTTTGAAATCATGTTATGTATGTTATGAAATGTTGGAAGAGATGTTATTATGTATGGTAAGAGGTTGAGATCATCTTATTTGCATGAGTCTTGTTTGTTGCACACATACACTAGCATGAGTCTTTGAAAGAGGCAACGTCGGGTAATCTTGTGAGGATTATTTGCTTGTCCCAAACGTAACGTCGAATGGGGTTTGGAAGCTTAACACCGAATGGAGATTTAGAGGTGGTTATATAGTCTAAGATATGGACAATCGGCTTGCCGTAAATGATAACTGAGGGATCCACATGCATATCGCATAGAGTCACACTTGAGCCGCACGTGTCGGTGTGAATTGTTGTTGATGTGTGATTATGTGATATGATTATGTGGAATGATTTTGGTGGATATGCATATATGTGGATGTTGTGATTGGTATTGTATACTTGAATTGTGTTTCATAATTGTATACAATTGAGGAGTGTGGTAATTGAATATAATTACTTGAATTGTGGAGCTATGTCGTATGAGATAAACATGTGAATCTTGATATATTATATATGATGCATGTTTATGCGAAGAGTGATGAATTCTTGGAATGTATTCTTGTTGTGTTTTACATTTCCCATTATTATGTTTATTTATAATGATTTCGATTCTCACCCTTCTGTTTGAATGATGTTCATTGCGACATCGCGCAGGTTCCGAAGAGTAGTGGTTCTTCGTAGGAGGCTTAGCTCGGAGTTTTAGATCTCCTTAGCGTGTCTGGTCTAGGTAGTCATATTGTGCTCTGGTCATATGTAACAAATGGGATTTGGGTTTATTTTTATTAAATATGTTTTGATATTATGAGATATTGTATGCGTATGTCATGAATTATTGATATATGTGGATACCATGAACTGGTATTGTTTACCTTGTGTTAATCGTGATGTATCGAATTGATGAAGGCTATTCGAATTGCATTATTGATGTTGTTTACATGATGTATGTATGTATGTATGTTGTGCAACGTTTGGTGGATAATTCGATGTGTGCGAATTATTGTGATATGCTTGGATGATTTAGGTTATGAGGTAATCTAAATTGCATATATTGTGAGTCTTGTTGCACATGCATTCATGGGGAGATTGTACTCCGGTTTGTGGCTTTGGTCCTAGTGTGGAAACAAAAGCGGTGGACTATATGTTTATATTGTGGTTGCTTCCTAGCCCGGATTGGGAGACTGACTTTGATTCTAGGAATGAATCGAAAACGAGGTGAGCTTGATGTTCACGATGGTACCACATGCATGAGTCACATTAAATTTCATTGGAGTCGCATTTGTTTCTATGTGATGTTTGAGCTTGATGTGTGTGTATGTGATAATTGATAATTGGTATCTTGGTGGAATATTAATGATAATTATGCTATATTTGAGAATTGTAGAACTCATTATGATTATGAAGCATGATGAATTTGTTAGACGTTTGTATGTTATATTCATTGTGTGTATTATATATATTTATAATGATGTGAATTCTCACTCTTCTGTTAGAATGATGTCCTATGCGACATCGCTTAGATACTGAAGAATAGTGATGCTTTACATGAGGATAAGTCGAGGAGCTTGTTTAAGTATTTCGCTTATTTAGATAGTGAGTCGATGCTCTGGTCATGTAACACGAGGGAAGGGGGGATATTTGAACTCATGTTTTATTGTTATGAGATATTATTATATTTCTTTTATTTAGTATGGTATTATAAGATGTTTGAATTCATGACATATTAATGAGACAATATGGTCATTATGATGGTAGATGATTATAATATGGGATATGACGGTAGATGATTATAGTATGGGATATGATCATTGATTGGGTTAATGAAGTTTTTGGTCCCTCTAAATATTGCAGAGTTCGTTTTTAATCCCTCCAAAATTTTCCTTTAAAAAATCGTCCCTTCAAAATTTTTCGTCTAAACTATTGGTCTCTAACGTCAAATTTGCTAGAGATTAGCTACGATTTTAGCCACCGATTAGCTACGAAATTTGACGTAGGGACCAATAGTTCGGAAGAAAAATTTTGAAGGGACGATTTCTTGAAGGAAAATTTTGGAGGGACTAAAAGCGAAATTTGAAATATTTAAAGGGACGAAAAAGTTCATTAACCCTCATTGATTTCATGTGACTTTGATTTTCAACAACTTTATTTTAAATTTTAAAAATTGCGCTACTTTTTACTTTGATTTTAAACAATAAATGAGAGATAAAGTCCTTTTTACAAAATTTTAGTTTTTAATTGTTTTTTTAATTTTACTATTCAAAGTATCAAATTTATTGACAAATTCTAAATTTTCCTCATCATAACAACAACACCAACAACAACAATAAAAACAAAATTAATAGAATCTTTAAACATTAAATCTCAACAACAATATCAACAATTACAACAACAACAACAACAACAACAACAAAATTCATACAATCTTTAAACATTAAATATCAACAACAACAACAACACAAACAACAACACCACCAACAACAACAACAAATAAACAAAATCAAAAGAATCGTTGAATATTAAATTTCAACCACACCAACAATAATATTAAACATTTTACTTAATACAACTACAACTAACATTAATATGTTACTTTCATGCTTTCCTAACTAACATTAAACATTTTTAACAAATCATTACTAGAGAAAAGATTACATTAAGAAATCAACTTTGAAATATTTTTCTATTGTTGCTTTCATTATCATAGTTCCCAATATGTTAAATTTAAATTTTAGCACTTTGAATCCAAGATGAATAATTGTAACATTCACATTTTGATTTACTAGAGTTTCACGCGGATCACTAATGTTTCATGTGAATTAAAAGTTGGCACTTGACAATGTACCATTGTTACTTTATAAGTGGACGACAAAGATTCGTTATTTAATTTTTTCATCAAATTGGTCATAAATTAAAAGAACTCCACTTTACTCATCGGTTCCCAACAAAACGAGGGAATAGGTCATCAAGAAATTCTAAAAAATTAAAAGGTGATAAAATATAGTTGTTGCGATTCGGAAGCGTGTCCTCTAAATACGTTACCGCTCGGTTTTCAGCTCAACAAAGGTTAATGGTCATAAAAAAATAGTTAAAAAATAAAAAGGTGCTAAAATGTAGTTGTTGGGGTTCGAAACATGTTTTCTCAATACTTTACCCTTCGGTTTCCAACCCAACCGAGGTAATAAGCCATAAAAATATTTAAAACAATTAAAAGGTGCTAAAATGTAGTTACTAGAATTTGAAGGCGTGTCCTCTTAATACTTTATCCCTCAGCTGTCAGGTGAACTGAGAAAATATATGGTATTTACAAAAAATGTGACGCACGTATGGTATACACTGTGATTTTTTTGTTAGGTTGGGTGAAAGTCTTGTTATAAAATATATTATTTATAGTAACGTGAAAATTAAGTCCAATAATTAGGTCTTCACATTTTTAGGAAAAACCTTATCTTTATGATTAATAAGGGCAAATTGATCTTATGTCAAGGCTTTAATTCCCCAACTTATGGTTACCTCGTTGTCCTCTCCGTTAACAGTCTTTTTGGGCCACAGAATGCTCATGGCTGCAACCATGATTCCCTTACAAGTGAATTTCATATCCCTTAAATTTTGACTTTATAATTTATACTACTAGAAATATTCTATTTTTTTTGAGAATTTTTTGGCAAAAAAAAATCGCAGGTATAAATGTCGATTTTGCCGCGAGTTTATTAAATACTAGCTCCGTTCCTTTATATAAGAGACAATTCACTTTTCTTGATTCATTGAATAATTAATGTATCTAGTCAGTATACATACCAGATACATTGATTATTCAATGAACATAAAAAAGTGAATTTTCTCTTATATAAAAGAACAGAGGTAGTATATCCTGTTATCAAACACCACACTTTCTAGTTTGTGCAGCCAAGTCGCCGCCAAAATCATATCAACGTCTTATAACTTTAATGTTGAAGCCTAATATGTTAGAAAATTAATTTAAACCGAATGGAATCGAGGCTAGAATCGTGAACGAAATCACTTTACTTATAAGTATTTCAAGCACTCTCAATATGTATTAGAGTTGGAACGCAGGAATACCCAGGATAATTCATCCTTTTATCGAGTTTGCGTAAGACCGACGAAAACTCGGATGTAGCGAAGATGGTCTGGAATTTTAGTGAATATGATAGGCTTGTTAGATATGCAATTTTGTTATTAATTTCTGAATCCAGAATGAGGTTTTTATAGGCCACTTTAGTATTGTTTCATAAGGTAGCGACCCTTGGCGAAACAATCATTTTTTCCAAAAGTTACAATGCATGACCTATTGTAACATTTACCAAGAGTTGCATGTTTTCATTCTGCAACACTTCACGAAGTGTTGCCTATTTCTGATTCAAACTACAAACAACCTATTGCAACACTTTACGAAGTGTTGCCTATTTTCATATTCAAAATACAAACTTTACGTAGATATTTTCTTGTCATTTTTGGAACACACCCATGGTGATTAAATATTATTAAGTATTAATAATTTCCAACATAACAGTAGTATAAAATTTCAATAATGAACTTTAAACTTCTTACACTTTTATGTTGAAGTTACTCTAGTGTCGTTCCCTATTTGGTTTTTATAGAGAGCTTGTAGTTTGTGATTGTATGTGAAGAGATTTAAGTGTTATTTTTTTAATTTGAACTGATATAAACCATTGTTGCATATGACGTTGAAAACATAATGATCCACCATTGAGAATTTAACCGTTCCTTCACCCTAAGCATTGTCTCATTTCTCTGTTATAATTAGAGTTGGCTATGGCAAACTATATGTGAATTTATATAACATTTTTATTGTACAAAGTATTTTTCTAAAACATTCTGGTTATTAGCATCATGTTATTATTTTTAATCATCACAATGATCACAATCCTTAAATCACCTGAATTTAACCATGTACACTTTGCCCAAATTTGAGAAATTGGACCTCCTATCATCTTTGCACAATTGGATCACTTGTCTCAATAGATCATTCAATTGGAATGTAATATCTACCCATTGATTTGCATATCAAAATTCACAATACATTTGAAGTGATCTAATAATTTGTAATACGTATGATATCATAGACAACTATGACTCAATCATGCAAAAATGGTGGTTGGTGAAATGTAGTAGTTCGAGATTACTTCTCATATTTTGTATGAGTATAGTTAGAACTCGATAAGATGGAAATACTCTCCCTATGAAAGAGTTAAATACAATGTTGATGACTTTATTAAATAGTTGGAGGGCCATATAATAACTTAGGGGAATGTTGTGTGAGTGTGACTATGTGAGTTCATGGTTTGGACATGCCCAATTCTCATGAGTGAATTATGAGTGTATTTGCTTTTAAATGGAGCGCAAGAGACATGCTATTTAAGGACTTCAATAGAAAGTGATTAGAAGAGTCTTTTATGTCACCAATTTTTAATTAAATTATCTTTCTTTAACTTTTATGTAGATAATAAATAAAAAATCATATTTAATTATTTTAAAATTATGAAAAAATATAATTTATTAATTAAACTATTATTATATAAATTTAAAATTTTTAACTTCTTAATATTCTAATACTTTTTTATATTTAGTAGTAATTGAAAAACTTAATACTTAATTAAAATATTGTTTTATATTGCATGATTGACTCATGGAGATTGAAATAAATATAAATATAAAAGTTAAAGTTTTTTTACTTAAAGATGCATAAGTATGTGTAGGTTTTAGAAAAAATAATTTAAATAACCATGTTAAAAAAAAAAAATCAGTTTTTAAAAAACTTTACCAAAGTGTCTAGGTTTGGCAGCACAATAATCATAATCACAATTAATTTGTTTCTATGTTTTGCCTTTCTTTATCCACTAAACCTACTTATTTGATTGCATATACTTCATAATATAATGGAAACCACATAACACGAGATGGATTATTAAATAAATTAGAAAGAAAAATTCATAACTAAACATAGTGTTATCATTTGAATAAGATAATTTTTATTTTTTATTGTAATTAAAATTCAAAAATCGTAGTTCAATTAAAAAACATAAATATTATTAAGTTGAATATCATCATTTAGAACCTCATAGGTGTGCGAATGAGTTCGAGTAATTAATGTTATTTTCTCTTAAAACAACTTTGTTTACATCAATTATGATATTTTCACTTCAACTATTGATAAATATTATAATATTTATATATTTTCAAATATTTAAATAATAATTTCTATTAATGTATAATATTTTAAAATAATTAATTGTGACAATTAAACTATTTAATATATCTATATTATTAGGTTAAAATAAATTTAACATGTATAATTGTATTTTTAAAGTGTTGTCTAACCTTATTTACTAACAAAATAACATAAATGTTTCTTAAATGTCCTTGCTTTTTTATTTCATTTAAATTGATAATATCAATAAAATATATGAAATGAATAAAAATATTTATACTAAAATTATAATATATGATTATTCGATGATTTATTGGTGATGCAAAATTTTTTTTTTTATTAATATTAATTAACAATATTAGTTAATAATGTGCAAATTATTACCACTATACAAATTTCAAATGACCAGTTTTTATTAGTTTTTCTTATGCTTAATCCAATGAGTTAAATGCAAATGATCAACCTCTTTTCGTTTAGATATTGGTCTTAATTTAAAACAAATCTCATCATTGATCCATTCAATAAGTCACCAATTAATTTTATAATTGTCGATATAATATAAAAAAAATCAAATAATTATGTCATAATTCATTTTTTTAACAAACATAATATTTATTTTTTATTTAATATAAAACATGAAAAAGAATCAAGCAAAAAACAAAAAATTAAAATATATTAATATTTATATTAATATATATATATATATATATATATATATATATATATATATATATATATATATATATAATCTTTTGACAAATATTTGGTCCTTTCCGATTAGAACGAGGAAAGATATCAACTTCGTTACAACTCAACATAATGGATAGTCAACTTAGCATAATCTATTTGTCGGAGATAAGAACACGTGCACCGTCCATGCCGATTATCAACAATGGATGCTACCCGGACAGTGCACATATCCTTATCTCCGACAAATAGATTACGTTAAGTTGGCTATCCATTAGTTTGTTGTATTAGTTAAGTTAGTTAGGATCCACAAAGAAAGTTAGTGAACATGTATAAATACATGACATTATGCAGTAATTATGGTATTTTTTCTTCCCATTGAATAAAGATTCACATCATTTCATCAAATCAGATACATTCTCTTCCCTCTTCATACATAAAATTCTTCATCTTGTTCTAACATAGTTTTTTCTCTTCTAAGATTATAATTTTTATATAGAAATTAATTCATCAAATTATAAGAAATGTTATATATTACTACTGCGGAAAAGACTTACAACAACAGTTGGTGATGACACGTAACTATACCGTTTATTTGACTTGATTTATGGATGTCTTATTGTCATTTTGTTTTACATCCCCTCTTTTATGCTGGTATTTGTGTATGTTTCAAGTACTTTGCTATTTAAGAGTCATATGCGATGAAACGAAGCGAAACAGATGAAAAACAGATGAAATGGAGCAATTTACACTCATAGCGACCACCATGGCATTCACCATGCAAGTGGCCATGAGTGGTTCACGTCAGTCAGAAGACCAAGTCTTACCCATTTTAAGAGCATGGCGTTCGTCATGAAGGTGTGGCAGTCTCCAAACGGCAAAACAGGCTGCAGCGGAATTGAGCTTGGTCAAGTCTTCCCACTCCCTCAATTTTCTCCTATTTTGTAGCACAGGAATTCAATAACTTCCACCACCCTTTTAGGTTTTATTTTTCTTTATAAATAGGACTTAATTCTTTACTTTTTTGCCATCCAAGCTTAGCACAACTCTAGGAAAAAATTACCTATTAAAAGTTATAGCTCATCACATCGAGGGGTTATAACACTCTTGAAACTTTTGTTCCTGTGAAGATTAGAGCACTTTTATCTGAAGCATTTATTTTATCATTATACATTCAGCCGAAGTTAGTTTCAAGTTATTACAGTTGTACTAGATTAAAGTCTCTACGGAGTAGGTTCTTTATTTAATTACATTATCTTTATTTTATCGCCTTTTTATTTAATCGCATATTCATCTTCTACCTTTCTTTTAATTATTTTAAGTTTACTATATTTTATCGCATAATCGGATCAACCGCCTTAGTTTATGTTATAATTTTGTCCAGCTAAATTTATAAGTGTTGGAATGTGAGGACTGTCGATTCTATGGTACTCTAAATGGTTGTTTAATTAAGAAACTCTATTAGGGTTGTTTTGGTTTTAGCTTTAGATAAACACCGTAACAATAGAAATGATAGATTGACTATTAGGTCTATATGGGTTCGACACTCTTTATATTACACTAATACAGTCTGTATACTTGCGAAACGCACTAATCAAGTTTTTGGCGCCTTTGTCGGAGACTAATTACGTCAAATATCGTAACCCTGTTGTTACACTGTCTAGACTAAGGCACACCACTATATGAATTACCCAAATTTTTCCTACAATTGCCACAATAGATATTTCGAGGGACCATAATATTCCTATAAATCAAACCTTGAAATGTTAGTAGAGAACTTTGTCAATACGCAAACCCTCTCAAGGCTAGAATATATAATGCGGAGGTTTGTGGCCACACAAACCATTCAAAATAAGGAATTTAGAAACCAAATTCTTCATGTCAATGAAACCCTTAGGAAACTAAACACTGTAGTTGAGTCTCTAGTAACTAGCAACCAAGAATTAGAGACTAGAATATCACTGCTTGCATAGACACCTTTAGGACCTCTTTCTGAGAGAAATGAAGATGTTAGGACAACAGGTCGTGAAAACCAATAGAAAAACCTAAGGGAGTAAATGATATGATCAAATAAAAATGCACTAAAAAATAAAATTAAAAATCTTTTTCCACCAAATTCCTTAGAAACTAAGATAGGTTCACAGTCAAAACGGTATAAGGTCCCACATTGAAGGGAAAATTTGCAAAACATAGAACTAGAGATATCATGAAACTTGAGAATCCAATGTCTAAGATAGAGCAAATGACGAATATTTATGGAATATATTTTAGCCAAGTAAAAAAATCTAGTTATGAAATTTGTTTTTTTCATGTAGAAGTTTATATTTATAAAATGAATAATAATAATCAATAAAAATATTGAGTAATTATTTTTAATAAAATCTTACCCTAATAATTTTTTTTCTCGTATTAGTCCAAGTTGGTCAACAGGTTATTTTTAATCAAATATAAGTAAATAAAATCAAACATTATATATTATTAAAATAAACTAAGTTTTTAGAGCTAATAATATAAAATTTTACATATTAAAGTAATGACTTCAAATGTTTTAATATCAATTTTTTTTTTTGGTAATGAGACAATTTATTACAAATTATTTATTTATTATAATAAAATTAGGATATTAGATTGGATAAATGTAATGATTTGGTGTGAAGAATAAAAAAGTGATAAAAATTCAAAATTTTAATAGGTTTCTAATATGATGCCACATTAGATTAAGATTTCTAATATGATGCCATATTAGATTTAGGATTAGAGTTGTGTCTAAGGTTATCATCATGACAACCTTGGATTTATATTAAGTAGATAAGGACAAATTGATCTTATGTCAAGACTTTAATTCCCCAACTTATGGTTACCTTGTTGTCCTCTCCGTGAACAGTCTTTTTGGGCCGCATAATGCTCATTGTTGCAACCAAGATTCCCTTACAAGTGAATTTCACATCCCTTAAATTTTAACTTTATAATTTATACTATAGAAATATTCTATTTTTGTGAGAATTTTTTGCCGAAATAAATTTGCAGGTATACATGTCGATTTTGCCGCGAGTTTATTAAATATATCCCGTTATCAAACACCACACTTTCTAGTTTGTGCAGCCAAGTCACCACCGAAATCATATCAACGTCTTATAACTTTAATGTTGAAGACTAATAGTAGTGTAAAATTTCAATAATGAATTTTAAACTTCTTACACTTTTATGTTGAAGTTACTCTAGTGTCGTTCCCTATTTGTTTTTTTACAGAGATTTAAGTGTTATTTTTTAAATTAATTTGAACTGATATAAACCATTGTTTCATATGAAGTTGAAAACATAATGGTCCACCATTGAGAATTCAACCGTTCATTCACCCTAAACATTGCCTCATTTCTCTGTTATAATTAGAGTTGCTATGGCAAACTACATGTGAATTTATATAACATTATTATTGTACAAAATATTCTTCTAAAACATTCTGGTTATTAGCATCATGTTATTATTTTTAATCATCACAATGATCACAATCCTTAAATCACTTGAATTTAACCGTGTACACTTTGCCCAAAATTGAGGAATTGGATCACTTGTCTCAATAGATCATTCAATTGGAATGTCATATCTACCCATTGATATGCATATCGCAAATTCACAATACGTTTGAAGTCAGATTTTGTATGAGTATAGCTAGACCTTCATAAGTTGGAATTACTCTCCGTATGAAAGAGTTAAATACAATGTTGATGACTTTATTAAATAATCGGAGGGCCGTATAATAACATAGGGGAATGTTGTGTGAGTGTGACTATGTGAGTTTATGGTTTGGACATGCCCAATTCTCATGAATGAATTTTGAGTGTATTTGCTTTTAACTGGAGCACAAGAGACAAGTTATTTAAGGACTCCAATAGGGAGTGATTAGAAGAGTCTTTTATGTCACCCATTTTTAATTAAATTTTCTTTCTTTAAATATTATGTAGATAATTTTTTTTTGAAATTTATAAATAAAATTCATATTTAATTATTTTAAAATTGTGAAAAAAAATATAATTTATTAATTAAACTATTATAATATAAATTTAAAATTTTCAACTTCTTAATATTTTAATACTTTTTATATTTAGTAGTGACCGAAAAACTTAATAATTAATTAAAAATTATTTTCTATTGCATGAACGAGTCATGGAGATTGGAAAAACTTATGAATAAATATAAATATCAAAGTTAAAGTTTTTTTACTTAAAGATGCATCAGTATGTGTAGGTTTTATATATTAATACTATGCATTGCATAAACACCTTCAACACAATAATTATAATCACAATGAATTTTTTTCTTTGTTTTGGAGTTCTTTATCCACCACTAAACCTACTTATTTGATTGCATATGCTTCATAATATAATTCAAACCACAGAACACGAGATGGATTATTGAATAAATTAGAAAGAAAAATTCATAACTAAACCTGGAGTGTTATTCATCATAATTTTAATTGGATACAGAAACCATATCTCATTCTCATTTGAATAAGATAATTTTAATTTTTTTTAATTAAAATTCAAAAATTGTAGTTCAATTAAAAAACATAAATATTATTAAGTTGAATATCATCATTTAAAACCTCATAGGTGTGTGAATGAGTTCGAGTAATTAATGTTATTTGGTTTAAAAAAATTTTTTTTACATTAATTATGATATTTTCATTTCGATTATTGATAAATATTATAGTAATTTTATTTATTTTCAAAAATTTAAATAATAATTTCTATTAATGTATAATACTTTAAGATAATTAATTGTAAAAGTAAACTATTTAAAATATGTATATTATTAAGTTAAAATTCATTTAATATATATAGTTGTATTTTTAAATTATTGTCTAACCTTATTTAATAACAAAATAACATAAGTGTTTCTTAAATGTACTTGCTTTTTTATTTTTATTAACATTAATTAACACTATTTATTAATAATGTGCAAATTTATTACGAGTATATAAATTTCAAATGACCAGCTTTTATTAGTTTTTCTTATACTTAATCTCTTAAGTTAAATGCAGATGATCAACCTCTTTTTATTTAGGTATTGGTCTTAATTTAAAACAAATCTCATCATTGGTCCATTCAATAAGTGACTAATTAATTTTTAATTGTTGATATAATATAAAAAAAATTCAAAAAAAATCTCATAATTTTTTTTTAGAAAACATAAATATTTATTTTTAATTTAATATAAAAAGGAAAAAAGATCCAGCAAAAAAAATTAAAATATAATAATAATATAAATAAAAAATTTTGACAAATTTATTTGATATATATATATATATATATATATATATATATATATATATATATATATATATATATAACATTTAAAAAAAACTAATTAAAATAAATAAAAAGTCCACAATTATAAGAATATTAAGTGGGATAAATATATTTGATACGTTTTATATTAAAAATATTATTGTTAACAAAAAAAATTAGTAAATTTAGGGTATCATTTTCATAGAGATGAAGTGAACAAAGAAAAACTTAAGTTTGAATACTGGAAATCAGACTTACAACTTCCTGATATAGTGGTCGAGATTGTTGGTTGTTAGGCTAACGGTCCAATACTCGTCCTCCATGCAAAAATAACCTTTTGCAATACACTTGGAAAGGATGATTGGGAAGATTGTATCCCCTCAATTCTCGAGTATTAGATTATTGGCCGTTTAAGCGTGTGGTCTAATACTTGGATTCCATAGTTTTAAGAATTTAATAAGTGAATCTTGATTCACCACACATTATTGTAAAAAAAACCTTTTGGGATGAAAAAGAATAATTGAAATCCTTCAATCCCCTCCATTCTCGAGTACTTCGATTGTTGATTGTCTAGGCTTATGATCAAACACTCGTTGCCCACATAAAAACAATTCAAACTCATCACTTCATTTTGCCCACGTACAAAGCATTTATTTTCCCACGCGCATATCTTTCCCACGTGCAAACCCCACTTTCAAAAATTGTCTTTCCGCCCACGTGCAATTAGACCCCCTTTTTGCATAAATAAAATAATCAACACACATGTTTTAGTTACCCAGAACTACGAATGCTCTGACTTTTCCATCGCACAAGGGAATACATAGGCACGAGATGCCATGTCTTGGCAAGCACAATAATAAAAAAACCTAATACTCCTTTCTTTTCTCTTTTCTTGATTAATATGTAGAAGATTGTAAACTATCACGCTAACACTCATTCGCAAATCTAACAAAATGGGTCTCATCGAGTACGATGGATGTGAGGAGTGCTAATACCTTCCCCTTGCATAACTGACTCCCGAACCCTAATTTGGTTGCGACGACCGTTTCTTTTCTCTCGTGGGTTTCATTCGATATTTTCCCTTTCTTTTTTGGAATAAATAAAGATTGGTGGCGACTTTGTTGTATCTTGAGCGTTTGATGCGCTCGTGGTATGATTTTGGCCGGCTGCGACACACACCTAGACCAAGAAGATTTGGGTACCACAGGTGAAATGATATTATGTTTTGTAGGAATTCTTTGTAACTCAAAGCCTTACCTGATATTAAATAAAGTTGTGCAAATCAAAAAGTATAATCTTTAAGAATATAGTGGATTAAAGTATCTTATTCAAGAAAGATCAATGATGTTGGATATCAATGATAGTGATCAAAGCAATATATATTTTTGGAAAATGATCTCACTATCTCAGATCCTCAGTGATTATCTAATCTCATAGCAAGTTGAATGGATATGTGTCTCTTCATTTAAACCAATCTCACATCCCACAATTTGCAAAGAAGGATGCACCAAAATGTGTTGGTGTTCCTTTTAAGGGAGTGTTTATCAAGACTTCATATCTGAAGTGGTACACTGATTTAAAATTAAAATCTCAGAAAACTCCAATTAATTTTTTAAAATAGTGGATTTAATATTTCCCATCAAAATAAAATTATTTTTCTAACCAAATAGATGAGTTTCTTTACTTTTCATAGAAAGGAGAAACAAATAGAGCTCAACATGGGTGTAAAAAAGAAGTGGCTAAAAGAAAATCCAGCACAAGGCCCAAAAAGTACCAAGGAAGATGACTAACGTAAGCCTGACTTTCTGGCACTTAGAGGCAACCGATTGGAGAAGTTTGGAACACATATTTTCAAATAAAATCTAAGCCTAACATAGTCTCAAAGACAATCAGATCCCTGCATTAATGATAATCACAATATTTGAAGTTTGTGAACGGTCAAAGGCATGACATCAAGAAAGTTATTGGTTATCAATAGATTACTCGTTTTGCGGAATTGGCTAACAAGAGTTGGATTTATGATGAGGATAGTAGAGAGAGTGTTTTGAAGGATAGAAAAACACTTAGAAAGGGGGGGTTTGAATAAGTGTAGTCTAAAAACTTGAACGATAAAAACAATTTGCACAGTTATTTTTATCCTGGTTCGTTGTTAACTAAACTACTCCAGTCCACCCCCACGGAGTGATTTACCTCACCTGAGGATTTAATCCACTAATCGCAACAGATTACAATGGTTTTCCACTTAGTCCGCGATTAAGTCTTCTAGAGTATCCTGATCACAACCTGGTCACTCCAGGAACAAATGCTTAGACACAAGCTAAGACTTTCTTAGAGTATCCTGACCACCACGTGATCACTCTAAATACAACTGCTTAGACACAAGCTAAGACTTCCTAGAGTATCCTGATCAACACTTGATCACTCTAGTTACTTACAAATTAATGTAATCAAATAAGAGTTTTACAATGCTTCTGAAAAGCTATAATCACAACAGTGATATTTCTCTTAACGTTTAAGCTTAATCTCACTAATATATTACAACAGCAATGTAGTGAGCTTTGATGAAGATGAAGTTTCTGAGCTTTGATTTGAACAGCGTTTCAGCAAGTTAATTGTTAGCGAATTCGTCAAGAAATTGGTAACCTTGCTTCTCATCAGAACTTCATTTATATAGGCGCTTGAGAAGATGACCGTTGGGAGCATTTAATGCTTTGCGTATTCCGTACAGCATTGCATTTAATGTTTCACGCTTTTGTCAACTACCTCGAGCCTTGTTCACGCCGTGTCTACTGACGTTGCCTTTAATAGCTTCCAACGTTCCTTTTGTCAGTCAGCGTAGCCTGCCACCTGTATTTTCTTCTGATCTGATGTTTGTGAATAAAACATTTGAATATCATCAGAGTCAAACAGCTTGGTGCATAGCATCTTCTTGTCTTCTGACCTTGAAGTGCTTCTGAGCGTGATACCATGAGAACTCCAGTGCTTCTGCTTCTGATCTCAAGTTCTTCTGATGCTTCCATAGACCCATGTTCTGATTCTGCCTTGATCATCTTCTGATGTCTTGCCAGACCATGTTCTGATGTTGCATGCTGAACCTTCTGAGACAAAGCTTCTGAGCGCTGATTTGTGCATACTCTTTATATATTTCCTGAAAGGGAAATTGCAATGTATTAGAGTACCACATTATCTCTCACAAAATTCATATCTTTGCTATCATCAAAACTAAGAATATTGATCAGAACAAATCTTGTTCTAACAATCTCCCCCTTTTTGATGATGACAAAAACATATATAAATGATATGAATTTGCGATCAGAAAGAGAAGACGGCTAAAGACAATTTACACAGCTATAGCATAAGCATGTGAATATGTCTCCCCCTGAGATTAACAATCTCCCCCTGAGATGAATAACCTCCCCCTGAAATTAATACTAGAAGAATTTTATAAATAAAAGACTTCCCTGAGTATTTCAGTAGAGACGTTCACAGTGCTTGATCTTCAGAACATTCATGACTTCTGATTTCTGCTTCCATAGGACAGCTTTAGAACATTGAATTTCTTTTAGATCCTCAGAACATTCACAGCTTCTGACTTTTGCCTCCATCGGACAGCTTCAGAACTTGAATTTCTTTGATCTTCAGAACATTCACAGCTTCTGACTTCTGCTTCCATCGGACAGCTTCAGAACTTGAATTTCTTTGATCTTCAGAACATTCACAGCTTTTGATTCCTGCTTCCATCGGACAGCTTCAAAACTTGAATTTCTTTGATCTTCAGAACATTCACAGCTTCTGATTCCTGCTTCCATTGGGACAGCTTCAGAGCTTGAATTTCTTCTTTCATCACTTCATGCTAGAATGTATCAGAACATTGTTGAATGTACCAGAGCTTCATCAGAGCATCTCTACATCCTGAAATGTTACAGAACAAAACTAAACGACAAAAGTCAGCATGAATGAATCAGAACATAAAATATGTTTCAGAACACATAATATGTATCAGAGCCATATAAACCATATAGAATGTATCAGAACAAATAGACATTCAGAATCAGATCATATTCTATCATCAGAATATCTGAACATTCTTCCTTCTTGCTTCTGATTCTGAAGCTTCATAGCACTCAGCTTGCTTCAAGAATCCAAGAACTTGATTCATCTTGTTGCTTCTTATGTTGATCTTGAATCTTCGATTCCTGCAACAACACAACTTAAAGCATAGAACTTTGCAAGTTCTGTTAGTAAAGCAACTGATTAAATCAAATCATTTATCACATATTTCTCCCCCTTTTTGTCATATCATCAAAAACATAAAAGATTCAGATAAAAACACAAAGAAACACTCGGAAGAAAAAGATGATTTTCATTGAAGTTCAAACAGACAAGTACAGAAGTACACGAAGAGAAGGAAGATAAGATGCACAAAACAGATGCAGCAAAAGCAAAAACAAAACAACTAAGACTCAATCTAAGATGACCCTAGCCTTGACAAGATCTTGGCCAGCATCTCTTGAACCCCATTGTTGTGCTCATTCTGCTTCTCTATGAAAGCTCTAAACTCAGCATTGACTGAGCTTTGCTCATCCTGGTTCTTTTGAAGAACTTCCAGAGTCCTTGCAAGACGGGAAGGTTCATCAGAAGAAGCTTCACAGCTTCTATCCACAGGGATGGCATTCTGATCCGTGGCTTCCATAGTCAGATCATTTATAGGATTTTCCTCAACAGGAATGGTTTCATCAACATGATCTTCTACATCTGCTTCTTGCATAGAAGCATCTCCATAGTCGGCAGCTGGAATCTCAGAATCTCCATTCTCAAGTGCCTGAAGAATGGAAGCTAGATTCCTGGGGGCAGAAGGACCTTCAACTTCTGGTGGGTCAACAACTTCTGGAATGACCAAGCTTGGGTCTTCCTTAGAAGGGTTTTCCCTCAGAAAGTCAAAGAGGGTCTTGAAATCCCCGAGCAGAACAGGATATTGAGGTATCCAGACCACAATCTCCCTGCAAGGGTTAGCTTCCAATGCAGCAGCCAATCTTGCTACTTCCAATTCATCCACAAAGGGCTTTTCTTCCAAGGTATATCTTCCTCTGAGACGGGAAAACCAGAAGTCTTCATAGCTTCTCATAATTCCACGAGGCCGTGGAGCAGCTTCTACATAGGCTTCCTGAAGTTCGATAAATAGAGCATCTGATTCTCTGCGTAAGATCCTCCAGAACTTCCTCATAGCGACGTCATTCAGGCTAGAACTTTCAACAATTCTGAGGGTGTCAAAGATACTTCTGAGATTCCTCTTTACTTTTTCAAAAATTACACCAATAGGGTGGACAAGGCGGGATTTTATTTTGGTTTTTGAAAATGCAGGGTTGGGAATGAAATAAGGTTGAGGTTCTCTATCCAATCTATAAGAAGATTCTGCTTCAGTATCAGAATCTAACACTACCACTTCAGCTTCAGGACGAGGCTTGGGAGTGTAGTTGCAATCACGGAGTAGCTGTTCAAGTGATGCAGAGGTTGGAAGATCAGAACCACTATGGTTGTTTTGAGAGGTAGAAGGAATGGGTTCAAAGTTGGCATGGGGAGCAGGTTGAGAGATGGAGATATTTGTGTGAGGTGGAAAGAGAGTTTGAAGGGGTGGTATATCCAGAACAGGATTGATGGTGGGTGGAGAAGAAGGAATGGTTACAGGAGAAGATGGAGGTGTAAGAACATGGACAGTTATAGGTGATTCTGATGTAACTTTTTCTGGTTCAGGGATAGGGGCAACCGCTATTGGTGCAACTTCTGAAATACCAGCAGGAGTAGAATCAGGTTCAGAAATACATATACCTTTGGATGCTTTCTGAAGAGCTTTGACCACAGCCTCAGTCTTCTTCTGCTTCTTACTCATCGGCTCTTCAACAATTTTTGTTTTGCCACTAGAGATCTCTTTTCTTCTGACGCTCGCCATAACTTCCTGTTGATTCACAGCCTCTTGAACAACATTTTCTTCATCAGATTCTTGAAGAATCATCTTCTTTTTTCTGGTTTTCTTCTTCTCAACAACTTCAACAATCTCAGCATTGTTATTTGACTTCTTCTTCTTTTTCTCAGCTTCCTTCTTTTTCTTCTCAAAATCAACAGAAACAGCCTTAACAAACTTTGCAATGACTTCTTCTGGGACCACTTCTTTTTCAGTGGTAGCAGCAGGATGATCAAACTTTCTTTTGGTCCTTTCTTCCTTCTTGCGATTTACTGTAATTGGAGCACCTTTCTCTTGATCTTTAAGACTTTTATCCTCTTTTTGTGACTTCAGATACCTAGTTCTGACTTCTGGTACCTCACTATTGAAGAAGGTTTCAAATTCAGCTAGAACTGGTTCTCTTCTGATTCTTGTTCCAGCAAGAGGTTGGGGAGTCTTAATGATAGCCTTAATCACCTTCATCTTCTTTAAAGTGAAAGCATTTAGACAGGCCCCAGTTGTGACAGCAAGGTCTTTGATAATACCTTCAGATTCCAGGTCCTCAACAATCTTGGAATGAACCAGAAGATTTGAGATAATTCTACCAAACGGAATGATGGTACAACTTTTTTTCTGAAGGCATTTCTGGACTCCTTCACAGCCTTCCACATATGGTTGAAGATAATGTAGATAGCATCAACCTTCTTCTTAGTGGCAATGCAGTACAGAATGTATTTTTGCTCATTGTTGATGAAGTCAGAAGCATGTGTCCCTTTCCTATGATAGAAACACCCAAGAAGAATCTTGGTCCAGATTTTGTAGAGATCTCTCAAGTCCTTGACATTCTTTGTTTCATTTATGTCTGGGTAGAGAGTAGATAAAACATCTTTCCAATTTACTCTTTGATCGATTTCAAAAGCTCCCTCAGCGTTTCTCAGATCAAACATCATCCTTAGGATGTTCTCAGTCACTACCACAAATTTTCCATGGACGAAGGACAAGATTGATTTAGGGGCAACAACTGCATGTACCCAGAATTCCTTGACAAGATCTGGGTAGACTGGTCCACAGAACTCAGCGAACAACGAAGTCCATCCTTGAAAAATTATATCTTCTTTGAGATGAAAATCGTGTTCTTCAATGTTATCAAAATCAACCATGAGTTCACATAGAACTTCTAATTTATCCTTAGGAATGGAGCACGCAATAACTGGAGTGAGTTCCTGATTTACTTCATCTTGAATATGGAGAAGAGTAGATGAACCAAAATTTTGAGATGAAGAAGCAGCCATTGAAACAGAATGAACAACTAGGAAGAACAAATTCTGGGTTTTCGGTTAGGGTTTTAGAAGCGACTAAGAAGGTTTCAAAAGAGAGTATGCAAGAAAAAAGAGGGACAAGGAGCGAAAAAGATATAAGAGATGATTTGAAAAGAATATATAGATACGGATTTAAAAAAATGGAATAAGATTAGAAAATGAACAGTTACAGAATCACGAGAAATCAATTTACATTAAATGATAAGTGACGTTAGGTGAGAGAACGTGGTAAATGAAATGATTTAACACAGTTACCTAGGTCGGCGTCTTTTCAACTGCACGCTTTGTACTAACCGTACATACACGTGTTCACCATCAGATAATAGATGACAGCTGTAAAATTTTGAATAGACTTTACGCCTTCTGATTCTGATCACTGCTTCTCATTGTCATTCTTAAGAAATGATCTTGTTCTGATAGGATCATCTTTCTTTCCAAGGATCACATCTTCTGAATGAGCTGAAGCAAGTCTAGGTGATCTTCTGACTGTTGGCTCTTCAGAAATCCTGAGATTCTCTAAAGATGCAGCAACTTGATCTTCTGATCCATTGCTTCTGAGACTGCCAGCTTCTGCAGTTTTGCTTCTTGGTTCTACTGCTTCTGATATATCAATATCACAATCTGCAAAATTCTCAAACTGCTTTGGTTTTTCAAGACCAAGCTTATCATCAAACCTGATATTGATTGATTCTTCTACAATCAATGTTTCAGTATTGTATACTCTGTAGCCTTTAGAGCGTTCAAAATATCCAAGAAGGAAACACTTTTGTGCTTTAGAATCAAACTTACCAAGATGATCTTTAGTATTCAGAATAAAACATACACATCCAAAAGGATGGAAATATGAAATGTTGGGCTTTCTGTTCTTCCACAATTCATAAGGAGTCTTATTTAGAATAGGTCTTATAGAGATTCTATTCTGAATATAACATGCAGTGTTTATTGCTTCTGCCCAGAAATGCTTAGCCATATTGGTTTCATTGATCATGGTTCTGGCCATTTCTTGTAGAGTCCTATTCTTTCGTTCTACAACTCCATTTTGCTGTGGAGTTTTAGGGCAAGAGAAATCATGGGCAATACCATTTTCTTTGAAGAACTCCTCAAAGAATTTGTTCTCAAATTCACCACCATGATCACTTCTGACCTTTATGATTTTACACTCTTTCTGAGATTGAATCTGAGTGCAGAATTCAAAGAACACTGAATGAGACTCATCCTTGTGTTTCAAGAACTTTACCCATGTCCAGCGGCTATAATCATCAACGATGACTAATCCATATTTCTTCCCTCTGACAGATGCTGTTTTGACTGGGCCAAACAGATCAATGTGTAACATTTCTAACGGCCTTGAGGAAGAAACAACATTCTTAGACTTGAATGCAGATCTGGAGAACTTGCCCTTCTGACATGCTTCACAAAGAGCATCTGATTTGAATTTCAGATTTGGGAGTCCTCTGACCAGATTTAGTTTATTAATCTGAGAAATCTTTCTCAAACTAGCATGTCCTAATCTTCTGTGCCAGACCCATTGCTCCTCAAAAACAGACATAAGACAAGTTACCTTCTGCTTCTCAAGATCAGAAAGATCAATCTTATAAATGTTGTTCTTTCTCTTGCCTGTAAATAGGATTGAGCCATCCTTCTGACTTACAGCCTTGCAAGACTTTTGAATGAAGATTATATCATAACCATTGTCACTTAATTGACTTATGGAAAATAAGTTATGCATTAATCCTTCTACAAGAAGTACATTAGTTATGGAAGGAGAGTTACCAAGACTTATGGTTCTAGAGCCAATGATTTTGCCCTTCTGATCTCCTCCAAACTTGACTTCTCCACCTGGTTTAAGCACCAGGTCTTGGAATGTAGACCTTCTTCCCGTCATGTGTCGCGAGCACCCAGAGTCCAGGTACCATGACATTTTGCTTTTTGTCCTCTTTGCTGCCAAGGATATCTGCAACAGAAATTATCTTCTCCTTAGGTACCCACAATTTCTTGGGTCCTTTCTTGTTAGTTCTCCTCAAGTTCTGATTGAACTTGGGTTTAGCAAAATATTTAACAGGAGGAACAGCATGATATTCTTTAGGTTTGTCAGCATGATATTTCTTAGGATGTGTCACAAGCTTCTTGGTGTGAACAGTGTTAAACTTCTGTGCATGTGAAGTGAGCCTAATATCATGTGCATGGCCATATTTGAACTGATCATACAATGGCTTGTATGTGATCTTCAGATCATCAATAGGTTCAAATTTATGTGAGGTATCACCCTCATAGCCAAAACCAAACCTTCTGTTTCCAGAAACACCATATATCATAGAAGCAAGATGACTTCTGCCAATACTTCTGGATAAGAACTTTCTGAAGCTCGAGTCATATTCTTTCAGAATATGATTCATGCTAGGAATGGATTTTTCTATTTCAGAAGGAGATCCACTATCTTTGGATAGATTTAAAACTTTTTCCTTCAGTTCAGAATTTTCCACTTCCAGCTTCTTAGTTTCAAATTCAAACTGCTTCTTCAGCTTTTTTTATTTGATACTAAGATGAGTCTTGAGTTCCAGAAGTTCTGTTAAACTGGAAACTAACTCTTCTCTAGATAGTTCAGAAAATACCTCTTCAGAATCTGATTCTGATGTAGATTCTGATCCATCATCTTCTGTAGCCATCAACGCAAAGTTGGCTTGCTCTCCTTCAGAATCTGATTCTGATTCAGAATCATCCCATGTTGCCATAAAACCTTTCTTCTTATGAAACTTCTTCTTGGGATTCTCCATCTGAAGTTTTGGACACTCGTTCTTGTAATGTCCAGGCTCATTGCACTCATAGTAGACAGCCTTCTTCTTGTCAGATCTCCTGTCACCAGAAGATTCTCCTTGTTCAAATCTCTTTGAGCTTATGAAGCCTCTGAACTTCCTTTGCTTGCTCTTCCAGAGTTGGTTTACCCTTCTGGAGATCATGGACAGTTCATCTTCTTCTTCAGTTCTGATTCTTCAGGATCTTCTTCTCTAGCCTGAAAAGCGTTAGTACATTTTTTAACATTTGATTTTAACGCAATAGACTTACCTTTCTTCTGAGGCTCGTTTGCATCCAGTTCTATTTCATGGCTTCTCAAGGCACTGATAAGTTCTTCCAAAGAAACTTCATTCAGATTCTTGGCAATCTTGAATGCAGTCACCATTGGACTCCATCTTCTGGGTAAGCTTCTGATAATCTTCTTTACATGATCAGCTTTGGTGTAGCCTTTGTCCAGAACTCTTAATCCAGCAGTCAGAGTTTGAAATCTTGAAAACATCTTCTCAATGTCTTCATCATCCTCCATCTTGAAGGCTTCATATTTCTGGATTAGAGCAAGAGCTTTAGTCTCCTTGACTTGAGCATTTCCCTCATGGGTCATTTTCAATGACTCATATATATCATGAGCAGTTTCCCTGTTAGATATCTTCTCATACTCAGCATGAGAGATAGCATTCAGCAAAACAGTCCTACATTTATGATGATTCTTGAAAAGCTTCTTTTGATCATCATCCATTTCTTGCCTTGTAAGCCTTACGCCACTGGCTTTCACTGGATGTTTGTAACCATCCATCAGAAGATCTCATAGTTCACCATCTAGACCAAGAAAGTAACTTTCCAGTTTATCTTTCCAGTATTCAAAGTTTTCACCATCAAATACTGGTGGTCTAGTATAACCATTGTTACCGTTGTATTGCTCAGCAGAGCCAGATGTAGATGCAGTTGGATTTGTTTGAACTTCACCAGCCATCTTTTACTGAAGCGTTTTTCTCTTCCTGAATCTTTTCTAAACACGGTTAAGTGCTTGCACCTTAGAACCGACGCTCTGATGCCAATTGAAGGATAGAAAAACACTTAGAAAGGGGGGTTTGAATAAGTGTAGTCTAAAAACTTGAACGATAAAAACAATTTGCACAGTTATTTTTATCATGGTTCGTTGTTAACTAAACTACTCCAGTCCACCCCCACGGAGTGATTTACATCACCTGAGGATTTAATCCACTAATCGCAACAGATTACAATGGTTTTCCACTTAGTCCGCGACTAAGTCTTCTAGAGTATCCTGATCACAACCTGATCACTCCAGGAACAAATGCTTAGACACAAGCTAAGACTTTCTTAGAGTATCCTGACCACCACGTGATCACTCTAAATACAACTGCTTAGACACAAGCTAAGACTTCCTAGAGTATCCTGATCAACACTTGATCACTCTAGTTACTTACAAATTAATGTAATCAAATAAGAGTTTTACAATGCTTTTGAAAAGCTATAATCACAACAGTGATATTTCTATTAACGTTTAAGCTTAATCTCACTAATATATTACAACAGAAATGTAGTGAGCTTTGATGAAGATGAAGTTTCTGAGCTTTGATTTGAACAGCGTTTCAGCAAGTTAATTGTTAGTGAATTCGTCAAGAAATTGGTAACCTTGCTTCTCATCAGAACTTCATTTATATAGGCGTTTGAGAAGATGACCATTGGGAGCATTTAATGCTTTGCGTATTCCGTACAGCATTGCATTTAATGTTTCATGCTTTTGTCAACTACCTCGAGCCTTGTTCACGCTGTGTCTACTGACGTTGCCTTTAATAGCTTCCAACGTTCCTTTTGTCAGTCAGCGTAGCCTGCCACCTGTACTTTCTTCTGATCTGATGTTTGTGAATAAAACCTTTGAATATCATCAGAGTCAAATAGCTTGGTGCATAGCATCTTCTTGTCTTCTGACCTTGAAGTGCTTCTGAGCGTGATACCATGAGAACTCCAGTGCTTCTGCTTCTGATCTCAAGTTCTTCTGATGCTTCCATAGACCCATGTTCTGATTCTGCCTTGACCATCTTCTGATGTTTTGCCAGACCATGTTCTGATGTTGCATGCTGAACCTTCTGAGACAAAGCTTCTGAGCGCTGCTTTGTGCATACTCTTTATATATTTCCTGAAAGGGAAATTGCAATGTATTAGAGTACCACATTATCTCTCACAAAATTCATATCCTTGTTATCATCAAAACTAAGAATATTGATCAGAACAAATCTTGTTCTAACAATCTCCCCCTTTTTGATGATGACAAAAACATATATAAATGATATGAATTTGCGATCAGAAAGAGCAGACGGCTAAAGACAATTTACACATCTATAGCATAAGCATGTGAATATGTCTCCCCCTGTGATTAACAATCTCCCCCTGAGATGAATAATCTCCCCCTGAAATTAATACTAGAAGAATTTTATAAATAAAAGACTTCCCTGAGTATTTCAGTAGAGACGTTCACAGTGCTTGATCTAACATGTTTCTCACTACAAGTCTTCAAGTGATGGGAAAGGAAAAGGATAATATAGTGGGAAATCGTATAATGATAAGAAGAAGCAAAAATTTGGTTATGGCAGAAAGCCAAGTGGGGGAGGATCTATCACTCTGGTTAAGTTCTTTAAGTGTGGTGTCGAAGGACATCGTGCTAATGAATGCAACAAGAATTGGTAAAGTGTTTCAAGTGTGACAAGCTGGGTCACAAAGCTTTAGATTGTAGGAATGGTTCGGGTGTGACTTGCTAAAATTATGGTGAGAAAGGGCACATTAGTGCCAAGTGTGATAAACCAAAGAAGGAGCAAGCGAAAGGAAAGGTGTTTGCATTGTCTAGTTCTGAGACCACTGCTGATGATAGGCTAATCCGAGGTACGTGCTTTATTAATGGTACACCTTTGATTTCTATTATTGATACTGGTGCAACGCATTCTTTCATTTCTTTGGATTGTGCTATGAGATTGAATCTTGTGTTGTCTGATATGCACAAAAGTATGATTATAGATACAACTGCTATGAGTTATGTGTCTACTTATTTTGTGTGTTTGAATTGTCTATTGAGTATCTTTGGTAGAGATTTCGGAATTGATTTAGTTTGTCTTCCATTAGAGCAACTTGATGTGATTTTGGGTATAAACTGGTTGGAGTTTAATCGTGTGTATATCAACTATTTTGATAAGACGACTATCTTTCTTGAAACTTGTATTAAGGAGGATGTGTTTTTGTTTGCTAAGCAAGTGGATGAATCGGTGCAAGATGGTGCGACGTTGTTTATGTTGTTGGCAACCTTGGATGTTCATGAGAAGAGAAAAATTGAAGAATTGCCAATAGTTCGTGATTTTGCGGGGATATTTGTGGACCTCTGTTTTTTCTCGGGCCATACCTCTGAGCGGGAGAGATACGTGAACTGACTCTTTTTTATCGCTTATGCTTTCGCATTTTTGAAAATTCACAGAGTCGCCACCGACCTTTTATTTTATCCAATTAAGGAAAGGTTTATAAAAGAAACAGAAAAAAGACCTTTAAGAAATTTTGGGTAAGGGGGTAGGTTATACAAAGGGAAGGTGTTAGCACCCTTTGTATCCATGGTTATCCATGGGCTCTTAAGTTTGCTTAGCTCACTTGTTTTTCGATTACTTTTCAATTGCTTTAGAATGCTCATATGTGGTTTCAAATACCTTTGTAAATTGAATTTTGTAATGATCCTTGTGTGGATGTATACAAAATGTTTGTTTATCTTTCGAAAGATGTTTTGAAAAGAACGTTAACTTTGTAATGATCCGTGTTTGGATGTATACAAAGTATTATCTTTTTGGAAAGTTTTGTTTTGAAAAACAACAGTGTATGAGAATTTTTTTTGTTTTGATTTGAGCAAGCAAACTAGGAGGTCTACCCTGAGTTGTAAGGTCTTTATCCTTATTTCCTTTAAAAATCTATCCTTTCACCGGATACAAACAAAAGGTTCGATTTTGTACTCGAAACAGTGGAATTTTGACTTTGATTTTGAAAAGAATGAGAAGGGATTACCTTAAAAGGTGCAAGTGTGATTGTGTTTGTATTCAGATATTTTATCTTTGAAGTTAGTGATCTAACGGTTCAATTTTATCTTTGACATACACGCAGTTTATATTAGCTGGAAATTAAAATGCGGAAATGTAAAGTGCGGAAAGTAAATCTACGCTATTACATCGATTGTACAGGAAATGTAAACTAGCCTATTTACATGATTTTGACATCCTATACATTTATCTAGGAATTTAAATTGCAAGAAAAATAAAAGGCATGTTTTTGGATTTTTTTTATGATTGATTTTAATTATAATTAATGCATGATTAATTAAATTAAAATGAAGAAAAAAGATGAAAATATATTTAAACCTAGAATTTAAGTTTAAAATATGTACAAAATATTTTTCAATTAATTTTAAAACAAAACTAATTTTTTTGGAATTTTTGAAATTGATTTGAAATTGATTAAGCTAATTAATACATAATTATGCAAATAATTACATAAATAATTAAAACTCAAAGAGAAAATTATTCAAAATATGTACAAAATTAGTTTATAATATATAAACAATATTTTATATAAAGAACAATTTTTTTATGATTTTTTGATTGGTTAGAATAATTAAAAAGCAAATGTATAAATATATACTAATTAATTATGCAAAATATTGAAATTTTGAAGAAAAATAAAATATTTTTATTTCAGAAAATAATATATTATTTTAGAAGTCTAAAAATATTTTTTGTGTATTTTTTGGATTTTTAAAACTATTTTTAATTAATTTTGCAAAGAAAATTAAAATAAAATAGAAAATAAAAGGATACTAATCAGATGTGGTTGATTGGAGAGTCCATGGTATGGACTGGCGTGTCAGGTGCGTTGGATGAGCTGGAAAGTGAATCTGAAGGCTCAGATATTGAGACACATGGCCATCAATACACCTGCAAAGCACTGGATTAGTGGAAAATTCAAAAGAACGCGCGCGCTGGCTGTCCAATGAGGTAGGGACACCTCATCATCTTCAACCTCTCGCTAGGACCTTTTACAGCGCTTTTATGAAAAGAGCGCTGTAATTGATGAGCTCCAGACCTGCAAAATAACGAATAGGGGTAAACCTAAAAATAAATTTGGCGCGACCTATCCATTCAACTCGTCTGATCCATACGAACTCAATGGTACCACTTAGATCCTCTAATTTTGCCTATTTCAGAAAGCCCTAATTTTGAGATTATGAACCCTAGAATGGTAACTTCGTGTGTAAGCGTCTAAAACTCAATTAAAGTTCCAGAAATGATCTACACACCACACCAAGTTCAAATATATGTCTACATCGTGCTAGATATGCTTGTGTTATGAGATACAAGTCAGTTTTAGTTCGAGCAAATCGTGACCTGTGTAGCTCGATTCAGTGAGGTTTAAGACTTGCAATTGATTGGAATAGTTTCAGTGAAGCTCAGAGATGATGTTTGAATGCTTAGTTTGTATTGAAATTGACTGAAATTAAAAATTCGAATTTGAAATTTCTTTGAAAAGTTTAAGTGGTTACAAGCATGGTACAAGCATAAGAATGGCTCTGATTTCTGTCTCCTTTGATTGTGAAGTGTTATAGCCTTTATATAGACTATGTTGTGCTTAGAATTGAAGCCAAGAAGCATCTAGTTGCCTTTGTGGAATTCTTGATTTTTTTATATTAAAAACCTTTGAATTATTGACCAAGTCTTCTTCTCTTCAATGCTCTTGCCTTGCTCTTCAATTCTCTGCAGAAAATCAGAGATTCCTTGGGTGTCATGCTTGGATTGTAAGCTACCCATTATCCATTCATTTTTATTTTAATTTAATCTTAAAATAAGATAAAATTAAGCAAAAAATGGATAAAAAAAGGTGTGGGCCTTGTCTTGGTCATGGGAGGCCCATAATATTATGGAAATGATGTTTGAACCATGAAAACTTGGCCCCATTTGGAAAAAATACATTTTTGAGCCATGTTGATTTCATGCATTTTCCCAAAATTTAGCCAAATTCAACAAGGTGTAAATCCCTCAATTTTTGACATATGAAGGAGATCTTGCACTTTTTGGAAACCTCAAAGAGTCCTCTAACCAATGCCTTTGGTCTCATGTCAAAATTATTTTTGATGCTCCTTGTGTGTCCTTTTGAAAAAAGTGTCTTTTTGTTGACTTTGAAAATGACCTGTAATGTCTTTGGTCATATTTTTCAAATGGTGAATGCAATGACCATGGGATCAATTGCATTTGAAAGATAATTGAATTTCCTTCAAAATGAGCTTTGGTATGAATTTTTTGGATGAAGGATGAGAGAGTTATGATCAGTCAAAGTTGAGTTGACTTTTCAGACAAAAACCCTAATTTTGAATCTTAGGGTTTTGTTGATTTTTGATCTTTCCTTGATGAATTATGATCATCCAATGATCAAATGATGAATCCTTTGACAAAATATGGACTTTGAAAAAAATTTTCATTTTTGACTGTCTGTTGACTTTTTGGGTCAAACGGGTCGTCTGTTGACTGTTTGAGCTGCTGACGGTGCGTTTGAGTGAATTGAAGTTTGAAAATTTGTATGATGGTACTTTGAGATATATGGATGTGCATGAAATCCATTTGAGGTCTCAAAAGCTTGTTTCTCCTGTAAAAACAAGAAAACCCTAGTCAGGGACTGTTTGTGTAGGAGACAGTTAAGCGTACCTGATTTTTGTGCAGTGTTGAGTCTCTGCTAATCATGTGATATTCAGAAGACTTCTAGGACAAAAATCTTGGAATTTTGAATTGTGAAAGATTGATTTGATTGATGGTACAAAACACTAAGAATTGTACTGCCATCAATTTGACTGTCGACTGACTGTTACCAGTACAGTCTGAGTTTCCTGATTCTGCGCCTGCAAAAAGACTTAACTCTGTACCAATTGTGTCAGTACTATTTATCTGTAAATAAATAAATAGCATGTGTGAAGTAATGAACAGTACTTGGCGTTTGCGTAAGAATAAATTCAACTGCAAGCCAAATTACTGTATAAGAAAAATTCTAAAAACTAAGTATTTCATATGTCAGGATATTTGTTGAAATAAAAATCTATGATTATATGAGACTCTTAATTTTCAGATTGGAGTTTTCTTGAAAAAAGATGCGAGCAAATTTTGGGGTATAACAGTTGCCCCTATTCAATCTTCTTAAACCTGAAGAGATTGTCTGAAATTTGAAGGTAGAAGATGATTGAATATTTAGATGCCCTGAAAATTTGCACTTACCTTGATCAGAAGAGATGTTGGAAGTTGCATTTGAATGTCGTCTGCGAAACGTTGTTGGCAGATTGAAACATTACCTGAGATGGGCTTTCAGATGCCACCTGGTAAATGTGTTGATGGTTTGTTCATCAGAATGAATCCATTGATTATATCTTGATGAAGGATTTGAAAGTCTTTGTGTTGACTGTTTCGGAACCGTCCAAGGTTACCGCTTTAAGTCTAGGAGGATGATTGCTACGGAACTTGTCCAAAGTTTTTCCGCTTTAGATTTTGATCATTGTGGAACCGTCTGAGGTATCAGCTTTAGATCTTTGATGTTAGATCATTCTTGAACCGTCTGAGGTATCGACTTTAGATCTGCAATGTTAGATCATTCTGGAACCGTCTGAGGTACCAACTTTAGATCTGTGATGCTAGATCGTTCTGGAACCGTCTGAGGTATCAACTTTAGATCTGTAATGTTAGATCGTTCTGGAACCGTCTGAGGTATCAACTTTAGATCTGCAATGTTAGATCGTTCTGGAACCGTCTGAGGTATCGATTTTAGATCTGCAATGTTAGATCGTTCTGGAACCGTCTGAGGTATCAACTTTAGATCTGCAATGTTAGATCGTTCTAGAACCGTCTGAGGTATCAACTTTAGATCTGTGATGCTAGATCATTCTGGAACCGTCTGAGGTATCGACTTTAGATCTGCAATGTCTGTTTTTGAGTTGGTAAGTGATCAGAATGAATCTTTGGCTTGATTATATCTGAGAGAACCGTTCATGGAATTCAGGTGAACACTGCATGTGATTGAGAACATCTTTGTTGAAGATATCCGTCTACCTGAAAAATCAAGTTAGTGATATGCAATGTTTATGATGCATGTAAATGTGAGATATTCCCGAAGAAATATGCATGTGATGTTGTGTATGAATATGCGCATGATGCATGATGTATGATGTATGATGTATGATGTATGATGTATGATGTATGAATGTATGAATGTATGAATGTATGAATGTATGAATGTATGAATGTAATGTCAAGATTCTATTTGGGAAAATAAATTTCCGTCAGTCATCTGGATATGACTATATTGTGATTGTTGATGATCTTTTGTCTTGTTTGAGTACCCTCGGCTGGGGAAATTCTTTGAGAACCACGGTACTCTGTTGAAGGACCTTTGACTATCACTTGGGAATGAAAGGTAGCTGGAAGTTCTGATGCCCTTTCAAGTGGGAATGAGGAAGATGCATAATCCTCCGATGCACTATCTGACCAAGTCCGGGTGCGGGGATCACACCTTCTGAAGATAGTAATCTGGAACAACCCTGCTGGGGGATAAGACTTCTTTTGAAGAGAAAATCTTTTTGAGGAATTTGCTGAGAAATGTGCTTCTCTTGGGGATTTTCTTCTGATGGAATGATGTCCAGATAATTGGGACATTACCTGAATGCTTTTCCTGTTTTTCCTGGTAAACATCAATCATATTCAAATGCACATGTTCATTCAGAATTATCATCGGGACGTTTACGTATTCAAAACAGAAAAAGTGAAAATAGTGATTTTGAGCCTAAGCTGCATTGATTTTTGAAAAAGAGCCATGATAGGCTGATTCGTACAGGGAGACAACAATCCTAGAAGTAGGAAATTGTCAGAAAGCTTTGGAAAATATTTATAAAGATAAATAGCTATGTGAAAACAATACAGTCAAGTTTCAACTCTACTATTGCCAATCTGTCTTCGAGCATCTCATCCCTCACTTGTTGGAAGGAAGTGATTGGACTGATCGGTGTCTTTGAGGTGTTGAATCTTGATGGTGAGTCGGCAGCTAAACGGAACATAGTTGTATGCTTCATTCCCTAACTTTTGCCTAGGCTGCCCTTTCAGGTTTTCAGCCTACCGGGATAGTATTTGTTTAGTCTCTAATTTTTGCCTGCACCGCCCTTTCGGGTTTTCAATCCACCGAGACGCTCATTTTTTGCCTAAGTTGCCCTTTCAGGTTTTCAACTTAGCGAGCTGTTTGTTTCTTTTTAAGCGAAGTACTTTTTGACTATGTCAGCATTCACAGGGTGTGGGAAATCCTCACCATCCATGGTGGTAAGCAACATGGCGCCGCCGGAGAATATTTTCTTGATTATGAATGGTCCCTCGTAGGTGGGAGTCCATTTGCCTCTGGGATCACCTTGTGGTAAGATGATGCGTTTGACAACCAAGCCACCAGTTTGGTATGCTTGACTTTTGACTTTTTTGTTGAAGGCTTTGATCATACGCTTTTGGTATAGCTGACCATGACAAATAGCTGCGAGCCTTTTCTCATCAATCAAGTTTATCTGGTCCAACCGTGTTTGAATCCAATCGTCTTCGTCTAGATTCGCTTCTTTCATAATCCTTAGGGAAGGAATCTGAATTTCAATTGGAAGAAATGCCTCCATACCATAGACTAAGGAAAATGGAGTTGCCCCTGTTGAAGTACGCGCAGATGTGCGATAACCATGAAGAGCAAAAGGTAACATCTCATGCCAGTCTTTGTAAGTTACTGTCATTTTTTGTATGATTTTCTTGATGTTCTTGTTGGCAGCTTCCACCGCGCCGTTCATCTTTGGTCGATATGGAGAAGAATTATGATGTTTGATCTTGAACTGTGTGCAAAGTTCAGTAATCATTCTGTTGTTTAGATTTGTGCCACTGTCCGTGATAATCCGTTCAGGGATGCCGTACCGACAAATGAGATTGTATTTGATGAACCGGGCCACCACATTCTTGGTAACAGAAGCAAATGAAGCTGCTTCTACCCACTTTGTGAAGTAGTCAATAGCGACCAAGATAAAGCGATGTCCGTTGGAGGCAGTAGGTTTGATTTCTCCAATCATATCAATACCCCACATTGCAAAAGGCCAAGGAGCCGTCAGGACGCTTAATGGAACTGGAGGTACATGTACTTTGTCAGCGTATATCTGGCATTTGTGACATGTTCGGGAGTGATGATGGCAGTCTGTTTCCATGGTAGACCAGTAATAACCTGCTCTCAGGATCTTTTTAGCCATTGTATGTCCACTGGAATGAGTACCGAAGGCACCATTGTGTATTTCTTCCATGATCTGTTCTGCTTCCTTCTTGTTTACACAGCGAAGTAAAGTCGAGTCATGGTTGCGTTTGTATAGGGTT